>NC_056471.1:25551568-26169647 GCF_008729295.1 Plectropomus leopardus
GGGGAGGAGCTGACAGTAATAAGAGTTACAGTCGAATTTAATCAGCGGGTTAACCGTATAAAGTAATTAAGATCACATGATCTGTTTGTAGAAAGCTGCCAAACCACTTTCACACACTAACTGTGATAAATATATTTCCATGTTTGTGAAATTATGTCCCAACTGATGGAAGCAAGATAGTTTAACTCACTCTCACTGGTCTGGATGACGTTTGACTTCATTTCACTGTTTTCATGATGCATTAGTCTGTTCACCACAATACGTAAAAGCCCAGTTTATGTAAGATGAGGCGGGGGGGTGGGGGTGGGTTTGGTCTCGATCATCATGTCCGGGCGTGCACAGTGACGTGAAGTCATGGGAAAGCAACAGTGGTGGTAGATGGGAAACAGGAGTCTTTTGTAATGACTCATCTTGGCTTCATATGGACACATGCTGCAGGGAACATTCGGTGATTCCCTTTTACACTTTTTTTTATGAAAACAGAAGTGTTACTAAAGAGTTTTTTGTGACTGATTGTTTTTATTTATTTTCAAGAAAACTTGCAGGTAAAAATCAAACAATAATTGCTGTCAAAATGACATAATATCAATAACAAACGAAATACATTTTTGACATTCCCTTAACAAATAAATAACTTTAATGTACCATGGACTTATTATTGCTGCAGGTTCACAGAACTGACACTGATTTAGGAAAGAGTGCTTTTAGATACTCTGCAACATACACATGAATGAATTGAAATGTAAGCTGAAGCTTGATACTCTGATTCCAATTAGTCAGGTAAAAAACCTGGTTAAAATTCAGACTGATTTTAACTGTGATTGTTTTTAACTTGTTTTAATTGACTCATTGTTGTATTATTTTGCTTAACTGTAATTTATGACATAAAAAACACCTAATATTATTTTATTTACTGATATTGTGTATTTTAATTGTTTGTTTAGGTCTCCCTTGAAAATAAGATCTCAAACTCAATGGGACTTACCTCATCAAATAAAGGTTTATGTCATATTATACAGCCCTACTACTATGACAGAGACAACAACAGATACAGAAAGGCCCTTCCCCATGGCTCTTCCTCCAACTTCAATTACACATATACAAAGTTTCTAGCATGTGCACTATAAAAAAAAAAGTAGATTTAAAGAAAAAGTATGAATACAAATTCATATCATATTTCTAGCTAAGTTGAGCTCCTCCTTCCTTTTCTCAAGTATAACATGTCCCGCACCATTCATCCTAGCGACAGAGAGCTCCACAGATAAAATCTCAATTAAAGAATAAATCCTCTGTTGAATGGAGAGAGTGTGTGGTGGTTGCCACCAGGGGGGGGGGGGGGGGGGGGGGGGGGGGGGGGGGGGGGGGGGGGGGGGGGACCAACAAAAAGGGGGGGGGGGGGGGGGGGGGGGGAAAGGGGGGGGGGGGGGGGGGGGGGGGGGGGGGGGGGGGGGGGGGGGGGGGGGGGGGGGGGGGGTGACCACCAACCTCTTTTTTAGCAGCAGTGCATGCAGATAACATAACCATACCTTTCAACCTGAATTGGCATCAGGTTTTTTTCTTGTCATGTTAGTAAATTGGTTTGATTTCTTAAAAAAACAAAACAATTCCTATAAAAAAGTAATCAGCAACTTGTCCTCCAAATTGCAAAAAATGTAAAAGGTGATAGGAAAATGAGCTGACATGAGCTAAAAAAGAGAGAATCATAAGAAAATGTTCAAATAACCAGGAAAAAAATATTTGCTAAAAATTAAATAAATTTCTAAATATTATAATTATTTATTTAAAATAAGGCTAGATATATTTATTAATGTTATTTATATCTATTATTTTATTTTAGCTTTTTTTTAGGTCACTCCCTGCATTTGATCTTTTCTTCTCTGTTTTGGGGGCAAATTTCAGGTAATTGTCTTGGGTAATTTCTTGTAAAGTTTCTCAACACTTTCTTTCTATGTTTTTGATAGCAACAGCCAGTTTCCTCGGGTTTCAAAGGGTTAACATAAATATTGTCTAATAAAGTATAGATCTGATATGGTTGAGAAGCATTGTGAATAACTTCATCTGTCTCTGCGTTTAGTTTTTAAATTAAATACCTTGACGGCGTAAAAGCTTTCACACATCACAGAGAGCAGTTTTCCCTGAGTGTCTTTACTCAAGTTTACTTTATTTTCTTTATTTGATAACATGGCATCTGCGTTATTATTTCATCTCCTCAGGCCAGTCATTACCAATTTAACAAATAGATCATGAAATGAGTTGAAACAAATAAGCCTCTTTGTCGACATTTATGCACAAAGGCGGAGAGGAAGCGCTTGTTCTGTAACAGTAAACATCATTATCAGTCAGGAGCCGAAGTGCTGAAGATGCTGCTTTTTCTGCAGGTTTACAGTTCTGCAGAACGATGAGGGATTACTATTTATAACCTCGCAGCAGAGGCTAAAGGTAAGAGGAATCTCTCTGTATCGGTAATTACTGCAGAATTTGGCGTCTGTGCAGGTGCAAATCCTTGGAAATGGCCTTCATTACGGGGAAGCTCACAGACTGTGGCTAAGAAGTGAGGATAATGACAGTGTGGGATTAACCCTGCTTCCAACTCTCTTTACTCCTCTTCCTACGAGCCCTCCCTCCACAGCCGCCACCAGCCAGCCCCTTCTCTCCCATCCCTCGTTTCTCAAAAGAGCCCCTTCTCTCAGACAATGTGAGAGCTTGCCGAAGGGGGTTTTGATCATCCTGTGATGCGGCGCTGTGTGACAGGTCTCAGACACAGATATTTAGTTTCCCACTCAAAGAAACCCAACTCAGGAGATTAGTGGAAAAACTTCTGACACAGCTGCAATATTTTACTACACTGCAACCAGCCGTTACCCCTATCTCCGAGCTGGATGTGTTTGTATGTGAATGTGAGTGTGTCTGCTCCTCTTTTTTTTTTTTAAAAAGTGTTTTTCATCTCCTCTCATTTTTTTGTGCAGCTACTTACGCTTCCCCTCTCTTCTCAAAGTCAGGCCAAGGTTTACTATGAGGTCTGAATCAGCCAGCTTTTTCTATTTAAAAGTAAGTTTTCAAGCGTATGAAAAGAAGGATTAGTGGCTTTTTGGTGTGAAAAATGTTTTGGGAAAAATCCACTTGAGTGCATTTGAAAAACTCTCTCCAATCACATAAAAAAGAAAATTCAAATAGCAGGTCTTGCATCTGGGCATTTGGTGATACTGAAAGCAGTGAAAGCTTTTTTGTATTTCATATTCAGCTCTGCTTATTGAGCATACTATGTGTTCATTAAAATGAAAATCTTTGACCCATAAGAGCGTGCCATCATAATTAAAGGTGTCAGGATGAAGGTTTGCATTTTACCTGCGGCAACTTTGTCTTTTTGTGACAATATTGGAAATGTAAATTTTAATAGCTTACAATGGCTTTAATACAGTAACAAAGTGTTGGAAACTAACTCCAGTCCTGTCAAAAGGAAAGTAGGTATTCATGGATGTGTTAAAGGCATTCTGGGAATGTGTTTACAGGTGTTTAGGTTACAATGTAAATACTTGAAAACATGCGCTGACCTGTGAGATTGAACCCGCAGCAGATGTTTGGACTCAGGAGTCGGATGTTCAGGTGGCTGTAAAACCCATCTGTGTGGAAAATGTGGAACACATCAACACCATGGTTATGAAGTCTGGATATTTTTTATTTATATCATACAACGCTCATCCACAACACAGTTAGGCAACGTTTAGAGGAGAACTGATCTACTAAAAACGGAAAAATCTTTCCTTTGGGTTAGATTAAAAAAAGAAAAGAAAAAAAGCGTGCTTATATGATAACATTGTGAAAACAATCCTCATGTGCTGGGATGCACAAAAACAACAGAATATACATATTCAAAGTTATATATATATATATGGATTTATATTTTTAACTCTTGTTGGCACTTATTTTAAAGTAATTTCCTTATAGTTTTTTTTTTAAATTAATTTCTTGCAAATTTTTAGGCTCTGTCTTGTTTAGTTGCTCATTGTCTTCTCCCCACGTTTTTGCAAGACATCAACCCAAGTTGCTCAGGTCTCAAAATGATAAAGGATATTTTTGAACTTTTTAAAGTTTTAATCATCTTTAAAAAGGCAGTCTAACAAGTGGCTAAATGGGACTACATGATTTGTTGGAGACTAGACATCATCACCGGACACAGAAACTAATTAAACCCACTTGTCCGCCTTTACAGCTTTACAGTCGCACTCAAACTTGTCGATTTATCTGTTTATAACATTTTTCGATCGCGTTTTAGGTGTTTTTACAGTGTTTGTAGTTTGTAGTAGCGATGTAGTTCGTGTGTACCCTAACAATAGCTTTTTGCTTCTTGCGATTTAATTTACAGAACATACAACCTGGTGTTAATCTGTGAAGATTGCAGATTTTAATATGATACATCCATACCTTATTGGCCTTTACTGATAGGGCGGTATATTTAAACCGCCGATGCCCCGCCCACCGTGTTGATGTACTGCAGCAAACCGAGCTCACCTGTCAGATGTCCCTCATGTTACCTCTGAAAGACTGGAGCCATGGATGTGTTATAAGGAGCACGTTGAACGTCAGTTGACACACGCCATTTAAAAAGCAAGCAGGAAGAAGACGTCATGGAGCCCGCACAGACATGTCGCGTGTTTTGTCAGAGGAAATAACCGTTATTTTTTGTGACAGCTATGGTACCGGGCTGTAACGTTAGCTTCAGCCGTTAGCCACATTAGCTACGTCGGCCTCAAACTGCGCACTTTTAATTGAGAGCGGAGTTTTCCTGCCCCAACTGTGGGAACCTACTCTTAACATTACCTGTCCAACAAGATGCACCTTTGACTCACGTCAAACAGGTAAGCCTTTGGCTACACTTGTATGTGAAATAGTGTGGCAGAGCCCGACCTATCTCAAGTTTTGCCTCGTTTTTGGTTCAGTTTGTAGGGTGCACACCAGGCTGTCACGTTAGCTGCGGTGGTTAGCCGCAATGGCTTTGTTAGCCGTTAGTTAATTGTGCACTTTTAATATCTGGCGGTGGAGTCAGCACCTGAGCCTTCACTTTAAACAGGTGTCTTTCAGTTGGCATTGCTCGGGAAACAGTCTGGCATAGCCTGACCTATCTCTTACTTTGTCAGTGGAAGTTACCGTCTTTTTGTACAGATTGTACAATGTATGGCAGCTAGCATATTTACCATATTTACAAGTTAGGAGCAGATGGTGGAAACGGGGTAAAGCTGGAAACACTACTGTCAACGGTTGATGGTAAAAACATTATACTTTCATTTTTCTTTGTTCCTAGTAGCTATTATTTATTTCTATTAGTTGTACATTTTAGTATATGTGTCTACTAGCTGTAGCTAGTAGACACATATACTAAAAAAAAGCATGACAGTCGAGTATACTAACAGTGATAACTTAATTTTATAACAGGGATTGCCAACTTGATGTCACAAATGTATAAACATGGCAGGCAAAAGTCAATGCTTGATCAATGCTAAGATCACATGATAAGTATGATATGGTATCAATGTTAACTGCTACTCAGCTGAGTGACCTAGATTAAATATAAAAATATATAAAATTACAATTTACACAAAGAGCATAAAATAATATATAAAATATAAATAAACTGGAAACAGCTATCAACCTCTTGTGTAAACACTCTTTTAATTAAAATGCAACCCTTCTTCTTTGTAGCTTCCATTTTGTTCCCTGTTTACGACCTCAAACCACATGAAGACAATGAAGTCGGAAGAACAACTTCCCAACTTGGAAACTCTGACCTTCCAACATCACATAAATGCAGTATTAGCTACAGTACTGGTTATGGTTAGCCATTATTGAAAGAAAAAAAAATCAGCTGAACAGATAAACTAGCTTTTATTGAAGTTATTTTTAAATGGGAGACTTTTTACACCTCACACACATATTAAAATATCCTTTCAAGTTTCAGTTGTCAACATTTATTTGTTTAACCAGAAATAATCCCTAATTTCTCGTTCCCTTAATGGCCATTGTTACCGATAGTAATGATATCTGATAACGCAATATTTTCTAAGACGTCATTGTGCTGTGAAAGTCCCATATTGTTGCACCCTTATGCTGCAGCGAGTCACATTACCTATTCAGCCACTGACCTCAAACTGCATCTTCTACGTGACAGTGGCATTTTCCATTCTGACCGTAGGAGCCTGGGGACCATACCAATGCTTACCTGTCCAGCAAGATGCACCTGAGACTTCACTTCATAAAGGTAAGAGTTAAGCCACTTTTGTTTGCATGTTTATTGTGTCTGTGCTAGCTGTGTTTCACTGGCTCCTGGTGTCCTGTCTTGGCTGCTACGCTAGCTGCTGCTGGCTGTATTTGTTTTGGCGCAAATCTGCTCCTGGTTGTTGGTTACTAATTAGTCGTTAATTGTGGCTTGATATCAAACTGTGTTGATTGTTTGCTTTGGTTTTAATTGTGACTTAATGTCTTGCTGTGCCTGAGCTGTTCTGTGGTCTGACAGGTGAATAATGATTCTTTCATGCTGGTTACATGCTCGATTTACAATGTGATGAAATACAAGTACTGGTGTTTGAGTATTATGTGTGTTATTATGGGCTGAACAGTATCTTACTGTCTTACTTATAGCCCATTCACTTAATTATTATATCCCCATAATACTAACTCTGTGGTTGGGTTTGGGCTATATGACAATACATCTACCATGAAACGGTATATTGTTTGTCAACTGACAATCAGTATGATGAATACCTTTGCTTGCTGTCCAGGTATGTAATTGGCAAGGTAAGCCAAAATAAGACATTCCTGTCAGGTTATATTTTTTCATAATTAGTTTACAAACAGATTTTTTGGGAAAATGACAACATGAAATTCAATATTAAAGGATGGAGGATTTTATCCATATACTGTGTTGCACACCTTGTGGGCTTGTTTAATCAGTCCTTCCTTACATTCAACTATTTTATTTATTCTTTTATTTTTGAGGATAATTTCTGCTAATTTAGAATATTTATTTTATTTTGTATTGATCACGAGGACAAGTCGAATGTTCACACAATGAAAGAAGCTGTATTTTCGACTTGCTTACATTGTTATAACTCCTCCACTTTATAGTAATGACATCAAGCTGTTTCACATTACTTTGTAGTAATGGCTTAAGTCTCAGTCTGGTCATTGCAATGTATTTTCTTGCTGTTTGTTCTCATTGAGCAGCTCATTTGCTATAGCCTACTGCCAGAGTGGGAGGTTTGGCTCGATGTTGTGCAATTTGTGCTAAAATGCATCTATATGCAGTGTGTAAAGATGAGTGGACTTGTAAAGAGAACAGCATGTGGCATAAGCCAGAAAAGGACTTCCAGTTACTGTTTGCAGTAACATGAGTGATATGGCTCAGCACAAACTATGTTGGTATGATGTGTTTTGACTCAGACTCCACTTCCCTGGGAGCTCGCTGTCTGTTTCAAAAGATAATGCTTGAATGAAACAAAAAGCCGATTCTGTGCATGAAAGCAGTGTTGCAGACTGTGCAAAGATGAATTATAGCCTTGGATTGTCAAACGTATCAGTCAGTGTGGCATTTTGATTGAAAACCGAAAAGGATCCTGCGAACAGCTGAAGGTGAAGCTACTCTGAATAATTTATGTCTTGACGTGTTGTCGTTTGATGTGATAGGACGTAGGTGGGTTGAAGTTTTAGGGATAAGGGAAAATGTCAACAGTGATCATGCAATAAAAAACTTGGGTTTTGTAGCAATGATGCAAATGTGGAACATTTTGCCACAGTTTGGATTATGTATAAAAAGAATGAGCACCTATGTTAGTTTCAAAGAGCTTTACTGTACACCTTGAGGCGACAGGGCAGGAATAGCGTGTTAAATTGGCCAAATCTTGGAGCAAATAGTGCGGCCACAGAGGGCAACAGTTAGGAGTCCAGTGAGGCCACTGACAAAGGCCAGCTGTCATACAGAGGTGTGCTGAGAGGAGAGAAAATCAATGGCCATAATTGCTCAATAACGGTACGACGATGGAGGTGTGAGGAGAGGGGACATGGGTTTCAGCAGACACAGTGACAGAGACACAGTGTATTTGCTCAGTGTATCAGTGCAGTTTGCATTTTTGTGCATCATTTTTGTAAAGCAGCCACCTCTCCATCATAAAACATAGTGTCACAGTTTTTCAAGTCATAAACAGCAATCATGTGTATGAACTTTGAAACTGTTGCTGCTCGCATTTAATCAGTACTCCCTTTCCATTGGTGGAAAAGTGCTTTGTGCATTTAGTCATGTTCGGTACTTAAGTACAAATTTAGGATACGTAAGTATTCCCATTTGATACTACTTTGTACTAGGGCTGGGCAATAAAACAATAACGATATCAATCGCAAAATAACTTTTCCTTGATTGAAATATGAGATGTAGTCAACAGAATGTCGATAGAACGCGTTCCAGCCATGTTTTGACAGACAAAACGAACAGCCAATGATGATGAGAATAGCGCTGCAGCGAACCAAATACAGTGAAAGACTTTGACTCTAGAATATAGCTGAGTGTTTGACAACCACGTCGTATGTGCTTCCACAGTGTTTCATTATCGCGCATCAAACAGCTGATGGTCCGACAGCAGTGCAGTGAGACAGATAAACAGAGTGGAGCTTCTCTTCAGAGCCCCAAAGTGTCTGAAACAGCCACATTTGCAGAGGTGGAAAGTGACTTCTTTAAACTTCTTCAGACTACTTTGTGTTAGTTTCAGGTTTAATCAGACTTAGGATGGAATTATGCAGAAACACCAGGACGCATCGCTCTGTGTCTCAACCAGCCGCTCGCACTGAGCTCTCGTTATTATTACCAGGAGCAGATGTCATTTTTTGGGGGCCTGGGGCCACAGGCACATCACCTCATTTTCACCCTTTCTCTAACTGGGAATGGTGGCAAGAGAGAAATATACCCACAGCTGCTGCAGTAAGGATGCAGCCTCTGCACATGGGAAGCCTGCTCTACCAACTGAGCTACTGGGCACCCCAGAAATATTGTACTTCTCACTTTACTATATTTATTGAACAGCTGTAGTTACTGGTTAATTTAAAAAAGAACTATTCTTAAGCACATGGGTGTTTTTTAATAGAAGCTTTTTTGTTTCAGCCTTTTGTCCACATGCCAACTTAATTTTTGTTAAACTCCTTCCTGGGTGTAGATTTTCAGAGGCTCCTGTTTTCAGTGTTGGTGACCTGTAAAGAGGGGAAACAAGAGGTTTGGGTTGTGATGCCAGAGTATGCGCTGTTGTCTCCTTTGTGAGGCATCACAAATAAGGTGACATTTGCTGCAATGGCAGACGTGGCCATAAATTTACAGTTACTTAGGGCTGCATGATTATGGCCAAAATGACATTCACGATTATTTTGAGCAATAATAGATCACGGTTATTTATCACGAGTATTAATTTCAATAAACAGAGCACTGTCTTCACATTCATGTTGTGTTACACTCCTCATCAAAATAAGATCTAAAATAAGGTTCTTCACCTGAATTTAGTGCATCTCTTAGTAGCAGTACAGAGTGACATAATTTTAACATCTTCCACAGTGAAGACACTTATAATGTAATGTGGACAGAACACTGTACACAGATTATTGTACCGTGCAACTGTCACAGTTTTTTAACTTTACCAAGTATAATATGTCACGACTGCTGTCAAGCAGTCGCAGGCACAATGGGCTTGCGCACAGTGGTCTCAATGGATTCTGAACTGTCTCCCTTACCTGATGGTGAAGCCGTGAAGCAAATGGTGTCTGTCCTTCATCTGATGCTAAAATGCCGGGGCGCAAGATGTCTTTCTACTGTCTCTGTTTGAAGCGCAAGGTTTCTCCGATTATTCGCTGTTGATCTGTGCTGAAGCTCTGAAGCCCAGAAAATGGTATTTGGGGCAGCCCTAGATACATTGCCACCTGCTGGTTTGGCATGCTCACAGGAGTTGTTTTGTGTTTTTGCATTTTCATTTGGAAGATTTTTTTTCCTTTCAGAATGAAATTTAAGTGAATTTTAAATGCAGGACCTTTGCTTGTAATGATGGTTTATATACTTTGGAATTGCGACTAAAGTAAGTGCTATTAATATATCTTCCTCCACTTTCATGTCCACGCTGGCAATTAAGAAATGTAATCCTAATGTACTTACAATGTAATAGGGGACTACATCTAGTCCTTGTAGTACAAATTCCCTCTGTGTTCACTTGGACTATGTTTTTCCTGAAAAAGGGAATTTCTCACTGAAACAGCTGTAACACAAGACGATAGGCTACCCATTGATTAGTCTAACTCAGATTGCTGAGGCTTAAAAACCTGCTTCAAAGTTCCTTTGGGCACCTGGGTGGAGAAATTGTGAGCTGTTCCTTGAAGTAAAACCAGATGAAGTGATGCGGTTTCCTTTTGCACTAAGTTGGAAGTTACTTTTACTTTGTTACCACAGCTTGTGTTAATTTTTCACAACCGTCTGTGCCACCAGTCACCCTGATTTACTTAGGAGCCAGAAGAACTGGTATCCTAGCAACAGAAGCAGATATCCGTACTTTGTTTGTTCTGCCACACAATGCGAGTGTGTGTGTGTATGTGTGTTTATGCATATGGTTTGTGCTTTTTGTACACCGAGCATTTGTGTATGCATACATGAGAGTGTGTGTGCGTGAGTTTCTGTATAGAAACTTGGTGTTAGCATGCAAACCGACACCTCGCTCCTGCCTCTAATGGCTCTGGATTTATTGGCATCTGGGAGAGAAAGCTGTTTACATAGTGCCCTCCACTGTTACCAATGACCATGATAATGCTGTCAGACAAGGCTTAGTGAGCCCATTCCTCTATCTCACCTCACTCGGTAATGTCTACACACTAACTTTAAAATGTGATCCTTAGTACCGCATGCCAGTTCTGATCAAATCCTTCAACAAACTTGCCTTCAATAAGGTCATTGGTGGAAGGATGCCCGCTGACCTTTTTACAGAATATTTCAACATTCCCAGTGAGGCTGATTTGAACACATCGAGCAAGAATCTAATTTACGACAACTGGATCTAATAAAGACTAGAAGAATGGATGGAAGGCATCCAACAGTCCCTGTGAGGGATGCTGTGTGCTTTTCATTGGGTCTAATTGAATTACTAATCTACCCCTTGGAACCTCTTCACATATCTTAGCTACCCTCATGTTGCACATAAACTTCCTAATATGCTTTTTGACTTACATTGTTTGACCTCGTCGAAGATTTCATAAATACATACAGCTTGGGTATGTTTTTATATGAGATGGGGAAGTTGATATAAACTTATATGAAGCACAACACTTTAAGAGGTTGTTCCTCCCATTGAAGATGAAGTGAAAAAAAAGCGGTATTAAGGGAGTACTTTTCTAATTTAGCTTTTCAATTCTAGAATAATATTGAACTCATGATGAGCAGTAAAAAATGATTAAAGTCACTACAGGAGAGATACCAGAGATATCATTTTTACTATTCCACATATTCCTCGAACTAAGGCTGCCCCTTGACAATCGGAGATTCGAATCATCAACTCCCTTAAGTCAACTGAAATTGCTTCATGTTGAGCAGTTAATTTATTTTCATATTTTTTTAATTTTTTTTTTTTTAATTTTGAGTCAGTATGCTGTGCAGTGTGCTTTTGGAGATGTTTTGGTCCCCAGATTTTTGCTGCGAAGTCGATGCTCGTGACTTTCACGCTATTCCTTGTTACAGTCAGCTGCATGCATTATGCAGCTGCACAGAGGAGGAAGAGACTCTGCACCTTGGGCTCAGAGATAACATTATCTTCTCTCTTCTGCTTAGAAGTGGTGAATTTACAGCTCACAGCAAATTAAAACGATACAGTCCCTGGCTTTTGCTTGATATCTAGTGTCAACTAAAAATGTTCTTGCGCATATCTGATCTGCCGTTAGCAGCATTAGCACCATTAGCTTGTTTACATGAATGCCATTAACACACTGAACATCCTGCTGGACGCTTTCAAACTTTCAAACTTTACGTGAAATCAAAATTAACCGTCAAATATTCATAGTGAACAGCTAAATCTGATTCAGTTCTGAGTCGGATACAGCACTACCTTTTCCTTGATACAATCTCATGTCTACTATACCCACAATGCAGCTTGATCATCAACAGTTTGGTCAGAAATGCAGGTTGTATAGCAGCTACCCTCAAGCTGCTAACCTCAAACAGAGATAAAGAGTGAGCTACAGAGGTCTGCTAATTTCACTTCTTTCTAATTTAACAACAACAGAGTCCTCTCAATTTTCAAGCTTGAAGCTTTCAGACCTGACCAATGCTGACTCGACTGACTTCACTGGAGGCAATTTATCAGAGTTTGTTTGCTCTGTTGGAGCCACAAAAAGGTTTCATAACTTTTTTTCCACATATGCACTAATACTCAAGACCTGTAAAGAGACTTCGGTTTGTAAAATAGGCTTTTCCTTAAATTCCTTAAACCTTTTAATTGTGCATCATTGATGTTTTTGAAACAGACATGGTAGGTTGCCTGTTTATAAAAGTAATATGCAAGCTTCAAGCATAGAAAGACTTTGTTACAAATTTTCTTTTGTTTGCAGTTCTACAAACATCTTAAAGCCACCAGTCTGTGAGGACAAAAACAGTCATTTTACTTCACAAAACCCTGAAGTTGCTGGCCTGGCCTGCATGCACAGCAGTATACATTCATTAGCTTACGTGCTAGTATATTTGGTCTAACAAAGATGCTAGCAAAGCAACACAGTGCTTAAATTAAGGACAGCGGAAACGTCAGATAGATTAGGGGCCATGTTTAAATATGTATCTTTTAAACTTAACAGTTACAACCGAAAATTACAACAGAAATTAACAAATTTCTCATATCTCTGCAATTGAAATCAGTTACCAGTAATTGATGTTAAAATGACATCACAGTGATTGTCTATAGTGTGAGTGTAACCATAGAAACTATTGTATATAAATGCAAACTATGCATAACACTGCAAAACTGTGACAAAAACAGATCCTGAAGATACAGTGCAGCTATGTTTCTCACTTAGTGAAATGTTTGTCTGGTGTAACCAAGTAATAACTACTTTGATAAGAAATCAGCACAACACAAAAACCTGTAGATGAAAGTTCCCCAGTCCTCAAACAGAGCAGTGTTCCTTTTTGTCGAAGATGATTTTCAGATTAAGTTGTTAACACAGCTGGAAAACAGCCAGCAGGCATCTGTTTGACCAATCATCTGTTTCTATCTACAGTTCCACCCTGCTCCAGCTCCCAGAGTTTGTCCTTATAATTGAAACTGTGTGAGGAAATGCGATTTCTGATAAGGTTAATCTTCACAGTGATTAAGATCCTATAATCTCACAGATAGAGAGGATAACGGGCTTGGTACAGAAGAAGCTTTTCCCTAAACACCGGCACATACAAACACACATACACATACAAACATTCATGGTCATCTCACTTAAAATGTAGCAGGGTATACCTGGTAGGATTGCTAACATCTGTTCTTGTTAAATTGCAAAGAAGTTTTATTGATCTGTTGCTGGGGCCACATTCCTCTGCAATTTACTGCAGTGGGAGAAAAAAGCAGAGGGTGTGGGCTTTTAAGGAGGATCACTAGTTCAGGTAGTTAATGCCCGCGGCCTCTTCTCTTCCCCTTAAATCTACCAGGAGGGGAATGTGAAGGGAATTCAAATGAAAACGGACTCCTCCATAGTCCAGTCAGCAAAGGTCTGTGAGCTTTGTGTGATTTAAGGAGCATTGTGCAAGGGCCAAATTGGCTGCAGATGGGTAGGGGGTCTGCAGCTTCATAACCTCACAGCTTATATGTATGGATTATCTGAGGTAAGAGCGCCATAAATTACACATGGGAGTTTTCTTATTCTCTGACCTGGCAACCCCAACCTGGCCGATGTAATGGGATAGCTTGGGGAGCCAGTGGTTCCAATTAATGAGGGCTGGCTTGGTGATACCATTTCTCTACCATAAGGCTCATACCTGACTCCTAAACAGGGCCAATGCATATCAAATAGCTGCTTCGTTTAAACGTTTGGTTGATGAGGATTGGTTTCTCATTCCTGTATTGATTGTAATTAACATCCTTAACGGGATTGGAGTGGAGATAAAAGTGCCCTGAAGCATCATTTCATTTACAACACCTATTTCTTTAAAAAAAAACCCACCAAAACCCAATCACAACCAGCAACAATCCGAGGCTATTTCTGTGGATGGGCTGATTTTGAGATTTCATGACATGTAGTAAAGCAGTAAAAAATAGGAGGATTGAAACAGCAGGGAAATCAAAAGGGTTGTCAAGATGCATATTTTATCATTTATATACAGATCATTTATATTATATGTAAATATCCTTTATCATTTGTAATAGATTTCCAGTGTGTTTTCTTGCCAGATTCATAAGTGGCTCACAGAGAAAGGAGATGTGATGCTGAAACTATTTCTACAAATCTTGAGCTGGCCGCTGTGTGTGTAAACAGCCCAAAGGTTAACACCAGTGCCAAATAGGGCAGCGTGATTATGGCTGAAAAAACTAATAACAATTATTATGATCAGTATTGAAATAACAATTATTTATCACGATTATGCATTGTTTAGGACAAAATAAATATTTTTGTTTATTTCACATTTAATTAAATGGCACAGCTTTAACTTCAATTTGTATGCTACATTCCTGCTAATGTGCAAATCTTTGTATCAAAATAAGACTGATCCTTATTCACAGTTCATCTTCTAGAGTCAAAATATAAATTAAATCGTACCAAACAGTTTTACCAAAAATCTAATTATCAGAGCAATACTTTCACATTGTGCTTCATTCCTGCCAATAAACATCTCTGCATTAAATTGGACTTATTAAGGTTCTTTTTCACCTGAATTCATTGTTCACAGTAACAGTGCTGCTGCAGATATAGAGAGAGAGAGTTTGTGTCACTCTATCTGTGGTGTCACTCTAATAGCTGAAGTTTTTTAAGAGAGGAGGTGTTTGCGGTATTGAACGGTTTAGTTTCAACTTTTAACATGCCTGATGTTATATATATATATGTACGGAGTGGCACCACCAGAGACACAAAATGCCCTACTGAAGTATTAGAAAAATACTTGCGTTATCAGTTAATCTTTGTTATTTTTTAATCACACCCAAGATAAAGAGAACTGTGAAACAACATGGGCCTCATTCTGACAAACACTGAATGTTATCAGGGCGTTAAGGAGACGAGCCAGACTGCCCATGTTCCTAGAGTGAATGAGGTGCTGGCAATAAATCATTGGACCCCTCTACCCAGTTGGGGTCCAAGCATGCCAGGAAACAGTTGTTTCCTTAAATTCTCTTCCCTCTGATGCTGAGAGAACAAACTCTCTGTACTATTAACACCTCTGAACACGGCACCAAGAGTTTATCGCAACGATTTGTCGAAAAGAAAATATTTGCTGGAAAGCGATGAAAAGGTTACAGTAAAAGGTTGACACACAGGCGAGAGAAAACCGCAATAAATTTGAAAGCTCAAAGCAAACTTTTCACAGGTTATTGCAGTTTTTATGGCAATGTTTGCTTTATTGAATTTTCTCAAGGTTAATTCACAAGAGCTTGTTTACTTCCCCACACCATTTTTATTCCCCAAATACTTGAAGTTTAATTGACACCTTGTGCTGAAAAGCATGTGTTGAATTGAAATACCTGACATTTCCAGTTAATGTCTCCAAACACAATTTATCCTAAAAGACAAGAGTTAAATTAATTATATGCTGAAGAAAAAAATCCACACAATCTAATCACAAAAGAGTATTTAAGATAAAATGTACATAGTTTAGGACTGCATAATCTCAAGTGACAGGCTTCTCTGTGAGATCAAGTTGACAAATTGTATCATTTACAGAAATTGCTCAGAGCAAACATGCCAGATCAAACAGTCATGGTCAGAGATGTGAAGTCTGAACATAGCAGCATAAACATCTCAGGCTGTCATCACCTCTTTACACAGCCAAGGTCTGCTGTCTCATTATGGGAGACACGCTAGTTGTCATGTATATGCAGAGCAGTTCAGAAGGAAAGGCACAATTGAGCAACATTTAACAACATCGTGAAGAGATTAGAAGAAGAAGAGAATTTTTAGCTCCACCAACAACATAGCTGTAGTATTTTCATGTGGTGTGTTTTGTAGTTAACATGTACAGAATGAAAAACAAGACTTAAACGAGTTAACATGAGTGCCATTTGGTTATAATAAGATTTTTATGTGTGTGTTTTGGAGGTGAGTTTTTAATTACTTGTTTGTACATGTAAACATTACATACCCTGGTTTCATGAACCTGGATAAGCTGTTCTGATTTTGAGAAACCTGAATGTACTATTTCACACTGATTGCTGCATGAATTACACAAAAGGTGTGTGGTCAATATAAAGTTGTGTTTTGATTGTTCAGTGAAATACAAAAAAGGGTGAAAAACAATGTGAAGATTAGTAATTAGATACAAAGAATGCTGTATTGATACTCTTTTGGCCAGATGTACTGCAAAGCCAATTACAGCAGAGCGCTCAGTGCAACTGAGTGCATGCAGGCCAGCCAGAAACCATTCATTCTCAGCTGCAAAAAACATTCATTCATTCATTCATTATTTATATGGCTCATGACCATAATGACATGATATGGAGCACAAAACATATAATAATAACAAAACAATACAAAGCCATGGTGCACAGTATGATCAAAATACAACAAATATTGCTTTAACAAAAAATATTACGTAAATAAGGGCAGGGCATTCCTCAGAAAAGCAAAAAGGTAACTTTTGGCTTATCTGATTGTTGTAACAGAATTAATTCAAACATCGACAGGCAGTTGACAGCGGTGTTCCGTGGTTAGTCGCTAAATGTGTCTCTTGTTGATTTTTTTTTTCTATAATGCCGCCGAGAGGGTCCCAAAAGCTGCTAAATAGCGATAAAGTCGGCACGTTAGTAGCCTTCTTCTCCTGTCACTCTGGGACCTTAGATTGTCTTGTTCATTTGCAAAATGATTGGGCCATTGTTTAACTTAACAGTATGTATTTCAACGTGGCTTACCATGTACCACCGTCCGCTCTGCTGCGACACTCACACTGATGCATGTGCTTCACAGTGCTAAGAGTAGTGTAAACAATGGTGTTGGAGCGCCCTCTGCTGGACAAACTATATAATGAAACTATTTCTCAACCACCCAAGCATTGTTTTCTGTATTATATGGACTTTAAAAAAAATTTTGTTATCGGCGCATAACAGAAAAAGTATAAGCTGATGCCGATATGCCCGACATGTCTGTGAAAGGCTAATATCGGCATGTAATATTGGTGAACTGATAAATCAGTCGGGCTCTACTGAAATGCTAGCATTTTTCAGGCTCATTACTGGGCTTCTCTATTGAAAGACCAGACGATGACCCTGAGGATAACCCAGATGAAACGCATTGTTAATAAGGTTGTTGTTGCTGGAATTTTTACCTCTTTAGACTTCTGTCCCTTCTCCCTGCACCTTGGGAGTAGGTGAAGTTGTGCCAGAAACCCCCACCCTGATCCTACAGGTTAAGACAAGGAAACCTTAAATAATGGATGGTAAATGGACCGCACTTACTGCTTTTCTCATTCACCAGTTCACACACTTGCACAACAATGACAGCAAAGTTGCCATGCATGGCTTGGGGGTACAGTGTGTTGGCCAAGGACACTTCGACATGTGGACAGGAGGAGCAGGGGATCAAGCTAACTGAGCCATGGTTTTTGCCTTAAAACCTAGATATATGAAATCATGAGGCTGAATACACCGGCTTCACTGCATTCCATGTGAACTTCATATCCCCAATATGATCAATCATACACACTTGTTGTAAAGAAATGGTTGTTGTTTTCTACTAAGTCAAACACCTCAACTGTATCAGTAATTGACAGTTAAACCAACTGGTATTTCTCTGTAACTGAGACATAATGATGCAGTACGTAGTTACGTATACATGAGTGATGTATGTGGGTGTGTTTGATTACGTTATATATTACTTTCTGTGGAGATTCAGAGTTGTGAGCTGCAAAGACTGCGATTACTGCACCACAGAGGAATGTACTGACATGCCCTCAACCTCTCCTTGTCTGCAGTCAGTAAATTAAACCAAAACAAAGCTGCAAAAGTCTGTCACCATGCAGACTGATGGTGGTAATGGTTACATTTACTGATTATATAAAAAAGCTTGAATTACAGTTGACCTTTATGTCTCACTGTAGAAAGTGCCAAATCCCCCACATTAAGTATAATGTAAAGCACTCCTGGTGGAATTGCAATGCTATATCATTAAGGAAAATCAAGATTAAGATTTTGTTCAGCACACAGGTGTAACAAGATGACAAAACCCCTGCACTAACCGTGTTATTTTTAATGAAGCCAGAAGCTGTGGGCTGTGACATTGCATGTTATTTGTATGAGTTAAAAGTGACGGAGCTTGTGGAGAACAAAGGTCAGTTTCTGCTGTGTGATCATTTAAATCTATGGAAACACAAACACGCTTGACAAAACGAAATGACATGCTAGCCAATTGCAATCAACGTTGAGAAAGTAATCAGTGCTTGATTAGATGTAATGCTCCCTGTATTGATCCCCCTCGGCACCAGGAGGCCGCTTCAGGTGCTCTGAATGAGAAGCGTTCGATCACCCGGTGAGGTTAAACACAGACTGTTACAGAGTGGATTGCCTTGGACAACAGCAATGACAGGCAGGAATGAGATAACTGCCTGTGATTCTTGGCTGAATCCACGTTTACCCACTTCTGCCAACGTGTTGCTGATATATCCGTCGGAAATGCTGTCAGCTATTTCTCTTTATTTATTTTCTGTGTCAGAATTGATTATTTTTTTGAAGTGCCTGGCAGACAACCCTTTGACACTGAAATCTCACTGCTGCTATGATGTGACAAGACACCGCAGAATAAAGTCTGGCCAAGAAAAAATAAATATTGCTGTTATATTGTGATGCCCCTGGATATTGGGATTTACAGACAATAATTTACTGTAGCTCAGATATTTTTAATATTTTTTATTGCTGTCATACTTGCAGGAGTGAGAAAGGTTGAGTTCAAATGTGACAGCTGTAATACAGTGATATTAATTTCACTGTTGATCCCATGGTTCATAATCAAGTTATTTTTCTTGGTTAAAATGAACCTTATTAATCTCTTATCCCAGCTATAAATCCACATCTTTATTAACAAGTGACAAAATGTGTGAATGCAAAGTGAGATAATTTCACATTTTATCTCTGACACGAATGAATGTTGATTAGGGCTGCACCTAACGATTCTTTTTTTATCGATTAATCTATCGATTATTTTTTCAATTAATCAGTTAATCTATCAAGTATTTTTATATTGATCTAACATTTTTTTTTTTTTTTGTTACTCGATTAATATAACAACAAATTTACAGAAAATAACATTTTAAAACTCTGCAGGGCATTATTCCACAAAAATAGCCCAGTCTTAACTGGTAATCTGTGTTTTATAGTCATATAATGGCAAAGGGCCAAGGTTTGATTCAACCCACGGCTGTTGCGGCAAAGACATAGCCTTCGTACATGGGGCGCCCCCCAGGTGAGTTACTGGGTGCCCCAGTTTACACGTATTCTTATATCAAAATCCAATCCAGTTTTCTTCCTGCACAAGCTGGTCATACTCGTCGGGCGGCAAAATATGCAACTTTGGCCCCAGTGACATGATGACGCAGGGAGTCGTGTGTTTGTCAGAGACATGCACTATTTTTTTCCTTACAATTACAGAGTAGTTTTTCTATTCTGTGTCACTCTGTCACATTACTAAAGCTAAATGCAAAAATGCCTCAAAAGTCATGGCTCCTACTTCTCAAATTTGCAGGTTTTTGTAGTCTTATATCTTTATAACCTTCTCCTTTGTGATAATTGTCATCTGAATACACAATTTTCAAACTAGATTTTATAGACCAAGGGATTTATCAAATATTAAAGAAAATAATTAAATTAATTTTAACAACCTTTGTGTGTTTAACTGGTGGGGCTCAATTAGTATTGAAGTCCAGGAGTTCATATTTTATACAATGTACTTCACAGTAAAATTAGGTCATTAAATATCTATTAGATTTGTCTTGAGCACGAGTTGTGTGGTGTTAATTATTCAGTGTTATTAAGCTTATTTCATTATCGATTAAACAAACAGACTGTCAGATGACGATTCTCATTTAGACTGTCAATACTCTGTCACAGCACAAAAGTTGATTTCTGGTTTTGCTGGTCCGAGCCTGTGTAAAAGCTTAATCTTAAAATATCAATTTTAAGGACATTTCTGAAAGTATACATTAATAGGTCCTTAAAGTGAAGTAGAGTCTACAGACATGAGAGATGGCAGGTAAACCTAAGAGCAAATCTACACTTCTAAGCCGATTCTGTAAAAACTCCTGATCTTGCAATCCTCAGGACCCTGTTCGGACCTCATCAGCCCAGACACACACAGAGCATGACAACTGCTCAGCTTCAAACAGCCTATATGTCCCCTGTAAGGCCAGGCCGGTCACCTCATCTGAGAGATTAGAGCAGGCTGCAGAGGCAGAATTTCTCTGGGGGAAAAAACTCATTTTTCTCAGTTTGGGGTTGACTCAGTGCCGTTTAAGAGTAAAAAAAATCCCCTGTGATGGCATCTTTGAGGGGTGTCCACTAGCAGATGGCAGCTTCCAGTGGGGTGCCATTTGGTTTATTCCTATCTTTGGCCTGCACAGGTGGGTGGTGGTGCAGATCAGGCTTTCTGCTTTCTCCTCTGGGGAATCTTTAGCTGGCCGAGGTTTGATGTGGCAGAGCCCCAGCCAAATAATCACAGCTCAGGCAGAGGGGGGCGTGCAAGCCTTCACCCCATGCAGCATCTAGGGATTTGTGAAAAGTTGTCTCAAGGGAGAGTGGGGGCTGAGGGTTGGAAGCCTGGGGAGTATCATTTGATAGACAGATGATATATGTGGAATGGGATCAAAAGGGAGGATTTTGGCCGAGCTATGGTTTTCACAGTAGTGTGCGGCTGAGTGGCTCAGTTTCTCAGCCGGTCTGTGTTTTTGTCATCTTTTTTATCTCTTCTTCAAACTCTTAGTCTTTGTGATCTCTTCCTCAATCCTCTCTTTGTCATCTGAGTTATTGTTCCTTTATTCCTGCTCCAGTTTTATTCTGTGAGAGGCGGCAGTGCCGAGGCTTTCAGGATGGATGCTCCCGCTAAGGGCTTGTCCACGGGCATCACGTCAGCTTTACTCAATTTTGCTGACGGCTCACTTTGAACTGTCAACAGTTGCTTTTCTTCTCATCTGCCAACACAGTCCGTAATTACTTTCATCATCACCCTCACTATTATTATCATCATCAGCGCTATCGCCATCATCTTCAATCGTCTGGCCTGTTTTGACCGTTCAATCTGTCTTTCTTTCAAAACGCTTGGCAACTCAGAGCACAGTCATTTCCACAGTATTACAGTCTAATTCTGACGATAACTGCTCACAGAAAAATAGGACGGAGAAATGCATTTCCAGATCTCAAGCACCACTCCTGAGCAAAACAACAACAAAATAGCCGTCTGTGTGCAAATTGCAGCATGTCTAGGCAAACACTTTAACGACTCCACTTTCTACACGTGCTGCACCTGTGGAATCTGTTTACAGCTCTCAAACCGGCGGCCTTGATGACGAGAGGTGGAATCATCTTGCAGTGGGGATAAAATGGCATGTGCTTTTGCTTAGTGCTGCACTCTGTGGGCAATGGGCAAGAAATAACAAATTAGCTATCTTCTGTTGCCTCGGGTATTTTCCTGTTCATTTGCAACAAAACTTTGCCTGCCATTATATCCCAGGCTCAAGGAGGAAACTGCAGACATTAGATGCTAATTTAAGAAAGCTGAACTGGTGCATAATTGCACAGTGGGAAGTGTTATATACCAGGGAGAAGAGCAGAGAGCTGATCTGAGCAGTGTCTGAAATGAAATGTTTGACTCACTTGCCAAGGGGACTGCTGGATGAAAAAATCCATAGCCAAGCACAGCCTTTACCAGCCAAAATAATAAATTGCCTTTTTGTGTGGCATATACTGTTGTTTCAGTAACTATTGTTGAGATAATATGATATTGTATTAAAACCATCTTAAAGAGGAGGCCTAAGCAATATAATTTTAATAGGCCCATTAAAAAAAACTTCTCACCACAGTCTCAGTAAGTGGAAACAGTCCCCGTTGGTAAGCAGTGATGCCTATAGGGCTTTTAATGGTGAGAAGTAAGAACTGAAGGACTATAGTGACTGTAATGCGCTACCGGTGACAATGTTGGACACTATAGAGAGTTCGCTGTCTTGGCTCAGAATATGGAGCCTCCCTGTTATTATTTCATTGCTGTCAGTAAATGTGCAACTCTTAGTCGTCAGCTACACATTAACGGTAGCTAGCAGCTGAGCATCAAAATATGATAGTTTAGCAGAGAGGTTGATGTCCCGTACTGTAAATAGTGCTGTAAGTTTGCATACACAAAATAGTCTGGATTTTGACCTTATTCTGAAAAAGTCAATATTCCCATTAAGCTTTTTACATGGCTATATATTCCACTAATACTCCAGTCTATATGCAGCCATGCATACTCCAATTTATGTGCCCTAACATGTCATTTACCATACTAAAATAAAGGCTAAAAAATAGAACAGCTGGAGCTGCTTGTGCCATTTTGTTTCGTACCAGTGGTGGACTTGTTTGACTGTCTGAACACATCCTTCCTCTTAATTTCTCTACCAGGTGAGCTAGAGGTCGCTGGCTCCAGGCATTTTATTTATTTTTTTTTACATGATTATTTTGGTATTTCTTAGAATAACAATGTTCTCATTTTAGTTTAGAGCATCAGGTTGGATTTATGAATGTTGAGTTCTACTTCAAATGAAACGGACTGCCTTCCCATGGAAACCGCACACCCTGGGGTCCAGCGCTGGGTCTTTCCTGTCTAATAATAAAGGCAGCAAACTTTAGACCTTCAATAACTCTGAAAGAGAAAGATATAAGTGAATACCAGCCTGAAAAACTCAATGCACAACCATAATTCTAACAGCAGACAATGAGGACATTTTTTATGTTGTTTTGTCAATTATGTTGTTGTTTTCATTTTAAGAACTTAGATGCATCCACCTGCTTACAAAGATGATCATAACAATTTGTTTGTGTGAATGAACAAGATAAAAAGCATAAGTACCCTGAGCTAGTTGCCTGGGTGCTCAACATTCATTTGTTGTTCAACAAAGACATCTGAAATCACGAAACACCCAGCAAGAGGGGAGGCGAGGGGGGGGTACCAGGTAACTACAGAGCAATTCCGTGTTCTCTGCAGAGGTAGCCATTTCCTCACATGGAAGATAAAGGGATGATGGATCATTTGATACGGCCCTGTTTTAGATAGATGTGGTTATGTGGCTACACAAACACAAGGGACTCATTTTTCTCACAGCGGGAGGCTCTCGCTGCTAAGACCAGCACTAACCGTGCGAAAAATCCGTCTTCATTAGCTTATATATATCTATGTCTGGCCATCAGTTACGTTTACATGGGGGCATGTCACGGTTGGCTTTAAATCAGGTTGTTTATGTATATTATGAAAGAGTGATAATATGTCTGTTTATTCTGGATGTTGGTAGAAAGCAGCTCCTTTTATGCACAGGAGGGCACACTGTGTTTTTACGAGCTGCACCGCTTGTCTCTGTGATTAAAGATGTGTTAGACTATAAACTTTTACAACACAGGAATAATTGCCGGCTGTTTTTAGGAATATGACATCTCTCCAAAGGGATCTAAAGAGTAAACTGGACCTGAGAATAAACCTGTGATGAACAATGTCATGGATCAAAGCTTTGTGATGGTTTGCAGCAAAATCTAGACATAAATCACAAAGCACATGAAAACGTCTTTAATGTAAACTGTCAAGAGTTTATGACATGCTGTTTATTTTATAGGATATCAAACACCACTTATTACTGATCATTTTCACAATTATTGCTGGTAATTGACAAACTGCTGAGGCATGAAAAGACAGTGTCATCCTTCTCAATTCTCTGCATTTCCGTCTACAGTGCTGTAAGCATTTTTGGTGACATCACACACCACCCTAAGCACTAAGGTATAAAGTTTTGACCACCTTTTGTTGCTGTAATTGGGGGAAATTATTCTCTAAAATTGTGTTAGGTCGTTTCAGAGTTTCAGCTTTTCTGATCACCCCAATGAAAGGGAACTAGTCCTCACAAATTGCACATAATCCTCAAAATACCCAGAACTTGTTTAATTTGGCGACCGTTGCATACATGTTTATAAAACAATCCTCAGTTTGCTTTGTGTTTAGACTATGTTTCTGCACATGCACACTAAAACTGCTTTCCACTAGTCAAAAAGACTGAAACAATGCAAAACTAAATATTTGGTCTTTTTATCTTTTGAATCTTTGAAGTCTTTAAACCATAAATTTCCTCTCTAAAAATATTTTGGCTGCAGAAAGAGATTCTCTGATTGCTCTCATTGTGGCACTTCTTAGAAAACAAACACTTTCATCCATGAATGTTTGAATCTGTATGGGAAAATGTCCCAAACATAAATCCAGCTGCTTCAGTTTGTGCGTGGTTTCTCTTCAGAGTGGTACCACAAAAAGGACCTTTGGACTGTTTGGCTGAGGCATGAAAAATCTTACCTTGTAAATAGATGTGGACATACTATATTACAACAGAAATTAACTACACTGTACTGACATTGCAACAATGGCTAACAAGAAGTAACTTTTCCTCTCTCCGTCACGGTGAACATAGGCCCAGCAGTCTTTGCTATTCTGAGAGGTGTAACATGGACAAGTTGATGACAGCGATTCAAAGCTTCGAACAAACTGTGTGAAAACCATGTTAACTGGACAATGTGTTGCTTCTGTTGTTTGTCAAGTCTAGCTTTGAAATAATTATTTTATATTTTGACATTTGATGTTTTCTTTTTATGTTTAAAGGTTCTGTGTGCAACATTTAGAGCATCAATATAGCAGTAAACTTCTATTTGCCACGTTAAGTTACAGTGAGTAATGGCGTTCTGAGTGGAGAATGAAATCACGCTTCCTCTGTGTGTTATAATCAGAGCTTCTCTGAAATTCGTTATTGGTAAGCTGGTCTGGCCACGCATTCATGGTGTTTCCTACTGGCTAGTTAATCACCGTCCTCTCATATTACAAAGACGTTGTTGCGAAAGCAAAGCACCCACCCGCAGATTCCATTTACTTGACACTAGGGGTGTAAATCACAAGTTTCATCACAATATTAATTCTTTGGACAACGATATGATATGTGCGTCTATCACAAAGTCCGGTGAGATATGATTTCAATTTGATTCAACTCAGTGCCCTGCAATTGATATGAGACAATATCAGTAAATATTCTCACTCATTTTCTTGTTGGTTTGCCATTGTCTGCCTCATGCTTGGACACTAGCATTGTTTGAGTGTTAAGGGAGGAGGTGCGCTTGCGTGAAAATAGTGACAAGACATGCTATGAAAATTACAAATTAAAAGTGTATCACATATGATATGTACCACTTTTTTCACTCTTCATTGATGATATTGGATTGTTGATCACTGAAAGGACATATTGATCCAGACTGATGTACATTTACACCCAAAGTTAACACTGTATAATCCGTCAGCACTGTTGTTATGGCTTAGTGCTGCTCATGAAGTTAGCACCATTAGCTGCTTGCTGGCTCTTTCATGTTTATAACTCTGTCCAAACAACTCACTTGCTCTGAATTTTGCAGAGAGGCGCTTCAATTTCAGTTAAGGCTGGCTCTAGCAACGAAAAATACAGAATTAATTGTTAAATATAAAGAAGACACTTCAACTTGACAGCTGAATCACATACACGTGTTTCAGTCCATTATGCTGTACAGACATGTCAATTAAATCTCTTTACAATGAACATTTGAGATATTGTTCTCTTAAAGACAGCTGTCTTTTCTTAGATTGACAGTCTAGCCAGACAGATTTTAAAGTGGCACTTGTTTTTTTTTTTTGTTTTTTTTCTTTTTAAGATTGAGGACTAAGATAGATACTGAGTGGGAAACTGTAAAGTCTGAAAATAAACCTGCCAGATCTCTCTGAAGGACATACTATGTAAAGGCGTCGCTGACTCTATTGTATATATCTGCCTGCCAGTTTATTAGCCTCAGTGTAGTTGACGGTTGACTCTTAAGTTTTTTTGATAGCGGTTTACAAAATAACCACAACTCAAGATCCACTGTCTCATTAGAGTTAATCAGAAAATGTATTTCCCCATAGAAATGTGGAAATTTAAACTTTCTTTGATTATTCACACCTCTACGACACCCCTGCACCCCTGTTGGCTTAAAAGTTGACGTTAATAGTTCACTTTTTGACAGCAGATGATTATAAAGACGGTGTTATATAGTTAGACAGCTGCACATTAAGTTGACAATGAGTTGAGGTTGGTTCATCCGCAGCTGTTTCTTACTTCTTTAAGATTGTTTGTCTAGATTAGGGTAGAGCATCCAGCAGCAGAAACACAAAAAAGGCATATTTTGTTAAAAAAATAGACAAATTTAAACAATACTTTGTGTGTCCATGAGGCTTCAATAAAAGTATAAATTCCAACAAAATGGCTTCAACAATAGATCCATTTATATTGGATTGTTGCAGTGTGTTGTATTTGAAACTTTTACATAAGTGAGTTGTAACAGACTAAACACAAACGTTTCACATCTCCACATGAAGAAAACTGCATGACACATGCTCATTTGTCTCCCTATAGAGACAAAACTTAACAGGTTGCAGACAAGCTGCAGTGCTTCTGCAGAGTATCGCCTGGGACGCTGCCATCTGTTTACACACACAAGCTTGTATCTCTTTGTTGGAAGACAAACTGCTGCTCCAGCCATTTTATGTTAATCATTATCCCTATATATACCTGAACAAATAAAAGTTAGAAAGAAACGTTGAACAGAAACTTCTCATTTTACTGAACTTGCTTTTCCACTAACTGTCACCTGCTGCAGAAATGACTCACCAGGTATGTTTTCTTAAGATAATATTTTGCACGCACAACTGTGTTTCAGTGCATGGAAATATGTATGTGATGTGCTTTGATGCTGTTCACAGCTGACCTCATTACATGCACCTGCGACAACAGGCTCTACTCAACCTCTACTGTGTTTGTGCTAATAATCATGTTCCTCATACTTGAGGTGCATGACCAAACAGTAACTGTATAACCTGCGATTAAAGTGTGTATAAATGACGTGAGGAGAGGAGGAGTGTGCTGCTCATGTCAAAAACAAACTTAGTTAGCTTTTGTATTGTGAGGTTTGTGGGACTTAAAAGAAAGGAAAAAAAACATTTTACAGGCTCTTTACCATCTTAATGCCTCTGGGCGGGCGATAGCCAAGGCATTATGTTTTCAGGTTGTCTGTCCGACCATTCTTGCTAGCACGATATCTCAAGAACACCTTGAGGGAATTTTTTCAAACTTGGCACAAACGTTTTGGTAGACCTAAGGATGAGCAGATTAGATTTTGGTGGTAAAAGGTCAAAGTCACTGTGACCATTATGGTGCATTATGGTGAATGCATTATGTGAAGGTGTCCTTCAGGTGTGTAAAGGCATGCAACCCCTTGGTGACAATTAAGGGTACTCACAAGAACTCACAATAGCCTAATCTTTAAAGTCTTAAAAAGCCTTGAATTTAATATTCTTAAATTTAAGACCTAAAATGTTTAAAAAAAAATTTATCAACAAGTCTTTGAATTTTGTTTACAACGGTCTTACTTTTTTACTTGTCATTTCACAGTGATGTTGCTTGTTATGCATCCTGCTGTTTTCATAGTTGTACTCTGCACATATTTGACACCTGCCTGCCCGCCGTCATCCCCGGCTCTCTGCTCTGTGGGCAGAAGCAACGGCACTGGCGGGTCAGCACTGAGTTCCCGACAATACAAAACAATAACCTTATATCTTTATATTCCTAAAATCTACCCTAATACATGTATTTGTAGGATATTACTTCAGACATCCCTGTTGTCCTCCACCACAGTGTCTGCTGTGACAGCAGATGTTGTATTCACTCATGTCACTGACCATGGTGTTTTTCCGTCCAGTGAACACACCGTGTTTTTTTTCCTCTGATATTGCTTCGTTTTGATAATGACTGTGCTACGGACATGGAGCAGGGCTCCAAAAACTGTAGTCTCTTGTATCAAGTGACGCACACTGAAACACACTCTCTCTTCACAGCTAGAGAGGATCGCTGCACTTTCTGGTCCTTGTGGACTACATGCTATGTCTTTTACTTTTTATTAAGGCAGCTTTAGTTCTAATAGGAGCTCTTGTAATCAAAAGGCACTGTGTGAGGCCATAGAGCAGAGGTGAGATTTTTGAATGCCACCAATACCCAACTTTTTCATTACATTTTAGAAGAGCTGGCTACAGTCATTACAGTATCAGTCCTTTGGCAGCCTTGGTTGTTCTTGGCTACTGTTGCCTCTAAGTTTCTTCAAGTACAGTGCACACAGAGCACTGTAAATGGCAGCTTCATTACTTTTTTGCACAGTAAAACTGGAAACCATCTTGTATTAGTATCATATCGGATAGTTTGTGGCCATTTGATATAAGAAATTTTATTTAACAAAGGAAAATGCACCATGTAGCCAGTATACAATTTAAAATAAAAGGGCATAGGCTCCTTTACCACACAAGTACACAAAACCATAGTGATACTGTACTGGGCTCAGAATATGTCTTTTAATGGTGCTGATTTTTAAACACGTGAAAGCAATCAAATCACCAAAAACTAGGGCTGCACCTAATGATTAATTTCATTATTGATTAATCTGTCACCTATTTTCATGATTAATTGGAAAATTGTTTAACCAGTAAAATGTAAAGAAATTGACATTTAAAAAAATGCTCATCAATATTTCCCCACAGCCCAAGGAAACATCTTCAAATTACTTTCTTTTATCCAACCAACAGTCTAAAACCAAAAGACTTGTCATTTACAATCATAGATGACAAATAAAAGCAATAAATTCTCACATTTGAGGAGCTTAATTTAGCAAATGTTTGACATTAGTGCTTGAAAAATGACTGCATGATGAATCAGTTATCAAATTGGTGGGTGATTAATTTTCTCTTAATCAACTTATCAATTAATTGACAAATCTTTGAAGCTCTGCTAAGAATCACTTGACACAGTAAACGTGAGGCTTGCCTGGTTGGTAATCTCCAGCCTTTCTGCAGACCTTTGCTGCTGGAAGAAAGTCTTAGGGTTTATTGTGTTAACCTTGACATTTTTGTGGTTGTGTATGATTTTATGTTCTTCCGATAATGTCAAATAAACTAAAAGCTTAGCTGTTTGGACTTAAATTGCTGCTTACGACTGGAAAAATCTGTGCTCAAGAAAAATCCAGTTACACTACAATGCTGTGTGTTGCAGTGCTTTTATTTGAACATGCATCATGCTTAATGTAAATCTGTGATATTGATCAATAAAGATTTGCTTTTAAGGTTCATTTTTAAACATTGATACAAACAAAACAAACACTTCATTTATGTTCACAATGCCTATATAGTATACCATGTTTGTTGAAGCATAATAGACATCTTCTTTATGTCCTTGCTATTAAATTAATATTAAATTATGCAGAAAAGCATAAAGAACTAGACACATGAGACCATAAACAGACCTGACCTGATCAGCCATAATCACGTCATTTACATTTTAAACAGACCTCAATATATTCATCATCACCTCCTCTGTGATCTTTTTATAGTAAACAGGTCGACCAAACAACAACAGCTGTAATTACTGAGAGTGGTACGTTATCACTTTTACTCATAAATGAAAGGCCGCAGAGTGAAAGCAAGTGGACACGTGAAGGGGTTAAAAAAAATACTACGTTTTAAAGCAACAGAAACATCTCATCAGTGCTGCTCTACACGCACTAACTAGTCAAAGATCACAAAAACTAGAAAAGGTCCTCTTTTTATCAGATAGTTCAAAGATTCCTCAGGTTCTTGTGGTTGAAGTAGACTGTTGGTTTGATAATTCAAAGGCCTTTATTTTATCCCCAGGAAACTGCTGTAATGTAAGACCTTTTTTTAATGGCACACTCATTTTCAAGTCTGTGTGCCATTAACTAGCTTTCGGGGAAAGAAAAAAAGACTATAAATTGATTATTATTTTTGATCATTTAAAACACTGACTACCATCGGGCTGTCTGAATGTTCAAGTCATGCTGCATGGTCTTTTTCACAAGAGAAATATTAAAATGTCACAGTTAGACAACATGAGGGTAGTGGGGGGCGGTTAAATCACTAAATCAGTGGTTATATGTTGCTTTTTCACCATGGTAAGAGCCCTAACTTTCCTTCCCTTATTTGTTTCCTTATACTAGTTCTGTGGGTCTCAGAATAGGATGACTCTGATGAAGGCCACAAGCTGAAACGCATCCGTCAAATAACATTGTTCCTCAAGCTGCAAGAGTTGCTGGAGCTCTTTGACCTTATACTAGTTCTAAAATTATTAGGATTGCTGATAAATATATTACTAGATAATTAATCTACAATTTTGTTAACTGTTTTTATTTCTTAACTGTTGGTCAAAACAAGCTATTTGAAAATATTGACTTGAATTTTTCAACATTTTATGACTAAACTATAAATGAAAGAAGTAAATTCCAGATTAATTAATACTGTTTATACAAAAAGAATAATTAGTTGCAGGCCTACATTACATGATATTGATGTAAACTTTATTGAAATGTTCTTGAGAAGTTCATTGCACTTCAGTCAGCTGGATATTAAGAAATCCCATTTTGTTCCCCTGATTTAAATTAAAAAAACAAACAAACAAACAAACTAGTCAACTAAATCTTTTCCATTTAATGACTTTTTGTTTGCATTCTTTTTCTTTATTTTAGTAACTATTCCAGTAAATGAAAACATAACACAGCACAAGACAAAATACTACAGGAATTTAGTGAAGAAAACCTCATAGAAAAAATGGATGGAATTAGTTAATAAAAGTGCAATAAGACAAATCAATAATTTGAGAAAGAAAGTACCACATAAATGAGTCGGCAGTTGTAATAACTGCCCATCATGTTTCTTTCTTTTTATACATTAAAAGCCACATAAAACTTCACTTTGTAAAAATTAGTCCTCAAAGCAGGCAGTAAGTTCCTTTTGTTTAACATAATTCATGTTTCCAGTACACACATCAGGCAGTAAACATTACTCCACTTTGTAGCTCTCCATCTCTGCCTCTTTGCGATTACATATCATTAGTGCTAGTTGGCAAAAGTTCTCCAATTGTTCCTCGAAGGTGTTATTTTTCCCCTGCTGGCTTGAATCCACCAGAGGATGTTATAGAAGTGAACACCTATCCTGTGCATAGCTCAGCTTCCTCTCAGTTACAGAACATCTTAAACTCATATTTTTGTACCTTCTTCTCCTCACACAAGTCGAACACAACCTTGTTCCTCTCACAGGGTACAATTAGGATGAAGGATTTGTTCGCCTGCATCCCGATTCAGCCCGTCATTATTGCAGCAGCTTTGAAATGTTTCTTTTAAAAAGTCCTTAAGTTGTTTGTGGCATTCTGCACAAAACTGTTCATCCACTGAGCTCCTGTAAATGAAAAGAAAAAGGTGAATTATTGAACTCCGGCAGGGCTTTAGAAAATGCGCGGACTGTGAGAGTGATGGCTTTCTCTTTTGTTTCAGATCTATTTGAGTGATTACATTATATCTCACAGAGTGTCCTTTGATGCAGGGTCAAGGTACTGCACAGACAAAGTAAAGTGGGCTCAGTGTATCAAGCTTTTCACCACAGATGCATCTTGACTAATGGAAACACCTTTGGCACATTATTGTATCTCATATCACCATGGTGGCAGACTGTAAACCATTAAATAAGAGTCGCAGTGTTATTTATACTTCAAGCACTAAGAGCAAATGCAGGGGTGGGAGAGAGTGTTTTCAAGGTGTCCTGTAATGGCCTCAACTCATGTTCACTCGACAGTAACTTTAAAGCCCGTGGAGGTAAGTTTGGCTGCTAATTGAATTAGTTTACTTACACCTACGGTCAGAAAAAACAAGTCAATCTGTATACAGTTAGTGCTGCGGGCAGAAAAAAGGGTGATGGAAAAACAAATAAAAAGATTTCTCTCCGCACCCTTTAAAAGCCGATATCTGCAGTCCCACTGATGAGGTCGTGCCGGAGGTCACTCAACACATTTCCTTTGTAAAAGCTGTGTAGTAGATGTGCTTTCCTGTAAGTTTTTGACACACTTTAATCATAATTTGTTTTTCATCACAAGTAAGATAGCAACAGACAATGGGAAGTAATTCCTCACCGAGACAGAGCGGTAATGAACGAGCTTTCGATCGGTGGTGGTGAAGCGTCAATGTTTTTTCTTCCAAACGGTCTCCCTTAGTGTTGTTTCAGCAGTCCCTGTCTCGCCTTATCTACCTCTCTAGCTATTGACCAGACGGGAGGTCAGAAAGTATTTTCCAGTAATTCTTTTATCTTCTTTGGAAGAACAGACACGTTAAGTGTGCCGATTCAAAGAACACACAATTGATTTAGAGCACATTTTTCTGATAAATTATTGGATCATAATTGTTATTTCCTAATGATGCCTTACCACAGTCTTTTTGTGGATAAATTGTAAAGGAAAGAAGCTCCTGCTATTTCCTGCTGCATTTCTGCTGTCTGCTGTTCGGCTGCTGTTATTCTGGTTTATTATCTCTCTGCTAAAGTTGAATACAGCTACACTTAAAATTAGGTCACCAATTTGGCTTTTTCTACTTATCTACAGGGTTTTTTAGATCTCTCTCTAGATTGTTTTAGAGAGATAGACTTATTTCAGGCGACCTGCCACATTATTAACTTTAACTTCAACATTTGATTTTCTTTTTCTATTTTTTTACTATTTAAATTGGGTAAAATCTGTGTTATTTTACAGCAGCTTATTGATTCATTCAGCCTCACTCTCTCTCTCTCCCTTTCTGCTTATCATGAGAGCTCCTCTCCACGGTGGGAACAGTTATTGAGAGTCCGGCGGCACACACACAGTGACAGGGCTAACTGTTGGTATCACACGGCTAACAGTTATCAACAGGTTTAATGTAGGACTGGGCAATATAATGACTTTGTACGATATACTGATAATTTTCAAGCAAGATATAGGTTTAGATAATAAAATTTATATCCATATATGGCCAAGTTGCATTACCTAAAACTGTCCTTTCAAAAAGCCATACCAGTGGCATGTCCCTTTTCTCACACTCTCAGTACAGCTCCGCCCCACTCACTCACAAGTTTTCCAGACCAGACTATTAAGTCGCATTTTGCACCCATCAAACACCAGTGCATCTTGCAAATGCTGACAATATATGAACAAGAGGTCTGTTTGTTTGTTTCCAGCTTACAGTAAAAAAAATTTAATGTTTAAGGGTGCCACAGTAACACTCTAATGCGTGGTCGTGGTGGTAGTGTGAGCAGGTGAGGTGTGTTTTTGTACCTGCAGATTCTCGTTTAAAGCCATATCGCCCAACCCTAGTTTACTGTCGCAGTCGTGTAGTTTCAGTGCAAGTTTGTCAGGACCTTTTAATGGCAGGGTGTGGGATGTTGGATTACGCTCCTTCAGCGCTGTGTCTAACCTGTCTAACAGAAACAATGAATCCTTTAAATAGAAGTTTTAAATTAGTTGGGGCTAATGTGCTGTCATCAGGCTTTTGTTTTACAGTGCTTTGTCAGGTGTTGTCTCAGGTTTGAAGCCTGTTATTATGAGCATTTATGCTCAGCACCTCTCTGTTGTTTTTTCTCTTCTTTTGGGGGCATTTTTGTCTCTAATGGCAGATGAAAGGTAAAGAGTGCAAAAAGGGGGAAAGACTGGTATGACATGCAGCAAACGTCCCAAGGCTGGTATCGACTCCAGACGTTGCGGTAATATGGCATGTGCTGTAACAACTCAGCTGCCATGGCGCTCCAACACCTTTCTGTTTAAAAATGAATGGTTTGGGGTTTTAGATTGTTGATCTGATGAATTAGGCAATTTCACAATTTCACTATGGGCTGGTGCACATAGTGTTGGACATTTTTCACAGTTTTTTGACATATTATACACTAAATCAATAATTAGTTTAGCAAAAAATGTATTAGATTCCTTGTTTATGAAAAATATTCATAGTTGTAGAACTTATTCTGAAATGTTAACATCGCTGCCTTTTAGCACCACAATCATATTTGTGTGACTGTGTCTGATCTGCACTGTCACACATTAAATGTATTATCCACACCCAGTGGACCTCTAAAGAGCTTTTAGCAAGAAGAGATGAGTAGATGTTGCTGAATATTTGGAACTGCCAATCCATGTTGGAGCTGCCTGGTTGTCTGATCAGACAAAAAAATTAATCTGAACTTGACCTGAGGCTGATGACGGATGCGGTGGCAAGTAATCTATTTAATAACTGTTATTCCATTACAAATAAGCTCCAACCTGTTTTAACATTATCTGCAGCCTTGTAGGTGCACCATAAACAACGCTGCTTTTTGGAAGTGATTCCCTTAAATGATGACAATTTTACTTGTCTGTGAGAAGGAACGAAAGCTTTGAGAACTGAGATCCTGTTATGCACTAATCCTCCCCGAGGGCAAAGGAAGGAATTGAGGCACCTTTGCCAAGAACTCAGCTCAGCCCGATCATCTGAAGAAACGCGTATCATACCTCTACTTTTCTCCCGCAGGAGAGACGTAACACATTTTCATATTCCAGCATTTAAGCTTTTGAGATGTTTTCAAACCGGTGTTGGCCTTGGATTGAACTTATGTGTGTCGTGTTTTTAATGGTGTGTGTGGCATGTCACATATTTCCATATCTACATGCGATGTCACTGAATGCTGCGTGATCTTTTTGCCTGCCAGTAAGATTTGGCGTCACATTTGAAATTCTCACTAAGCACTGCAGAGTAGTGGTTGATATGTTTCATTTTTTATCAAAAGAAAAGTGAAAATGGACTGTGGATTCTCACTTTACTGAGAGCATTTTCATTTCATATTGAAATTATGTTTAATGTGGACGAGGAGTATCAGTTGTAACAGCTATGGAGTGTATGGGTCTGTTTGTTCAGTATGTTGTCATGTTTGTATGTCTGTTTGTTGTGGGAATGTGTATGTGCTCTGCAGGCTGGTGGGAGTGAACGACTGGGACCTTTCAACACAGCCCTTATCAGGGACACACACCCGCACACAACAGGTCCAATGAGACTCTAAAAGCTGTGGGTTCTCCGATTACCATCCTCTGCTCTCTTCACTTCTTTTTGTCAGCGCTGCTTTACCGTTTTTCAAACTGGAATAAAGTTTGAACAACAAACTAAACCAGAAGATCAGATTTAAAGATTTACAAGCAAAGTTGCCTCAAATCAAGCCGTTCTCGCTGATGAAATTATCCGGATGGATGAGATTTAAATAACTTCAGGGGCTGAACTCTTGAACTCAATTGAATTATTCTCATATCAGCCGATTTATTATTACCTAGTGCCTCAGCAGGCAAGATTCAACAACAGCTCCACTCTCCAAAAATATCTATATTTTTCATCTTTTGCTCTTCATTACTTAAAAAATAAGCCAGTCCCCCTAAAGTAGCACGAAAATAAACTCCTTCATCTCATTTGCTGTCCTTTTGTCTTCTTAGTTCCATTTTCAGCACACAGTGAGCAGCTTCAGAAAGGTTCACTCAGGTCAAAATGTACATATTCTCACAAGCTCATATTGACGAATTTACACTGTATTCACAGCAGAAATGCACTATGTTCATGTTACCAAAATTACACTTGTTATAGATTTTATCAGAGGTGAAGAGGAGAATATTCACAAGATACCTGCTCATGTAAATAATAACCATAGCGAGTATCTATTATTGGCAGCGTAGGTGTTGGCAGAGCATTGAGTGGTTAATGCACAGCTGTGGCCAATTAAAAATGTAACAGTGTTTTGCCTCTTTACATAAAAGATGACGCATTCCATGGATAGGAAAAAAGCGAATAAACACTTATGCAGCATGCAGGTAGCTGATGTTTTGTGAACTTTTTTGATACTTGGAAGAAAAACAACAGTATCAATTCAGTAAATGTTTTAAGTGACATAGCCCTCAAGTGGCCCCAGTAATTGGGACTTTTCTCTGTTAGGAGCAAAAGAGGAAGTACTTTGATGTTATTATATAGTCATCAAGTCTGTACAGTGGAAGAAGGAGGATAAAACAACAAAATGTGTTTTGGTTAGTGTTCAGGCATGTAGACTCAGAACTATGTATGAAATGATCATAGGAAAGGGGTTGTAATGAACCTACTGAGAGTTATAACCAAAATCTGTAGCTCTACTTCGCTTTATGGAGCTTTTCAACTCATTGTTTAGGTGCCCAGCCCACAACTTTACTATTTTGGTTCCCTCTCATTGCCCTCATTGCGTTGTTTTCTTCCTTTTAAAAGCCCACTGTGCACGACCAAAAAGACAAAGATAGCAACTAGCTGGTGAACACAGTGGAGCATTTAGCAGCTAAAGAGCCAGATATTTCCCTCGAGAGTGGACATAGACCAAAAACAGAACTAAATGGAGTGAATGTTGGACAGCTCCAAATGAATAATAATGTCTAGTAAGCAGCAAAGTCGCTATTGGCATTGTAAGTTTCTACAAACACAGGTGCGTGAGAGGCGAGACGGGTCACTATAGGTGGCTGTTCGAGACCAACAAACAGCAAAACTGGTTTGTTTCATGGTGAGTAATCGGTGGGTCTCCTAGCAGCGTTTTACCCACCAGATGTGGCTGTTTTTCAGTGATCCGTTTAGTGCTGGGGCGATGCATCGACATATAGATACATTTGTGGAAATGACAGATTGTTGATAAGGTTCATATTTGAGTCTGAAGCCCTCTCAGACTGTAATCTTGTCTGTTCCAGCTCAATTTGTTCATCGCTGCTAAACATACCTGCTGTACTGATTAGCTATAGGGAAGCTGAACACTCAGCAGGCCTGTAGGCTGATCCAACCCTCTGACTGCTTTTCACTTGATCTCTATCTGCCAGCGCTTTGATCCAAGCATCCTGGGATCTTGTAATCCGCTCATGTCAGGCAGTAATAGTTGCTGTCAACTTTTGAGTCTGTCTCAGCTGTGTATTTTCTAATGTTTTCCCTTAGATGAACTTTAGATGCGCATTCTCACGAGATGCAGTCTGAATTTTGGAAAACAATCCCACTTAGCACCTTTTTAAGGGCTCCCTGGATTGTGCCTTGAGTAAAACACTTACTGTGCAGGTAATGAAAAATCACATAGAATAACAAATAAGAAATTGTTACAAGAGGTACTCTTTACCTCAACAACAGAACATTTCTATGACAGTCTTGTAACAGCAAATAAAATTATATCTGACATACTATCAACATTAAAATTGCACCTAAATTTGTTCTGATTTCTGCATGAACAAAAAAACAAAACTTTTTTGGGAAAAACACTTTTTGGGACCAGTTTTGTCCTTGTGAAAGCTTTGATTATCCAGCAACAGTCATTTGGAAAATCTTCATTAGATTAGTTTTATGTGTTTGTCCATTAGATTGGCAGTGAAAAAATATGTGATGAGTTTATTTTTTAAAAATTAATTTATTGGTAAATTGGAAACAGAGTATTCAGAGCAGCCAGAAGCCTGAGGGTTTTGCTCACAGGGATTACTTTCACATATACTTATCTCATTATTTGAAACTGTCCACATTTAAAATAAACATCTGACATTGTAACATTATTTATCTGACCATCCCACCAGCCTCAACTGCACTTTGTGTTAAGTGTTGATTTGTAAATGTTAGCATGCTAGCAGGTCTAACTTAGATGGTTGCATGATTTTCTGAGGTTATCATTTGTTGCAGTGAAAGAAAGGAGCTCAGGTAAACTGGAAATGAAAAATGATATCTCACTTTGGAGGAAATGCAGAAATGACTTGAGCTGTGAGAACTTTATGCTCCACTCAATAAAGGTTTCATTCTTTCACTGACACAAGTTACTTGAGTTCATCTGATGAATCAGTTCTTTCTTGTTCAGTCGAAATTATACTTTCAATACATGGCAGTAGAGCAAATTCATAATATTGATTTTCTCGGGACAATTCATACCGGTAACTGAAACACCATCGAGAGAGGCCTTCTCTGAAAATTATGAACTTACAAGTAGATAAATAAATACGTTATCATTGTCAGTTGGAATATTTAATGACTTATCAATACATTTTTGCACACCAGCAAACCTACATAATTTGACTTGGGCTGAGAGGAAATGATTAGGCGTGATGATCCATTCCATATTACTTCCATAACATCATTTTAATGAGCCAAGAATTTCTGACATTTCTGAGAACTTTTTAGGTGTAGCTGAAGACTTTGTTCAATTAAATAATTTCCCTCTAAATTTTTATTACTATACTGTAGATATAAATTGGGTTTTTGTCCATAGTGTTTAAGCTCACTATCTGTAAGAGAAATATCTGTGGAAGCTCATATTTCTGAGTAGATCTATTTCTTAAAAAACACAATTAATCATTTGCTGGCTGTCCATTTCATGAAATGAACATGACTATTTGAAATGCAATTAATGTGCCAGCTAAAATATTACATAGAAGCAGGCATGACAAACTGACACCACATTAACATGGTAATTATAAGGTAGAAAATTCTGTTCATTTCATGCAGCCTCGACTTCATCTCTGACACATTTTTTTTTTTTCATTTACAACATCTTTACAGCCTTCTCCTACTTTTCTTACACCTTTCACTTTTTCTAAGCTCTCTCGTGGCCGTTCATGCTTAAAGTGTCTTTGTCATTTGTTTCATTTTGCTCTACTGAACTTGCACAAGATTTGAAAATGGTTAATCTGATCTGCGCTCTTGTCACTGACATGTATTGTTGAAATTCTGCAGAGGCTTTCTTACACTAGTCCCCCTTTACTTTTAACTAGGAATGGGACAAAATCTGATTTTATTGCTGATCAGGAAAAAAAAAACGCTCCCAATAAGTTGATTGTGGTGAATTTCCATTATCGAATATTGAAATATTTTTTTTCTTAACTTTTTTCTTAAATGTAAGCTTTTGTACACTGTCTTCGGTATAAGTGCCTGTATTAAGCATATTTTGATGTTCTAGATGATATCATGACAAACAACTATTTTGGCCAAGATAATTGTTGCATGAAATTTTTATATCCCCCATTTCCTACTCCAAACTATGACAAGTAATGAAATGCATATATTTGTCTGTAATTTATGGAACAGGCACATGCAGTTTATATAAAACATGGCACATTAACATTGAGAGGACATTTTGTTGCTTACAAAGTTGCTGTTGGGTCTGAACGAAACCCAGCTGGACGTGAACAGATGTACATGTGGGATGCTGGGACTTTGGACCTGAGTGGCATGCACTATTTTCTCTCAGTCTGTGGCAATTTTTAGTTAAAATGCAGTTGAGCTTGTCTGTTCAGAGCTGTGTTTACACTGCATGACCTCAGGCAAAAAAAATCAGAACAAAACAAACCCCGAAAAAGAAAATCCCCCAGTTGTGGCTGTTTACCTGAAACAGAAAGTTATAAAAGATTTAATGGAAAATAGAAATAAAGAACAAAAGCGGTCCTAATCCACCTGAAATACACAAAGCTCAGAGGCTGATTTCAAGCACTTGGTAAATTCCCAGTGACTGGGATGAGCAAAACTGCATCACATGCTTAAATGACCTTTGAGTGGACTTTAACTCTTGCTTGACCTGAACAATAACGCTCGAATGTTTCTTGACACAAAACATCTTTATGATTGCTTCAGTGTGTCTTTGTAAGAGCTTCCCCAGAGAGTGAACAGACCAGGGGATGGATATTTTTCATCTTGTATCCTGGGATTATTGTATATGTAGTGTGACTATTCTGCAGGGATTACAAGCATGGAGGAAATTGGTTTTAACTCTGGGAAGAGAATTAGTGGTGAATTCAATGTCAAATATGGATTTGGAAACGGCAAAGAGCGAAAGAAGTTTCAAGTGCTTCATGAATACATGCCGCTGTGGACACGCAGATTGAATTTTATTTATATCCATGTCAAACAGTTAATTACTATAAATACATCTTGCCCTGAGGAGATGTTAAATAGCTCGTACTACATGTTAAACGACAAAACTTCAGCTTTAAAGCCTCTTCAATACGGTGTATTTGATGTTTTGCCCCTAAAACATGTCACTAATTCTCAGGCGCCAATTTCTCTCACAGCTGCTGTCTGTCATTTGCCACAGCACATTAACAGCACCGATTTCTTCACAAGGCATCAAGAAAGATCGCTTACATGAAACAGACACAGGGTCATGTTGCGAATCTGTGCAAACAGCAAAGACTTCTTTTTGAGTTAGATTTTCAGTCTTCATCTTCTCAGACTTCTTTTATCAAGAGGTTACTGGAGTGAAGGTCAAACTGAGATCAGAGTGCTTCACAGAAAACGAAACTATGCTGGATAACAACAGTTTTCTTCATCCTCTTCAGCTGCAAGAAACAAAACAAGTTAGAGCCCCATGTCTTCACCTCAAAATCGACTGCCAAAAGCACTCAAACTCCTGTCTGCACTCAGAGGAGAAAGGTAATCTTAAGCCCCATCAACCAATCAGCAGAACAGAGAAACCTTCTCGTATCACCAGCAGTGGTGGAGTTAATAAATTGGTTTGATGCGCCAGTTTCACGGAATCTGTCCACAAACAGCTGAGAATCGATACGGCATCACCATTAGAGCAGGTAGAGGGGCCAGATTGTTGCCTGCATATCTACACTCATAGTGCTGTCATGTGCTGAATTAGCATGCCACTTAAAGGGCGGCTACTTTTTTTTTGTTGAGTTTTTGAGTTTTTTATATCATTCTCTAGCTTTCAAATAGTGTTCCTTATGTATTTCAATCCAAAAATTCTGATTTTGGCAGAAGTAGTATGTTTTAGCATCAAAATGCTATTTTGCACAGCCCTTCTAAAACATTTCTCTATTGTGGCTACATATAAACCCATGTACAGCTGTGGATGCATTTCAAAATTCACACAACAACACAAGCAAACTAAATGACCAAGTTGGCGGTAGACCACGCAGCATCTTTCATGTGCCGCAAGGTAAAATTACAGAGGACATCAGTGCTGTATCCTACCTCATTAACATTTCATTTTGTGTATATATATATATGCTGTGAGACGGTAAAAAACAATTAACGGTTCCAAATATTCTGTGGTAACTATGCTTCTAGTTTCTCTTGATGTGTTAGACCACTTTAGTCAATGATCAAATAATTAATGGAATTGTAATGGGATGATTTTCATCAATGTGATGAAATACCGTCATCTGAAAAGTATTATGGTTACCAGATTTACGAGTCAAATACAAATGTACTTGTCCATTTGTTATACCCATAAACAGTTTCCCAATTTGCTTGTCAAGAAAACTTACTTTATGATGATATAATCCAATACTGCAATATAAAGTTAACAATAACACCCACTCCTCATTACTACATCAATATTTTTGTTTGCCTAACACCAAATGTCAGAGGTGTGTAAGGGCTACTGAGACATCCATTTGTCCCTCACTGACTCTAACCTTTTTATTGTTTTGACTGTTATTCATTTGTCCTTATCTGAAGCAAGGGTCAAAGGAAAAGGGGAGTCATATGCTGTACAGATTGTAAAGCTCCTCAAGGCAAATTTATGATTTATGATACTGGGTCATATCAATAAAATTGAGTTGACTCTTTACTGGTGCGCTGCTGACCAATGTCCGAAATACCATCAAAACTATTGATTGTTCTGGACAGTTTTCAAGTGAGATTACATAGAAGCATAGAGAAAGTAAACAGGCATTGTTTGTACTTGATTGAGCCCACCAAAACACCATCTGCTCATAGTAAAAGTGTAAAGTTCACAGTGACGCTGGGGGGCTCGGTCAATAATTCTTAATAAATTCACAATATGGAGATTTGAGTGATGTGAACAGCTGCCCTTTTATTTCTTTTATAAGGATTCTCAGGACCTTTCCTAGGAGCAATATTAAAATAAAACATGAATGCATATAATCAACTGTGTTTACACTTACACCACAGTATACATTAAACTTTATACTCACAACAGTAACATTGAATCCAATGGTAAAAAGGTATGCTGCAGCAGACGTGTCTCACTGCGTCTGTGTCCCATGTATTTGGGCCGTGAGACTGTTTATTAAATGAAGTTTTGTTTCATTTCAGCTCAGTGTATGTGAGTAAGCGATCTTGCATTACGCTTGTTTGTCGTGTATACTGCACAGCATTTCTGCGGACACTTACCACCAACACCACTGCAAGTGCAACAAAAGCACTGTGAGCAAATGGCCAACAAGAATAATACATTAATGCGGGATGGCTTTAGCTCAGGTCGTAGAGTGGGTTGGCTTCTGATCGGAAGGTTGGTGGTTTGACCCCCAGCTCCTCTAGTCAACATGTCAAAGTATCCTGAACCCCTAATTGCTCCTGATGGCTGTTCCATAGGTGTGTAAATGTGTATGAATAGTTAAAATCTCAGGAGCAGGTGGCACCTTGTTCAGTAGCCTCAGCCAACAGTGTATGAAGATATGTGTGAATGGGTGAATGTGACTTGTAGTGTGAAAAGTGCAGGTCCATTACCATGTAAACAATATAAAATATGCATCAAAGATGAAAATAATCACTCAACAAAAGTAGAAAATGAAGTAACCGCTTGGACACAGGCAGAGCTATTCAACTATGAAGCATAATGGATTTATTGGGATTGGGGCAAAAAACTCGATCAGGACATCCCTAGTAAAATTGCATCTAATGGTTTATTTATTTATTTTATTACGTTTATTTTGGGGGGTTTTATGCCTGTAATGATAGTGCAGCCGAAGATAAGGAGGGAAAGGGAGGGGGGTGACACGCAGCAAAGAGCCATAGGTCAGAAATTGGGCTGCTGTAAAGGCCCCAGCCAATATGGCGCACACACACAGCACCTTGTGAGCTAGAGGTTGCCTGAGCTTCACATTTTTAAAATGCTCCAGCAGTGCTTCAGTGTTGATGTCCCTTTTCATGGTTTTAGCCTTTAAATGATTTGTTAGTGACATATGATTGCACTTTATCTTTTACTGAGGAACATTCTTGTCTTATTTTTGATTGAATGTTTATAGTGCAACCCAAGACTTTCACCAGCATCACGCAGATTTTCTGGTTAGCCTTTAACTCCACATGTATTTATGCTGGTAAAAATAATCATAGTGAAAAATTTTGACACTCTCACTGTATAACTAAAGAGGAAATGGCAGCAAAGTGTCGCAGTTATACTGTAGTAACCCAAAGATAACCTGCTCTTGCCTCCCTGCATGCACCCAGGGCTGCTATTCTGTAGCTGACCCTTTGACCTAACCAGAAGAAACAGATTTTGTCTGTTGGGATTAGCAGAGTATCACTGACATAAATTGTGAAAGAGTGCTACGAATGTTTGGAACTGAATGAGTGTGAAGCACAATGCTGCTGGCACAAAACTTCAGCAGATTCCTCCTGCCAAAATCTTTTTCAAAATTTCAACTTGGCTATCTTCCCTCTCATTCCTGGGAGACATGTCTTACAAAGATTTCTCAGTAATTCCTAGAGAGTCTTGATTGTCTTCTTTTGACCCCATCAGGCAGGGCAAACGTGTGGACAGAGTCCCCTGATGATGCTGACACACTTAAGTGCTTTTAATTATTTAGGACCAGAGCAGGAGATGTGTGCCAACGCCATAGCTTGAACAAGATGAATCAGAGTCCTATTTTGGACATAATGCACAATAAAGATGCTCCCCTCCTCATGTTACAGCCTGATGGTCTTACACAAATCCAATCTGACAGGGGTCTCCAGGGTTTTGCATAGAGGAGAGTAGCTGTGGTTTATCGCCTCAGGATTATTAAGGCCAGATCATCGTCACATCAAGCTGCAATCTGTATGTCTGAGACATTTTGTACTTTCCAGAGACTAAAATGAATGAAAAGTATTGCCTGAAGTCTATCACAGTATCTAGATAGCATGTAGAGAACAAAATGATAACGCAGATTCACAACAGATCACTCTCACACCAGGTACCTCAAGTTCCTTCCCAAAAGTAAATTGAGTTTTCATGCTAAATATGCCATGCTAAACTTGTTATGCAGAGGACATCTACTACTTTTGCATGTGATGTGGTGCAGCCATTAAAAATTTAAAAAGAGCATGGCTCTCGTTTTAAGCTTCAAAATATATAAATCAGACGAATAACATGATTACATGTTTTAGTCACTGTGTCTTTGTCAGGCAAAAAAAGTCTAAAAATTGCATCTTGAATCTGAATTTTTTATTTGCTAAAAGCACGATATGCTTCAGCTTTGAAGGAACACCAGTAAAATGAGAATTGTAGTGTGTAATTTCCACGGCGCTAAGTTCAATAAACATTTGTGAACATGAGCTACTCACTCTCAAAGCCAGAAACCAGAGAAGTCGGCCTCAAACTTGTGTGTCATCAAGTAGTAAATCTGAAGCTGCTCCATAAACAGTGCATAGCAGCCTGCTTTTGTGGACCCACAGAATGTTTATTTTCTTCCTAATAATCAACTGAGCTTTATTCTGAACAGAAATGTGCCCATATGCTCAGATCATCCTCCTGGCTGCTGCTAGTGTCACCTAGAACATGTTTCATCATTTATTGTCATTTATTATGGAGCAGCTACAGACTTCATCATGACATCACACATTTTAGCACTCTAGTTTTGGGATTTGGAAGAGACTTGTTTATGTTAACGAATATTTTTGGATTGTCTAACACAATAGGAATAACATGTAGGAATTTTGAAAAAGAGCATAGTTCCCCTTTGATAAAGTGATAGAGCAAAGTAATTTGTGTCTGATTTTTTTTTTTCAACAAAAAAGGTAAAATACCTCATAAAAAATGAAATTAAATCTATTCCATATACAGTGAATATGCAAATGTTTTTAGCTCCAAAAGTCTAACTGCCTGACACAATGTCTTCTACTTAACCTTTTATATGCACAGAGAAGGAACTCGTTGCGATGTCACAAAATCCTGCTCTTGCATACTCATTTAAAGAGATTTAATGTAAGCACAGAGAAACATTCCCCCTTCAGCATATCTAAGGGACTGTTCACCCCAAAATCCAAAATACATATTTTTCCTCTCACCTGTGGTGCTAATCTTCAGTCTAGATTGTTTTGGTTTGTGTTGCTGAGTGTTGGGAAATACTGGCCGTAGAGATGTCTGCCTTCTCTCAAACATGATATTACTGTGCAGAAGGAAGTGTTCCTTTTTCCTCATGGATGACCGGTGTAGTTTGTTAAAAGGCAAACAGTTCCTACATGAAACTGCTCACAACAAGGTCTGTGAATTATCCCAGACCTAGTAACCCAGTCATGATTTCTGGAAAGAGACATCACTGTTGAGTTATTTGAATGTATTTGTTTGGCGCTTTGAGCACCACAAGCCAAGTGCCATCTAGTTTTATTATATTTGAAAGAAGGCAGACATCTCTATCAAAATCTCCAACACTTGGCAACTCACACCAAAACATACTAGACTGATAAACAGCACTACATGTAAAGAGGAAAATAGCTATTTTGAATTTGGATACAATTGTCACTTTAAACTGAGATTTTAGCGTAGCACAAAGAAACTTTGACAACAGCCTTCTAATTTAAGGTTAAACCGAGGAGGCATTGTGATTGTAAATTTGAGTGGAGTGTAGCACATGTAGATCATTAATAGAGACAGTGAAAGATGCCTCCTCTTCTCTGCCAGATGACACTAATGCAGCTTGTTTGTCGGTGTCTGTTGTGAAGCGCAGCCGCCCTCTGAGTCTGTGCAGCAGCAGCAGCAGCAGCTGTGAGCTCGTCACACCTGGGTTTCACATCCATGCTGCAGCTCTCTGAATACATCAGGAGCAAGTGGGAGAAAGCAGAGCAGCCTTTGTCTGACATGGGCTCAGCAGTGCAGAAATGCAATAGTGGTTGAAAATAGAAAAGTCTGATGGATAGTAAAAATCATGCAGATTGAAACTAGTAATATGTAAGAACAAGTAATGTAGAACAGTGTTATGCAAACTTTATTTTAGTTGCAACACACCACACTGCCATAAAATAATAGTGGGGACGAAGGCTGACTGTTGTGACGCCCAGTGTCGCCTGTGTCTTGGCTAAAAGTTGCACCTGAGCACATTGCAAAAACTGCAGCCAACAACCAAGGTGGCCGTAGTCTGTATTTTTTATTTAATAAAGAGAAACTGGAAGAAAGACTGGTAGCTCAAGGCGTTAGTTATGCAACCTGATGTTGAAAGAACGAATGGTATTTACTGTGTATTTACCATGCCTTAGCAAACAGTAACACAAACCATTACAGACTGTTTCTGCTGAAGAGCTAAACGTCTAAAGAAAATAATGTTAACTAATGTGACAAGTTTGTTTTGATCCCACGCCCCTCTGGATTTCAGCCATTTGTTTGCTTTCTTCACTTCTGTTTCTCCACTTGTGCTGCCAATTAGAGTGATTTCACTCACTGACTGGCTCTGCTGGGTCCAACGCCAATAAACCATGCTGAATCAGCCATAAAAACAGCCAACTAGTGCAAACAGTGGAGGACACACCACAAAATCTGAGGCGACCGAATATATGCAGTATTGCTTTTCCCTCTGACCCTGCGTAGTTCCTGCTCTGCTAATAGACTTAACATTGTGATGTTGTCACAGATTTTAAATAATTTTTCTCGGCTTGAGGAAATTTTTAGAAATATTAAACTTCAATAGCTCAAAAATTCATAAAAAGGTGGCATAATTTACCTTCATCATTCACCTTATTTGCAGTTCTGTCAACAATGTCTGTTTTTCAATGTTGGCCTCTGGGAAAAAATGATTTTTGGGCCACAGAGGAGTTTTTCTCTGCAATGCCCCTGAGTGACCACTGGGATATATTGAAAGTAAGGCGTAGCTGCTTTTTGGGGGGCCTGGTCAGGGCCCTTAAAGCAAAACAATTTGTATTTGCAACCCATTGTCAGGCGTTAAAGCTTGTAGAGTAACTTTCTGTCTCCATTTTTCTCATTTGAAGAGTTTTTATAGACCCAGGAAAGGAGAAAGAATGAAATACATGGAGAACTTGTCCTTTTCTTTCACAATACTTTAAATGTCTTACAAAGTTTCCCTTTCCCAAAGCTGCTCTTCGTTATTTTCCTTTAAGAATGTCAGAAAATGTGGATTCAGACAGCATTGAAACTGTTCACATTTGCCTCATTCCCTTTTAAATGTCTTGTTGTTTGTTTGTTTTTTGGGCAAACCATCCCTCATTCCCTTTAATCCTTTTCAGCTATACATAATTTAACTGTGCCCTTAACATTGTGCATTGCTTTGCTTTATAGTGAACAAAATGCAGTAGAAAAGTTCTTTGAAAAAAAAGACTAAAGATAGAGACACACAGACAGCCATTAAGGCATGCCTTGTAGTATAATAAAGATTGTTTCACTGTGTAAATCTTTACATTAATCACCTTAAAAACAAACAAACAGCAGTCTCTTTAGCTGCCAACTCACTTGTAGTAATTGCTTTTTTTCTAATGATTTGTCGAACTTTCTCTTCCTTTTAAAAACATTTCTTCATGATGTGAAACTCGAACTCGGGATACTATTAAAGTGGTGTGGGTATGACATAAAAAATGGATTTTAAAAAGACCAGATCAGCACAGCAAAGTAGGGAAAGTCAATTAATGTGATGAATGATCTAACATAGATGAGCCTTAAACAAAAGCCAAAACATTTAGTCTGCCATTTCTGTTTCATACATCAAGAAGTGAGCTATAATGAGCATCCAGGTACAAAGCCACCATCTTGAGCCTGCGGTGAACAAGCCAGAGTGTGATTAATTGAGTTTGTCACTCCGCCTTGTTCTCCTTATGCTCTGAAGAGTTGCTCTGAAGAGATGACAGTCTATCCATTAAAACCAGTTTTCTAAATGGCAATAATTTCCTCAAAGAAGCATCTGCTTTGGTGTCACATAATGGCAGCAATAATGAGATTCTCCTTCATGAGAAAGTTCTGTTGCTGGGGAGATGCACCGACAGAACGGCTTTTTAATCGCTTAAGCTGAGTGTTGATGCCTGTGATGTGACTCCTACAGCACTTTGTGTCACAAAGCTTTTAAGATCTTACATTCTCGATGTGTAGTTTTATTATTAATGTCTCTCTTTGGGGTGAAGCTCATCCTGCATATTCATGTTAAACCCTCGGTTTTACATGTTTCTCAAGTGATTTGATACTGTCTTCCCAAACAGGGAAATCTAAATGTTTAATAGTTTTACAACAGTATTTGAATGTTTTTATTATTTTTTTACCTAAAAAAAATGACAACTTGCAAAAAGAAAACACAAAGATGCCTCAAACTGAGCTGCATTGATTCTCTAAACGGTTCATTCTACTATACATATTTTTAATTTTAATCTGACCGTAGACTGTATGTAAAGATGGACAACATGACAGTTTTCCCAACATTTTAATGTGTGCGCAATCAATGGGGCTCCGCAATTGGTTGGATGGATGTTTTGGCAGGAGCTCTCCCACTGTGGATATCACTACTGCACAGACTCCAGAGCAATGCATCCTGGTGTTTCTAAATAATTCCATCTAAAGTCTGACTAAACCTGTGAATAACACAAAGTAGTCTGTAGATGTCTAAAAAAAATCACTTTCCATCGCTGACCATTGTCTGTTCATTCAGACACTTGGTGCTGTGAGGAGAGGCTCCGCTCTGTTTATCTGTCTCACTGCGCTGCTGTCGGACCATCAGCTGTTTGATCCTCGATAATTAAACGCTGTGGAAGCACATACGACGTGGTTGTCAAACATTCAGCTGCAGTCTAGAGTCAAAGTCGTTCACTGCATTTGGTTCACTGCGGCGCTATTCTCATCATCATTGGCTGTTCGTGTTGTCTGTCAAAACATGGCTGGAATGCGTTTTATTGACATTCTATCGACTACGTCTCATAATTCAATCAAAAAAAAGTTATTTTGCGATTTATATCGCTATTGTTTTATCGCCCAGCCCTACTTGAAAACAACTTAAATTAATTTTTCAACCAGTAAAACCTTACACAAAGATGCATCATTCCTCCATGTCTGTTGATCCGCCCACTCAAGCGCAGCTCCTAAAGCTGTCCCACACACATGTGAAAGAGTAAACCAGGCAGGATTAAAGATGAGTATTACTTTGCTGCAACTCTGAGTGGCACAGGTGCCTTCTCGTGGGAGATGGCACATTGGCTGAGGATATCAGCCATCATTTAATCAGGCTGCCGGAGCATCTGCTCTCAGGATTTTTAAATAGATCATGTAATGAGGTGAAGAGCACTCCTCTCTTCATGCCATCCATTCACAGCAGGTCACAAAAACAAGCCACACTGTATGTATAGATTGCAGGTGCACGAAGAATTCAGCTGGGATGCTGAGACGAAGGTCGTGATCTGTACAGTGGCCAAGCGGCAGCTAGAAAATAACGATTTACCAGATGGCAGCTTGAATAAATGAGAAATTGAATGAACTCATGCAAAGACTAGCTTGTGGGAAGAAGTTTGTTCCTCCTCGGGTTACTTTGACCACAGTGTTGTGTCAGTTTGGGAGTCATGATGGCATGAATGAGTGGGAGGAGAGGGGACTTATTGGCAGACGATAACTTGTTCTCCAGACAAATAATGTCCATCTTAAACAGAACAGGTGCTGTAAGTCAGTCATGGTGGAGCTATGCCTCCAAGGTTTCTCGCAGCTGTTGGTACAGACACTGTTCAGTCTGCTGAAGACAGTAGATTGATAAATACTGTCAAAAATCTCAGTGCACAAAAGGGGCACATGTTTTTTCTTTTTAATGTTTTTCCTATTTAGAGTGCATTTGCATTTTTATTGCCTTTTTTATTGAAACTGAACGGGTAATTTTCTGAGTTTCTTTTTAATGTACTAACCATTAAAAGGTGAACATAATCACACAAATGTAAGTTTAAAAGCAACCTGATAAGCTGGTACATAAACAGCAGCATAATTTGTGCTTTCTTTCAATTCTCTCATTGCTTTCATTGAAAGATAATTTACTTGAAACATTGCTGATCGGCAGATCTTGCAACACAAAACAACTTTTGAGTGTCTTTGAGACGTAAAATGCAAATGACAAGCAACTTAAGCTCATTAGAACCTTTTTTTTAACCCATTAAAACTGATTATCATATCTTGATTGCCATCTTCCTGTCTCATAAATCAAAGCTACCAGATAAATATATTTTGAAGGGTGGTTGCAGATGTAGGAGATGCCACTGTGTTGAGACCACACGGTGACATTACTTCACAGTCACCTCCTGTGTGTTGGTCACATCGAACTGTACAGTGTGGAGACGAGGCACAGAGCTCTCTTTGGCCGGAGATAAAGAGGCACAACAAATGCTGGGTGTGCACTGAGCTCAGATGTTCTGTCCTTCTGGCAATAATTAACTTTCACTGCAGGAATTTAACTGTGCGACACAGAAACCTCTGGCTCTCTGAGATGGTAAAATGGATGCTCATGAAGGAGTTCATACTGATATGCTGTATGTGCATTTTTGTAGGAAAGAACAAAAAATCCTTAACAGTCGTGCAGATTATTTATGTCATCTGAAAGGCTTTTGGTGCAAAAGCCTGACATAGTGAAAACCTTAATATTCTAATTAAATTGTAGACCACTCATAAACAAGAGTACGTTTTTCTAAGTAAGTTTAACTGCCAAGAGGGAGACTACATGGGCCTCAAACTTTGTGAGATGTTGAGTGTGATTAGTGAGGCACTATACAAGACTGTCCCATCAGAGAGTATCCACTGATCAGGTGTCAACAGTGGAGCACATTATAAGAATAGATATATCCCCACTGAGACTGTTATATCCAACATTATGAAGGCAGTGGATACGTTAAAAAAAAAACACAGAATCTAAAGAGCCTAAATTCTCAGGAGTATGGGTTGACAGATATTGGTTTTTCAGGGCCAGTACCAATTATTGGTAGTTAATGAGACTGATTTTGAATATAACAAACTCCAACACAAAACTATGTTTAAATGCCTTCAGCAAACGTGTAATCAAAACTGAAACATTCAGCATCACGTACAGCAAGTTTCTACCAACTTTTTTTTTATAAAGTCAAGTGAAAATATAAATAAAATACGAATAAATAAAAACAGCTCCCAGAGGTTTTTCAAAGTAAAAGTTCCTCCCATGCTGACACTTTCTTTGATCTTTTTAAGTAACTAAAAAAACACAGATAATCAGCAAAATTCCAAATATCGTCCCCAACAATTGGCCAGGCCGATAATCTGTTTGCCCTAGTCACGACAGCCAGATTATCAACAGTGTAATTGTGAGTCACTTTAGACCTGTGTTAAAATCAGACTGTGTAAAAAGTGTTATTTTGCAATTTGACCGTCGCCATTGGTCAAATGCCAAAAGTGCCCTTATATGAATGAGAGGGTGGAGGTTTTCGGTGCCAAAAGTGCCCTTATATGGATGAGAGGGTGGAGGTAATCCTAACGCTAGCTGCTTGCTTGGTTAGGACAGTGCACTTCTTGTCTTTGGTTTTCTGCAATAATGCTAATGCCATCAAAAAGTGTTTAAAACCATTTAAAAAATGTACTAAGCAGAAGAACTGAATGTATGTCTCCTTAAAGGGTCTTTCAGTGAAACTAAATGCTGAACAAGACATTTTTTGGTGACGAAAACATTCCATTCAACTTTCATGAACTCAAAACTCACGGAAATAGCGACAGTTACGGTTACACGTCTGTAAATGTGGGGTTATACTGCAGTTGCAACGTTGTGGCCACGGTAGTAACATGTCAACCAAAGTGGCCACGCCCTTAATTACACATAACTTTAATTTTAACCATTCACGAACAGGGACATTAGCTACAGTAACCAAGGCTGTAAACATGTTTATTTTTCTGTAACGTTGGGCATTTTTACTTCTGGGGTCTATGGGGATTCAATGGCTTTTAGAGCCAACTTCAAGTGGCCATTAGTGGAACTACAGTTTTTGGCTCATCTATGTTGGCTTCATTTTGAGCCCTGAAGGGTGCTGTCAGTGAAATGTTCTTTAAAATTAAAATGAAAAGCAAGGAAACATCCATTAGTGTTACTCTGTGTGCAGTGTGTGTGCTGCCAACCCTTGTCTGTTCATAGTGTGATGCCAGGGCATAAATTGTCCACGCTCGTCCTGTTTGATGTATTCATGTGGTTTAGTTTCACTAACGCCACATTTGGAACAATAACATGATGTACCTTCCTGTACAAAGCTGAGACTCCCAGGTGTGTGTGTGTGTGTGTGTGTTTATGGTTGAGCGTGCTTGTGTTCATGCATGTGTGCAAGTGCACCTGCTGAATTGTGTGAAATGAGAAGTGGGGTGTGGGAGGCAATCTATCAGAGAGATTTGACCACACATGACCACAAAGGTCTCCTCCGACTACTGGCTGGATCTCTCATCGAGATCATCTGCCTCGTTTGCTTTTTCAAAATCTATTAGCACTCTTCCTGGAAAAAATTTCATATATATTGTACACCACATTTGTTTCAGCTTAACTTCTACTTAAAAGGTCAAATGTGAGCTGCGTGGGGTTTTCCATAAATGCATATTGCAGTCCAATGAAACAGTGGTAGTATGCTCTAAAAGTGAAGTCTGCTACATGGTCTGGCACAATTATTTATTTCTCCTGCTTTATAATTATTTTCCTTAATAAGTTAGCAATTTATCATTACCACTCTGGCCTTTCGAAGATGTCACATGCCCGTTGTCGAAAGATTAATGTAGAAATCCAAATACAATGAACAGCACTTTCACTAATGTCTATTTTATTTGTTTTCTCCCTCATTAAAATAATTTCACTCTAATATATCAATGTTTAATATAATTATAAGAATATTAATAGTCATGAGAAAATAATGGCCATTACTGTCAAAAAATGAAAAGAAAAGGTATATTAATTTTATAAAGCAATATAAAACTGTAAGTCTCAAGCCACATGCCTGTCTGTCCTGCATTCCTGTTTTACCTCCTAATTAGAGATTCTGAAAGTGCATTTTAACTTAAAATGTAAAGGACAATTTGATGTGAGTGGTTGCAGCCATCATTTTTGATTTTTTTGTTAAATTAAGGCTCCTCCAGAAATTCATAAATATTAAATGATTTTCTTTAAAAAGTCTTCCAACCAGGTATGGAAATTAGCACCAGCCAGTGGCTGCTAAATTTGCTTCACTCACCAACCAAAACAGTGGTAACCTATTAACCAGTCACAGTGGGAGGTGGACAAAAAAGTTAATTTCCAACCCTGCTTCCAACTAAGCAGTACATCACAACATTGTAATCATAGCACAACAAAAGTAAAAGCTGGAAGTACAACAAAAATGGACTCAAAGTAACATTTACTAAACTTTTAGTCAAGTCACGTCTCTAACCTTTCTAACCTCAAGGGGGTCGAAGGTATACTTGCTATAAGCTTTGAAACGTATCATTTACAGCAGCATCATAACCAATAAATGAAAACAGTGATTTTTTTTTCCCTCCACTTCACAACAGTGAGACACATTATGTGTACTTGTTTGAAGGAAGGTTGACAACCAAGGTTATAACCATCACTTTGCTTGTAATGAGTGGGATTATTGATATGAACTATAAATTCTAGTATTTGGAATATGAATTACAAGAAATCAATCTTGCCCTTCACTAATCATGTAGGTGGACAGGTATTTAGAGACAAACATACTTCTAATAAAGTTTGAAGAAAGAGTTTGACCTTTAAAGTTATTGGAAAGCAGTTGTGAAACTATAAAAACAGTATTGTATATAAATCTTTATAAATGTAATGACAGTCATAAATTAGAAACAGATTTCACAGACAATAGATGGAACAAAGTTGTTGTCGAAATGAATCAACGCTAGCACAGAAAGAAAAAACTGTCAAATGATTTACATTGGCCCTTACGTGAGAAAGAAACAATGTACCTCCAGTTATTAAACAACATAGAAAGTATAATTTATCTACCAAAGGTATCACAAGAGTAAAACATGTAATCATTAACTAGAATGTTGTGTTAGCAGCACATTAGCCATCGGGCAATTTTTCTTTTCCAAGGACAGTGAAGGCATGACGCGCCCTACTCTACCGCTAATTCCCTAATAACTGTTACACTTGTTGGTTGGATTGGTTCGGTTTAGGCAAGAGGAATGGAACTGGTTAGGGCCCAGTTAAGACCAAAGATTTGCAACAAGATCGGTTGAAAAAAAAGCAACTACTTGCAATGTGCCGGTCTGCAACATTCTGAAAACCCACCAGTTGATATCAATGCAACTAGACGAGACAGCGTATCATCCTCATATCAGTTTCATTTGTACAGCTGCTCTGATTTCCAGCTTTTCAGGCTTAGTTCGGTGCTGAATATAGTTTGTAGTTTGTAGTGAATGAGGATAGTAATATTAGGATACTTGCTACACTTGAGTCTCTAGTAGTGATGAAATGGTGAAAACATTAACTAAATGACCGGAGCTTCACATGAACTGTATACATAATAATAAGTACGCCACAGAAATTTAAATAACCAGTGCCAACTGATCCATCAGTGAGTAACGTTATGTGTGTGTGACATGCACACTGAGAGCGAGCAGTAGCAGCAACCCACCGTCGGACACTGACGGTGACGGAGGACTGATGCCAAAGAATGCCACAGGCAATGAAAAATGCATCTGCAGACAGTTTGTAACTGAACTGGCCTGCGTACTTTGCTACAAACCAGTTGGCTGTTGAAACAGGTCCCTTTCATTGTAATACCAGCTGCTGGGAACTTGAAAAGCTGAGTTGCAGGTGACATCATCAGTTGGGTTGAGTTGAGTTTAGACAGGCAAGTTCACACTTCAGCTAATTCTCCCTTCAATATTCAAACATGTCTTTGTCTCGTTGCAAATCTTTGGTCTGAACTGGGCTGTAGAATGTCAAGTTAAGGGAGTAGATCAAATCACAATGTAGTCGCGCTAACAACAAAAGTCATTACTGGGTTTAAAACAGGCTACTGTTTAAATTAGGGATATGTGTTAATTCTGCAAACTTGTTTTTTTCTGCTGTCATTTTCAGTTGTAACTGTAACATATGTGGTCCAACCTATCTGACGTTTCTGTTGTGCTTATTTTATGAACTGTTGACTTTGCTAACATCTTTGATAGACCAAATTTAAACCAAATCTACTGTCACGAAAGCTAAGCAATGTAGTCCTGCTATAGATGGGGCTGCAGCAAAACATATTTTAGCCACTGAAAAAATCACTTTTAGTATACACTATATTTGAATATTTGCTCCACCTTACCAAACACAATAGATTAGGCAGTAACTTATTAGTGGAGTCTGCTGTGCGAAATAACCGCTTCAAATCCTAGTCAAGAAGCTCTGTCTTACTGCGAGGTAAAACTGTAAAATGTTCTAAATATAGCATATACTTTTTTTGCTCAATGGCGTTTGAGTACATGTACAAGTACATGACGTGGCAGTTCTCTATCCGAAAGTTTGTATATAAACATGATTCAGTCTACAAGAGGCAGAGTGAAGCAGAGTAGGACGGGTCATGCCTTTGCCATCTTTGGAAACACACAATTCTCATCTCAGACAGCTAGGAGAAAGGCTAGCTTGGTTAACACTAAACCAATTGCAGAAAACAAATCTAAAATCTCAAATTACAAATGAATGCAAGGGGGGAAAAGGCTACCGTCAGTATTTGCTTTGACAGTTCTGAAAGAGTGAAGTAACACCAGTTAAACTGCAGCTGCCATGGAGCTTTACCAGTAGGGGTTGCTATAGCAACGGAAACTGCTGGTGTCAGAGCGCCATCTGGACACAAGAAAACAAACAAAATCATTAATAATTCATAGATGATCTGTACATAAATAAAAAGATAAGTACAAACCAAAATAAAAGTCTGGAGAGCAAGGGTCCAGTCAGATTGATTCTGATGAGTGCCTCTAAGAAATGCTCAAAAATTAGATTTATGCTTGTAAATCAGATTAGTATCTGAAATTCAATTTTAAAGCAGGGAATAAATAACATGTAACAAGCTGTATAGGGATTAATGGGACAACAAAAAAGGAGGATGTTCAGCAACTATAATGATGAGCAAATGCTCTTTAGTTTTAAAATGAAATCTGAGCGCAGTCGGCCTGTATGAGTTTAATTCTGGAAGTTTTGGGGTAACTCAGCTGCTCACATTCTTCCAGTCTATTACTCCTGCTGTTCATGCCTCTCTTAACTTCTCCCCTGATTGATTCAAGCCAACGATCCTTTCAACCATCAAATCCCAAATCACAGGTTAGTTTACTTCACTCAAACAACCCTCACTCACAGAGTCCATCTGTCTCGTTGGCTGACATCAGAGCGTGTGCACTGTTGAGGTCAATGCTGAATTGATATTCCTGAGCACAAACAAGAGTTCAGGCTGACCTTTGTGTTTTCGGTTGGAGCTTTGAGGTATTATAGTGATTACAATTGCTAACAAGCATTTTTCAATTCGGAGGTCACTTGTTGTTCAAGCCCTTCACCCAGGTAGCACAAAAGTTCTCTGTCCTTTTTTTTTTCTCATACAAATATTTTCAATGTTACATTGATTTTATTTTTGATTCAGAAGTATTTTTCTCTAAATATTCATCTGCAACTGATTTACGTTTTATGTTAGAACTATATTGCCATTTGGAGTCTGTTTTTTAGTCAGTATGACAAGACATTGCATAAAACGTACCTGCAATCTTTTCATTGTCAGTGTGTTTTTTTTATTCATCTGCTACTGGTAACAACATCATGAGGGATGATTTAATATATATATATATATATATATATATATATATATATATATATATATATATATATATATATTAATGCTGCAAACATGCTGTCTAAGTGAATTGTTTTTGTTTTTTTCCCCACATGGTTCTGTTAGGAGTAGCAAAAAGACAAAGTTAACCCTTTGAAACCTAAGTATATTGGTGTGGTTTCTTTCAAGAACATAAGAAGTCAATGAGCAACCTTACAAAAAATGACCCCGATATGCAAGGAATTATTAAAAGTTACAATAAACTTTCCTGAAAATTAGCAATAAAGAAATAAAAACCAAAAACAAACAAAGGAATTGACCTGGGAAAAAGTGCTAAAGTATTTCTGTAACATAATTGTAAATCTATAATTATAACAAACAGGCCTATATATGTGGATTGAGGTTTCAAAGGGTTAAATTCAAGCAACTTTTTACCATGTTATAGCATTAGTACCTCAAAGGAAACTCAATGTATAATTTTTCATCATTTTAGATTTGCTTAATGATGACTATTACCAAAAGCCTAGTTCAAGGTCTTAAATAAATGAGGCGCTCTCACGTGGGCCAGTCCTTGAGACGGGACCATGAACGGGCCACCTTCGGTTTGCGGGAAGACACTTCTCATTAACTCGCCTCAGCATTTTCACAGGACAAAGGCCACAAGACCCCTCATATCTACAGAGACAATGCAGAGGTGGCAGTTTGCCTCGCTTCTTTTCTCCTTCAAAGTAGATTACATGAAAGAAAAATCACCCGGCGGACAAAGCTAATCTGCAGGTTACAGAGAGGAAACTGTGCAGAAAGTGTTTCCTTAGCAGAAAAAGAAGTTACTTTTTTGTCTCCCTCTTCTCAATGTCATTAAGACGAAGTTAAGAGACTGAAGCAAACAAAGGGTCATTGATTCATTTGTACTAAACTGTTTGCTCATTTACCAGCTGAAAGTCAGAGCGCTGCAGTCTCTGGCAGATTGTCAGCTGGATTCATTAGCGTTTAAACTGCTATTATGGCAGCTTAAAGACGGGCTGTATTTGCATAAGGAGATGGAGAGCTGGTGACTTGTTGACTATCTCGAAGTTTACACTGGGGCTGGGCAATGGCTAAAAACGTTATCATAATATAAGATTTTCATATTGGTCAATATCAATGGTTAACCAAAAAAGTCAAAGCAATTCGTCTTTTATGTTTGAAGGCAGAATTTTGCTCCAAAGTGAAAGCTGAAGAAATCATATGGTTTTTGTAGTTTAAACTGTTATTGCCAGAATCTGACAATATTTTCTTAACAGCAGAGCATTTCACAAATCTGAGGCAGATTCAAAACCAAATCAAAATATAATGTTGATAAATAAATAAGTAAACAGATGCAGTTTTTTTTATTCTAGTTAGCAGCATGTCAAATTCTGTGCAGACAGTTTAAACATTTTTTTAGTGAAATGGAAACAGAATAAATAGACAAAACAAAAATTCTCAACAGTGGTCAGAACTTTGTGTTTACCACCCACAGTTTAATCATTTCTGCCAATTCTTAAACAAAACAATAATGAGGAATGGACTTTGATACAACGTGAAGTAGTGATGACAGTCTATCTGACCTGACCAAAACAGAAATTATCTTTACAGATGTGTTAATGTATGAACATTTTATTCACGCCACTATAAGTCACATTATGTCATATCATTTTATGAAATAGCCAATTAGTCATTCACATTAACTTGCTAATATACTTGCTCAACTTCACAGCTACTGTAGCTAATGTTGTGAGGTGAATTCAATCACGGTGTGATGTTATATGTGGTCAAAACAATCATACTAAAATAACTTCATCACGTTTAATGTTGTAACATTGCCTTTTGTATTAGTGGCAGGCAAGATGCCCATTCCTCTATGGGCATATGGGTGGTTTAATCATTTCCTCTATTGAGGAAAATTACATTTTGATAATTATCATTATAGTTTTATCTCCCAGCCCTAGTTTACACTCCACTGCTACCCAGTACTGTATTTTATTGCCTGCATTTTGGCATCAGTGTCAGGTGACTGGCTGCGTTGCACATACAGTACGTGCTTTGGGCTGCATGTTTACCACTGTGTCTCCTCTGGCTGCCAGCTCCTCTATTTTGGCATGGACATCACTAAACACACCAAACTCAAATCGCAGTGTGCATACTCTCATATGCTCGAGGTGCCGTTATTTGACAGCAGTCTGAAAGCCTTTGAGAAGATGCCCAATTCAATTATGTTTGGAGTTTACCGCCAGCCTTAAGCAACACAATGCTCAACTGATCACAAATCAAATCTAATTTCTCCTCTAGAAGGCAGTGACCCAAGTTTTGAAGTCTGACTGCGTGCTGAAAGATAAACCCTTGTCTTAGTTTATTTGGTCCAATAAACATTCAGGATCGACTCTTTAAATTCCTTATCAAAGTGGGCAGGTCAACCACCGCACTGCTCTGTGCTATCGAAGTTGTGAGGCGTCCTGCTGGTGTTCATTAAGGACACAATGTGACCATTTCTCTCCTGGCCTCTGTCTGTCCCTACAGGCATAGGAGCCCATCATGCAATTACCTACCTCAGGCCTGCAGTGGTCCCTGAACAATCAATAACTACAGTTCACTGGCTGGGGCTTCCAGCGGTGTTATAGTTCTGACACTAAGTACTGCAGCAGGTTGCAGAGGTGGGCTGGAATCAGATGGGGGGCAAAATTCTTGTCCGGAGCACCAGATATCTTCAAATGCCAGAGGCCATAGTAGCAGAGCGGGATAAGACTATTTATTTATTTATTTATGATAAGATATTTGTATTTATTTTAGTCACAGATGACTGAATGTTAGATTGGGCATGAAGCTGGAAAAGTTTTCAAGCATCTGGTTTGCATTTTGTTATTCTCAGCACCCCTCAAAGCTGTTGTCTGTATTTTTTACCTTTTGAGCAATGTGTGGTTGGTTTATTTGCGAAGTCACGGAGGCGCCAAAGACAGCCCAGCAAAATAAATATCAACTCCAGCAGGAGTTGTGCTCACTACTGTTTCTTCTCTAAATCAGTTTGCAGCCACATGAAGTTGGTTGTGTGTCATGCAGTGTTGAACAACAAGAGGATTTTAAGTTGATAGAAAATACACACGTGTGAAAAGGTAGCATCTGTTCTGTGCCTCTCTTTGATTGAATTAAATAAGGAAAACTCAACTGATCATTTGTGCAGAACCTTGCCTGTTTTACTGTTTAAAATTTTAAGATTTCTTATATCACAAATATGAAAAGGTTTTTACAGGGCTGGTCTCTTAATATTTAACATTTAGATTTAACATTTAACATTTTTATTTTACAGTAACAATAAATCTGACAAAGTTTGCAAATATTGCTCAAAAAGTGACTTTGAAAAATTCACACCTCTTTTTAATCCTGTTTCAGAGCTAAGTGTGGAGAAATGTTGCTGTTTCTTTTAGAGTGCACATGAAAAAAAGAGTGCCTCATATTCACATAATGTATTTCTGTCATGCATTCACCCAAAACACTGAAACACTAAAACCTTCCTTATGAAGGGTTATGTTATTGTATGATAAGAAATCATTCAGCTAAATAAAGTCTTAAAAATACAGAAACTATGACACAACATAGGAGTATAAAGTGTCTAAGGTCGTTATTATTTAGCACAATGACATCCACAGGCAGTGTTTCAACCCTGAGTTTAAAGCTGGGTGGCGACTGCAGCAAATCAGAGACAAGGCTGTGGTCATTATTTCCATGGGGTCACTCACAGGCAATCCCTAAACTGGACAAACACACCCTGAATGTTAACACACAGTCTGGGCTACAGATGATACACACTGAACTGTTCCGGTCATGTGTAACAAATCACATCCCCATATGGGTTTACAGAAGTCACAGCGCAGATGTGCCTCGTGATTGCGGTCCAGTTCATAGCACACACATTCATCACTGGAATGCTTACAGATGAGTGGAACTTAATTGAAACTGATTTGAAGAATTAAATGGAAAGATGATCATTATAGATTTACTCTGTCTAGTGCATGTAATGCACCATTTACTGTCACGCTGCTGTGTACTGCGGAGAACTTCTCAGGGACTAATTATAACAGCCATGTTTTCAGGTAGTATTTTCAAATAATGACAGTTATTTGAAAGATTTCAGCTGGTTTCCTTGGCCTTGTGTCAGAAACCCACATTTGTAATATCTAAAATCTAGTTTAATGTTTGGACTAGTTTGGAATGGAGTGAAGTTTTCTTTTAGGAAAACTCACATATTTTTCAACCTGGACACTATTTTGCCATGTTTTTGTGTTGATGTGACTCGTGGGAGTAATGATTTTTTAAATTGGTCCAATATTGAACAACAGTGCTGCAGCCACAGTAGCAAATCAGGCTGCAATGTAACCACTTGGGGCAGGGCCTTTAAATTTACATCACAAAAAGTGCTTGGTTTTGATACTGACAGGCTGAGTCTCTTACAACTCTTATGGAAAGGACCCTACAGAGAAAGGAATTATTTTTCTTACCATTGTGTGTCACGGTTTGTTTTATGCCCAAGTCTAACCAGCGATAAGTCTTGTTTTGAAATCGGGAGTTGCCTTGTTGTAGGGAGAAAACAGTAGAAATGCTAGTTGGAGTTGGAGAGAGGACTTACTGTCGAAAAGATTGTCAGTGCTGTGGCTGTATATTTAACAGTATTTAATATTTCAGAACAAGACTTTACCTTTAGCGAGACCTCGGCAAAAATCAGACCACAAGCAAGAACTATGGAGAAACATTTGATCTTTTCTGTAATTTTGTAAGACACTCATAACAATCTGTGCCTTGTACACATAATGTGTACACATACATATACACTGAACACTGCATGGCATTAATGTGTAATCAGAATTGCCAAAATGCGCTTTTTATTTATTAAGTTTTATTTCAACAATTTCATTAAATCTTTTAAAAATGTTAAAGTTACACTGTGAGTTTCTTAACTTCAACAAGTCCCCAAAACTTAACGACAAAATAGATTCTGACTGGAAATCGTGAGATTCTCAAAACCTTTACATGACTGTTAGACAAACTATTTTTATGACGGTTTTACCACCGCTGTGTTTATGCTTTGGTTTAGTTTCAGCTCCCCAAACACGTGGTCAGCTTAAGGCAAAGAACACAGTCATGGTGAAAAGAGAACATTGATGACCGTCGTCAGGAAATGGGATATTATGGGAACAAGTTGACCTGATCATCACCCACAAGATTTAGTGACTGATAACAAGGTCATGGTTGTGTGAATTCTGTCTGTCAGGAAAAAAGCAGGAAGCAGTCCTGCTTTTTTCCTGACAGACATAATTCATACAACCACTCGAGGACCTTTTCATTATACACAAAAACACGGGTTGTATTAAACGATGAACCAATGACAAAATGCTTCTATTAATTGTGTTAGGAGAGTATTTAAATTTTACTGAAATGCTACAGATTTTTATGTAAAGAGTTAAGTAAATCTTGCAGGTGTCCATGCTTGTAGACCAACCTTTACCAGTCTCTGACAGCATTTGTGAATACTGCATTATGTGCATACAGTTACACCAAGCAATAAGCCAAAGTAGTATTAAGAAGAAATTCAAATCTAAAGTAATCAAAAGTGACTTAAATAAAATGTTTTCATTTATGAGTGAGGACATCCAATTTTGATGCAACTGACAACATTTGAAGTTGTGAACAGGAGTGAGTTAACACGCCACTACAACTGCTGAGGTAGCAATGTTGTAGCGGCAGCAAAGAAAAAAGATCAATTTTAATAAGAACAAAAGCTGAGTAAAGGTTAAAAAAATCTAATAACATATGGCAGACATTGTAGAATAATTACATTGAGACGAGACAGCTGTACTCTCAGCTCCAGATGCAGTTTTCTCAGATGGTATTGAATTAAACTTCATCAGCAACATTAGCACAGCAATTTATTTTCTCACGCACCCTCTCCTTTGTCTCACTGCGGTTTCCTCCTACACTCTGCCACACTCAACATCTATTCTTATCTCTTCCTGCAGATGTGTGTTTTTTAAGGACAGACAACTTCCATCCTTAATATTTTCTGAAGATCTCTGCGAGACCCAAGGGAGAGATAAAGCAGTTTTATTTCATAAACGCCTCTCACCTATTATTATCATGAGAATTACATGCAGTTTAATTAGCATGAAAGCTAGCAGAGCACGCAGCAGCACCACAGGCAGGACACGGCAAACCTCGTCTCTTCATCCCTGAGGTTTCAAACTCCTCCGTCTCCTTCTCCAAACATCCGTCCCAAATCCAAATAACCAGGTTCATGCTTCACCTTTTCAGTTTTTTTTAATGTTGTGCAGCTAATGTTGTGTGGTGAAGCTCCCTGGATAATCCAGGTGAGGTAAGACTTAAAAGGCCTCACGCTGTGCCCTATTTAGAGCACCGCTCATGTAGAAACACAAGATACCTCATACCTCTTCCTTAAAAAGGTACAAGCTAAAAGGGTTAAGATGTCCTGTGAATGTGAATCCTGTGAATCAAGCCTTGATCATTTTATTTTTATAGTATGAGGCCTCTATGTTTAGATTTCAGGCTTCCAGAAGTTCACTTCAGTGCAATTTGGAGATGAAAAGATGTATTTTTATATGTTAAACATAAATTAATTGATTTTTTTGGTGTCACTTGGAAACAAGAAAACACTCACATATCATTAGCCTTTAGGTTGATACAATAGATTTGTTGGCAAACAGTTGGTTATTTACACATCCAGCAGTAACAGAGCAACAATATCATTAATTTTTTCGTTTCTGGCAATTTGTTGAATGCGATTCCAATATTCACCCTCCTCTACCACCTCCTGAGTGAAATATGTGACTCTTTAGATACTAAATGCTCCACTATGTTCACGAGCTTGTCTCTAACTGAGCCTGTGTGGTGCTGAGCAGGTGGTGTACAGTGTTTTTTTAGACCTTTTTCACTAAAAGAAATAGCTCCCTGAAATGATGAATAGATTAGCTGTCAACTATCAAATTAATTGCCAACTACTTTGAGAATCAATTAATTGGTTTGAGTAATTTTTTAATAAAGACAAATCAAAGTTCTCTTGATTCCAGCTTCTTGAATACAAATATTTTTTTCTCAATGATTGTAAACCTTCAGTAAAATCTTCGGGTAGAACCAAAACAAGAGGACACGATCTAATGCATTAGGAAAACCCGATCAAACCTGATGAAAATTTTTTGGACATTTTATCGACCAAACAACTAAATTTATTTTAATAATTAATGTCAGCCCTGCTGTGGCAGACGATAACATAGAGCTGTGACAGTAAACCAAAACAGTACAGTTGTGGGCCAGACAGCTAAACAAGGAGCAGAACTCACTGTAAAGCTGAGTGGACTTTAAGACTCACATTACCGTGTTATACATGGTAGCTGTAAAATATCAATTAAAGCTGTTGTTCATATTGTATATTTCAAAAAGGTTTCATTAATACCACTTGCTTTTTTGTATACATAAACATGCTCTTTTAGATAATGTTGAGTTTATGAAGGATAAAAATATCTAGAGAATCTCAACACATTGTCCACATGAAGAGGAAGTAGTTTTCTCTTTTATTTTCCTGAATGTGAGGTGAGTAGAGGTAAATCAGCTCATGAGTCATAAGCCATTATTTATAATGGCAAAATTATGTTTGTTTTAGTGGAATCACTTCAATCTAGTGTAGCTTGCAGAAGCGAAAAATACATTTTCATTTTGCTCAAACATTGAATTCAATTTCGGTAAACATTAACACACAAATTCACAACATTGACTGATTCCAAACCATTTGACAGTGCTGTCTATTGAGAGAGCGTGAAGAATCTGAAAGTCAAAAATGCACACTATTATTTTGACTGTGTTGTACCATCCACTTCAATTATAAAACCCTGTTCTGCTTGTGCAACTGTTGTATAAACTTGTTCCGAGTGTTAACTGCTCCACAGGAGCGATGTGGCATCGTCTGCAGTCAGTCATGGAACAAGAGGCAAAACATACAAATACCTTCCCATAAATATACTGTTAACTTTCTCTTTCTGGTAAGTTTACTCAGCGATGATTGCGCATGTTGTCAGCTTCAAGCACCACTGAATTCACAAATTAATTTTGCTGTGCAAATCTCTGGAAAACCAAGACGTGGATGAATACACAATAAGATATATAAAAATTGCAGACAATTAGGTAACCTTTAGTTACTGTTGTCAGCAGAGACAACCACAGTAATTTAGCAGCCACCGGCTTATGTTCAATGATTTAATGTTACCATTTTATCCTTACCTTATGATGCTCACGCTACTTTCTTTCATCAGGATACATCACACACACACACACACACACACACACACACACACACACACACGCATGCACGCATGCACACACGCACGCACGCACGCGCGCGCGCACACACACACACACACACACACACACACACACACACACACACACACACTGCAGAGCAGAGGCAGAGCTCGGGAAGCAATTGTCTTTTAGCCTGTGAAAATAAATGAGCTCATTCAGTGGTGGAAACGTTCACAGTCTGAGGAGAAAAGCACTTAAGTGATGGAGCGTGAGCATCCTTCTTCCATCAAGTCACACAGAGCTGCCTCAGAAGCAGAAATAAAATAACCTCTTGTTCACTAAGGTCTTGACACTTGACGCGGGTGCATGTTGCCGCATTAACAAGTCATCTTCCCTAAAAAGGTCAGCCAGTGAGAATCATAGCTAACTATTTACTGTTCACAGCTGATTACACAGCTGATGGATTGCATTTGCTTTTCTCTGGTATAACTGCACTGCTCTTTTGTGTGTCACGACTTTGTGTTTTTTAAGTATGAGGAGCCTATTCGACAGATAACTGGTACAAGATAAATTACACCTGGATCAGTTGAACAGCTCTGTAAACCCCTGTTGGTGGGACAACACGTCTTATTTTCGAGCATACCTAACTGACTCACTTTAACTTTAAATGCTCAGATGTGATTACAGAAGCTTTAAACCAAATCTCAAGGACTCTTGTTAGTAGTCATCTTGTGACCCCAGTTTGGAGCCTGGGTCATGTGGTTGTATATTTACAGTAGTAAACTATTATTTAATGAATGTCTGGGTGTTGCTCAGCTATTCAACAATCAGGGTCGTCATCATTACGTTTTTTGCCCCTGATTCAGATCTGACTCATTTAATGTTACCGTTACCAAGTCCTGATCCAGTACTTTTCCTAGATAATACAGTTGTACAGTGCACACATTAAGTTCTTTGAATTTGTTAAATCTGTCTACTGTATATGCATGACAACAGCTGTGCAATGTATTAAGAAAAATTAATTCCCTGCTAAAGCTGTTTCTTTCTTTCTTTCTTTCTTTCTTTCTTTCTTTCTTTCTTTACAAAATACAATAATTTATATGAAATTGTTGATTTCTGTAGTAAGTAGCTGTGTAATAAGCTAGATCATGTGGGTCATTATTGCAAAATGAATCTCTTGATGGGGATTCAAGACCTTCATCACCTTTATATTGTAACATGAGCAACATCTTTTGTGAATAAAGCATTCAAGAAAATATATATAATATGTAAAGTCTTGAAGTTGAGTTGAAGTCTCTTTTTCATCTCCTTCATGCATTGACACAAAAGTTAAGATTTTAAATCTGGAGGTAGCAACATTTCTCTTGCCTTTCTCTTGAAGTTAAATGGTGAATACTTCTTAATGGTGACATTTGACAGCAGTGAACTTTGAAAACTTAAGACTTTAAAATAAAATTTCTGTGAATCTGACACTGTTAGGGAAAGTAAAATACAGTTTTGTGTTTTTGTGTTCATTTTTGTGCTGTTTTGATCCAAAGAGTCTGCAGTTTTTTCAGAAAGCAAGTCCGTGAACTCTGCACTTGTTTGGGTTGCAGCACCAGCTTCAGTACAAGATATACTTACAGTTTTAACTGAGCCTGTAAGATTATTCCAATCTCCAGTGCAGCTTCTCGGTCAAATATGGTAAATAATGTGCAAGCACATAAATCCAAACATACAGAAGTTTAATTTACAAGAACAGCATTTAATACAGTCTCTAAATGCATAGTTTGGACAGGAAGTGTGATTGATTAGTAAGTTTAAACTCCTAATTGCTCAATTTTTCTCCAATTATTCCCCCTCTCTTTCTGTACCTCAGCCAATTTGACAGCTGCTGCATCTCCATCCAGTTTATTATTTATTTGTTTCACCATTAGCTGCTGCCCAGGTAACAGCTGTTTTTCCTCTGAAGCCCACAAAGCATTAAGATTAGAGCTATATACAAGATATACTGAATTCAGATAAAAGTCAAACAAATCAAACAAGTTATATGTTGGTAGTTGACACCTAACAAGCCAAATACAGCTTGAAGATAACCTTTAAATTACTGTGGTTTTCTTTTTCTATTATTTTTTAATGGAAATGTGACTTTGAGACTGGGAGGTGAGAAATGCAGATGATATTGATTAGTCTGAATCTTAATAAGACGAACCGCACACAGCAGTTTGAGCTAAACCCGTGTTTGACTGTCGCTTGGGGTATCTTATTTTCCCATCCTCCCTCCATCCTCTGACTGACAAGCTGTTCACTCTCCCCCCGAGGAGACCTGTTATGCTCCATGTCACCATCAGGGCAGATGAATTATTTGTCTCCTCTTTCCATTAGCAGGGTGGGGATAATGAGACATGGCAACCGAGAGTTCAACACAGTGGCATAGACATCGGCTTGAATCAGGAGGACTGTTAATCATCACAGAGCACATTTTCGACGCTGCTGTCATTCCTCTGACTCTCCTGATTTGTATGGAGTGGGGAGGCTATAAATGACTTTTAAATGCCTCTTAAGGTCCATTATCAGTAACTGGAGTAAACAGCATCATAGGTTATTCTCTTTTCGGATCCATACCTCTGCATATTATTTCAAATCGTAAGAACTTAACCTTCGGTTGCAGAGATAACCAGAAGTGATGGATATTCAGTCCATAAACAGGCTGGTAAATGACATGCAACACCTGACAGACATGCATGACATGTTTGTGTTCACAGTTTCTTTAGCTGCGAAAAAAATCAAAATGTATTTAATTAATCACACCAGCTGATAATCAGTGTTGATAAGTTATACTGACGTTAATTTGTAAGAACTGAGATGCCACGCCATTTAAAAAAAAAATGTCTTTAAAGACCTAACTTTTGATTTTTTTCAACATTTTAACCAACAATACGAAAGCTCCATTCTCTTCTTTCACCCTGTGTATATTTTCTGCCAGTTTGCCTTAAATGTTTTACATCAAGCCACTGGCAAACTTTCACATACACGCTCTTGTCCAATAAATCTTTTAGCACTGTCCTTCTGTGGGTGTACTCAGCGAGGTGTGGGCACTGGGAATTGAATCAGCTTACTTCACATGCCATTAAGTGGAGAAGGTGAGAAACAAATCCACCTGCCTAGTTGTTGCTAACACAATATGCACTCTATCAAACAGGTCCAGTCGGGGCACAATTTAGAAGCTAGAGGACACATCTTGTGCAAATCAAGATTGATATTGCAGGGGTGTCTCAACTGTTACGCGTTGATTGCCAATGTATCTTGTGAGAATCGAATGTAGTAGCTGCAAAGTGTTCAATTTCATGCACCAAACCTGCTTTGCATACAGTCTGCATCCTGTTTTCTATGGTACACCCAGTGTTCCCACACAAAATTAAGTATTCTGGACATCTGCAGCACGTAAGAAAGTCTCCAATTATTTATTTCCATCCAGACAATGCATGAATCTTTGACACTTTTACTCCTTTTATTAAGTACATCATGTTGTGTTACCAGCTCCTTTTTCATGGCAGTTTTTAGTAAAGGCGTCTTAATAATTATGCATCCATATGTATCGCCATGCTGAAGCACTGAGAAAAGGGCCCCGCCTGCCAAATATAACTCCACCATCATTTCCATCTTCCTTAAATAAGAGAGCAGTCTCAGGCGTTGTGAGTCACCCAGATTGGTAAATTTGCACTGCGACCATTTTAGAATTCTGTAAGAGGACCCTCAGTCAGAGTCAAATTTGTCATGCAGTCTTGTATTTTAATTCAACAGTAGATCCTCATTAGACTGGTTTTACCACCAGATCACAGCTATTTGTTTAACTATATATTCAGTGTTTTCTGCCCATTCAGGATTCTACTCGTAGCAAACGTCACAACATACTTAAGTTTAATGCTCCTGACTCACTTGACTAAACAGGACTTATTGTCCACTCATAGAAACTCATTGTGTTTTTTTTAGTAAAGCTTTTACTGTGTCAAATCCATTATTGCAACACACTATTTAATTTTAATAACAACCATGATGCTCGTTGTCTTGCTTATATTAGACTAAAGCTTCTTTGAACTAGATTCCTGTTTTTGATGCTATACTCGACCCACTGCTGCTTCCCACTGCTAGACAGGAATGTTGATATCTGATTTATGTTCAGTAACAATGTTTTTTAAGTTACTTCTTTCTGCAGTATTTGCACTTGGCAACTGTGGTATGGTTATGAAACAATTTTAGTCGTGCCAAATAGACTATAGGTGAGGTATGCTAAAGTTAGGCACCTAAAACAGAGATTGAAATAGGGTGAATGGATACAGCAAAAACAAAAAAAAAGACACATACCATATATTGAAGGCCTGTGATAGGATACAAACTCCCATTCCAGTATCCTATGAATTAGAGCATGCCACCTCCCTTGATTTAATTACATTGTGAATATAAGAGAGAGGTGGAAAGTAAAGAGGTCGGGGTGGTGGATGAATTTGTTAATTTTAACAAATGTACCCATTTGTGCCATAAATAGACATTCACAGCATCAGGCGTTGTATAAAGAGCACAAAAAAAAAAACAAACCCATTTAAGGGGGATGGAAGGATGTATATGTCCAACAAGCACGGGACTTTGACCCAGGAGACGGGTGTTCATGTCCTGTGTGAAACTAAAAGTCAATGTTGAACTATTATGTCACATCAGTCATTAGTCATGTGTGTTATTAGTAACTAATTATTAGTAATTAACATCAACCATGATCTTTTTCTGAACTTAACCAAGTATTTCTGATGCCTAAATCAGTGGTTCCCAACTGGTGGGTCAAGGTCTGGAAGTGGGACGTTGACCGCAAGTGACTCGTGAACATGTCGAGTTTGTGAAAAAACCCACTTTATTGTGAAATACAGTAAATTTCTGGCACAGAGCTTTTATAAGAAACTCATCCCCAAACCCCTTCATAATAACGAAAGTTGACCTGTTGAATTATTGCAGCCCCCTCTGCTTCACGACACAACACAAAAAGATGGGACATTATAATAATGCTGGGGCTTCCTCTCAAGCATCAAAATTTGATGAATAGGATTAAGATCATATTGAGTTTTTGTTCAGACTAAACAAACAATGTGACTGATTAATAGTGAGTTTTAATGGTTTTTGTAGGCTGATTTTGTTTCCCTCAAACAGAGCCAGGCTTGCTGTTTTTCTTCTGCTCTAGTCTTTGTAATAAACTATGTTAGCTGCTAGCTGCTTGCTGTTGCTTTGTATTTATGGCACAGGCATAAGAGCGGTATTAATCTGTAACCTTCAGCAATTAAGCAAATAAGTGCATTTCCCAAAATGTCAAACTTTTCCTTAAAATTAACTAGTTGCGCCACACAGATATTACATGAAAATTTTAAAAACACTAGAATTCAATCTCCAGGGCTATACAGCTATACTATCAGTTCAAAAACTATACCAATTATGTCAGATGGAAATTGCCAATTAACTTTTCACAATTTCAATTTCACAATTAACTTTTTTTCCAAATCAGCTATGTTGACATTATTTCTACCTGGTCCTATATCTCATACTATATGAGTTAAATGGACCAATGCAGGCTCACACGGAGCAGCAGTATGTCATGTTTGTGGTGTCTCTTAGTTTTGGTACAGTGTGCTCCATCAGTAGTTTGTAAACAGAGTCTATGCCTCATAAATAATCCTGACGTGAGAGGTACACTTAAAATAAATTTCCAGTTTAGGTTTATTCTGAGCAGAACTTCCAGCCCCATTATATCTTATCCACTCTCCCCAGACTCACTGATACACTCTGCTCCCCACCGCAGTGGAGGAGAACTGACGTGTGTGACGAGAACATCTTCTTGACAGTTATTTTATTCCTCTCCAGCATACAGTATAAAGACATAATGAGAATGAGATGTCATGGTTTACTCAACTAAAATAAGCAATTTCGCACAATCACTTTCTCTCTGTTCCCCGCAAATGAACAATTTAATCTGAAAACATTTTCCCCTCCTTCTCATTTTCTCCAATTAGTGGGATAAGATGACGAATGTTTCACTGAGAGGAAGTCAGTTCTGCGACACTGTTGGGCAGTCCACACTCGAGATAATCTTTGTACAGCATTCACATTCAGCTTGGATTTCTCCAATTTCTCCAAGTGCTAAGCAGCCTTACTGAACAGTATCCACCATTAAATGTCATCATTTTCTAGCATTTAACCACAAACATTTTCACCCATCACATTCTTCTGGGGCCCACTCAGAGGGTAGTTTTTTTTTTTTTTTATTTCAGCAGGAAAATCTGCTGTTTGCAACACGTTTTGGCACTGTCAAAAATAGACAAGAAGTGTGTTTTTATTAGCTTCTGATGCGTGCTGTGGTGCATCTTCTGCGGCACAATAATTGTCTAGAGTGTCCATGATCACCGCTGTTTTAGAAAACAATTCCAACTTCAATCTGTATTTCATGCTCTGGATGGAGTGAGTAGTTTTTCACAGTAGGTCACGTAGAAGGATGGATGAACACTTGGGGTCAGTGCTAACCTGTCTGAAAAATACACTGTGTATCCTGTGACTTCTTCAAAATAAAAGCCACCTCATATTAGGAAGAACAGCACTGAAAAATTAAAAACCTATCACAGTTCTGATACAACTGTAGGGACCGAGATGTAAAAGATGAAAGGTGAAGGTTCAATTAAAAACAAGCTTGATTACATGCATGCTTCACTGTAAACATGATTGGCTATTGCTATTAAAATTCTTCAAGATTATAACTTTAAGCATAGTTTCCAAAGTTTTTTTTTTAATTATTTTGCTATCCTCTAGTCTGAGAGAGAAGATAAATACTGTCACACATTAGTACAATAATAACTAATCCACACACATCTTATCTCTCAAGTCTAACCTTTAAAGAAAGCAGAGGATGAATGGCACTCTGTGTGGGCTCATCTTTTCTGTTCTGTGTGATGAGGGTGAACTTTTGTGTCATGCACATGAATACCTGCTTCAGCCTTAATAGCAGTGCATCTATTCAGGCCCCCAAAATGGATGAATCTGCTCCTTTGGGGAGACTTTCAATGAAAAATAAAGGGGAAGCAATTTCACATACACCCACCGGAAAATGGCATTTGGATCTTTGGCAAATGACATTTATAATAAAAAGTCTGTTGTACAATTAGAAAGCACACTTTAGATACTCCGATCATTCAACTTCAGATAATTAAATGGCTCAGCTTGTTATTATAGGAAGAGGTCGACAATGAAAGACTGACAGTTGGAGAGTCTGGGAGATGGAAAGGAGCAAAAAATGAGTGGTGATGTGAGTTTTTGGTATTGTTAATTTCCAGGTCCGTGTTAGTGGCGACGGAAATAATAGCCCTGCTGCAGCACGTCCTTGTTGAGCACTCCAGGCTGCAGAAATCAAAATGCTTTAAAAAGCTGAGCGAAACTCATTTAGAGCTAACTGAGAACTTTTAGTCCAACAAAATGAAAAGCCTGTGGGTTTTTAGAATTAGTATTCCTGTCTTAAATAACCTAAGGATGTTTGAGTAAAAAATAATAACTACTGTGGAAACTGAGGCAGTTAGTTGTTTTTTGTTTGTTTGTTTTTAAAGATTTTTTGTGTGTGTGTGTGTGTGTGGGTGGGAGGGGGGCATTTTCCCTTTATTGACAGGACAGTTCTCGATAGACATGAAAAGATGGGAGAGAGAAGGGGGAATGACATGCAGCAAAGGGCCACAGGCCGGACTCGAACCCGGGCCGCTGCAGAGGCCTCAGCCATATGGGGCACACACTCTACCTGGTGAGTGGTCGCCCCAACTGAGGCAGTTAGTTGTGATGTAACTCTTTTGCCCTTTAAACTCTTATTTTTCCTGTTTTGGAAAACAAATTATTTGACAAATTTCATTCACTAAAATGGAAACTGTTCATTAACTTATTTGGATTCTTTAGTGGCAAGTTAAGATAGAAAAGTGAGTCTAGAGGTGAATCTTGAGGCAGATTTGAAAAAAAGAAATTAACATTTTTACATGCTTCAATGCCCAAAAAAACACTTTATTTCCCTCATACTGTCTTTGCTGGAATACCTGTATTCACCAACTGTCTGAAATGCTCTGTTATATAGCGTCTCTAACTCTTTAAGACCCCCTCTTAAAAAAGCTGTATCTGCTCTGGTTGGGCTACGTTTACAGGCTTTCCATATCTCGTGTCTGCACCGTCATTTCAACCAGAGTAATGACAGAGAGTACCGACACTTTTAAGTAAGAAACATAACCAAAAAGGAATATGTCCCAAAATCAGGAATAAAGTAGCAACATCTGCTACCTATATTACATGTTTCTTTGATGTGATCATGTAGCTTCCTTTAACAGTGAAGACTAATGTAAACAGTCACAGTAAGAGTGGGAGAGGGAGAGGATAACCCTACAAACAAATCTGTCACACTATGACATCATACTGATGATATTGGAAGAACAGTCTGAAACCTCGGATTTTTGCATGGTTTGCATTCGTTTACTTTATTATTTGAAACATTTGTCACATTTCATATTAACACCTTCATTGTAACACTTTATTTAAGATTAAAAAAATGGGAAAGCATAATAGTTCCCCTTTGAGACATATTTTCATAGTTAAAGTATAATCACAGTTGCATTTTCCAAGTCAAGAAAAATACAATTAAATAAAAACACAAGGCATGAAAACCAATATTTGAAAAAAGTATAAAAACATAGCATACATATTGTACAAAGAACTACTGAAAAATAAAATCAGGGTTACCAGTCATGTCTGTATAATGACTTTGGCTCTTAGGACAGGTTCTAACTCTTACAAAGTCCTATTAGTTAATAGTTACCAGTTTTCATTTTGACTCTGACTTTTTTGCTCAACAGATTCATTTTTAAATCATGCCTCATGAACAGATAATGAATTCACTGTCCTTTGAAAGCAGTCAGTATTAGGTTGTTTGTTAGGTTGCTATAACACTATAACATTTCAGTGTTCATACTGCATCTTATGACTTTTGATGTTGTCTGCCCAGTCAAGTTCTGTCGGTGCAATCACATATTAACAGAAAAATAACTTTGCCATCTACTGCAGTATGTTTTGTTGATGTTGAACTACTCAGTTAAATATCTTATGTTTAGTAGAAACAAGGCTAGAGTTTCATGTCTTTGCAGGATTAGAATAACATTCATACAGTGAAGGAATGTTTGTCTTGTCTTGTGTATTATCTCATGCTGGTTGTAATATTTTTATTTTAGTTTTGGTTACCTAGACTATAATTTACGTGTAAATGCCACATGCAGATAATAACTGAAAAATGTTGGCAGTGAAAAAGGTACAGTGTGAATGTTTACTATAAACTGTAGCAGCAAATAGAAAATGACTGCAAATGAAAATCAATTGAAGAGTATAGACACTGCTTACAAATGTGTTGAGCTAAACAGTATTTAAAGCTAGTGAGGAGAATTCCTACACACTAGCCTTTTACTTGCAATCGACTTCATTTATGAATAAAACCTTTAGGTCGTTTGATCTGCATCAGGTAAAAACCTGTAAAAATGTGTTTATGCAGGAATTCTCTTTTCTCTTGCCTATTGACATTGCGCACATGTCTACAAGAAATTAATTTTAAGATGAATTATTTCTAGTCTTCCCAAAATCTGACTGTTATGCCTATGAAAGTAAATAAATAAATAAAAATCTCTTGTTGTGAGTGTACCAGGCTAAACATCCTGTAATGATTGGAACTAACTCCAGGCATGAAGAAACAGTATTCCTGCCAAGAACGACTCTCTTGAAATTGCATCACCACCATGTTTTCCTTTTGTGCTCTACCTCAATTTACAATAACAGATGTGACGTGCAAAAATGATTCGGTGAGGTTTGGTCTTTATATCTGAAACAGCAAGTCCCTCTTATATAAGCAAGGGAACTGCACAGAGGCCACATTTAACCACATTGTCACCATGGTGAAAAGTGGGAAGCTGGAAAGTATGTGTCTTTTCCTGGAGGTGGAAGAATAAAATGTGATCTTTCACTGCCAAACAGGCACCACAAGACACCCGGCATGTGTCCACAACCTGTGAACATCAGCCTGTGTTGAATGAGAAACTGGGTTAAATCTATTAAGAACCCAATAGTGCTGGTGACTGTCCACTCCCAAACTGATGGAAAAAAAAACACAAATAAGCTTTATTAAAATGTGCTGGTTTGGTCCACAGCAGGGATGCTCAACCCGCTTTACTCGGAGGCCAGGGGCCAGTTGCAGCAAATTGATTTTAGGATGTTCCTAGGATTTTAGGACATTTCTTGGATTTAAGGGTTGAATTTAAGGATGTTTCTTGAATTTTGGGACATTTCTAGGATTTTAGGACATTTCTCAAATTTTAGAACCTGTAGGATTTTAGGATGTTTCTCAGGTTTTAGGACGTTTGAAGGATTTTGGGAGATTTCTAGGATTTAAGGACATTTCTCAGATTTAAGAAACTATAGGATCTTAGGACGTTTCTAGGGTTTTAGGATGTTTCTCGGATTTTAGGACATTTCTAGGATTTTAGGATGTTTCTCAGATTTTAGGATGTTTGAAGGATTTTAGTACCCTTCTATGATTTTAGAACATTTCTAGGATTTTAGGACATTTCTAGGAAGTTTTAGGAAGTTTACAGGAATTTAGGGCATTTCAAGTATTTAAGGGCATTTCTACTATTTATGGACCTTTGTAGGACTTTAGGACATTTCTAGGACTTTAGGATTTTTCCAGCATTTTAGAATATGTCTTGGATTTTAAGATATTAGGGGCTTAGCTAGGACTTATGTTAGGGAGTTGTGGGATTGGCTCCAGCCCCCCCGCAACCCCTACGAGGACAAGCAGTTACGGAAAATGAATGAGTGAAAAGATAGTTGCCTGAAATTAGAATCCATTTAGACATTATCACAGACGGAAGACAAGTGTCAAATGTTAAATGGTTTGACTGAAGTTTCTTTTTCTGGGAGTGAAATCCACTCACAATTCTCAACATCATCCCTGTTTTATAGACCCAAAGTGACCTTGAAGTTAAAAAACATAAATTTAAAAAATGAAATGTGTATTTTTGAATTGGGAATGTTTATAGATTGGAGTCTTTTCAAAGCTGTCAAAAACAGCTTAACAAAGGGAATGTCAGGGGTGCATTAAACATTAAAAGACTTTTCTTGTGACCTTCCCATTTCGTTTTGTTGCCACCGTACCGCTGTGAGATTTATGCCTTTATCTAAAACAGCTCAACATGAATGATAAGCTAAACGGAGGCGAACACCGCCGAGAGAAAATGTCCATCCGTGTGCTGTAGCTGAAAAATTGAACTCTACTTTGCCCTCTATCACAGCAAGGTTTGTGCTCTCATCATCACTGAGAGAAAAGAGACACCTAAACACATCCACAGAGACAAAAAAAAAAATCCCTTTTTGACCTTTCGGAAATGGCATCCGAGAGTAAATACTTGAATAAATGCCTGCACAAGTGCTTTTTGATGAATGCCACAATCTGAGACGTTGGGTAATTTTATTTTCACAGATCTCACGGGAGAGGGCCAAATGGAGGTGTGCATAATGCACTTTGTCGCGTTTCAAACCGCTGACCTTGACAATGGTAATATAACCTCGCACATCCCTCTAAAACCCAGTGAAAGCACGTAGTGATCTTGGCTTTTGTGCTCTTTAACTATTTCGACAAAAGAAGCACAGATGTGCAACGTCACAGTTTTTGTTCTTGTGGTTTTGACTTTATTTCAGAGTGTGGTTCTTTAAGGAATACAATAAGGGCAAACCATTTCAAGAGGTGTAATTTACAGTCCACACACTAAAATATCATCTGTCAGGATGTTGGGTTTTTTATCACTGAGCTCCAGCAAGCCAGACTCTGTCCAGAATTATCCTAGTACAAGTAGATAAAGCTTCTAAACCTCTGATGAGAAGATAGCTGAAAAAACACAAACATATCTACTATATTATATATCTCAGATTACGAAACTGACACAGTTTGACTGGATGAAACACATCACAGACTTACTATGTGTATAATGGATTTTTTATGATGCATGACACACTGATTTGTCTTCAGTCTAACAGGTAACCAATTTCCTGGTGTAGATCAAGAGATGACCTCAAAGGTCACAAATCCTATTAAGTGTGTAAACCTCAAATATTGCAGAAATGTCATATTTAATTTTGTCTCAAAATAAAATAACAGGACATGTGAGAGACTTAATAAACTGTCTGTTATTCGTTGAATTAATGTTTTATTTTTGCTGATATTGTGCAGCTGTTTGAAGTATTGTCTTGTCTGTTAGTGTGAGGACAAATCATGAAATACGTCAGAGTCTTTTAATATGCCTGAAGAAATGCAGTGTAATATCTAAAATCAAGAAATGATAAAACTATCTTGACTTAAATCATTTTAATTTAAAACCTAATATGATTAATTGATTATAAACACAGTTTTAATATCTGCAAAAATTAATGAGACTCCCATCAGCCTCAGCTGTGCTTTGTGCTTTTTAGTGATAATTAGCAAGTTTTAGCATGCTTACATGCTAAATGATGATGGTTAAAATGGTAAACCTTATACCTACTAAAGAGAAGCATGTCAGCATGTTAGCGCTAGCATTTAGCTTAAAGCATTGCTGTGCCCAAAAGCCAATATCTTATATGCTTAATTTCTGGTGCAAGGTGTGGCTCGACTAGACCAGGGGTTCTCAAACTTAATATCTAAAGCTCTGGAATTTATTTCTATTTAAGGCCAAAGGTCCGTTTTTTTCCCAGCAGCCAGGCAACTGAGAAAGAGGCCTCAGTAGCTCTGTCTTTCCGTCATGAATCTCACAAACAACTTGTTTGTTGATTCAGTGGAAGACTTTAACTGTCGAAGTTTTGTTGTCCTCAACCCTGTATAGCTGTTTGAAATGTCTGTGCTTTGTGTCATAGTGGCGTTTAACGGCAACTGTCTCTGTGCAAATCAGACACATAGGCTTTTTGCTGGATTGGGGAAAAATGAATGCATATTTTTATGTCCACTCGTCTTTGAAAACTTGGTTTTCTTGGTCAACTTTTATTTGCACATTTAGATAGAGTTGATTGAGATAGCTTCAAATTAAGTAGTTGGTGCTTTTGGGGACATTTTGGTCCTCAGACTTTGCTGCAGAGTGAGTGCTCTTGACAGTCAGGCTACTCTTTGGTACAGGCTGCAGCGGACGAGATGCAGCAGCACAGAGGAAGAGACACAAATCTGATTTAACTGGCATAATTCGGATTCGGGTATAGCCCTAATAAACAATAAGGTCAAACATACCTTAGAGCAAGAAAACTGCCTTCACAAATAACCAGCTTTTTTTACCATATTGATTTATGCTTAATGCACAATTAATTAGGTGTATGTTTTCCAACTGAAACTCTAGTGTTTTTATATCAATGTTGTTGAAGAGCGAGTCTTAGCAGGTTTCAGTCATTTTGCTTTTAGTGGTGAGGTGATCATTCATGTTTGTGTTGTGATCATAGATTGTGGTTATCAGTGAGACCATTGTGTTTGGATTTTAACATTATCTTTGATGTCAAGCGGTTCCTGCTTTGGTGTCTTTGAGATCAGTTTGTCCAGTTCTTTTATTTTACCCTCATGTGTCCTGCCAACAACACAACACGCCCCTGTTTCCTGTTCGTCCATCAGTTTTCCCTAGAAAAAAACAAGCGGTCATTGGGCGTCTCCATGGAACAACAACTGTACAGTAAGAGTCTCCATAAACTGGCTGCAGGTTGAATCATCTTATGTTGTGCAAGCACCAAGGTTGGCACTTAAAAAAATTGAGAATTCATTAAGCTATAATTAAATCCATGAATACAAACTGTTGTGTATTGAAAATTTTGGAGAACCATCTCGTGATATTTTCCACTATTACCCCGTAAGGAACTTCCCTGTGCCTCCTGCTGCGATGAGGCCTATTTTCTTCTTTGTCTTTTATCTTCCACTGTGGCAGCATGTCCCTCTTCTTCTCTCTTATTAAAGATGAAAAAGCTGTGATCAGGTGAATTTTGTTTTATTAATAAAGAGCCAACAGGCTGTTCCAGTGTCTTCAGAAATATGTTATACAGCTACACATCAGAACTAAAATCACAGATGAAGCTGGAAGGTTATTTTATGCTTTCATATTGTGCTCAGTTTGTGCAGTATTCTGGAGCAGCTGTTGCACATTAATCTTAAGATAATAGAGTATTGCTTTTGTATATATACTTCACTCTGGGAAAACAGCTTTACCTGTGCTCCCTGCTCCTCTTTGTGAAGTGGAGAAATTAAAAGCTGTGCGTGTTTAATGAATTTATGTTCCCTGTGAATTGACTTTTAATATACAAAAGATTAAAATCCAGAGGAACCATCAATAATTGAAAGAAGCATTAGACAAACAATGCACAGAAACACACTGAGATCAAGAGAGAGACGACTCGGTGAGACACGTGGGACACAATTAACGATAGAAGGAAGCAGCTGCTTTGAAGGAGAGAGGACGACTAAAAGGCAGAAAACTGCAGAAATGTTTGAGTGGGAAAGAAAAATGATCTGGTAAATCCTCTCTTGCTTCTGCTGTTATTTTAATTGGATTTTGCCTTGTTAATTTGTAACATGTCAACATACAGAGCATATTTCAAACACTGTATATGTGACAGAGCTGCTTCCTCGTCTTTTTAAAAAGACCTCGTACCTCAGTTGTATCAGGTTTAAGTGTTAAATCATTCATTACTGCTCAGCAAATTCTCATCTGTTAATGGACAAAATTATTGGATATAAATGAGTACTTTTATCGTGTGTGTGTGTGTGTGTGTGTGTGTGTGTGTGTGTGTGTGTGTGTGTGTGTTCGTGCTGGTGCTCATTTAGTAGTAGAAACATGTCTACATGTCTCCCTTGTTGTACAGCACAGGATTTTCCCTGCCTTTCCAACCAAAAGGCGAGCAGCTGCTTTGGTTAAAAATTCTGTCAAAAAATCAAAGGCCTTCTTTGTTTTACTCCAAAACCTTTTAAAAGCTCTGAAGCTTTTTATTAGCAAGTGTGTGATGCATGGCACTCAAGTATGGAGGTAACAGGGGAATGACACATTTGGTAAGCATTAAATGGCAATTATTTATGAGGCAAACCAGTGAGTTTGCAATGAAAGCTTGATTAGCTTAAATTACAGAGGTAACCTCAGTATCTCACTGTTAGAGCGCCAGTACTTGACAGATCATTTAAGAAAGCAGAAAGTCTTGTTTAATTTGTTTAACCAAACCATTGCAAGTAACAGTTTACAGTGGTTACCATGGTTACCAGGGGCAAAAAGGCATATGGGCTTCTTCCATCAGTATTGCATAGTTTCAAACAATTGCCCTAGAAATAACCACAGTTGGTTGTAACTTATATATTGGCTAATGCAACATCTTGCAATTTCATTTTCAACATTGTATTTGTATTTCCTCATGTCTGTGACAAATGAAGACATTGAACGCACAGTTTATATCATGAGGAAAATATTGACAGGCCTCTGATTCTCTAGATGTACTGCAGCTGACAGGTAGCTGACACACGCCTGACCAGTGCTGCTCAGGCAGGCAGTGTGCCCCCCCCCCCCAACCCCACCCACAACAAAACAATCACACCCACCCCACCACCCTCACACGCCCACACACACACACTCACCCATACAAAGGAAGTGTTTTCCAGGTGGGAGCCATTACTGAAATATTTAGATGTACCCCAATAAGTAAAATTTAAAGAGAATCACTGCATCAAGTTGCTTAAGCTTAAGATAAACTGCTTCCAGCTCCATATTTAATGCACATACTGTAGAAGAGTGACGTCAATCTTCTTGTTTAACTCTCTAGAGAATTAAATAAGCGTTTCTCTCAAAATGTTAAACCTTTTCTTTAAGTACATCTCTTACAAAATTTTAAAAACAGAATTCATAATGCAGACCATTTATTCTCAAAACACGCTTTAAAGATATTACATGCTCTTGTATGTGACAACTGTGTAACTCCAGTGTTGTCACTTGGGTCGAATGATTTCTGCACTTTGTTCTCTGCGGGCTGAGAAAACGATTTGATCTCAAGCTGATGAAACAATTTCAAAGCTTCATTGAACAAACTCAAAAAGGATCTTAGTGCCTTTTTTAAAAAAGTTGACATTTTGGAGACATGAAAGTTTTTTACCGACCGGCAGCTTCAGCGTTAATGCGACTTTCACATCACATTCACTCCACAATATTTCTTCCCACTTTCGTTATTCCATTGACTGGAGCTGACAGGCAGTAAAAAAAACTATTGATGTGTTGAGACACTGTCAGTCTTCATCAGCTGTATCACACCAGTGAAGTCAATGATCTATGAGGACATTACAGTTTGCCAATAAACTATTGATGGGCATGTTGATGTGTTATTGCGGATAGCCTCTGGCGTGACGTGCTTATGTTTTTGTGTTATTTTTCTACACGCACTTCCAAACTAATTTAAAAAGACAAATGGCTATGCTTATTAAGTAGCATCTAGAGAGACAATTAGAGAGAGAAGTGAGGGCTACATGCAGTAGCAACTGTAGTGAGCCCTGCACCTATTGGGAATCAATGACCCCCACACAATGATTTCAACTTGTTTTAACAATCTGTATTGATTAGTGACATCCAGCTGGCTTCATCGGTTTATTATCTTGAAGTTATTTTGTCTTTTGGAGACATTAAGATGCTTAAGGAGAGTCATAAATCCGAGCTTGTCGATGTGGCCTTGAAATACCTGTCAAAAGCTGGACTTTTTTTTCTATGCCGCTGGATTTTTTTGACGAGGATCAAGTAAACATAATGAAAGCCGGGAAAAGTAACTCAGCACTTTCTGTCACCTCAAGGCCGCCATGCCTCGTACAGTACGAGCAGCTTCAGCAGAAAGAACTGCTGCGACAATGAATGATATGTTGAAATACAATACATTAGCTCAAAGGAGGCTTTTTATGCTGTGCTGCCATTCAGTTACAGTTACTACTGCATGCTGCTGCTCTGATGTGGTGCATCCTGCTGCACTGCTCTGTCACATATGCTAAACAAAGCCTTTTGAAGTATTTGTTTACATTTACTGACAGAATAATTATGAAAAGCTCTGTTTCGACTGGAGCCTCATGACTTCATCACTCACCTTCCTCCACAGAGCACATAGATCGTTACTGTCAGGCAGGCGTGAAGACAGCAGTATTATTATCATGTCTCTCAGGTATATTTCAGATCCTGTTAGAGCATCTCACTTTGTCCCCTGGATTCAATCTCATGTCAAAACAAGAGTAATACCCAACAAGGCTTCCCGTTTACAATGACACCCTCTATATTGGCCAGGTCACCCATGTGAAAGAGATCCTGATCTCAATGGGTTTTTATCTGGTTAAATAAAGGTTATATATATCAAGTATTTAGATATTAAGCAACTGGCTGGAAACAAAGTCAAATTACAGTTGAGACCTAAATTTGCATTATGCATTTTCAAAACTTGTTTGATACATTTTGATAGATATCTGTCAGCTCTGTCTAGCAAACATAACACTTTGGATAATTAGGGTTGCATGATATCAGATGTTTTTGCAGATATGATTATATATAACAACTCATTTGGCTGATAACTGATGCTGACATTGATATATCCCATTTTTTCTCCACCTAATTTTAATGATCGTCAAGTCTCTTCTGTAGTGAAATTAATAACATATTATGCAACCCTGCATAAGTCTGCAAACCTGTATCGTGCATTCCTGGGGATTACAGTGAGAAATGGCAGCCAGGAGCATTGATAATGTTAAGTCAGACTACACAAAGTCTGTTCTTGCAGTTTTTCTGTGTTCTAAACCCAGAGGAAGTCAAAAGCTCATTGCACATTGCACATGTAACATTAACATTAACAGAAACATTATGGTGTATGAAATTCCTGCTGTTTTAGTGAGTGAGTGACGAAATTACACAGCTGGTCCATGTGCTTGACGACGTAATTACACCATTGGTCAGAGTGAGTGATGAAATTCCAGCGTTGGTCCGAGTGAGTGAAGAAATTGCAACATTGGTCAGAGTGAGAGACGACATAAATGCGCCATTGGTCAGCATGTTGGAATTAGCAAGCTTGCTGGCTAACTAGCCAGTCGTAGTCAAATGGCAGTTTTGGACAGCCGAAAGAGAGGCTCAGATTGTTTTAGGAGCAGACGAATCTGTATGACATACAAACCTTAAAATTTAAGAGTAATGTTATTGAATATTACATGTTACAATGTCAGAATTGGTGCCACCAAGGATATGAGGAGAAAGAGGATAAAAGATGTCTGAACGTGTGGAGCCACCTCAATAACAGTCCGTAACTAGAGGCCGACTGACTAATTGGTTTGGCCAGTTAATCAGTGCCCATAAGATGTTTTACAAACAGTTATTATTGTGTGAACTTGGCTCCAACAGTTGCCAATGATTGCACAGCCACCAACTCAGGGCTGTACATCACTGACCAGAGTTAAAGAGGGGAGGGTTGAGTTTAGTGGAGCAAAAATGAGCTTAATCAATACAACTCCAGAGAAGCCAGGCTTCTTCTGCTGTCTATTTACATTAAGTTTTGGGCTTGACAAACATTTGAAATATTCGATAACAGTGTGAGTCTGTGCTGAACTATCCAGCAGTCAAATACGGTCAGGGCTCTGACCAGAATGCTAAATGCTACATATGTTTTCTTCATGGGGTAATTAACATCATGACTTAATAAAATCAATGACTTTTGTATTTTGTGCTGCGTTTTTGCACAAAACATCTCATGTTGTTTTTAGCATAAGCTCTCGCTAATTCTGGTTAGTTTTCCACCCTGTGATAACATCTTTGGAAACCTGTCTACATACATTTAGAGCTGGTAGATGAAATCATTACTCACAGGGATGTCTCGGAGCCCATTTGCACATGAAGCGCTCTCATTAAGCACCAGATGGATTTTGTCTCATAGGAGAGGAATAATTAAGTTGAAATCAATACAAGAATTACAGAGGTGAAACAGGAACCTACAGTACATTAGCTGTAAAGTATTCCCGCTGCAAAAATCCTTATCTCCACTCTGTGACGTCCCTGTAGGGAAATTGACTTCATCCTCAGAGAGGCATAATCTCAAATATAACTCTACACCTTAAATGTGACAATTACAGCCATTTACAGGCAAGAGCTAGAGTCTTCAATAAGATCTGTGAAAATAATCAAGTCTCTGATATTCTACAACTTCCGAGATGTACTGACACAGTACAAATAACTACAAGAAGATAAAACTTTAAAGAAGGGCAAACATATGGACACTTGGGATGATTTAAGGAATTTCACTTCACTTTGAAGCAACTGCATCATTTAATCAAGATTTTATTTCAAGCTTTTTTTATAAGACTTGGACAGTTGTTGAAAGAAAAGTAAAGTTTTATATGAATTATACATCTACAGTAGTGAAACAAAGGAGTCAGTTTTTGGCATTTGCTCATCACTTGACAGACAGAAGAAAGAGACGGGAGAGTTTAGAAGAAAAAGACAAAGGTCTCGGACTGATTTGATCCCTGGAGATTGAGGGATGAGCTTCAGCCTTTTCACAGCTCATTCTAAGAGAAAATATTGTCTTCTGTCTCAGAGCTACAGTCACCTTTGCAAGACTGTTTTAATCTGTTTTTCCAGAATTGACAGAGATGACTTAGATATATATAAATATTTTAAAGCAGACGAGCAATATTTTTAGAAATAAATTTAAAAACAATGAGACAGTGTGAAAACAGTTGCTTGTAGCGTTGCATCTGTAACCCATATCTGCACCTCCCTTTGACTTTACAGAGCTTTAAAGGAAGTTTCTGCCACCCATCCTGCAACTTTGAACTTTGGTTTACTCTCACCACTCTCCTTGCTGCTGTTCCCAGTAAAAAAAGAAAAAAAAAACCTCCTAAAACCTAGAACCTGCACAGCACCAAACAACACACAGACTCAGTTAGTGACTAGTTAGTTAACATAATGGAGCATCCATCAGCTAAAGAGAAAGATATTTCCCTCGGGAGTTAGTGAAAATTAAAAACGGAGAGTGTACTGTATATTGGGCTAACATTCCCCAGGTGGACACAGACACGACTCCAAATGAATTATAACGTTGCTCAGTAACTGCTTTATGAGTAAATAAGTGGCTGTCTGCTAACAAGTTCATTGTATCAAGTTAAATATGTCAGTGTTGTCTTTTCAGCTTGTTCTTGCTGCCACCAAGTGGCCAGAAAATAAAGTTATATAAGTTTACATTTTATATCAAATACATTGAAATAGTAGTTGGTAGCTTCTGTAGCCTTTGCCAAAGGCCTAAAGGTCTAGGTCTTTTAAGTTCAGTGCAAGCTACACTCTGTGACATGGATCTTAATAAACGTGGGTACAAAATCAAGTTTGATGTGTACAGACTGTGATGAGATCACCTTCTGAATCGAAGGCTACTACCAACGTCCATCGATGTCAACACGCATGAACAAAAAGGCTGGTTAGTGGACGCAGGTCATAACAGCAGTCACACAGTGAGATTCTCATCCCAAATTTTTGACACTGTCAAATAATTTTCCCAGGCTATCTTTTATGGCATAACTGTGACAATAGCCATCGTTGCACCTTTCTCACTGTGCGATGTATGACCACCGTTTTAGAGCCACAACCAAAGATATCGTCATCTTTCTGTCGCAATGGTTATCTTTCATCTGAGCAAGCCCAAAATCGCACAGTGTATACCGGTCTTAAATGTAACCACATGTGAACACTTCTGGCTCACCATTGCCTTCTGTGTCTGGACTACAAGTATATCAAAGGTGTTTTTTTCTTGCATGTCTCATAACTGATACATTCTCATTTTTTCCAAGCAGCTTTTTGCAACAGGTACATGTACACTTTTGTCCCAAATGCCACTCACTGGTGTAAACATGACCTGAAGCATTTTTCTGCGCTTCAAGGCAATTTATTCTACGACAATACAGAGCTTAGAGCATCACAGTCTCTAAGCACTTTTGCCCAGCAGTTTGGAAGCAACACACAGGAACTTCCTGATATATAGAAGCTGTAGTGTTTGGGCAAACTCTAACCTACACTGTACATTTAAACACTACACAACTTCGCTGCCAACAACAACCTTTCCCTCTGCTCCGATTGTCAACACTTGTCTGCCCTGAGCTCAGCCACTGTCTCTCTCTCACTTTCTTTCTCTTGCTCAACAACACAAAGGCTACACACACATGAACTAGTACTTAATAGTACCAACTTATTTTGGTAAAATGATTAAAAGTATCAAGTTCAGTAACCAACGTTGTGTTTATGTTAGTTAAGTTACAGTTGACCTGTGTATTGACATGGTATGTCAGTTTGTTGCTTACAGATATGCATCTATTTTTATCAGTTGCATTTCATACCTGCCTATACATATGCTCTGGTTGCTTATTTTGTTCAGCTTTATGTCTCTGTGTATCTCCTGGTACATTTGCTCATAGCACTTTGTCAAAAATCAATGAGTCAATTTTATGCCTAAAAACACTTCGGCCAATACAGCTGATGCTGTTTCTTTTTGCTTGAAAGTCAATTTGATTTAGCGAAGTTTGGACTCTTTGGAGAACCACAGATATTTGGAACTGTAGCAGAGGATTGGTCGCCTCCATCCACACCTACGCTGTTAGATAAGGATGCAGAAAAACTGATGAGATATATTGAGACGCCAACCTCAGTGCACATAATGTTGCTTCATTTGCTTTTACAAAGCTGGCAAGGTCAATTTTAGTTTTATATGATGTGAGAGGGGGGTTATCTGGTGGTTCTAAATAACCCTTAACTGAATATATGTAAGTGTGTGCCTATGTCTATTAATGTTTTGCATTTAACAAAAAAGAGATTGACATATAATTACTTTTACATTAAATGCAGTGGCACAACATTTAAGGCATGGGCACAGAAAGGGAACTTTAATCTCACTGTGTCTTTTAAGTCAAATGGCAGAGAAAAAAAAGTGCTTCATTATATCTGCATCCCTGCCTGTCATAATTAAGATTCAGTCAAACATATTGAGACAATCATAACTGATGGACCATATAGAGCGCACATTCATTTCCTACCTGTAATATATGAAAGCAGATGCATCCTGTCATCCAACTGTGGCTCATAATAACGAGACAAACTAAATTAAAACTGTTTAAATGACCACTTTTATCAACCTGCTGTAAACTTTAAGCGTTAATCAGCCAACAGTTCTCGCAGTGGAATACTGCAGTACTGCTGTGCCAAGAAAGTTACAAGAGGGAGAATAAAATGACACTATAGGAGAAACTTTTGGCTCACAGTACTCGTTACAGCTGACAGCCATGACGTCTGCGCTGCTGTTCTCGAGCAAGTTTAAGTTGAGGGCGTCGTCCTTGGCAAGTAACGGAGATACTGATTGGGATTCAGCAGTCGCAAACACCCAAATCCCTTTAGAGCCCCGGCAAGTGGATTCACTGTCAAGGTCCGGCGGTGACAACAAGACTAATTACTCTATAATGGGAATCATCCCTCTCTTTCAACCAGAGACAGGAGTCCTGGATCGCCCAGAACTGGCTGGGTGATTACAATGTGGCCTCATAAGCATCGGCCATACATACAGATTAACTGGGGTCCAATCCATCAAAACAGAGAGTAGTTGTTACTGCCACAAGTTAGCATGCAGTTCCATCAAAATGCCCCCCGGACGATTTTGTCTGGTGTGACTTTGTTTCTTGTGAGCCTGTGAAACTGGCGCTTACATATGGTAATGCATATTCAACAGGCTTTAAATCGTCTGCGGCCTGAAAGTGAGGTGAAAAAGTTTGGGGGAACTTTGATGTGTTCATTTACATGTACAGTTGGTTTGTCTGCAGCTCTTGTCCCTTCCAAAGAAACTTTCTGTTCAGCTACATTATACAGGGCTCCTTAAAAAGTCTCAGTGTGTAGGTTTAGGGGGATGCATCGACAGAAATTAATTATAATATAATAAGTATGTTTTCTTTAATGTATAATCAACTGAAAACAAGAATCGTTGTGTTTGCATTACCTTAGAATGAGCCTTTTATATCTACATAGGGAGCTTCAGGTAAAAGGTTTAGGTCTAGTTCAGTTAAAAAGGGACAGTGCAAATTAATTAGCCAGGAGGCTATTTTTCATCTGTAAGGCTTACTTAAAACAGCAACTTAATACGCTGCAGTCTCTGGCTTTTTATTAATATTCAGTGTTGGCAAAAAATGTTATTGCACATTTGTGACCCATCATGAGCGCTGTTAGCTTGTTAACTATATCACATGAATGCCGCTGTCACACTGAATTACGCTGACCCCCGTTCAAACTTTAAAACTATATATGGAAAACAAAACAAAACAAAATGTTGAATATTTGTATTGCACAGCCAAATCCATTTTGACTGGCATAATTCTGAGACAGCCCTATTAATTTTGTAGCAAAATGTCTCATTTTTGTTGCATTGTAAATTCTAAAATAATTGGTAACATCTATTATTTAAAAAGACAAAAATAAATCACCAAATGTCTCTTATGTTAATGTCATGCAGATCGGGAAAGTGGAACCAATAACACTTGTATTTTGCAACATTATTTTGTTTCCAGCTGGGAAAATCAGAGCAGAGGATCCACTGATTGTTAGCTAGCTGTCGCGGTACCCTGCACAACAGGAAAAAGATGAGTCAAAAAAGCAACATTTCCTGGGATGGTTGGAACCAGTGTAAGATAATGCTTTCAAAACTAAGTGTATGTTATGCAAAAAGTATTTCAAACTTGGCAAAATGGGAATAAAGGCAGGGGAATCTTACAAAACACTAATCACACATCTAGAATGAAAGAGTAGGAGAACTATTATGTTCAATATTCCCAGACTCCAGAATATATTGGTTAATTTTTTCTGCAATTTTGGCCAAAAATGTCCTTAAATTTCATTCCAAGCGGCATTAAATAATCTTATAAAGTCTTAATTATAACTTGCCTTGAGCTGTAGGAACCTTGTTATAATTTTATGCATTATTTCATGTGATTGCTATTCAAGTCAATGTGTCAAAAAAACAACTCTTTGGAGTATGATCAAGTTAAGCAGACTGGAGCATTTGTACAAACATCTGTCAGCTGGATAATATGCAGGTGTTCCTTCCTCATTAAGACCTGCAGATCAATAAAAAACAAGTGCGTTCTTGTGGAAATTGTATTTTCATTCTGTACAATCAATGAATCGCAGCCTGCATTTTCCAAGATAACAGAAACAACACCAAACAATAGCACATCAGAATAAATTTACCTTGTGAGATCCTTTAGATTTCAGCGAAAAGCGCTGTCAGAATATTATTAAATGACTTCATATTAATTCAACAAAGAGAGGTCCGGCTTCTCATTTTTCCTGCGCTGGCCTCACAGCAAACCCTTAAATCTTTCTCCAAAAAATCAATTTCTTCCTTCAATAGATTTCTCCTCGAGAGTTGTTCTCGTCACATTTTTAAAGCTGTTTATGCATTGCTCGGTGTCGGCTGACAGCTGGCATGAAGTGCGGACTGGCATTTGAGAGTAGATAGACAGCCTCTGTCCACGGTGGCGAGCACGAGAGACAAATGTGACGAGCAGCGAGGCAGAGAACGAAGTCGGCCTCGTGATTGATACAGGTGCCACCACGAGAGGTCAGAGCCATGCCTCAAAAAACGGGGCCATCGATTCTCCTGCCCTTTAAACAAACAAAGGGACATCTCTGCGCAGAGCTGCCATTGTGCTGTTACAGGCTCTGACTTCTGCCAGCCCCTCCGAAATAACTCCTCACATCAACATACAGCTGAATGTTCACCTGTTATCAAACGTGACTGAATAACAACTTATTTTCTTTCAATATGTGTCAGTATTTTTGCATTGTCACTGCATTGTGTTGCATGCAGAGCTGAAACCTAATTTTTCCTCACTTTGGGAGAAAAATGCCACTCTATTTTTAGTTTTAATGCCTTTCTTCTATCTCCATTTGCCTCGTGTCTTTTTCCTGATAGAACGCCGTTGAGAGTTGCTGGGGCATCGCCGAACTCTATTCCCCTCCTGCTAAGGCAGCTGTTTAGAGGCTCTCATCAATAAGAGAGGACTGTAAGGAAACCAGCATGAAGAGCACGGCGGCCTCCCTCCCCCCGATCCCACAATAACACCCCATCAGCCAATCTGAGGTAAGAAAAACCACAGTAAACACAAGAATAAGGAAATGTCCCCCCAGTCTCTTGGTGGGCTAATAAAGTGAAATGAGCCCTATCATTTATCACATGTGTGTGCCACTGGTGAGAGCGTGTGTGGAGGGCCGGACACATGTTTGTGAGGTGATTATCTCTATAAACGCAGAGAGTAACTGGGTCCGCATGGAGCAGTTGGTGGGCTGCAGTAAAGGTCAGGCGCTAAGAGCGAGTGCGAGAGGTCTTTGCCACTTCAAACATCCGGCTTCACAATATGCACATGGTTCTGGTTTACGTCCATGTCTCCCTGCGGTTCAGCTGGCAATATGTTTGAGCCAGATAACTTCAAACATAAAGACCGCAATCACTGTTTTTCTTCCATCTGCTGACCACTCCAAACAATCTCATTTCAGAAATATGCCTTTGTTGTTGCCTTATGAAAGTAGTCTTGAGGAACTGGGATTGTTAATGACAAAAGCTACAATTCAAAATCTGTTGCTTCAATTATTGCTTTTCTCCAGTTTTTTGTTTTTTAAAAGTAGATTGTAAAACGTGCTGTAGCTGTTCTCCTGCTCAGCAGCGTTTTTGAATTCCATGTCTTTCTTCCTGTAAATTATTAATACAACAAGATTGACATGAAACAGTAAGATAAACGCTTAAATGTCAAACACAACATGTATCTGTATACCACAGGTTCGTGAGTATTAGTATAATTATTTGGTTGAGTCATTGAATTTCATCTCAACAGAGCAAATTCTTGTACATTTCATATGCCACCAGCAGCCTGTAGGGGGTAATTTGTTTAGTCATGTGCGTGTGTGTGTGTGTAAATGTCTTGTTCGCAGCCAATCTGGCAAACTACTGGACCAATCAGCCTAATATTTTGTGTGCAGTTGTATGACTGTATGCTCAAGGACCTTTCATGGTTGCAGTGATTCACATTTGTTGAAAGACCTGTTTGATTGACTGTTTAATACCATCATTGACTACCAAATTCTCATTTCTCTGACTGGTGGGGGGGCGCAAGTTTCTTTGAAATTGGCTTGGCTAAAAACATTAAGTCATACTTTTGCGTGACACTTTTTGGCTTTCGTCTTGGTTTAAAAACAGACATGATTTTGAACCGGAGCATCTTCAGGTTAATTCCATACTTAATTTGTTATGATTCACTTAAGTTAGGCACAATACGACATGAATCAGTCCCTGTTTTTGTTATCTTTGCCACCATCTTGATTGTAAAGGAGTTCCCCTGAATGCGGCTGCACCGTGTTTCAGCTGCCACCTGGTTATCTTCCATCCGCCGCGAAACGTCAAATCTTAGAGGCATTTCAGAAACTTAGCATTTGCCTGCTTTGTCTAGAATTGCCTCAGTCAGATCAGAGATCTGCACTCTACAGAGTAAACTTTTCTACCTTATCATACTTTCAGCTTTCAGTTATATTTTGGGTTATTTTTTTATTTTCATTTTTTCAACTTTATTGTGAAAAACTTTCTTCTTGTTGTTTTTCATTCAGATATGCTCTGTGGACCTCTTTTTACAAAACATATATCATAGTTTACATTCAGTGTTGCTAACCAAATCCTATTGAGTGTGTTCTGCAGGTCTGACAGACATACTTAATTGTTGGCTCATTATTATTATTTCTATGCATAAAACCAACTGCAGGCATGTGTATGCACACACTTCTGTGTGTGTGTCTTTGTGCATGTGAAAGATACAGAGTGGAGACCCACTTATTTATTACTCTGTAGTCCATATCACTGCTAGTGGTCAGAATATACTGTTGCTGTCGTCTTAGAAAAGATTGTTGTTGAAATTTGACATTTCAGTACAAATTTTTGTCGTGTCCTGTTAATTAGCATGTTTGTGTCATTCTTCTTTTCCCTCCTCAATTGAAGAAATCCTTAAGTTAAAAAAATGACTTGCCCTTTAATACTGACACAGCTCACCACTGACAGAAAGCTGATCTATAAACAGTCACCCCCTGCTAAATATAAATGTGCACTAATGGTTTGAACAGAGAGCGTTTGATGGCATTTAATGAAACAGATTGCAGCATTTCATCCTGATTATCCAGCAGGCTGTGGTGTTTCCACTCTGGGCAGCGAACAATAATACCCTGTGATTAATTTTTACAGGACCGGATCGCTCGCAATTTAGTCAAGAAATCTAATAAGACCTTTGGAGGTAATCAATCTGAAATTTTTACCTTAATTAAGATAATAATTGTACAGACCAGGATTCTTCATGTCCCTCGTACACAGTATTATATTTAACATACAAGGAGGTTTAATGACCAGTATATTTACAATAATATGTGGAAGTTCTGGGCGTTAATAGAATGAATCTCCATGTTTTCTTCTCCAAAGAAGTTCTTTTAAGTGGATTAGCAGGGAGGATTATTGACGTTTCATTGCACGTTTCCCTTCCGTGTTATGTAATAAATTCTTAAATTTATATGCACACACTCTTGTTGCACACCTCTAAACCAAAACAACTGAGCAAGCAGGCCATGCAGGAAGTAACTGAGCTGTGCTTCAGAGCATGTTGTAGAAAATCTAGGCGAGCTCTCAGCGGGGAGTCCGCCGGAGTGATGTAAGACACGAGTGTATACAGTGAGTGGAAAGGTCATCAAGTGAGAGACCCATAAATCGTTTTGACACTCAAACACTCAGGCACATGTTTCTAATCAGCTTGGGTTCAAATAATATTATGGTTGAAGAATTCACCGTGGCAGTCATTAGCGGTTATCAAAGACTAACTTTAGTGTGGGGGAGACCCCGGGGGCTTATGGGGTTTAAAACCACCGGGAGCTCGAGGCATGAAGAATAATTACGTACATTCACGGTGAGTGGTTCAGGCAGGTGGAATGCTTTCCGCTTTTCTGCTCAAACTCGTATTTTCTACAGGCTGATCAAATATTTCAGCTTAAACGTCACCCCGCAGTGAGAGGAGAAAAAAAAGCATTTTTGCAGCATGTTTTCAGCCTCTCACACAAACATCTAGAGCTCCTCCAGCTGGATCAAAACTTTTACAAACACTTAAAGCAACAACAACTGCAAGTCCAAAACCTTAACAAGTTAGTTTATTTGTATCCCTTCCTGCCGACTGCGCGACAAGCAATTATTCCACTACATATATCTCACTGAGGACTGTTTGGATACCCATTCTGCACCGGGGGATGAGCTTGGCAGCCGTGTGTTGACAGTCATTTCCACAATGGACTCCCTCTTTTCAAATAACTCCAGCTAGTAATTTGCTCATACATCTTTGGGAACAGCTCACCCAGCCATAAAAAGCCTTAAATCCTGGAGCTAAAACAAGGATTCAGTGCTTAAGGAGATTTTTTTGTTTTATTTTTTATTTTTTTTATTATGAGATAGAGGAAATGTGGCTGTTTTGAAGGGAACCTGTACTTCCTGTGTGTGTGCCGGTCTCTAAGGTTAATTATTACAGTACAGACAGTAATTTGCTCTTTGTATTGGTGCTTATCTCCCCTCACAGCTGGTGTGTTTTGCCGAGTGGACGGCCATTAATCAAACCTTTCTCCAGCAGGAAGTTGGACTATCCATCACCTCTCTCTCTCTCTCCCCCTCTCCCTCCCTCTCTACTCTCTTTGCTGCCTCTTCTGTCCCACCAGGCACTAAACCTTTTCATTTTACATACCCAACTGCAACCTTGAATATCATTTCTGCATTTTCCTGCATGGATAGGTTGAGTGAATCATGTGCGCAAATTGGAGCGTTTTACAGGACGTGGGTGCGATTGGTTAAAGTGGGCTGTTTGTCGGTCACTCTGGAAGACCGAGTAAGGGAGCGCAATCATTTTACGTCCGCTCGGCTGACACTGAAATACCTTTTCACAGACTGCACTATTAATCACTGAGCTGTTAAACTTTGCTTCACTCTGCTTGTCAGATACCTCAAAGGGCAGAGACTTAAAACAGGACAGAAACACAGCTGATGTTATGTTATTATTAATTACCATTCAGGTCGTTATCATTTTATTTTGGTATTGAGTAGTTTTAGTGAGGCCAAAGAGCAATTTCAGTCACAACTGGGACTTGACAAGACTCTGAGGCTGTGTCTCCATTCTGTACTTTATTCCAATAAGGTTTCAAAAACTCAGGTTTTGTAAATCCATATTACATATTTTCTTTTTCATCACGCTGTCAGCTGTTTCACAATTTTTATTCTACAACTGTGAACAACCAGATTTAGTAAGATTTATAGTATACTGTTTTTGTATAGTAAGTATGTTTTACGCTTACAGAAATGTCAGTCCAGTTGCCAAAATAAAATGGTAGGTTTTTGCAAATCATGAATATGTTAGATTTGCATATTTTATACGTGTCAGTGTTTCTAAAGTATATGAGATAACTTTGTCATTTAGGGATGGAGGGGATGGTGGGTGGTGTGAGACAATGGCGAGACGCCTGCCAAGCTGCAGACCCCTGTTCAAGACCAAAAAACAACAAAACTGTTGTTTTTAATGAAACATTGCTGTGTTTCCAGCAGCTGCTTTAGAAAACAAATGTGGGTGTTTTTTAGCAACCAGTTGCCGTGTTTCCACTGGGGATAGTGTCACAAATAAAGTGATGAAAAGTTGTTATTTTAATGAGACATTGCTGTGTTTCCTACTCGGATTGTGCTGCAAAAATTAGGTATTTTAAAACAAAATATGAACTCTTGAGTTCTTAGAAAGCCAACAATAATGTATCAATAGTTTTCATTATTTGGTTTAGCGCTTTGAATAATGTTCGTTTGCATGTGTCATATACCACTCTGTCTGTTGGTCTGAAAGTCTAAGAATGACATGGATAGGTTTACAGTGGAGTTTGCTGAAAGCTTGGTGCGTCTCATACAGACACTAAAGCTTTAAATGAATTTGTTTTTACTGCGCATTCACGTGTGTTTGATGGTTGCCACATGTAGCCTGTGTCCATTTGGATCGTTAGTTGTGTATGTGCTCAGAAATGAATATGACATGTCTGCATGATGCAATACACAGCATCGTTGGCAAACAATAGAAACATAGTCACCATTGTAACTGCATACTACATCATCATCTTCTACATCGGCACTACGTCGCTTTTTCTGCTGTAATGTGTTGTGATGTCATGATTACCAGTGAAGTTTGCTCCTTAAATGTCGTTTTTTTTGTTTAGATAAAGCAAAAATATAAAAGAGTTCTTTGGTATGCCGCCTTCCGTAGACATAGCAGTACGTATGCAAACAATTACATTCATGATGCCGTGGGCTGTGAGTGCAAATGCATGGTTAAGAAGCAAGTGTATTTACGGCCTAAAGGGTGCGTTTTGTGTCTATATGCGGCACCGTGGGCCACTGAGAAAGCAGTTTTTTGATGCCCTGGGAGTGAGATGAGGCTCACATAGAGGAAGTTTTGAGTTTGGTAAATTAGGAGTAAACAAAAAATTATAACAAACTATAAAACGGGAAATTAGAAATAAAGGCTTCACTCTTGTCTCTCATGTGCATTTCAACAAGAATACGGGCCTCCATCCCAGCACATTGAGGGTTTTTTTTGTTGTTGTTGTTTTTTAAATGTGTCTCTGGCCTTTTTATACCAGGAACACACAATGTCTTGTTTCCATCTACTTCATACAGAACGCCACTGGCCTGTCCTCACTATCAGCTCTGCTTTTTTCCTCTTTACTCTGCCACTCTATAGCAGATCTGTAAAACAGTGGGTGTTTTGCCATCCTGTCCCTCTAAAGACCCCTCCAAGTCTTTCGTCTGGGATGCAGCTCACAGGCAGACACACACACACACACACACACACACACACACACACACACACACACACACACACACACACACACACACACACACACACACACACAACCCAAGAATCCTCATTAGGTTTATGAGCTGTAACCCTGCTGCATCATAAATAATCCAATCTCCCCAAAACAATGCAAACAGGAGCCTCCTAGGTATAATGGTTCCTTGTTTCGGGGTACAGCCAGATAAAGAAACCCTTGTTAAAAAAAGATGTGAGAGAGAAAAAAATCGAAGCACATTTCGTGGACATGGTATGTAGTAGATTTCAGTATCAGAGGTGGTAAACTGAGCGAGAGCCGTTCTGCTGCCTGACTCTGCTCTTGCCTCAAACCAAAATGCACTTATTCTATTTTTTGCGTGAGCAGAAGCATAAGGGCTCAAGCTGAGTAAAACAATGATTCAAGGTTGCGGGTGATAAATGAGCACGTCTGCTCTGATAGCAGAAGGTCATGTGCATCGGCCCCCAGTGTGCGTCTGCCATCTAGCACGCAGCAAGGGTGCACTGTTGGCATGCCACGACACGACAACGCTTCCCCCCCCCCTTTCCTGCTTCAGCGATCGCCACGGGCCAATTTCATTGTTTTGTGCATTGAGCTGGAGGCACGCTTAGGATGGGCTTGGGACACAGGCAATTTAGCTTAACTTGTCCAGCAGATGTTGGATTATTACATTTTTTAGGCTTATAGAATGAAAACAGGACTGAGTGTGTTGCTTAAGGAGTAAAGCTGGCTGGTGGAAACACTCTTCTGCTGTTGCTGTTAGATCAAAGCAAGCATGTTTCAGTGGAGACAAGGAGCGCTCAGAAACTGTTATGCATGTTGTATACAGAGGACACCGAAATGCCATAAATAACCACATTAACATCTTAAAAGATTACAAGGAGCTAGTTTTATTTTGTTCCTTTTTAGTGATGCTTTGTAGACTTAACTTACTTCTCACTGTTGAAAACAGAGTTCTGAAAGATTCAAAAAATAAGAATTGCTGTGTTTTCAGTACCTTAGAATGAGACATTTTGTTCTTATATAGTGAGCACGTCCTTGTCCTCGGAGATCGCCATGTTGCACAGTCATGTTGTTACAGACTGCACAAACCAAACACTGGCTTTAGATAGGTCATTTGTGTTTTTGCAACAGCCACTGTAGTTTGCAGCTGCTCTGCAACACGAGCATTGTGAAAACATTTATTTATTTATTTTAATGTGAAACTGCAATTTTTTTTAAATGTGTATTTACCTGTTTATATCATCTGGTCCATTTGTTTTGGAGAAGAGGATACCTCTGCAGATAATTTAGCTCCTGGTAAAAACCTCCTGAACAATGAACACTGCAGTAATTCTAACCGGGAGAAGTTTCAGCTGATTCAAACCTGGTTTCAAACTGCTAGATGCACAAAATCCCCCTTAAATCTTACACACTGCTCATTTATGTCATGTTGTACTATCAGCATTCAAAATGAATAAATGAATGATGGATGTATAGATAAATAATCCTCACTCTGGTTACAAATTCTGTGCTGCTGACTAAAATATATCAAGCCACAAAATAGAGCTGCAATGATTAGCCAATAAATGATTCTTCAATCCACAGAAAAATAATCATAAACAATTTTAATAATTGATTAATCATTCTAGTTATTTTTCAGGGAAATAAGCCAAGTATTTGCTGATTGTAGCCTCTTAAATGTGATCATGCTATGCTTTTCTTTGTTATATATATATAAAAGTAAATACCTTTAGGTTGAGAACCGTTTGCTGAATAAACTAGCAATTTGAATAAGTCACCTTGGGCTATTTGCATTAATAAAGTGCATTTTTGGCTATTTTCTGTTTGTTTAAATAAACAAAAGGATTAATTATTAAACAGGAAGATAATATGCAGATTAATAAAAAAATGAAAACAATTGTTTTGTGTGTCAAGCAGCTTCTTCATCTAATTTATCGCAATGAAACAGACAAGAAAAACATAACACTTCAAAGCATCAAACAAAGCGTCTTGTACATCACAAAGTGGTTTACAGGGAATAAGTTATTGGATACAAACAGTACCTTTCCCCTCAATTGTCTCTATTGTTTATGCATTTCCTATATACTTCAGCTCTATCTCCAGCTCTGTTCTCTTGGGTACAGCTCTCTCTGTTTGACAAGCGCTTTACCCCTTCCAGCTTTTCTTCCACAAACAGGTCAGAAGAAGATCAATAATGTGTGTGGATAGGCTCTTATCTCTGTCCAAAGGAGGCCTTATCAGCCGCGCTTAAATGGTGTTTCATGAAAATTCCTTGAAACATAATCCTCCTGGAGACGCAAGACAAAAGAATAGTGGCCCTCTATCAAAAACATCGAGTGTGTTGATGCAAATAAGTTTCACTTATCTGTTTGCTGCATATCACAACAATAGAAGCTCAGAGAGGGAAAAAAACAGTCACTCGGGTAAAGAACTGACTGGCTTGTTGGTGCTGAATATCCAGAAAGTGTGTGTTAAGTGAGTGTGTCTTACAGAGTGTACTTGACTGGAAGGCAGCTGGAGGAAGGTGCAGATAAGCTCTGTGTGTTTTCTGTTGGAGTCCAGCCACTGCAGGTAGTGCAGAGCAGGGAGATGTAGAAAAACAGAGAAATATTTTTTTTATTGATAAAATTGGCAACAAAGAGCCAAAATCAATCACAAGCGTAAGTTGCTTCCAAAAAACAGAGACAAGTACCCGTTTTGAGCTTTTAGCAGCGCGAACAACATCAACAGTGGTTACATTAACACCCCGTCTACACAAAGCTATAGCTGTGTTGTATGTTAGAATATCTGCAGAGGAGAAGGTGTAAAATTTGTACCATCAAATAAGCCAAAATGGTGCTTTTAAACACAGCTTACTAGCTTTTTGGCATGCTTGTTCCAGTCAGTATTGAGGCCAGATAATAACTGGGCTCCTAAAAGTTGTATTGAATAAGAGCAGTGTTTCCCGGCTGCTCTTAGCAGTTCTGTACAGTAAATATTTCACTTCAAAGGACATAAAACTTAACAGCTATATGTCAATAAGTACTCAGAGAGGCAGTGTGCTTCTTTTGCTCTCTAAAGCTGCTGAAAGCAGTTTTTCATCTCAGAACAAAAATCAGATATTATTCGTCTCTATTTTGTAGAGTTAAGAGGGTTTTGAGGTTTCCAAAGACCCCGATTTTATTATGAAAGACACTCTGGTCCAGTGCGCTTCTCCATGTCGAACGTCTCTTCATCTTATGTTACACTAAAATAAGCAACTTGTCGGACATTTAGACCACATTGAATGAAAGAGGTCATCAGTTCAACATTTTATTTTGACTCTTGTGCATCCATGGCCTGTATATAAAAGATTAAAAGCACACTCTAATGTATTTGTAAGCTGATAGAGAGATAGGGCATTAACTAATGAATATTTTTATTAGGGATTACTTAACTGAAAAGGTAATGTCAGTGAATCTCCTAAACTCAGGGTTGAGGGTGTAATATGAGGGGCAGTGCTGAATGTATTTAAATGCACTTTATTTTGCGTTTTTCTGTTCTGTGCACTTTTAGTCTGTTTTTATTTTTATGTGGCAGCCTTTATGTTTTTTATGTCCATAAAGTTATGTCCACCATAACTTCCAATCTTACCGACAGTTCAAAACCCAAAAATAGTCAGTTAACAATGATATGATATGGAGGAAAGCAGTTCTGAGAAGATTTCACAGTTTTAAACCCACCTATGAATATTTGTAAATTTTTATTAGTAGTTTATTAATACTTTGCAATACATTAAAAATATTTGTTCAGTTGTGTGATTAACTATTTTTTATGATTTCTGATATATAATGTATATAATGATATATATATGATTTAAATTATGTATAATCGGTTCATAAACCAGTTAAGGATTCTTTATAGGAGAAGTGTTATTACTGGCAAATACATTAAATAATTAAATACTTAAAGGAATAGTTTTACATTTAGATGAGGTCATTGACACCACTCATGTTTCTTTACAGGGAAACAGCTAGCCTGGCTCTGAAAGGCAACAAAATCACCTCTTAAGCTCACTAATCAACACATTATACATATTGTTAGGTTATCTGTGCAAAAACTGAAGTGTGAAAATTACAGTTTTCTGTTTTACAGGGGGTTATTGCCGCTCTTGTATCTTTTGGTTGCCTAGAAACTGGTCCCAGGCAGGAAACAGTCATGCGTAACCTCCTGGTGAATTTGTAAATTGCTGTTTTTGCACTTGGATTTTCTGTAGGCAAACAAAATGTAACACGTTCATTATTGATCTTTAGATGTGCTCGTCGGTGGATTTTGTTACCTTTGGATGGAGCCAGGCTAGGTGTTTCCCTCTGTTTCCAGTCTTTATGCTAAGCTACGATAACCGTCTCATGGCTGTAGTTTCATATTTTCTGTAGGGACATGACATGGGTATCGATCTTTTTGTCTATCTTTAGGTTGCAAAAAAAAAGAGAGACAAGAAGCATATTTCCCTAAATTTCAAGCTGTTCCTTTCAAAAAGCACTTACAATTACATTATAGAGCATTATTTATAATGTACAATCTATTATTAAATATTTAATTACTGCTCATAAATGTTTAAGCGTTAACCACCATGACTAATAATGATAATATGTGTGCACAGATTATTATACAGTAATGTATAATGTACAGATTAAGTGATTCAATAAGATAATAGATTTGTATCCAAAGAACAAAAAAAAGATCCATATAAGATTCGACAGTATGTGAATCTCCTCTGTTAAATTTGTGTTGCACTTCCCTCTGCGTCTCTCTCTACTTCAGGCAGTTCTTTGCCCGAGGCGTCCTGTGGTGAGGAAGCTTTGAAACGGCCTCATTTGGGGTTAGTTCTTAAACTCTTTGTCTTAATCTGCAGATCACTCATTTATCTGATCACTCGTGTCTGGATCAGATCTATTTGTATGCAGAGCGGGGACTTTTGTCTGTCTGTGTGTACAAGTCGAGGGTTTCTGTGCACTTTGATATCACTCCTCACAGCAAATGTAGGTTTTTTTAGATTATTGTTCTGTGTGATTAGATAGCGTGATGGTACAGTTCAGAATGACAGGGAGGCGGCGGAGCTGACGTGCAACACATTTCATGAGTCAGATTTAATCGTCTATTAAAACACTCTCCTCTCTTATCTGTCTGTTTTCTGATTATCTGAAACAGCCACGGCAGCTGGTTCTCTCTTTGCTGATCTAAAAAAAGCATATCGCATAATTTAAATCACTACCATCTAGACTGCTTGTAACAGCTGGGATTTTTATAAGGACTTGTTTTGGATGGAATACCATTTTTATCTAAAGATTAACTTTACGAGTATTTATATCTTATGATCTGTAATCAGTGTTGGTTGATTAGTTCGGGAGCATTTTAATTAACATGACGTCATGAATAAATTCTACCTTGTCAGGAATTTTTCAAAGTAGAAGTGGTTGAATCAATAACTGGTGGTAGAAGAGGGATTAGAAGTGTTGGTAGTAGTAGTTGTACTGTGCTGATGAATGATGCAGGATTTGATGCACCTGTTTTTGCAGTAGCAGTAGTTTTAAGCGGTACTGGTGTTGATGTTGTGTATGTTGAGTAGTTGAGTTGGTAGTGATGTTAGTTCTAATAATGTACTGTGATGGTAATAAAAGTAAGTGTAGTGATGTAGCTGTTGTGCTGTTCCAAGTGTCCTTTTTCTTCAAATGAAGTTCGTAATGCTTTTAGTCCTATTTTATAAGGTCATCACCCTAAAAACAAGGAAAGAAAAACAATTATGAATTTGAATTAAAAAAAAACAAACAAACAAAAAAACGTTTTTTCTCAGGTCAAATGAGTTAGTGAATGTTTTTCTTCTGCCTCTGTACTGACAACAGCTGTGAGCTGGAGACATTATGTTTTTCGGTTGTCCTTCTGTCTGTCCCATTCTCAAAAACGCAAAATCTCAAGAACACCCTGGGGAATTTTCTTGAATTTGGCCCAAATGTCCACTTAGACTCAACTAAAAACTGAAAAAAAATTTGTGGTAAAAAATCAGGTCATTGTGCTTCTCCGTCCGTCCCATTTTCCTGAACACAATATCTCTGCAGTGCCTGGAGGGAATTCATTACATCTGCCACAAAACTCAAATTGGATTTAAGGATTCATTGATTAAATTTGGTGGTTAAAGGTCACTGTGACCTCACAAAACAGGTTTTTGGCTACACCTCAAGAATACATACGTCAGTTATGACAAAATTTCACACAAATGTCCAACAGGATAAAATGATAACATTTTTATTTCCAAAAGGTCGAAGATCAACTTCACTGTGACATCCTAATGTTCTGCAAAAAGACTTTCCTAGCCGTTAGTCAGTGTCATAACTCAGGACCACAAAGGGGGACATTGGGTCACAAACTGAATTGGTGACACTAACCTTGGCTGTCCACCTTGAATCTGTGCTGATTGTGCAGATCATCTGTGTGACACATCCAACATTTAAACTGTAACTGCTACTTGACGGGTACGCGGAGGCATACAACCGTGATTAAGCAATTCTTATTTTTTCAATAAATTTCCTTGATCCTTCTTGATTTAAATTTGAATGTCAACATTTAAAATGAACCTTGAATCTTCAAACTATTCTGTGCAACCATAGTAGCAGTAACAGCGATAATTGTACCAGAACACTACCACTAGTGAAGTGGTGGTTGTAGTACAGTGCAATAGTAGTGATACTGTCTGTAGTCGCAGATGTTGCAGGATAAGTTTTGAAAAGGTTAATGCATTGAGTTGCAATCAATACATTAATAAGTTGGTTAACAAGATGTGTTAGTGAGATCAAGATCTCTGTTTTTAGAGAGATCGGCACTCAATAGTAAACATTATTCTGCATAATCATCCAAAACGGCACAAAATGTACAAACATGACAGAAATTAGTTCCACATCAGATAAACTGTTGAAACTACTCATCAAAGTAGTCTGATCTCTGTCTGCAGAATAATTAGCTTTTTAGTTTTAATGTTCATTTGATCTTCTGCTCTTAGCTGATGTCTCCCTCTGCTGTCGGGAAAAATACCCTCCTCCGCCATTATTGTAGTTCATCCGACTATGAAGAATCATCAAAGTGATGCAGCCTTTTTTTAATCTTCAGTGTCTATAATCTTTTTTTTATATTGGGGTTAAGTAGAAAATTATATACATTAGTCAGCACTATAAGCCGAAAAACACACTGTTCAGTAGATACATTTCCAACAATAAATACTCAACATGTGAAGTAATTTTTCCAGACACTTTCTACACAATTTGATATTCCAGTTAAATACTATGTAGTTGTTGAGTTGAAGAGGATTTCTGGTTCATGTGAGAGCTAATCTGAGTACTTTGGCCCCCTCTTGTGGCTACATGACATATTTTGGGCACATTTTTCACAAGATAAAGGCGCAATCTCCCTGTGAATTTGAATGTAACATACTGTATAATAGAGCATTGTAGTGCAACATATCTTCCTGAAAACTGTTAATCCTTAACAGCACATTTTTCTTTTAATCTTTTACAATTTATGTAAGAGAGAGAGAACTGACTTGTGTAGCAATTACAGGTAAAAACAACCAGCAGTGAACAGCAGGGAGGCTGCAGTGCTGATTATAAAATCCCAATTAGGGAGTAACCCATTAAAAAAATACTGACTTGAGCAATTTTCTTAGTTTTCCTTTTAAGGTAATAAATCTACTGTGTTTTGTCCAGTCCATGTTACTTTATTATGTAGTTTTCTAAAATGAGATAATCCACAGTAATTGGGAAAATAAGGCTCCTAAAGAGGGTCAGACATAAAAAACACAGAAAGACACTTGAGAGCAGTTGGCAGACTTTTAGCTCAGTTTAACTGCATCATATAAATCTCTGCGTAGTAACACAAGCTTTACTTCTGTGTTTTCATGGCTGCTTGTGTGTGTTATATAACGTACCTTTGTATATTGAACTGGTGCTTCTTGTATAGGACATAAAAGATTATTTAAAGATTAGTTTTAGACATATTTTTGTGGAATCAGTCAGTCCACAGTGACAGGAGGACTGACTGATTCAAGCATTTTTTGTTGTTACTTGTTCTTTCAGTCTTTCACCTAAGTTATTAAAGGAGACATACATTTTCATGTTTTATGTTCTTCGCGTTTCATCTGCTTCAAATGCAAGAGTATAATATAGTTAATGCACATGTACTTATACTTGACCTGGATATCTTTGTTTCATTCATACTTTTACTCCACTACATTTCAGAGGGAAATAGTGTATGAGAATGTATGAGCTATAGTTATTAGTTACTCCACAGATTCATGTTTTACATACAAAAAGCTTCCTGTCAAGGTTTAGAAAGTATAGTGTAGTATGAGGTGTATGAAGTAGTTAAAATTAGCTTCACACCAACCAGCTGTTAAAATGCTGCCTAAACTTTAATGCATTGTCATGGGGCAACTCTGCAAACTGAGCTCTTTAACTTTAGATACTTTTCTGACATATGTCTGGCAATACTTTAGTACTTTTTACTTAAGTAAAATGTAAAATGCAGGACCTTAACTTATAATGACGCACTTATACAATGTGGTATAGTTACAATCCTTAAGTAAAGAGGCTTAATACCTCCTCCTCTTTTCAATTGTTATACTCGATATTTGCGTACTAAGACAAGTATTGTACTTTCTACTTCATAAAGTGGCAACTACTGTCAAGCTTAACGTTTCTTTTAGTTTTCTATAAAAAACAGATATCAATACAGTGTAAAGTGTAAACGTTTTCTTTATTTACTTACAGAGCAGCTGTAGATTACATGTAAATGTCATTAATCACAATATTGAATTACATCAATTAATGGAAAGCAACCTACAAAATTGCATTCAGCCATGTGGGTGCAACTCCAAAAAATCATGTACAAGTACATCAACTTCATTCATCAACTATGCTGGTCTACTTCAAGTACTACGTTAAGGAACAGGAGAGATACAGTCATGAAATAGTTTTGTTTTTTTTGTTTTTTTAAATTTAATTTTTGGATTATTGATGTGTTTTGTTATTTATTTAATTGATTATTTTATCACTGGAGAAGATGATACTGAGTAACTGTGATGAGATGGTACCAAACCAAGGCAATGGGAATATTTTAAGGCTGTTTCCTTCAGCAGATTTTAAACCTCTTCATCTTCTGCATCTTCTATTTACCAAATGTCAAGGCCTTCACCATCTCTGCTTTTAACTGAACGTCAGCTTTCAAACCATCCAGCACATTCAGTCTCTCCATATCTACACAAATATTCCTTTTCAGCACAAAATCTTTCAGCATTCACCTCAACTTACTCTGTGAACAAAGACTTTTGTAAAGAAAACACTGTTAGCAGGAGACTCTCTCCGCTGCTGCACTGTAAGCATTTCACTTTGAAAAGATAATATTTGTTCCTCCAAAACGTGAGGTCATTTGTAACAACGGACTCGATCTGCAACCGATCACAGAGAAGTTTAACAGCATTCATCACTGTATCCATTTATCATGGCGCTCGCTAAAGTGATCTATCAACACGCAGATCTGTTTGGCCCTCTGCTGTTATTTCACTTGATTACTAAATCAAGGCCTCCTTCAGTTGGCAGATCTCTTCTTCTGTGGTGCTGATGACTGATTCTTTGACATTGCTCAAAAATGAAATTGGAGTGGGGGAGCAGGTTCATTTGTGGCGTTTTAACTGCCAAGAATTACAGCCATGTTTTACTTAAATAAAAGCAGATATAGCCTGTAATAAGATATCACTCTGGAGAAGGTTTTGGTGTTTTATTCTACTTTAGTAAAAACAAAGTGTTATAGTTTTTAAAGGAGTAGTTTGACATTTTCAGATATTCACTTTTTTTGCTGTGTGTAAGATTAGAAGATACCAATCTGATGTCTGTACACAAAATACGCTGGATGCTCAGCTACTTAGCCAAAAAGTTATAAAATTGCCCTAGTAGCACCTATAAAGCTCACTTATTAACCAAAAGCAAATTATAAAACCAAGTTGTAGTTTTAAAAGAATTTATGTGCAGGATTATTTCTCTGCTTGCTGGGAGCACTGACTTCCTTCTTTAGTTCCTCTGTGGGCATTGATTAAACACCAAAACACTCATCTCTGCTATTCAGAACTAGATTTTTTGATGTTTTTACCCACTCAGATCATACAGTGAAACTAAGCAGCATTGATCAAATACAAACCAAGATGGTTACTGAGTTGCCTCTTTCTCGCTCAGATGTTTTCAGAAACATATTTTAGCTCACAGTTTAACTGTAATATGAGCTTGTTCATTACCAGCCAGCTACCATTTTGTCAAATGGATGAGTTGCATTACATTACATACCAGCACTCTTGTTTATTAGTCCAGTAGGTTTTCTACCTGTAACGCAAAAGCAAATGTCACAGCCCTTTTAACTGTTTTCTTTGGTCATGCAGAACCAAATTCAAAAGTATTTGTGTCTTTCTACTCCATAAACGGCCTAGTTTAATTGAAAGATCAAACATTCAGCAGTAGAATACTTCTTTAATGTGAAATGTAGCCCTCAGTATGCCGAAATGTAGCTAAACCTGGCTCCTCTTTTGACCCCTAGTTTCCCCTGGTAGTGCAATGGGATTGGTGGGATTGAGATTGCATATATTGGGCTTGGGTGGTAAATATTTCATACCTTCTTAAACTTTCAAGGCAGTATATGGTATTTGACAGTGTACGTATTTGGAGAGTGCGCTTCTTAATTTAATGTTTTCAGACTAATCAATACACAAAAGAAACCCACACAATGTTAAGAAAAATCCATTTTCCTTATTAAACAGAGACTTCCGAGGCTTAATCGCCAACAAAATAAAACTCATCCAAACTATCTTGGTTACTGTCGATAGTAAGACCATTGTTCTAACAATCACCAGCTCTTGTTTGGTCAAAACATATCTCTAATTTACAAAGTTAGATGTTAAAAAACATGCCATCATTCCCAAAGGTCTCTCTGCCTGCTGGTCACCAGCTGTTTACAGTCCTGTAACGTATTCCTATACAACTAGGTGGTGAGGTGTCTTTCAGCTCAGCTGCCTGTTCTACCAGTAGAGACTGGAGACTGAGCTCTGGTGGTGCATGCTGTACACTACCTACAATTAGTTTAATGGAAAGAGGAGCAATATTTATGATGATATTGAAAAACATACCTTCAGAAATTTCTAAATACCCTGGCATGTTGTAATACTGTGATATTGCCAAAGCTTTGTGTATATCTAAAAAATATTAATCTTTTCTTTTAAATATAAAAAGTAGAAGGACGGTATAGTCGGCATTTTTAACGTCTTAAATGTGTGGTGATGTGACTTTTTTTTGTCATCATACAGTGCTGATAATATATGTGCTGATCTACTGTATAAGTAGCAACTGTTTGTGCTGTGATATATTTACTTTATAAAGAGGGGATAAGACCACTTAACATCTCCCCTCTTTTCCTGTGTGAAGGGTTACACAAGTTCAACACCAACTCATAACACCTCTGGATTAGGTGCTACCACTCCCGTATCTCCATCTGTTATCACTCTGCTGGTGAAGGCATGTCGGTGCGTCAGCTTTCCCCAGCAGCACCACAGCTGTGTGTGGTATTCAGTGGGTGGTATTCACTGTTCAGCCCTTAAATTCATGGATCAAGTGCGCTGACTCCTGTCCACTGCGGTATGTTACAATATAGTCACCCCTCCACCTCTTAACATCTCGGCAGTATTCAGCACCCAGCTGCTGGGGCTCTGAACATCTGCTCTCACTGGTTCAGGTTACTTGAAATGCTCGTAATGCTAAATTAACTTGGCTGCTCTGTGCTCCACCTCCTTCTCCAGGAATCCACAGAGGAATCTGAAACACTCATGTGTTTCTGTTTGTGTTCGATCATCACCAGCTGTTTTAACTACAGTCTGTGATGAGTCACAAATGTAGCCACAGACCAGTGTGTCCTCCTAAAGTATCTTGTCATTTCTACCCCGACAGCTTTCTTGCAGCTAGTGTTACCCCTGTTTGCACAGTCAAAAAATGCGATAAACAAAATATTTTATCAGCGTTCCTACATTCTCTTTTATTTATTGGTTAATTTCTCAGGGATGTTGCACATTAATTAAAGCAACATTATGCAACGTTTTTTTACTTCAGAATAATAGCTCCAACATCATATAGATGGTTCACTGACTTGTAGTAGGGAGAGTGGTGCCTCTGTAAATCCAACTGTGTGCCCCCAATGCTAGTTTAAGCATTATGTACCTTTGGTAAGCGGGTGGGGTCTCTCGGGAGAGGACCATTAAGCTTGATGACTGTGTGGCACACAGCACCAGCTAGCCATCAGAAGGTAGCTCAGTTGTATCTTTTTGTCTTGGATTTCAAAGTGTAGTAACCTTGTTGTATAATGGTGTTGAAGTTGTTAAAAGAAGCTGACTTTAGCTCAGTAATCCCAATACGGACATTACTGCAGTGGTGAAGAGACCAAAGACAACGATGATGCCATAGACTAAATAGTGCATCAATGTGACGCATTATACTTGCTATGAATTGACGTGTGGAGGGATTGTGTACAATTATTATGTGTAGGGCATTTGTGCAATAATCTTGTCTATCGCTTTAGAATAATTATTTTAGGTAGGCATTATGTGCCACACCTGGAAAGGAATACTGTGTGTTAATTGAAGTTTGATGGTGTGGCCATGTTGCCTGTGTCTCCCGCATGTCCAAGACAAATTTCTCCTAAGGGAGACAATAAAGGCTAATCTTAAATCTTAAATCTAAAACACTATTTCTAAAAAACGCACACAGTATATAGTATCAATAAATCAAAGCAATGCATGTAGGTATATTCGGACAGACTGGTGATATCTAGTTAGCAATTGGTAACAGCAAACAGCAAAGGCAGAATGAGGAGAGTGAGGCAAAGCAAATCAATTTGCGCAGCACCTTTGAACAAGGTAATTCAAAGTTTTTTCCACAACACATAAAAAGTCAGTCGATCAAGACAAATGGAACACAAGGTGATTTAAAAAGATAGAGTAGAATTTTTAAGGAGTACAAGATAAAAGATTTAAAAAATGGCGCAAATTTATTAAAAAAAGGAATATGTAGAAGAAGAAAAAAGAAAAGAAATCACAGAGCTGTGCAATATATTAATGAAAAGTCCCAAATTTAATTGAGTACAATTTTAGTAGCAGTCAAAAAAGTTTGAGGCCTTGACAGCTGAAGCAGAATTATGCGGTGCATAAAAACTGAATGGGTTTTAGTTTTGACCCTGTTAGAGTAGCAAACTTTGCTTTATAAATTAATAGGAATAATTCAAACTCAGTATGGTAAAGTATTATCATGAAAGAACAAGGTACAAAGACAAAAAACAAGACCATAAGTTTAAAAAAATACTTGCACTTGAACATTTAACTAATACATTTAGTACAGAAATTTGGAAAAGGACAAGGAACACAATCCAGGAGGGATTACATATCCTTCAAAACAAATATGCCTTTGTAAATTAGTAGTGTATATGTATTATTTTTAGGAGATATGGTTGCAACACAGATGTCTTTGAATAAATACCTGGAGAGAAATTAGAAGAAAAAAAAAATGGTGAATTCATTCTTAACATTTTAATTTACAAAATAAGTGCTTTCAAGGCCAACCATTCATTGTCATAGACCTTTAAATCCTTCCTTTTCTCAAAAGATCCGTATACTCCATCAACTGTAATGATAAATTCATAAAAATAATATCAAAGCATTGCTTCTACTTTAGTAATAGGTGCTGTAAGACCATAAATCGATGTTGCAGGGGGTTAATGGATTTTGTAAAGGGGAAGGTTGTGTGTGTGTTATTAACATTACAGCTGGGTTAAGCTGCACAGCTGCACTGAAATTGAAAGTAAAAATACGGGTTAAGATTGGGTTACATCTGAGGCCAAACTCTGACCCAGACAGTCTACATCATCCAACCAAGAAAGCAGCCACTTTACAGGATTCATGACCTTCTTTCTAGTTGTGAGCTTCAGAAAATCGAAAAGAAAACACTCGCTGGACAAGCATCAAAACTTCTCAGAGTGCTCAAGTGACTTTGAGGTGAAACTTTTCCATTGACTCCGCTCGGGGGTTTATGTAACTTTGTAAGATCACAGTCACAAACCGCATTCTTTGCGTCTCCCTTTTATCTGTATGAGCAGAGCTGTAATGTAGGACCAGTAAATCACAGCTCGGTCTTTGTCTGTGTGTAGACAGAGCCGTCCGCTGAGCCCACAGCCGCCATAGCTGCCTACTTAAAGACCTTATTTATGCTCTATGCCTCACTGCACACTTTTCCCAACACGGCCCATTAATCTGAAGAAGAACTGGAAGGAGCCGGCTCATAGGGGCGCATTATATCTCACAACACTTTATCATCACTGGAATATGTAAAGGAAAGTTCCTAATCCTTTGAACATAATCCTTTATTTCTTCCTTATACTTCCTTTTTTACTCATTGATTTCAGTCCCGGGGGCTGGAGGAATAAATTCATTGGTTTGTAGGTCACTTTCTAGTCACTTAAATGCAACAGTTCCAGTTAACAAAGGATGACGAACAAGCTTAGACATTTAAGCAAATAAGCAAGCAAAGAAAAATGCAGACAGTGGCCAGTTTGGGGGATTTTATTGGTGAGAAGCAAAGTGCTGGCCCCTTTCTTCCCCCTCTGCTTTATTTATTTCCAGCCGATTGTCTTTCTGCACCGTCTTTTACGGCTCTCCCAGCTTGTGTCTTTTATGGAGCCATAGGAAAATACACTACGTCTCGCTTAATCATCAGTCAGCCGGTGGAGGGAAGCCATTTCTTCTGTGTGGTCCTCGCTGCAGCGTCTAAAAAACTCCACCAACGCCGCTGGAAAACAGTCATCTCTTTGGCCGTCACACTCGAGTGGCGCTCTCCTCGTCACAGCGCTGCGGCACATCACATGTCTGGCTCTGGTGTTGGAAGTGCCGGACTTGAGTTGTGGAGGCGTCCTGAGGAGGAGGGGAGGGGCGGCAGAGGGGTCAGCTGGTGGGTCACCAACAGCTTTATCATAAAGCTTCAATCAGGACACCTGATGTCTGAACTCATTGTGTCGGAGTTCATAGATTTATTGGCGAAAACATGTGCAGGTGTGTTTCAGGTGTCGTTCTGCTTTAAGTGGAGGAGCTTCTGTACACATACCTCGCATGCTAAGCACACATTTAGAGCATATATGTATTTGTCGTGCCAAAGGTTCAACATTTATCAAACCAGCTTCAGTATGAGAAAAGTCTTAAGGAGTCCTTGTTTGACTCAAACTGCAAAATACAACTGCCTCCGCCTGCACGTACGCCCGAAACAAATCAGCCTGTTCTTTTTGGTGAGTTAATACGGGTCCCGTATCAGATAGCCTCCATCCAATGATAGATATGTGTTTTTTAGCAGATGTATGTGTGAGTAACGATTGAGAGGGTGCCAGCTCCTAATGGAACGCTTTAAAATATGATACCCAGTGTGATGAAAGAAGCACTTGGTTTGTTTATGATTTTTAACAACTGACCATTGTCACCCTGTTCCTCCTAATTACCTCTGCACTGCTTTGTAGGAAAAAGGGGATGGTACCTTCATATCCTTTGTTCAAATGGAGAAAAAAATACAGCATTTCAGTTACAGAGGAAAGTTTATTTTTTCTTTCAAACACCAGATGTCACTACCATCTTCTATTCTTTAGCATCGCCAAGGGATAAATATTGTCAGTCTAGTTCGACTTTTAGAATTAGAGGAGCCACTGACAGTTATTTCCTTTATGGAGCTCCAAACTACAACCACTTAGTTGCATTTTGCTAGTTTTTTTGAGTCTTGGGAACGAGTGTGTTGTTTTGCAAGTGATGTTGCTACGAGTGCTTTCATGAATTATAGCCACATTCACATAGCCTGTTCAAGGCGGGAATATCAAGCTGTTATGCTGCCTCGCTGTTGTGATGCAGAAAGGGGAGACAGATTGGTCTTGCCACGGAGCCAGGACAGGAGGTAGTACTAGCCCTAAAAGATAAATCCAGTAAGACGTGACCATGGGTGGGGAGATAGGACTTTTTGGTTGCGTATTATGTTGGGGACCACACCGCGGAAGATTTATAAAACAGCTGTAACAATTACTGGCTAATTTAAAGAAGAAGAAGAGTAGCCGTAACTGTCTGCAAATAGTGAAAACAATGAGATTCGAGAGTTTTTTATTTCTTATAGAGACCAAGATCAGCTGCCATATAATGCCGTATAAATGTTTTTGACATGTTATACCATTGTTATTGTTTAGAGTGCTGCTGACACTGTTGCGTTTCATGTTACGCCCGTCATGCCTCTTTTGATTGCGGGAATGCTACAGTGCAGTATGTAAACACACATCGGCGTGGAATGATGCAGCCATTGTTTGCTTCTGTGTAAAAATACAGGGTCAGTATTTAGAGGGGACTTTGTTGCAGCTCTATTGTGCAATCTGTGTAAAAGTGGCTCGTGAGTCTGAGCAACAGAGTGCACTAATTTGAGACCGTTTCAAAAACTCCTTGTAGTTGCTTTAAATTGCAGTCCACTTTTGTGTTTTCATGCAGAGGGTGTTCACACCTGATGTGTACTGTACTGAAGTAGAAATGAGCCGTACTTAAGACCACCTTAATGTTACATTACACAGTGTTACCATTAATCAAATATACTGGACTGGGGTTGAGTAGATTTCAGATTCAGACAACTTTATTTATCCCAGATGGGCAATTCAGTTTCACAGTCTTCCACTCACATAAATCAGGACAAACACATTTAGCAGCAGCATTTAAACATCACCATGCCAATGGTGACAGATCAACAGGTGGACAACCCGAGCAAGAATACTCAGGTCATAAAGCGCCGTACAGAACAACGCAAGTCACAACCACAGGGAAGAATACATAAATAAATTTAATGAATACATAAACACCATGTTGTTCTACAGGTTTTTATCCCAGTTGACATTGGGCTAATAATCTTTTGTGAAAATACTTGCAATTTAATTTTTGTAAACCAATTATCTTTCATCAAAATAGAAATAAAATTTAAAAAATGTGGTATTTTTGAACTGCTCAGAATGTGAGGAAAAATATTCTAACAGGATGGAATAATACAAGAATACAGCTACATTAATCCCAAAAGAATGCTAAAAAAAAAGGTCACGAGAGACCAAGTGCAATTGAGTAAGATTGATTGACATCCTTAAAGTTCTAGAAAAAATAAAACTCTTGTCTCAGTTGTTATATTTCTGCGTGTGTGGCGTAGACCTGATCATGCAGAAAAGCAGTAAACGGCGTGGAACTGAGATCCAGCGCTGATGCAGCGCGGCAGCCAGAGAGCAGCTGAGTACATAAAAACCCTCCTGAAGATCTCCAAAACAATGACATTCCCCTCTGCGAGTGTTTAGTCTCTCCCTACACCGGCCCAAACTTATCTGCTCCCTCCCTTCACTTGATCCAGAAGCTGGGGAGCTCATCTGGGTGGAGATGAGGAGCGGTGGGTTGAGCTGTAACGCTGCTCGTGGAGGTCGAGAAGACGGGGCCAAAAATGAATGCACATGACCATGAAATATTATACTTGCACTGAAAGATATCATTCGCGTTTTTGCATGTTTTAGCTCGTTTATTGGATTTATATAAAGTTTACATTATTTTTGAGCATTTTCCAAAGAATTTGAATATGTTTTTTCTGCTTTTCAGGCAGCCATTAACTTCTTTTCCTACAGTACAGTTGCAGTTTGTGCTCTTTGACAGTAGATTTCAGACGTTAGAGATCATGGAAGTTTTTCATGGGTTTTTTCTCTTATTTGTAAGGAAGTTATGTGATATCAAGGTAGCAGGAGTCCCATCAAAAATTGTTTTCAACAATTTGAAAAACAAACACTTATCAACATCATTTTAAAAATGTATTTTCTTTTTTACATTTATTTAATCAAGAAGTCCTTTGAGATGTATTTTTGGAGGTAGTCCTGGCAAAGACAGCACACTAGTTACAGTTCAACTAGAAATCAGACACAACAGACAGTTTGATCATCAAAGACACAAGAAAGAAGTTAAACCAGCTCAGATGAAGCAGTTCCGTTTCACATTAACATGGACTTTTAACATGGCCAACAAAGAGGGAGCAGACTTTTATTTTCCCAGCTCAGCTCAAACCTTTGGAATCTGAGCTTAAATAAGGACTTTTTTTCTGCAGTCATGACAGTCCTACAGGGAGATAAAATGTATATTTGCTACATATAAAGTGCAGTAAATCTCTCACATTCTTACACAGGCAAAAGTAAACCTCCAGTCGAATATTGGTAACGCTCTCGACTGTGTTCAACATCACACATTAATTTGACTTGAAACTTCACAGCTCCGTGAACCTGATCGTCCTACGTCTTGTGCAACATGATGTTTGTTTACATCAGCTCAGACTGTTTATATGGTCTGCCACTTTGACAGGAGCCTTGTAGTGGGTTACTAGTGTGTGTGTGCGTGCATGCGTGCGTATGTGTGCGTGTGCATGTGCAAAAGGAGGCATGTTTGTGAATGTGTGCATTAATGTACACTGCTTGTTTATACAACAAGTTCACTGTAGTGTTTATTCACACATTGCATGTGTACACTCAGGTCAAGTGTGTGCTTCCTTGATTGCATAAAGTATATCTGTACCTGTGTCTATGTTTGCGTTTGATAAAACATGATGGATTTTTCTGTCAGGTTGAAATAGTTTGAGCTTAACAAAAACAGTTAAAAGTTAAGTGTTGACGCATTTCTGGTGGTCGGAGGTTAAGGACCGGACTATGAACCACAACGTCCCGGATCGTGTCGGGCTGGGGACTTATGTTGCATGTCATTCCAACCTCTCTGCCCCTTCATTTTCTGTCACCTGTCCACTGTGGACTACCAAATAAAAGCACAAAATATCATAACAAATATTTAGACTAAAAAAGTTACGTCGGCTGTTAAATGATATAATAGTGTGAAAGGGTTCGTTTGTAGGGATCAATCTGCAGAGATTGCACACCTGAATCTGCTGCTCCTCTTGACTTGTGGAGCCTCAGCTCATTATTTAGCTGTATTGCTCTCGACTTTGCTGTTGTTAACTCTCACCCTTCTTGTCTCAATTGTTTTCAGTGACAAGCACTAAAACCTGGCGGTACCCGACCTGCTCAGTGCCAGACTGAAATAGTTAGGACTAGCAGGGGAACCAAGTGAAGCATTAAGCAGCTAAAGAGTCAGATATTTCCCTCAGGAGTTTGTAGAGACCAAAACTAGAGCTTCAAAGCTGGAAAATTTTCACAACTTTTCGGTTTCGCTGCCTCCAAGAGGCCAAAAAAAGAGTCATATCAGAGTTTAGGTAGCAAAAAAGAGCAAAACTGTCTTAATCTTCTTCATTTTTTAGGTTTTAATAGTTGTCGTTCAAGATAGATATACATCAATGTGTATAATTTGTAGATTTTTCAGCACATGAATGCATTTTTTGTGTGCATTTTCTTCATATTTGGATGGATGTCATTGGCTCTGGGAAACAAAATTCAAACATGGTATAAAGATTAGAAATGCTTTGTAGCAAATGAGACACTTGAAACACCTACTGAATAAAAATTGAAGACAAGAACACTTGGGCTTTTTACTCAGATGCACACATGCTTTGTTCAAGCATCATCTGGTGTCACTCCATCAAACATGGCTTGTTCAGTGGCCCTCTGTGTCAGATATCATCGCCGCAAGGCACCCCTTTGCAACAGTATGAGAGGCAGCAGAATATTTAATCTTCTGATCAAGAAACTCTGGACTTTGACCTTGGAGACAGTTGTTTGTGTTGTGTGTGGAACAAAAAGTCACTCAAGTTATTTTCAATAACAACGTAATGTGCTAGAATTTGTCACTATGCTAGTGGCGTTATGTTATGTGACACACTTTGAATCATACTGAAGTCAAGTCATGATGGTTTTCTAAACCTAACCACGTAATCTTATTACCTAAACCGAAGGCAGTAAACCTAAAATAGGTTTTTAACCTACATTCAAAGTTCATTTCGAGAATAGACTGTATGATTTAATGAGGGAAAACTGTACATTTCCAAGAAAACAGTTTTGGAGGGGTAACTAGAGCGTTATAATGTCAAAGGTTTGTTGTTTCTCTTGGATTTTGGAAATTTGACATTCAGACAATACATTAATCATTGTGAAATCTCATGTTAAAGCTAGGATTTAGATATATTTGTAAAAAATAGAGGTAAATCTACTTTAGTAAGTGAATCTTTTTATTTAATCTTAGTCCTTGGCTCTTTTTCACGCTTTAACTGTGAAATCGATCATGAGGAACTTTGACAAATGAGGCCTCTGGTCTTTTGCCAGGCCTCTCTGTCTCCATCTCTTGTCTCTCCCTGTAATTTGGAGTCATTGTGCTGATGTGAAAAGGCAGTTGTTGTTTCTTGCCGGCCTGCCTGGCGTCCCCCCTGCCTCTCCCATACATCCCGAAGCTTTTCCAGGAGGCTGTTTATGTGTTGAGTGCAGCACTCCGTGGAGCTTAGGGCCTAATGGAGTGTGAGAGAGGGGCCTGGGCTTCTTCAGCTTGTGTTCAGCTGTACAAACATGCTGCCACACCGCGGCTCTCGCTCTCTCGTTCTCTGCCTCAATCACTGCTTTACCTTTTATTTCTGTCCGCTCCGTTCGGTCACACCTCTGTCTGTCTGTCCGTCCTTATCACATATTATATATTTTTCTGTCTCTCATTTGAGCAGCATGATTTCAAGGAATGTAAAGCTAAAAAAGTGGTATGAAATGAAAGCTAGTTTGTCCTTTCTCTTGTCATGCACCATTTATGAATGACCAGATGTTTACATCAGTGAAGGAGCTGAGTCGAGTGGCGCCGCTGTTTGTTTGGAGGGCGTGTCGTTTGTTTTTATATCAGTATATGTGTGTGTGTGTGTGTGTGTGTGTGTGTGGTTTTTTATTATTGATTGAGTGATTAGTCTTTTAATGGTTAGTATTTTTGTTGAGTAGTAATTTACACTTTGCTTAAGGGCACTTCAGTAGTAACAAAGCCAAAGAGTTTTCCCAACTTTTATTTTTAACTCAAGAGGAACTGAACTGACATTCAACACGACCACGCCTTCATATATGTGTAATTTTAAGCCTTTATTACAATTAAACGGGTTCAAAGGAATGAGTTATATAAAAATTCAACTCCATACAGTTGTCATGACCTTTGAAGTTAGCTTATAGAGATAACTTTTTTTTTTGTCAGGCTGTAAAGATGTTTATTTCTACTGTAAAGTTGTGCATTTGAACATGGGGGTCTGTAGGGATTTACTTGCTTTTGAAGTCAGCCTCATGTGGCCATTAGAGAAACTGTAGTTTTTAGCATCAGATGTTGCTGCTTTGATCAACAACACTTTTTCCGTTCTTTGTGTTCGAGCAAAACTATACAAATAGTCATTTTTTTCTCAATCTGGGTACAAAATGGATCGAATACAGGTATAGATTGATTAGAAAGGTTTCAGTACTTCTTGGCAATAGGTTATTTTGGTTATTTACCTTAAAAACCTGCATTTGTTCTGCTGAAAATTCCTGTAGAAGTAAGTGAAATAATCTTAGTATAATTCACTGCCATTCAGTGGTTTTAGAAACCATCCTGTAGCGTGCTGAGAGATCACAGGTTTTAATTAGTGCCACAGTCAGTTTGTCAGCTGACAGCTGGGCATCCTGTCAAAGTAGAAGCAAAAATAGTTTGTGTAATATATCAAAATTAATGAATGAAAGTGAGAGTGAATGACAGGGTGCCTGCAAGAACAGGAAGTGGATCCGCAGCTTGATTAACTCCCCACTAGATGACCTCACAGGCGTTAACGGGCCACTGTAAATTAGGAGTCCGTATGCGTCCATGTTTATATGAACACTGCCATCGTCCATGTCCTGCACTCTCCTGCCCTGGAGCATTAACGGACCATGCCATGATTAATTGTTACATCATTATCCGTCATCCATCGCCAAAACCCCACCAACACACGTATACACTGCCTTCCCAGAAGTCTGTGCTCTGGAGTAAGCAGCAGCTCAGCGGAGTGGAAATCTCCAAGGTTGTGGCTCACCGTTCTCCAAAGTACAAGCACCTGAAAAAATAAGCTAGCCTCCGGTGGCTTGTCCAAGTGGAGGCACCGCGGAGTTAAATATAGATGTAATATCCCTCCCTTTCAGCTGAATCCAAACAAATTAAAGATGTCTTTCTTACAGGATGGTTACCACAGAGAGTGGTCGTAAAAGAAAGGAGGGAAATATCCATAGTGTAGCATGACAGCGACATTTGAAACAAAGCCCTTAATGGTGCTTTTATGAGAGATTAATCCCGTCATTAATTAGTTTGGACACATTGAGAGCGGCTGCTGTGATTGGCAGCCTGAAAGCTGCTGGACAAGCGGAGCAGGTTTCTTTTAAGCACTTAGTGGGTAACAGAGGGAGCCGGGCTCAGATGTGGCCAAAATGGGCAGAGGTGGAGTGCTGGTGAGTTCAAGAAAATCCCACAGTGGTGTAATAAACGAACAAAAAACAGAAGCACATGGACAGATTTCTCAAAATCCTGACCTTCTCTAAATACAGCGATGTTTAGCGTGCACCGTGGTTGTGCAAAAACACAAATCTGTGCAGAAATCAAAAGAAGCTGCTTCATCTGGAACATGCAAACTACTTTAATTATTGCTACAACTTGAGGGGAATGTTTGACATTTCGAAAATAAGCTTATTTTGATTACAAAATCAATACTATTCATATCTGTTTGCCAAATATGAAGCTACAGACTGTTAGCTTGGCATAGTTTTAAGACTATAAACAGCTTTGAAACGCACTTTAACCACATTTGTTTCAGTGATTCATGTTTCATTGTGGCCGTCAACAGTACAGCAAAAGTAAAAAGGTAGTTTTAAACGGAAGAAATCAAATCTGTAACTTTTTACTTGTGACAATCTAAACATTTATTTCTTAACTCGATATTTGAAGTTTGCTTTACAACTTTCAAGTTAACTAAACATGAAATTGAAAACAAACAAAACATTGACAGTCCTAGTAATTTTAAGTGCTGCAGATACAGAAATCTGATTCTGAGTCTTCTAAAATTGGGCTGACAGTCTAACAGGCACTAAGGTTGAGTAAACTCAAAAAAGACTATGCTGATAGTTGCCCTTATTTCTTTTATTGCTCAACTTATTAAGTGAAGTGGACACAGTTAGCTTTACTCTATTGAAAGGTCACACATCTGCCCACTACCACCTCCAAACCTCAATAATTAACTTGTGATGCCTTATTTGTCAAAGGGACAGTTCACCCTCAAATAATATCTATAATGCTGTTTATCAGTCTAGAATGTTTTGGTGTGAGCTGCAGAGTGACGGAGATATCGACCGTAGAGATGTCTGCTTTCCCTCCAGTGTAATAGATCTATATGGCACTCAGCTTGTGGTGCTCAAAGCTACAAAAGATGCATTTGAAAAACTCAACAGCAATGTTTCTTTCCAGAAATTATGACCCGCTTACTCAAGATAATCCACAGACCTTGTTGTGAGCAGTTTCATGTAGGAACTGTTTTATTTCTACCGAACAACACCTGCAAACGGTATCACCTTGCAGAAAGAAGCTTGCATCTCCTCCTGAATGAGAGGCTCATGTTCTTGAAAGTGCACAATATAAACATCATTAGCTAGCTCAGTGGTGCTAAGTGAACTAGCAGTAGATGTACACTTCACTTTTGGCATTTTTAGCACCGCAAGCCGAGTGTCATATAGTTCCATTATATTGGAGAGAAGGCAGACATCTCTACAGCTGATATCTCCAACACTTGACAACTTAGACCAAAGCAATCAGGACTGATAAATAGCTCTACAAGTTAGAGAATGAATATGTATTTTTAATTTTGGAGTGAACTGACCCTTTAAAAAAAAAAAAAAAAGAAAGAAATTGCAGACTCCTGGATGTAAAAGGTCCCAGTTGTCATTTTAACTCTGGTTTATACAGATTAAACAACACAGACATAAGTCACCCTAAGAGTTGCTGGTAGGTGACTTTGCTTCCTTTAGACAGAGCCAAGCTAACTGTTCCCATCTTTTTCCAGTCTTTATGGTAAGCTGAACTAATTGGCTGGTGGCTCTAGCATCACACAATTATAGGAAAATTGTATTGATCTCGTGTAACTCTCAGAGAGAAAGTGAATAATCCGAAAGTGAATTTGAAGTGAATTTACCGAAATGTTGAATTATTCCTTTAAGACCTTAGTGACATGGAATTGAAATTTTAGGGACAGCGCTCATGGTGTGCCATAAAACACTAAAACAAATCTAGCAAATTATTATTTTTAACACGATAACCAAAATCTTCATTAAAATTTACCAAAAAACGTCAACATGTCAAATGTGCATGTAAAAGCGGTGTGAAAAACTGCAGTAAAACACCTGTTGCCTGAGTTTTATTCGGTCAATCATTTCACCATATGTCCCTCCACCCACAGGACTTACACAAGTTAAAAGGACTTGTGTAATAATTGCAGGACCAGCCCGGTGACCAGAGCGCACAGATTCCCCTCGCTGACAGATTCACTGCTTCATAATGATGCATTACAAAGAAAAACACGTTTGAAGTTCCATTAATCCTCCGTGTGTGCGTGCGTCATTTAGAGAAACCCCCATCCAGAAATGTATTACACTCCCAATATAGCTCACAATGGAGCAGTTTCATGCTACTTGTTACATATTTTCCATTTTACATGTCCCGTCTGTTTCTCAAACTTCATTACATCTTCATCGGCATGTTTTGCTCGGGCTGCAAATGAAACAGCGGGAGCTGAGAGTAATGATTTGTGAAATGAAATTTGATTCAGGATATCACTGCTTTAACAGTTTTATGAACTCATATAAACCACCGTTTTCCTAAAATGAGGCAGCTGCTGTAAAAAACAAGTCTGATTGTCACAGACTCACATAGGACTGAATGTAATAAATAACATTCATGAATGCAGCAAACAGTAATAGTCACAGACACACTTAACCAGTAATTTTGGTGTCCAGTGAAAACCGCGTATCTCCAGATTAAATGACGTTGAATTTCTAGCTATGAAGTGTTTCTTTATGGGTTTAGGAAAGATTTCCTCTTTCATAACCAAAACAAAGCATGTCAAAAACACATTGGATTAACTGAAAATTGATTCGGACAAAGTTTTCTTTCCTGTGGGGACAGATGTCTGAAAACAAAAGACTTAGTCACATGTGAATCATAGCTGTCTGTCTGAGAAATACTTTTTTCCTTTAAAACAGAGTTTAAGTGACGCAGCAGGTTTGTGGAGACAGCTTGGCTGCGTCACAAAATCAACAACTGAGTTGTGACAAAAGAGAATAAATGAACAATAATACATCTTTAGGCAAATTTCAGTTGAATGTAATGTAGAACTGCACTCAGTTTTGTTCAAAAGGACATAAATTGTGTAATAATATTTTTTTAAAAGGCAATTGATGATTTAAACTGTTACAGTGATGCACTTTATATCTTCCACCTCCATAAGCTTCTCCTAAATTCCTCTTCACCTTCACAATGCTTCAGCACATGTGTGAGACAGAAGACAAATGTGAAACTGGAGCCTGGAAGTTGAAAAATGCGTGAAACGCTTAACACATAATGTGTAAAACGCTTAACAGGATTTAAGGGTCATCAGTATCTCCAAGACAAAAGGACCTCTGTCTCAACAGGCTGTTTAAAACTAGTCATCAGATTTGAGAAAACACACTTAGTCTTATCCAAAATCACTCACAACAGTTTTTATTGTAACTACTTTCTGTTAAAGAAATACAAAGCTAAAACTGATTAATCAATCATTTCCATAGGATAATTGCCAAAAATTCACTCGTTTCTGTCACTCAGATGTTAATAACATTTTCCATAATAATAAACTGAAAACTTTTCTGTTTTTAACTGATGGTCAAACAAAACCAGTCCTATTCAACAGTTTATAGCTATATTCTTTTAACCAAATGATTCCCATAGTATATTACTCTGCACTATATGATGTTAACATGTGATACTGTTTTATTCTATCACATAAGTGTAAGATTTAAAAATACTAATGCAGACAAACACCTCAGATCATTTATTTAATCATATTATAAGTTGTTTATTGTATTATGTACTACGTGTACTATGTATTACTACTTTGCCATACTTACTCTGCTGCTATCAGTTATATCATAGCACTGTCACTTTGGCCTCATGATTTTTTTTTTTATCTCATTGCTCCATAGAGTTTCAGTCTTTACCTTTATTATTCTTTTTGTTTTACATACCACTATTTTTTTCTCTATATCTATTTTTTCATATTTTCGCCCTTGTGCTGCTGCAACGACAAAATTTACCCCCCCCCCCCCAAAAAAGGACTTATTTTATCTTATCTTGTTAATTGAGAATAATAATCACCCATTAAATCAGTATGGTCACAAATGCGTGTTTTCGCCACATATTCGTGTTTTCGCCACATATTTAACATTTGTGTGCTTCTGTAACATTCGCACTCACAGTAATTTGTCCATTTCAAAATGTCACACTCATTAAAATCCTTCAAAAACAAGATCATGTGCTGCTGCCGAATGTAATCAGCCCCAGTGTAAGGTGTAAAAGCCTCCAGAAGAGGGCACTCCGTCTCTGTTTATACTCCTGTGGGTTTAACAGAGCTCTCCTTCTCTCCCTCACCGCCCGACAAGAGCCCCTCAGTGTGACAAGTTTACATAGACCATCTGCAGACCTCCCTACCGCCGTAAAAACACTAATCACAAGGTCATAAAATGTGACTCCATAACGACACCCAGAATGCAGCGTCTTAAAATGTTGGAAGTGTAGCAGTGCGCCAGCAAGTGACTGCAGTTCCACATGAATGTGCTTATTGATTTAGTTATTATTATCAGTTTTAAAAATAATAACTGGGAACCTTTTGAGAAAGTTTGACCTCGAATACCTTCAGGGTAGCATTGGACTGCACCAGCTTTTCATGAAATCCGTTATTATTCATTTTGTCTATAATTAGTTCCCAAGGTCTTCGCAACTGTGAGCTAGTTTCAAACTTGTGGTTGCATCATTAAAACTTAAGAATTGTCTTTAGCTGGTTTTTATGTAGAGAACATCAGTAAGGCCATCATGTAAACATGAAGTTACTGCAGCATCACAAGCTTTACCATAATTTACAAAATTACAAGTTAAAGGGGTCAAACAACATATCAAACTTACCTTCCAATCCTTTGTTCATGTAGATATGATTTTGTTTTATTCATATGTGCGTACACACATAAGGCTGTAATCAACCAAAGATTGTCTTTGGTGACTGAATTTCTTTGTACTCTTCAACCAGTCGATTGGTTCATAGAGGCAAAATCTGCATGTTATCTGAATGTGCCACAGTCTGCACTATACTTAGTAACGTTGTGTGTCAACTTAAGCACATTTTTCCTGGTGCTGCGCTCATCAGTGTCACTTTTTACCCACCTGTCCAATCACAGTTGAGGAGTTGCGGCACAAATACTGCAAAGACCAATTAAATTCAGTCAGCATCATCATAAAACAGCACTTTGGTCAGAGTCAGACACGTCAAAGATATTGCATTTCTTTTTTAACTTCTCACTATGAAATGGCAATATATTTGCAAGCCAGCGTTAGCTTTTTAGCTTAGTTCAGTTAGCTAGTTAAACCTAGTAAATGTCTAGCAACAACTAATCTCTACATAAGTGAAGCTACAAGTTTATATGGTGCCTATTAATATAATCATGTATGAATCTCTATTCAGTAAAGACCATTTAAATTAGTTTGAACTTTGTGCAGCTGATGCAGCTGGCAAACCTTATTTTTAATTTAATTTGAAAGAATAAATGGATTTAAGTGGTTTCCTTTAAGAGAAAAATGATGACTTTGGCTCAACATACGTGGATCTTCCTGCTTATAGCTAGTAGCCGTAAAGCTAACTATGTAACTGCAGCACCTGTGACCACAAGTGACAATGGAAAAATGCTAAAACAAAGTGTAGCAGTAGCACAAGTAAGAGTTAACTGACTCAGAAATATCAGTTACACAACATTATCCTTCTGCTAACATCAGCCATCATACAAGCTGCAACAGATGCATTAAAGCTGTAGTGACAAAATGAGTGAATTGAAAGAGGTGGTGATGGTATTGATTGCTTACATGGATGTAGACCTTGGAATCCAAGGTCTATTGACGAATCGATTCGTTTGGCATTGTGACATGACCGTGTTTTTAAAAATGTATTTATTTATTTTTTGTTTAATTGAAATCGATTGAACAGATACTGCAGACACACTAACAATTAGCCAGTGAGCACCACGGGCAGCATCACCGCCATTGTTAAGCGATGCCAAGCAGTTTGCCGAAACCATTGAGGAGTAATATTAACAACTGTGAGCACTATAGACAAGATAGACGCTGCATGCTATAGAGGCTTTTCTATTTCAAAATGTTTTCTCAATATCGCCAGACATCGTAGTTTGTTTTTACTTTGGTTTGCTACACTCTTGAAGCCCTGGCAAAACAAATGTGTTGGCATGGCAACACATCAGTTTCAAGATAAGATGATTTTAGATTCAGGTGGATACATTGGTCTCTACATTGGGGAAAATCAAATCCCCCTGCCCCACGGGAATCAGTTAGAGTGGACACAATATCAGACTAAAGTTTGAAACAAAGTGTAAGGAGTTGACTGTGACTGATATCAGGCAAAATTGTTCCAGATTTACCCACAATCCTCTTAGTGTAACAGCAGCACAAGTCCTGCAGTCAGCAGCCTCCATAATGTCAGTCACAGAGATACCAACACGGCTAAAGTTTATTAACATATCCCACAATAAGCCATTATAAAATAACAAAGTGAGGCTGTGTGTGCAAAACCCCTGAGTGTATTGAACAGAGCAAAGGTGCCTTTTATGGCTGATAGATTCAACTTTTAATTAAAAAAAAAAAAACATGTTCTTGTTTTGACAATATGTTGAATTTGTAAAAGAAGAAAAGGCACTACAGGAGATAGAAGAACTATTTGTAAGAAATTTCTAAAAGCTTGACCTCAGCATCTGCCTGTATGGCCGACCTCTCTCTCTCTCCTTTTTCTCGATCTTTCAAAGGAGAAAAGCCACGGGAGAGCAGTTGACGGACAACCACCGCGGAGCCAAAATTTATTTCAAAAACAAGCTGACACATTATGGGAAATCAAACACGGTGGGATATTATCGCAGTGAAATCACTTTATACCACCCACTTTGTTCCCATGCTCAGCAGGAGAGAGACAGAGAGGAGGAGAGGCTTTCTGATGGCTTGTTTAGAAGCGAGGGCGCTCGGCTTCATCGGCAGGCCCTGAGACTCAGCGGGCCCGCGAACGGGCACTTGTCATCTGGAGTGTGAGGCAGCTGGGGTTATCCTCAGAGACACAGTGAGGTGAAGTGGGTGACCATGTTTGAGGTCCGCCCAGCTGTTATTGCCCCTAATATTCAACAGATGTCTGGGAGCTGGGCCCGCTAAGTCCTCGCACATGCCGGAGCAGGGAAATCAAAGCAAAGACCTCGGCAGCCGGCTGAGCACCACGACACACACACACACACACACACACACACACACACAGACACACACACACACACACACACACACAGCTGTTAGAGGGTACACGCACACTCAAACAGCTCTGTGTGTATTAAATCACTGTCATTAACCATTTAGTGAAATGATGGAGGCAATTAAGATCAGTCCTGATTTTTGGAGGGAGGATCAGTGAGCAGTGGCCCTTTCTTTTTCAAAACACAGCAGTTTGTGTCGTCTTTGCATATGTTTTTGGTGGAAAAAAATCCTTAACTTTTAAACTGTAACTGCATGTATTTCAAAGTCATTCATTTAAATGTTTTTTAGTGTTTTGCCAACATTTATTGCTTAACTTCAAGAGCAGATAACTTTCTAATGTCATGAAAACGAGCCACTCCAGAGCCCCAAAAATCTTATCTCCCAAACATTCCCTTCAAATATGTTTGTGATGGCAGTGTCCCTTATAAAAATATTTGTTACACTTCGCCTGTTTATCGTCCCAGAAATATTGCTCCTGTTCTACTCATGTCAAGCCTCCTTGTCGGGAAGCAAAAACCCCTCTGCTTTCAAACATGCGAGCAAAAAATTGAGTTAAATAAAAAGGCACCACTGTGTTCAAACACATAATCCATGCAGAGGCTGTCGTTTTGAGAAAGTGGAGAGTTGCTTTGCTCCAAGTGGTCACAAGGGGGTTGAGCGTTTCGAGCCCCGGCTCACGCAGCTCGCTTACTTTGGAGAGCGCTTCAGGGAAGGCAACATTAGATATAATGAAACATTCACTGACCGGCCCTCTTTTCCAGCCTCCTCTCTCGTTCGCTTCCATGGAGGATATTCTGACTGAAACCCTTTTCTACAAGTTGTTGTAATAGTCCAGCTTAGGCCATGCCAGAGCGACATGGCAAGATATGAGAAGAAAACATTTGACTCAATCACTTCTCTTTTTTGTTTTTGTATTCAATGTAAAACTTTTTGTCCAAGTGATTCCATAATGCCTAAAAATGAAAGAAAAGCAGTACAGAAAATCCTGTAAATTTGGCTTTTGTTTGCTTGCAGTTCGGTGATTTTAACCATGTACGCTACTTTACTTAGAAAACTGCTCTTTATGTGTGATTTACCATTATCTCTCCTGCTGCGATGGTAATATATAAGGTGTTGAGACTTTAAGTGCCGTCTGGAAGAAACAAAACAGAGCTTAAGAAACTAAAATAACACCACACATGTTAAGTATAGATTATAACCTTTTCTGGCTGCACAGACAGGGATAATGTGCCTTAAAGTTGATCAAAAATGCAGCAGAATGAGTGCTTCAATTTCAGTTTTGTGGCCTCTCAGTTGGTTAGCACTTGCCTCGACATATTTTTGCATGGAAAGGGGAAGTATAGAGTTTCATGATGCTGAATTACTGCAGGAGAAGAAGTTCACATGTGATGTTTTTTTCTTTTTTCTCCCCAATCCTCAATTAATGCCGTTTCGCTGGTTTCCGTTGTGGTGCTGCATGTGTCCCACACTTGGCCACAGCGCCAGCCGTGGAGACACTCCCAAGTATATAAATTCACTTAGTCGCTCTGAGACACATTGATTCGTACCCAAATATCCAGTCAACTGTGAAAAAGATAGACTCCACAAATCAAGCCCCGGCTCATAACGAGCATTTCTTGCCATCTAAAGAATATATTCATGATTTGGGGACCTTTTATGAGGAAGGTGATGGCAGATTGACACCAGATGTGTCATAAATTATCAGCAGGGAGATGCCAAGCTAAACAGTCCAGCATAAATATACAGGGACTCCAAATATACTGGTTGCTTCAAATTCAAATACTACTCGTCTGTGCAAGTCTATTTCAAACTACTGTGACATCTTTGAATATTCTTAGACTACACATATACACGTGGATGTACAAATAACATGGTAGTTAATCATCCATCACCAAATAGTTGTTAATTTTCAACTGCTTTGAAATATAAATTATTCTAATTTTTCATGTTGTTACCATACTTTAACTTTTAATTTATTAACAAAACTCTTGAGATGTGATGTAAAGTTTCTATAGCTCTGGGTTTTTTGATTTTATCACAGTGGAGCTATATCTACTTTACAGTATCTTTAACTTTCAACAGCATTTTTATTTTATTTTTTCAATCTCCATTCAACAAAATGACTGAAGCTGGAACTAATTAATCAACTGCAACTAATCTGATAATTGATTGCTAGAGTCACTTCTAAAGCAAAAATGCGTTCCAACATTTCCTCGTTCCAGATTCTCAGTTGTGAGAATTTGCTGCTGTTTTGGTCTTTTATCTAAACAATCCAAATTTGTTTGACAGCTGGACAAACAAACAAATCAATTTGAAGACGTCACCTCGAGATCTGGGAAATGATTAAAACAGAGCAGTTTATCAGGAAAATAATCAGCAGTTTATTCAATCATTAAACTTACTGGGATCATTTCTGGATCTGCATCTTATTTACAGCTCAGAAAATTAAATCACTTCTCTGTAATGCAGCCTTTAAAACCATAAAAAGACAACCTTACAATATTACAGTTTTCAAAATCTTAGACGATATCTAGTCTTATATCATGATAACAATATAATATCAATATAATGCCCAGACCAAGACACATAAAATTGTGTGTAATGCGCATGAGAAAACATGCATGCAAAAAACATTAAGGAAGTCATAAGTCTGTATGAATATGTTTTCAAGCCTCTTAAAAGCTTGACTAAATACATACATCCAATCTACATCTGTATTTGTAATGTGTAACTGTCTCTGATGTACAGCTTCTTTGATCCTGATTTTAATCATACCTGGTGCATAGAGTAGCTAATGACGAAGGTTAAATGTAAAAGCAGGTAAACAGTTTTAAAGCGAAATAGTTAATTTTGTGGCCATATCTGAACTGCAGTTTCTCACAAGTCCTGGTCATTCAATTTGAGTAATCCCTCTGACTGACCCCGCGGCTCGTGAACACAGTTTCTATGTGCAGCGGCTCCAATGACGTCTCTCAGCAGGAATGTGTCCCCCTGGTTAGAGTGCCAGACACTGGGCAGTGCAAGTGAGTGTGAACGTAAATAAACCCCATTATGCCAGCCATCTCCTCGGCTCCTGTCACACACGCGAGGTAAACACAGTGCTTCCTGCAAAAATACTACTGGTGCTCTTGCAGTTAGATCAGCCACAACAGCTCTAAATCTTACCGACTCTGTAGCAAACGGTGATGAAAACAAAGATGTCCGATCATACAGTGCTGACTAATCTACAGTGTAAAGGTCGGTTGATAGCGTGTATTTGTATTTTTCTCAGAGCCACACTGAGATTAGATGTAATCCTCGGTGAGCACCTTGAAAAGCGGTCGACTTGAACTAATGAAATGTGACAAACTGTTTCCACACAAACACCAAGGTGTTCCCACGACACACGCATGTTACTGACGTGACCATTAGGTCATTCAGCACACCAGTAAAGAGCTGAGTGGATTTCTGTGAGGTGGAAAACAAACAAAATACCAAAAATAACTTCTTTCCAAACTAATGTTTACCTCTAAAGGTCTGTCTGCTATAAATTATGTTTATTAGCAACAAGTTTGCAACATTTTGAAGGACACATAACAATATTAAATTGATGCATTTGGTGAGTTTCAAAATTATGTAACTAAAAAACAGTATTTATCAGCCATATCAGCCTGTAGAAACTGAATTATGATAAAAGTGTTTTAGCTTATGTGTAGGCAGCGCAAAATACATGGTTGAGATTTGGGTAATATCTATAAATAGATGTCTGCTTTTTTATGTAGAATCTGTAGGCAACGGGAAGAGATTTTGGTGTCAGAGGCGTTCTGATTTCTATTTGTAGTCCAACTAGCATTGACCAATTACGCTGTAACAGCAGGTAAACAGTTCATGTGAAGAGCAGAAGGGGACAAACGCACTGGTGTAGTCTGACGACTATTAAGCTTTCTATAAGATTATTTAAATATTACATTTTATTATCATTTATTTGCAGATATCTGTTTAGAAAGAGAAATGACCAGCTCCAGAAAAGGAAGTCTTGGCTAGTATATCAGCTAGCTACATTATAAACACCGAAATATTGTCCTTCGCTCCCAAAGACTTTATCATCATAAGACTGACAGCTGATGGCTTCAGGGTTAAGATTTAGGTAATGATCATGGTCTTGTTTTGATTTAGGGCAGCCGTCTCAGAACCGCAGGAGTTCCTGAAGTTCACAGTGTGGTATTAGTACAATTGTTAAATTGATAAATATAAACTTAAACCTATAAGGGTTATATGACAATGCCTGCATTTTTTTGTAATAGAGCTGCAACAATCAATTAATTAGTTGTAAACTCTTCATCGCCAACATTTTTGATAATCAATTTATGGCTTTGTAATTTTTTTTTCTTAAACTTACTTTCTGGTTTATTTATTCCTCAATGACAGTTAACTGAACATTGAATTTCTGTGGGTTGTGGACAGAAGAAGACACTTGAGGATGTCATTATAGGGTTTAGGAAAAACTGATCAACATTTTTGACCATTTTCTTTCATTTTATAGACCAAACAACTAAAAGATTTTTTGAGAAAATAATCACAAATATTAATTGATAAAGAAATAGTGGATAACTGCAGCCTTAGTTTCTAATATTGAGGAGAAGTGTCAAAATCTGGTTTTAATATTGACTGTTTTAGTTGATATTATCCATAAGGTGTGTTTTAGTTGATATTATCCATAAGGTGTGGTGTTTTAAATGTGCATTTAATCACTTAAATAACAACATTTGGAGACAAAGGGGGCTCAACAGGGGCCCACTGCTCACTCTTAGCTCCGGGGCGAGGTAGCAGGTTAGTGCAGCCCTGCATGAAACATAACTGGTAAAGTAATTTAGTCGTATATTAACATTATCTCTCTGGCAATGTGCCTAACATCAAACAATGGGCAACATTTTGTGAGTGTGTCGTCCTGTGTGTGGACCAAATCCAATAAGCAGTCATTTGTGTCGTGACATTTGTGGCCAAAGAATTAAAGGAGATTTTGACAATCGGGTACACGATGTTAGTGCATATAGGAGTGTGCAGGCCGTCCATGGAGAGCAGAGGAGGAGATTCTTGTGGTAGCTGGTTATTCTATGAAGACAGCAGCTCTGACAGGACCACCTAGGCCCTCTGTTTATTGTTTGAGAAAGTGTTTTGGTGGACGGAAGCCGGGCACTGCTCTTAAAGATGTCGTAGGTAACCAATTGAGGTAGATCTGGAGCAAGGGAGGCAGGGGACAGTAAAACAGAGTTGTAAGAGTGTGTGAGGAGAGAAGGATGACTTTTAGGGGGTTTTCAGGGGTTGGGGGGTCGGTGGTGTTTCAGGCCAAGAGGGCACATGGGAGCCATGGCCCGAGGATGGATCCCAGCCGACCCCCTCCTAGGTGTCAATGTTATGACATGTGTACGGCTCCACTGTTTTCTCTCACAACAAGAGCACTTCATCTTCCAGGGTGGCCGGGCCTCATAAAAAAAGCTTGATTTACATGCTGGGGATCAGACCGTCCACCTTCTCGTCTTCCTGTTGCACTTACGCTTCACTTCCTGTGGGCCGGAGCCCGACCGTCAGGGGTGATAAATAACTGCAGAATGGAGTGGGGAAAGTTGAATTCCCACTCCGATGTACACCCAAAAGAGGAATGCCTTTTTTAAAACGCTTCGGTCTTACACGGAGGGTTAATGTAGGAGATAATCAGCCCTTTCAGAGAACAATTGGACTGTTTTGTCAGTTCTGCTTTTGTTATATCTACCATGACTGTTCCTTAGATGTAAATCACGATGACTACATTGTTACTAAAATGACATCTCGGGCTAAAAACCAGGCTCACTTGATGTGGAATCACAGAGTTGAACACTGCATATGGAAAACATGATGTCCGTTAATAAATATCATACGCCGTCTTCAGACTGAAGACGACTGCGGTTGTCAGCAGGGTTTTAGGACATCATATTTATTGTCATGTGTAATGAGTCATCAGGATTCATTCAGATTCATTCTGCTCGGCACAATGTCTGAATGTTTTAGATTTTTCATAATGTTTCCTACATTTGTCTTGATTGAAATCATGACTGCTGGGCACAGAGGATGTGAATGTCACTTATTTTTGAAGATGAGTCTCTTCCAAAATGACTCATGTGAGAGTTTTCTGATCGGCCACTCCTATGGTCAAGGTTTGGTTGTGTTTAGGCAATAAATTCTATTTGGGTAAGGTTAGGAAAAAGATCACCCTCATGGTTAAAAGAAACCAATGTTGACTGTTGGTAGAACCACAGTCTCAGGAGTGGTAGTCACAGGCTTTATACGCCCTAATCATCTGTCCCAACATTGTCCTGGACATTTTGTGGCGGCATATTAACGTCACATTACCTCCATGTTTGCTACTGAAGAGGGGATAGTCCTTATTTGCTCAATTACAAGCAGGAGAGAACTGCAACTAAATGGACCTTGTGGTGACATTATTTTATGAGCTTCTGTTACAGAGGTCAAGATTGAGCTTTGAAACTTGTAGGAGAAGTCCTTAAAGGGACAGTTTGGGATTTTTGAAGTTGGTCTGTATTAGATACTTATGTATAGTCAGTGTATACATACAGTAGCTGGTGGTTGGTGCGCTCCTGGTTTGCAGAAACATTGCACACATAGACTGTATATCAAGATGGACAACATGACAGTTTCCCCAAAGTGCAACTTCCTCCTGAACATGAGCAGCACCACTCTGCAGCCGCCTCTGAACGACACATAGACGACACTTCAAGTTATGACTGTCACACAAGTTCTGCAGGAAAGCACACGAGTCCTCTGTCAGATATGCACATAGAAAAACAGTCACTTATTGAATAGTGCTGTCCAGGGTTTAGGTACGATAAGAGAAAGGATATTACCGTTGTACAGTCGATTATCCAAGGCCTTTACAATGGCTAGCAGGATGCTAGTTCAGCTGGGGCGCATCTATTTCCTCAATGTTTACTGATGTTTACATTTTAAAAAATTGACCTGGTTAGCTAGCAGAAAATAGCAGGAGGGGTGGCATCTTATGACTATCGGGACTCTGCTTTTCCACTCCAGAAGTGCAGCTGCAGGCTACTGTTAAAAACTACACCGTGTCTTCTTTGAAAGTTAGTTTTTCTATTTTCGGACTTGCACAAATAGGCGGGGTGGAAAGAAAAAAGGGGAGAATCACTTCGCCCAAATCCTGAAATGGTCCAGGAAACTTTACTGTTTATTCCGGCATAATGTTGGCTAAAATGTTGGTAACATTGTTATGCGAACAAACACACTTGTAAACACAATTTTCAATATCAAGATCAACAAAACGATTGAGGCCGTGTCAGTATGTTTAGATTAGTTTATTTAATTTATCAAAAGGACAGTTTGCAATAACATTGATCATTTACAAGAAATGAAAACCTGTTTGCACCAGATTTAGCGAGACACTAATTTCCATCTGTAAGCCTACAGTTAACAGACTGACGCAGTACATACAGTTACACTACAGAAGACACAAAAAGCAGACACCACCACACACACACACACCACCCGACAGCACAAAACACAACATGATATATACAATAACCACATCTTTAAAGTGACAATTGTGCAGTTGCTTCATCTCTAAAAGAAAATAGTCCAGAAGAAAAGTGATGCGTGGATCATCCAGAGAAACAGGAACACTGTTTCTGGACAGAGATTTTGTTCTTAACGTCATTTTTTATTGCTCTGAGCACCACAACTAAAATATTATTCACCTTCATTTCATTAGGGCAGAGGCAGACGACCTGAGTAAACAAACCAAAACTGTCTGCATGTGTAGAAACCATTCAATGTTTTTTGACTGAACTGACCCTTTAAAGATTCCCCATTGTGTGCCAGTTACGTGCTTACAATTTTCACGTCACCAAACCAGTGATGAAGGCTCTAGCATACGGAAATTGACGAATGATCATTCCCACTTTCTCCACACACCCTAAACAAACGTCTCATCCTTTCCTCTGACTGAATCCAACCACCTATCATTGTCTCAGACACTGAGAGCATTATTCAGACACAGCCACTGTCCACACGTACAGGAGGTCGCACATTTGATCAGCTCATGGTTCACGGGGCCTCTGGCGCCAGGAGAAAGAAACACCCTCTCATCTTGTGGCACAAATAGGGAAACCCTTATGCCTCGTTGCCATTGCCAATATATCCAAACCATGATGATGTTCCCACACAAATATTTCATGCTGTACGCAGCATCCAAGACTCACAGTGAATGAATGGAAGAGGAAACCTGCGTTCTATCACTCTTAAAAGGCTGCCGGCTAACAGTCTCCCCACCATGAAGGGTAATGCTCTTAACGCCCTTTCATGTTGGTGGAGTATTTCTTTACTTTTTTTTTTTTCTTCCCCAGGACACAACCCCACACTTAAGCGGTTGAACTTCCCCCACATGAGGCAGGCTCTGTTTCCAAAGATAATTGAAGTGTTAATTTTAATAGCCATTTCCATTTCATTAATTAAAGCAAACATTGCCTCAAGTGGCTCTCGAAGCAGTCCCACAACATCCACGAGTGTTTCTTAAATATGTGTAATATATGCACTGGAGCGTGTTATAAATGAGGTTTTCTTTGCTAAGTGTCCCGGGTCTATTTTTGTATGTCAAAGCACATGATTGACTGCACAGAAAAAGAAAACATCTTAATGCGTGTGATGGTCAAGAGTTTAGGTATTTATTCCAATTTGCCAATAAAAAAGGCCTTTGAATGTGACTTTTATCTTGTGAACTTTTCGTGCAAATATGTAAATGCATAAGTGCATAATTAGAGTGTAAGAGAAGAATAAACAACCTCAATAATTTAAATGATTTCAGCTACTGCAGCTACATTAATCACAAGTTTATTACTACAGAGGAAGAAAACTTCTGAAGTCTCAAATAAAAACATGAACGAAGCCAAAAAACAGGAGGCTCACAAAATTCATATGCCAGTTTTAACATTATAGAGATTACTGATATATAATTTGACATGTAATTAAACGAAATATTTGTAGTGACCAGTTGACTCCCACTCAGCAGGTGCAGGTCACTTAATAAAGCTGAACCTTGTTCATAGCAAGTCTATTCAACACCTACATCAAATCAAACCTACAATATTTAAAGACCCATCACTTCTTATTATCATTAAGTCGGATATCTCGAGATCTACGAGGAAATTCTAATTTGAAATAAAATCTCCCGTTTAGCCGGTGGTTTGTTGAAAACCTGGCGTGAGATACAAGTTTATTTATACATCACATGTGTCGAGTCCAGCTCACAGCTGGGTGCATTTCTTTCTATCAAAAGCTCCCTTTTTCGGTCTTCTTTTCCCCCTTTTTCATGTTCATTTTCATGTCTGCAGCGTGCACACTCAGCAATGCACATTGGAAGAAAACTTTACTGTAAATGACCATCAGATCGTGTTTTCGTTTCAGCCAAAAACAGAAACACTCAATGAGGTTCACATCTGTCTTGTCAAAATATATGATTGGCCGATATTTCAAAACATTAACTTCAAATGTCAATATGTACTGTAACACAAACCGTGAAGTGACTACATGTAGCTGCTGGACAACGGCCCACTTTGAGAGAGTGGTCAAGCAGGAAAGGAGCATTTCCAAGTTTTCATTTTTAAGTTCAACATCAAATTTTTGCAAAAACCACGCTGCCCTGTGGTGATAATGAGATAACTTTCTTCTCAGGATTTAGCACCTACAGCTCATGTAAACTGTAAACTGAACACGCACACAAACCTAAAGCAGATCTGATGTTTAAAATATCACGTTCTTAACAACTTATGTGAAGTTATTCATGCCAACAATGCAGTCACGTTTAATAAACGCTAACAAGTGAACGCTAAAAACATGACCTCATGTCTGTTGGCTTGTTCGAGCGGAGCAGCGTGGGACTCCGTGGCGAAGAATCATGGTTTCCCTCTCTGTTTTGACAGCGAGAGTTATGCCTCACAGGCACCAGATTCACCACCAAGCCTCATAAGCTTGTGGAGAGCATTTAGGGCGCCGCAGGGGCCTCTTGACCTAAGAGGAAGTTGGGAGTATAAAAGGTGACAAATTGGTTTGTAACCAAACAAAGACATATGCAGACACCCCCATGCTGGAACATAACTGATTACACAAATACCAACTGGCAAAGGTGAGAAACTGTCAGGAAATAATTCATTTTTGCTACTTTCTTTTAATATTAATGCCAACCTTTGGAGCTCTGCCACTCCAATTACAGGAAATGTAAGAGCAGTAGGTCTCCCTACACCAGCCCATGATGAATGGAGCACTATGTGGGAGAAAACCAACGTGCTCGTTTTAGAGATGCAGAAACTGACCAAAAGTCTTTTTATAAGGCAATAAATGTGAGGGGGGGCTGTATTCAGATTCGTGTCTTTTTTGGTGTGAGGCAGCGAGAAGGGCTTGATTATGTGACGGTTCACGGTGCGCGAAGGGAGCAATTGCATGTGGTAAAAGGAGTCGAGGTGGCTCGGGCGCTGTGGTTGGCAAAGGTGCCACTTCTGGTCCATCCCTTAACTCCTCACCACACTATTCAATTCATGAGGCCGAGGCTCTGAGAGCCCCCCTTGGGATGAATGAGCGTGTGCCTCCCTTCTCGTAATTAGAAGTTTCCCCCCCCAGCCCAGATACTTATTTCTCTATCATCCATCATGGAGGTTGTTTCCCCACTTCTTTGCGCTCTTGACTCTGCTGCAGTTTTCCTCGAGTCGTACTTAACAAGTATGCCTTTATAGAACACGCAGCGCTCCGACGCCAACCTCTCTTCAGCTCACTGCAGTACAGTGGCCGTATTGAATGTAAATGGTTGAGTGCATGAAGATGTCTCCCCACACCTTCACACAGACAAACAGAACAAACTCCAAAATAAAGTGAAACATGTCACCTATATCCTCCTTCACCCTGCACCCTCTCTGTTTCTCTGCCCTCGGGGAGCGAGGATAAGAATGTCGTTTCATCTACCGATCACCTTGGTGGTCTTTGGCAAAGCTGCTGTCAGGGAATCCCCGGTGTGCGGCTGACCTCTTCCCCAAACCTCTCCACTCATCTGCTGGAAGTGAACCAGGCCGAGCTGCCCCGGCTGGTCCTCCTGGCTGCTGAAACCTGAGCAGGTTTCTCACTTTGATCTGAGGGCAGACAGGAAGAAGTGCCTTGTGGTAAATTCATTACTGTGGAAAAGCAGCTTTGTCACACTGCTGCTGGTGGAAAAACTGCTGATTCAAGTGTTGTTAAACTAAACAGCTTCATCTTTTAATGAGGATTTTGTTATGCTTTAACTCGGGTCAGCTTGGGTCTTTTATCATTTTCCATTTTTCCTGTGTCTTTGCAGGGTTCATTGTTATTTATTTTCACTTGCCCAGTTAGGAAAGTGGGTCAGAAATCTACTTGCCCGATTCAGTTTTAACTAACAAATATTCAAACTGTAAAAAAAACAACCCTAAGTTATCAGCTTTGCTCTCAAACTGGCAAACTGCACAACACATAGCTGGAGTTTCACCCACATCCTCTAACCCCGTCCAGCTAAACTTCTGTTTCCTGGATAACAAAAATACTCACTTGTTCTTCAGCTCATGAACTTTTTCTTTACCCGTCGTCATTTTCTCGCAGGTGGCCGAACAGTCCTGTGCATGTGCGACTCTCAGCAGTGATGAGATGAAAGCGAGATGGCTCACTCTGAGCAACTTCCATCATCAGGTCTAAGAAAAAGGGATTTTCTTTTGTACCACTAGCTGATTGTACAGTCGAGTTGCTTGATTTACAAGCCTGACGTTGCATTTTACTTTCCCCAGGCAACTCGACAATCCTTATTTTTGAGCTCTGCCATGACGATAACGTAATATGTCACTAACAGCTATCTATTTTCTTTCTTTCTCTATAAGATGTCAGAAATATGCTCAAGGTGGTGTCTTCAAAACTATGATTTTGTCTGACCAACAGTCCAAAACTCAAAGATATTAAATTTTACATAATATAAACTTTTAAAAGCAGAAAATATTTACATTTGAAAAGCTGAAACTAGTGGAGTTTTGCCATTTCTACATAGAGGAATGACTGAAACAATCAACTGATAACAAAAACTGTTGCAGATTTATAGGGGGGGTTTTGTTGTAAACACACCAAAACTTGTGTGTCTCTGTTAGTTCTGACAAATATCCATTAATAGTGTGAAACCAGCTGCAGAAATATTTATCACTGACATCTGTCACTGCAGGGACAAAGCTTGTAAGATGTACAGGGTTAAACAAACAAGGAGAAAAGTAAAACTATGACCCAAATTGTTCAGTTAGTGGTTCAGATAATATGTTGGTTTGTCGTGGTCTTGTTCATCTGACTCTTTGTGCTTCTTGCCTTGCTGGACTTTTCATTGTAGTAATTTTGCCGCGTGATCATGAGACATAGTAACAGTGGCCAAAAGTACAAATTAAGTTCCAAATTTGTAACAAACCAAAACTATCTAAAAATGAGCCGCCTTATTCAATGTAACAGGAACTGACGTAACCACCTTTGAGTGTTGAAACTTGGCTTGAACATCTGAAGCAGCAGAGAGGCGTTTCATACTATAACTCTCACACTGACCTTAATATAATATATTTGTACTTTGACCACATTTTAAGACACTGGAGTACCTCTGGGTGCTAATTATTCTTTTTTCAATTCTATTACTCAATTTTAAATTCAACCTTGACTGCGATTTTATTTTCTTTGTCATGCACTGCAAAGAGAATCCTGCACTACGAGTACGATTTGTATTAGATTAGTGTAATATGTGATTTATGAGGAAATAAAGACTAATATGTTCAGTTTATTCGGGGGACACGGCTGTCTCAGAGGACCGAGGTGTGAATCCAAGTCTTTGTTGTTTGCCCTCGAATGTCTCCACAGAAACCAATTTAATAATACAGAAATATCCAAAAACTAATAGGTTGAAGTCTTTTTAGATTTCTATGTGGTGGGTTTGGGCACTGGTCAAACATTAGTTGATGTATTTGCTGCAAAAGTAGTTTATTTCTTTTCTTAAAAGGCTGCGTGGAGCCCTTCATATTCTGCAGGAGCCTACCTGAAAAAATATCCAGGTAGCTGTAATGCTTTAAACTTTAATCCTATTTAGTGTTTATGTACTTTCTCATTGGGCTAGAAATTATCCATGTGTGTACAAAGCTGTGTGTGTTTGTGTGTTGTGTGTGTGTGTGTGTGTGTGTGTGGTGTGTGTGTGTGTGTGTGTGTGTGTGTGTGTGTGTGTGTGTGTGTGTTAGAGAGAGAGAGCAGGGCAGAGTAGTTGAGGGTCTGGCAGGTCACAAAGGCGGCTTTGTAAAGGAAGTTAATGAGTGTTTTATGAAAGTCTCTCGATGCTCTGCAGCTCTGAAACACCTCCGCAGCGCATCAAGTTTAAGTGTGTGTATGCGAGTGCATGTGTGTGCGTGTGCGTACAGTATGTGTGAGTGCTGTTTGTGAGTATTTCTAACTATTTATATCTTCTTTTAAGCAGTGATTTATAATGTTTGTTCACTGTTTAAGTTTTTGTGGTTTTCAGGGTTGGTGGGTGGTGGGTTTTAAAGCTGATTTTTCTTTTTCAGTATATATGCCGAAGGTAAAATACTATGGAAAGTTTAACAACGCAGATTCAACCAAAGTGCACACAGTTCCTTTCATGCTGCACATCTCCTCGACTCCTGTGGTCAAGTACCTTGCAGTTATTAGAGCTTATTTGTTCAAGTGGTGAGGAAATATTAAATATCACAAGTTCTCTGCTGAGACTGGGCAGTGATTATCAACAGATGTCTGCCAGTTGGGCATTCAAGTGTGTGTATGTGTGCGTTTGTGTATGTGTGAGCGATGGCACATTGGACGGAGAGCATGAGCACGGAGAGGTTGTGTCATCGTGAAGCTGATTGAAGCTTCCCACTACATCTGTACTTGTAAGAAGAGAGAAAGAGGAGGAATTAATGAGACGGAAAGTTTGAGTGGCAGCCATCAGACGCCCCAGGTGACCAATAGTTGGCCATCCAGTTTAGGATCAGCCTGAAGTTAATGGCTCAATTTTTTCCACTTTGGACATTATCTTAACCTTTTCCTGCGTACCTCGGATGACTAATGTGAACCGTCTGTCAGGGTGATGTTGATTCTTCACCTCCAGAAAAGATAGACAAACATTTCTGCAAAAAGATCAGATGATGTTCAGCTTAACAAGCTGTATCATACCTTGTCATAAAATCTGGCTTTTCTCAAATGATTAAATACACAGAAGGGATGCAAATAATTCTAACGTAACTTACGACAACTCAGATATGTTTGATAATATTGTAACGCTGGTTAATTGTTACTACATAGTCATTAAACTACAGCTCCTTTCAGGTTTTGGTCACTTTGATAACTGCTTCAACAATTGGACAACAAAACTTTGACTTCAGTTGTAACTTATTGCTTCAGTGAGTTAAGGCGGATCCAGCTCATTTTCCAGATGAAGTTGCTGGCAATGTACTTTTCTGCAAACCACAAATACTTTTGTACTTTTCATACATAACATATCATTTTTTTTTAAAGTGATGTAATATAAAATCAAACTTTGTTGTTTGGATGTGGAGGGGATGGTGGATGACAGGACACTTGTCAATTTGCAGACCACTTTTTCAGACCCAGTTGTGATTTGCTGTCATTGCTGTTTCCAGCAGCCTTTTAGACACAAAAAGCTTTTTTTTTTGTAATTTTTTTGAGACATCAAAAAAAAAGTTGTATTTTATCAAGACATTGCTGCTTTTCCTGCCAGAATAGTGGCACAAAAAGCTTTTCCCCCCCCTGAAATATAGCTGCATTTTTCAGCCAGTATAGTGGCTTAAAAGCAGTTTTTTGGGTTTTTTTTAATCGAGACTCCACTGCTTTTCCTGCCAAGATAGTGGCGAAAAAAATTGGTTGTTTTGTACTGAGATATTGTGACCTTTTGTGCCAGAATAGCAGCATAAAAGGCAGTTGTTTTTTTATCAAGGCATCCCTGGTTTCCCTCTGAAATAGTGGTTCTAAAGCCAATGTGTCATCGAGACTTTGCTGCTTTTCCTGCCAAAACATGATCTTATACTAACAATAACTAAGTAATCTTTGTTCCTAAACCTAACCAAAGTGTTGTTGAATCGTAAAGCTTTGACGTCTACTACATAATAACGTGAAAATGTAGCATTTCTGTGGTTGACAGAAACATGTAATACCAACATTGTTAAGGCAGTTTGACTGGGTGAATCACTCCACTGATCCAAACAAAGACCAACAGACTACATATTCACAGCATTATTCAAACGCAAGTCGCAACAAAAATAAATCTCATAGATCATTTTTCTCTCTCGTAAAGTGAAACGTCCTCATTTTAAAGATGAATCTCATTTTACTATGTACTGAAATGCATCGCTCATCACGCACTTTTTTCAAATTCAGTTCAACTGTGTCACTCCACTGGCAAACGGTAACATCCAACGCTACTACTTTGCTCAGTCGATGAGGTTGAGGTTGTTGGCTTGTCTGCATGTGGGAGGTCAAAGGTCGGCGGGGCTCAGAGGAATGAGCGGTGAATGACAGGAAGATCCCCCACACCTTCTCCACACGTTCCACCCAAAACACTGACCTCTCTTGTCCCCCGTGGGTGCTCACCCACCGCAGGCATTAGCCACTTAAAAGAAACTCTACACCAGAAGAAGCACATAGCACCATGTGCCAAATTACATTAAGAGGTGACACCGGCCCAAACATGTGTCGATCCGCTGCTCTCCGTCTTTCAGTCTCCCCCCTCCTCTTTTATCTCCTCCAGACTCATAGAAGGACTGTTATGCATGCTAATCCTGGCTAACTCAATTAGAGGTTCAAAGATGGACAAATTGGCAACAGACACTTCTGCCCTTTTTGAAACAGATATTATATCATCAGTGCAAGTGCAGAGAAGATCTGCAACCTGCCTGAAATCAGCCAAACACAGAAACCACCTTATAATAAGACTTGTTTAAGTAGTAACTGATGTCTTTGTTAAAGGATAATAAACCATTTTTATGCCTAATACATCATTAATAGGCAGCTAAGACATCTTAATTGTGTAAACAATTAATTACTGTTTTAAAGCTTTTATGAAGTATGCTTTATCAGACAATGATAACCAAGGCAACTGGTCCTTTTATAAGTGCAATTACTGATTTAAGAAAAAAAAATCATTGTTTTGACTGACAGTTTGCACTTGAAATCACATCATTTGGATGAAATTTATTACAGGACACTGACATAATCAGACTACTACAAAGTGAGAAACTCTTCATCGTCAGTTTTGACTTCCCTCCTGCTCATCTCTGAGCTCCTCCACTCTGGCCTGTATGGATGCAGCACAAAGCATGCTGTGTTGAACTGCTGCCTGTCCTCTGAGAGCCAGCCTTGCTTTTTTAGCTGGAGAACATAAGTGTTGACCCCAAGACAGAACCCTTTCTCCCCTACTGTGAGTGACAGCCCTGCTTGAAATGTGGACACAGGACCTTGTTGCCCCCAATGGGAGGTAAGGGGCACGCTCCCTCACAACACTGCAGTCTGGGTGGGCTCAATCACCGAGCACATCTTCCGCTGGCGGTACAGTACATGCAAACATCTCAAATGTGAATCAGTGTATTATGTTACGGTGAAAGCGCCTACCATTCGGCCCACAGGTTTTTGTTTGTGAAAAAAAATCCATCCCACTCTAAGTTTTTCAAATTAGCCGTGCCAATTGAATTTCTTGTTTCTTTGCTCTGCAGATTAAGGCCGGTTTGTAAAACAAGAACATTAAATAATCAAGTGTCGACTTTGGCCGTTGAAGAGGCGCTCCACTCACAACTCCGCCAATCCATAACATCGAATGAAACTCAAACTGACTCGCCGAATGTCTGCCTTTTAAAACAAGCTCACTCTCAGGCCAAAATCATTAGTAAAGTAATCCATCAGCCTAACCCTGACTCGCTGACCCAAACCACAATGTCAGCCAATACAGACGGAGCTTTTCACCGTTCTGAAGGTAACACAGACGTTATCTGTAAAGATCGGGAGAGGACGAACTCACAGATAGCAGAAAATGACTGACAACAGATGGAGAGTCGAGAAAACAAAGTCTCATACCTCCACATTTTCTCAGACAAAGACGTGTAAAGATAAAGCTATATTCTGGAATGACAACATCTTGCAAAACTCTTTCTCCTGCTTCTCTGCTCGAGGAAACGGCGGTTACACTAAACCGGGTTTTCTTTGGCCTCAACAGAGGAGGCTTGCTGCACACCGACCACTTATTGCACCAGATGCCAGTCATGGCCCGCTGATGTTTTTGTAGAAAAGTTTGGTGAAATGTCAGTCTTATTCGCTCCCCACTCAGTGTACTGTATATATATATATGCTCAAAAATTAGCCACTTTGTTAGCCCTTGAACCTCACACGTCTGCTGAATGTACGTGATTCATCGGTGGGTAAGTCAGCCAGCGTGCTGCATTCACAGTCCAGGTCGGGTCGCCAAAATATGGTACAGAAAAACGTTCATAAATCGCATTTAATGGAGTCTTTGGTGAAACTATTGTTGGCTAAAATAGCAGAAAACCATAATGTATAAGATTTAATGATGGAAATAAGTTGTTTTATAACCCAGCGTCAACAAGTTGCATACTGGAGGTATTTAAAGTGGGAGGAAAAACTGTGCTCTGCATCTTGCCAAGTATGAAGCTGTGTGGTGTACAAACAAATAAGCCCAAACAAGTCCAAATAAAGCAAAGTACTTTGGCTCCATTTATATAACTGGGCCTCTTACAGTTGGACTGGCCTCCTCTCTTTGACTTCCTTTGATGCGTCCAGCTCTGTGGTGCAGTCAGATCCCATCAGACGGGCAGACATAACGGAGATACAGTGCACCTGAGCTGCTCGAGCCACCACAGAGAGCAAGTGGGGAGATGTTCTGGTATGCAGGAAAAACCAGCTCTATTTCAAGCCCTTCGGAATCGCAGAGAGGGTTTCCTTGTAATCCCATCCGTCATATTTACTCCACCCCCCCTCCCCAAAACATCCACGAGGGCCTGAGCCCACCCCCCTCTTCAAACAAGCCCTCTGGATCCGACCCAAACATCTCAATACGGAGAAGAGAAAAAAAAGGCTTCACCGTGCTGATCAGAGATCGGCAGAGGGCGAGTACTCCCTCACTAAGCACGTGATGTTGCTCTTCAGATTTTGGTGAATCACTTTGTTCAGAGCAGGAGGCCTGCCTCTGCGTCCTCAGGGTCCAGCCAGCTCGGCAGCCTGTCAGCCAGTCAGACTCTTAAAGAGGTATTTAAATGTGTGCCTGCAGCAATGCGCTCACTCAATGACCTCTTTATTTGTTAAAATAGATTATTTTAAATAAATTACAGAGCACTTTCACTGAATAAACAGAGACTTTGGGGCTGCGGCCGGCGTTACATACTTACCACAGCCACAGAGATCCTAAATGACTGGTGAGCTGTGTAATCGCCTTTGATTTCACTGATAGGACTCTGATTCTTTGGGTAAAAGAGATGGAGCCATTGAGGAATCTGAAAGGCAACACCGCTAAAGGGGGGAAAGGCGAAAAAAAAGTCTCATGTGGGGAATATGAACTTATGATGTTTCTAGCCCCGCCATGTCGACGGAGGAGTCCATTAGAAGAACAGAGGGGAGCTTGAGGGAGTCCTGTCATTTCTCCTCCCCGCAGCCTGAGAGGTTTAACACTCCTTCAGCTTGGGTCTGTGCCATGCCAGAGACGCCACCCCGAGCGCAAAGTGAAAACCTGAGAGGAAAAGGCTGAGAGCTCACTCCGTCTTCCACTCTTATCCTAACATTTCTTTTGTTCTGACCAGTCGGTTAATCACATCAGATGAAGAGTTTCTCATCGCACCAACCACAGCAACGCTGCATAAGGAGAAAAGTATTTAGTGTAATTCGAGGCCGCTCCAAATCCTCCGCCGCTCCATTTTCTAATTAGTTAATTTCCCCACGTGTTGCTGGTATGCACAAGTGTTATGCAAAAGGTGAGAAATGCACACTCTCACTCTGTTCTACGTCTGCTCGCTGCTAATTTAGTGTGGCAGGGCCTAGTTATGGCTCGATTGCTGTTGCCCAGAAAGAAATCTAGAATAATAAAATGACAGGGAAAATGCTGGCGGAACCAAAGCAGAGAAACCATGAAGAAATTAGGTTTGATTAACCTTATGAGTGCTTGTTTCAATTCTCACAGGTCTATTTATTTTTGAACATGTGGTTGACATTCCTTCAGCGGCACATTTCCCGGCACGTCTATTACATCTAATCTGTAAGTGGTTCCAAAAAAATAAAAAAAGACGAGCTGCATGTATGTGCGCATACGTCATGTGGGCAATTTTGAAAATGGACATTTGAAATGGTAATATGGTCCTGACTGTTATTATTCCTCGGGGGTGCACAGATTATAAATAGTGTAAACTCAGCAGAGATTTTCTTTGTACTCGATGCAGTGTATCATCATGTTACGGTCTTTATTATTTATTTGTAATTAATCACAAATGAGGCTGCAATTAATGATCGTCATTAGTGATTAGTCCGCCACATTTTTTCTCTAATAATCATTTGGTCTGTCTAGGCTAGGACACTGTAAAAATGTTACATTTTTATTTCCCAGAGTGCAAAATAACTTATACAAATAGCTTCAAAAGTTTTTATGCCACAATGCAGCTTCCATGCACCTTCTTTGATAAAGAAAAGCATGTAATACTGATTGAAACAATGACATTTTGGCATAAAATTTAAAAAAAAATAATTAATTGCTTCTCAGATGTGTTGTAGGTTATTTTCTGTTGATCAAGAAATTTAGTGGTTTCCAGCTTTTTTGACCCCTGACCCCTCCCATCGTTATTTATTAATGTAATTATGAAGTTATTTATCAAAGGTAAAAAATTGCAGTACTTCATGAGTAAAAGGAAAAAGTTCAACGATTCTGGGGGGGGGAAAGCATAATTTTGTGTAGCAGGAACAGTTTTCCTGCTCTTGTATCAAGAACTATATGAGATATGATAAAAGCATAAAATCTTTATTTATCTTTTATAATTAAAAACATGAACCACCTCCAAGGCTGTCATTATTATCCATATTCTAAACAGACAGGTTATCCCTTATAGATATGGCATGTCAGCACTAAAAAACTAAATCAACCAGTGTAATTATCAGAATAGAAAACAAATTAATCTGCTCCTGCCGCTGGTGTTTTCCCGAGGAAACAGCTGTTCGCTAGCGTTAGCTGCCCAGCAGGTGGAGACAGACCGAACAAACTAGAAAATGCACCCCGTTCAGTTGACTCTCATGGCGTCATCTCTGTTTGCCACAACACAAACCTCTGATCGATGTGCAGCATCTTGTTTTAGTCTCTTTCTTATACATGTGACTGTTACATCAGAAGTAGCCAAAGCTGGCTCGCCATTCAAGTAACAACAGTCCTGTTGAGGTTAGACGTAAAGTTGGAGATATTCATTTTACAGTCGACATTACTGCTGTGAATAGAGATTGATAATGTAGCTAGCTATTATGTAAGTTACTTTTTTCACTGAACGTAACCTGTTTCTGGGTTTTCATTTTCACAATGAAAAAATGGATTGGTTAAATTAATTAAATGCTAAACTTTCGGTTCAGTTCAGGCCTCATATTTCGGTCCAATCCCAACCAGAGCCCAAGAGAGTAGTAACAGAGCCTGACATGCATTTTGTTTTTTATGTCTGACTCCGACCTGAGCTTGATGCTGTTGATGTAACATCATTTAGTTTGTCTCTTTCACATTGTTGTTGTCACCATGGTTACAGCCTGCCTGTGTACCGTGATTACACATGAGGCACCTTGTAAATGACAGTCAAAAGGAATTGCTTATAAGGGCTAATAGGAAGACTGTTTAACACGCATGTGTCGATAGTGTTGAATGATATAATTTGAGACTTGTTATTGACGTATGTGAAGTCTTTAGAGATTGTTATTTTTTGAGTTTCTGTGGAGGAAAGTGATTGCGTCAACCATGGATTGCTTCATTGCTGCGGCCAATTTGAGGGGTCCCAATCCTATTGTGAACCACTGAACTGATCAATTAATTAACTGACTGTATTATTTGTGGATGCTGTTGAGATTTAAATATTTTTTTCACTAAAATTAACCAACAAGACATCCCAAGAGGGCGACACATTTAACGTCTGAATATTCCAAAGCCAAATATGTGATTACTTTTTTTGTTAAGTTACATGTATGATTATGAATAATTAGAGGGAAAACTTAATTCATAAGCCGTTAAGTGTTATGAATAGCAATTTCTGTGACTCTCTCAGTGGCTCTTTAAGGCCACTCTGAATGCGGCGCACAGAGCCAGCTCAGTTCTCCCTCTCTCTGGCAGCTATAATTGAGCCTAATAGCTGCAGCACAGACATAGGGAACCTCTTTGACACCTAGACCAAATTTTCTAATGAAACGATCAAATAAGCATCATCCAGCCCCGCATATCAAAGCCGCCGGCAGCTGGCAGCATGTCATAGTCTGACATTTGGGCTTTTTAAGCGCTGCCAGGCCTGTTTCCCTCCATGTCCTCTGGCCTTGTATTAACGCTAATAATAGGGAAAGGTCTACAAGAGAAGAGATGTAGTGATGAATGGAGGAGACTTTTGCCAGCTGCTGAGGAGGAGACGTTGGCTGATTGCATCTGTAATGAAGTATGACAAGTCCCAGGGCTGACGCCTGTGTGTGTGTGTGTGTGTGTGTGTGTGTGTGTGTGTGTGTGAAAGAGAGAGAGAGAGGGAGAGAAAGGAAAATTGAGCTTTGAGTCCCAGCAGATTTTATTTTGACATTTTTTTTTTTCACAGATAAACGGTACAGTTCATTTAGAGCTGAAAAAATGAGTCGCTCATCAGCAACTGTTTTAATAGTAAGTTTTTCCTTTTTAGAGCCAAGAATTGTCTTGTACCTGTTTCTTAATTGTAAGAATGAGCTGATCTTCTTTGTCTTATAGTAAAATTCAGTATCTGTTGCTCAGACACAGAAGGCGTTTTGAGGTTTATGAAGAAAGTATAGTGGACTCATACTATATATGACAGGTGTGCTTTTTTAAGTCTCTGCCAGTTGTTTTGATATGATGGTCCCTTCTTTGCACACAGTTGGTGCAGTTTGCAAACTCTGGATTGATTTTTCTTTTCCTTGTGCAGTTCCCACACAAACAAGATAAAAATGTAAAATATGTGAAGGATAAGGCTTTTACTTTCTTAGGTTACTCAATATTTCTTATTATTGTCAACAACTCCCATGATACAGGAGGATAAGATACATAAGAAAATACTTGTAGTTGGATAAATTCATGGCTTCTTTTGGTCATTTTATAAGATAGCAATTAATAAACTACATTAATTTTGAGCTCCTTGTATTGTTGTACACCCGGGTTTGTAAAGTGCAGGAGAGGAGGAGACTAAAATAGCTCCACCAGAAACGTCATTTTTCAAATATCATCATAGAACTTACACTTCAATTACATTTTCTTATCTTTGGTCATATAAATAAGAATATTTTTTGGTTTTAGAATATTGGTCACACATTACTTCAAGCTCTTAGTCCCCGTTATCTGCCATTTTTTTAGAATAAGAGATAATCCATCAAGTGAGAAATGAATTGGTAGGGCTGCAAAAATTAAAAAAAAAAACTTGACTGACTTTTTTGGCCAACCAACTCATCTGTTATTCTGACAAATAACTGTCAAATTAATCAATTAAGAAAGTAATCAGTAGCTGCAGCCCTAATAATTGGCAGACGAGTCAGTAATGAAAACAATCACGATTTCTTTTCAGGGAAACGAGAGCCTAGGTTTAAGTAAATGATACATTTAGTTAGAAATAGTTTGCAAAATAATTCCAAATTGTCACCACTGGTCTCCAATAGATGAATAACTTTGACAGTTTCCTTTTATCGAGGTTGATCTGGTTGAATTAAGACCAAGTAAAAGAAGTTAAATGATTTCTCAAAGCTCGTCTTCCTCAGTTTGACACCGCGGCCCCAGCAGGAGTGGTTAGACTTTTCAGGAGTCCCCAGTGGAGCTCAGGATGTCGTCAGTCCGCCGCCTGCTTATTTTTCATGCTTCTATTGGGACTGAACACGTGCAGACCGGTTCCCACTTTTCTCCCCCTGCACTTGTTTGGTTACATTTGACTTTCTGCGAGATAAGAAACAGATTTAACTCTTATAGCGCCGAGCAGAGACTGGGTGAGAGGACGCTGACGGAGAGAATGCCTTAAAAAAAAAAAAACACCTCTTTCGATGTAGTCTGCTCTATCTCTGCGAGCGCGCCCTTATTATGTTACCTTTCAAGTGCTTTGTCACAGGAGAGAGGCCAAGCTATTCTGGTTTGCTTCTCCTGTGGGCCGACTCAAACAGCCTCGGTGTTGTTTTAAGAGCTCTATTTTAACGAGTGTGAGTGTGTGTGGAGAATGTTTCCAGTTAGCCACACACTGTTTATTTATGGAATATTTTCTGACACCTACTTACACCATTATCATCCCCTTTCTTTTAAGTCCCCAAGTGCTGCCTCTGAAGGTGCCTGCTTCACCAAGACCTCTTTTATCTAGCACAGTGTGGACATACAAGCTAATGTAGAATTACTCCCCCTGAAACAAAAGAGTATATACCACAATAACTGCTTTTAGAGCTAAAAATAACTTTTCTTAGTTTCAGTCAGCTATTTTTTTCTGTCCTCGATTGCCTTTTCATGTGACGTTTTTATGAATTCACCGCAAACAAATAATTTTGCTGCACTTTTTTTTTCTAGTGAAAAATTTCCGCAACCAATTTTTCCGAAAACCCAAATAATCCACATGAATGCGTCATTTGGCAGCTGACTGTATCATTTTGCAAAACATATTCCAATTCTTATTGATTAATTCAATATTGAGCACCTTATATACATTACAGAGGAGGATATTTTCATTGTTGTGAATGCAGTAGTAATGTCAGTGTGAGAAATGGAGGTTTGACTCTTGTCTTGTTCTCACATCACGTTGCTTCAAATGAATCAGTTGCTAAATGAAATCGAAGTCTTGTGTTGCTATTAATGTTCCAGTTCAGTCATCTTTGTGCATTTATCCATTTTCTCTCTCTGATACATTTCTTTTTTTTTTTTTTGTATGGTATAATGCAGCTACAGTCGGATTCTAGATGGTCAAATATAGCCGATAAGGTATATTTAGCACAGGTGCACGAATATAGAGATTTAACTCAAATGTCAGAAACAGTTAATGTCCCATCTGTAAAAACTGTTATCTCAACCACAAGATAGTGAATGAATTCCACATAATATTAATGCTGCTTTGTTACACTATAAAAATGTCCTGGACTATATTGTCATGCTCTGATGCATTTGTGTGAACAATACTTTGTTATTAGTCGGTTGGCACAAGTCTCAGTTTGCACAGCGTGTCTGCAGGTCATTAAAAAAAGTTTTAAAATGTCTTTAACTCATTTGGATGAATATTAGGCCTTAAAAGTCATCAAATAGACTTAATTTGAATTTGTGAGGTCATAATTGCCGCAATTTTTAAAAAATCTAGTTTAATTTATCCATCTTAATTTCTTTTTGTCAAAATGACTCAAGCTGTTCTGCACTGAGGTCCAGTTTTCTGATGTTACAATTTTTTTAATCTACCACGAAATCACCTTTTAACTTAATACTTGTACCTGTTAGCAAAATACCTTACTCACTGTAATAGCCATATTTCTACATAAAGCCTACCTCTGCACAGGACCACATATACTGCTTACCTTCATACTTACCTGCAATGGTTAAACAGGAAAGAAAATGTTCTGTACAAAAGTCAGGCTTAAATTTAAGTCTGATACCTGTAGACACCCTGCTGCAGTAAGCTCCATGCTCTCAATACCTGATTTTCCTCATACTCATTTCCACTAAATCAAAACTGCTGAAATGTTGTTTTTACTTAGAGCAGTGATTTATCTCAGGCTAAAAACAGTTGCACACTTGCAGAGATTGTGCTTTAAATAGGTAATCCAGTAAATATTTTCTAAGTGAATGCACAGATGTGGCACAACAATAATCAGATTACATTTGTTTCCCATGGTGGAGAAAGAAAGAAATATTCAGGTTTTTTGACTTGTGGATAAAACTAATAATACCACAGTGTAAACAAATACACTAAAGTTAAGTTAGAGTTAGTTTATGAAGCGGATCCAGGTGATGCTAAAACAAACTAAACTATAATCCTGTAAGTAATTAAACATAAAGCAATGTATCATATATTTGTTTGTTTGTATATTTGCATGTGAAAATCACTCTGCAAAATAATGAGGAACTACAGTATAGCTGTCATATATTCGTGTACATCAACATGATTAAGAGACAGGGTTGAAATAATTGTGGAGAAAAAAACAAAGCTCTGAAATTTACTGTAGTATATTAAACCAGAATTATTACTCAGTGTTCTTTACTAAAGAACAAGTACCACAAAAGTAGAGTACATGAGTATTTTCACCACAATATACAGAAATAAACTGTAGGTCTATAGAGTCAATTGTGCTGTACAAGACTTCTGTTACTTCATTTTACTTAATCTTACCAGGATAATCCACTCCACAGAGACCTTAAAACATACAATAAAACAGTCAAATCATATATATTTCACAGTCGATACCAGTGTAGTTTGTGGCCTAAAATTACCCTAAAAGTGATAATTCACTTTGCAGCTGTTCACACCAAATCTTCCCACTTGTTTGAAGTATTTTCTGTAAAAACAACATACATATAAATGTGTGTGAATGCCATATGTTCCAGTCAAACCTAAATCTCATATTGTTTAGTGTCAATGAAAGACAAACTGCCTGTGTCCAAAGGCAACAAACACGACTCTCTGTCCACCTTTCATCAATCTCTTCACCGCTGTTATTTGTCTCGACTCGTGTTCTTGCAAAGCCGGCGAGGATAGTCGTCTTATTCTTCTCTGTTTAGACAAGACCTCCTCTCTAACACCCCCTGATTTGCCAAGGGCTCTGCACAATTAGGAGTTCAAACAATTCTTTAACAGGTAGGGATTTTTCCAGCCCTTCTCCGGGCCTTTGCTGCTGACTTTTATTGCCTCGAGGGTATCAGCTTGTCATTCTGGGAGCAGTGGACAGGTAAAGCTGCTCAAAAGGCAGGGAAGTAACTTGACAGAAGTCCTTACTCTATTCTTTTCTCTCTCTCTCTCTCTCTCTCTCTGTCTCTCTCTCTCTCTCTCTCTCTCTCTCTCTCTCTCTTTTCTCTTCGCACCATCTGGCGCAGCTGCCAGGAGAGGACTCGGCTGTGACCCCGTTGTCAAGGACACAGATGGGAATTAGGAAAAGTGGACTTGTTTCAAACAATTATAGAAATTACTTTAATATCTTAAAACAAAAAGACGGAGAAATATATTTATTTGAGATGTTGACTGTCAGCTTGAATTTCCACTCCAGTGTGTGTGTGTGTGTGTGTGTGTGTGTGTGAGAGAGAGAGAGAGAGAGACACAGACAAACTCCAGTAAAGCATGATGTGGAGATTGTGTCACCAGGTGTGTTTTGTATTGGACTTAATCTCTCTGTTTGGTCGTACTTTTTTAAAATCGAGTCAAACATAAGCACCTGCCCGAGACTCGCAGAGGAACAGGGTCGTGACCTCGTGCCTCCAACCCTGAAATGGACACCGACTAATAGAGACCCGTCTGTTAAATTGTAATTGAATGTTACATGGCACTCTGAGCTCGTTTTTTTTTTTTTCCCGTAAGCGTGCAGGATTTAGGCAGACGCTCCAATGACAACTTAATTTCATCACTGAGGAGCAGCGGCGAGTGTTTTTGTTCGAACCTCTCCCTCAAAATACGGCCCTTATTAATGATAATTGGTAAAAAGGTGACACATGTCTGACTCTTGTTTATCTTACATTTTAGATAATTTGAGGCGCACTTTTTTCACAAGGACAAATTAAAATTGGAAAAACTCAGAGCACAATGTCTTTTTCATGCAAAAAAATAACCGGTGCTTTGTCGTGTTCACACCAGGTTTTATTTTCACTGTTAGTATCTTAGTTTACTTCTAAACTGAGGGGCTTTGAATATACATATTAGGAATTTTATGGTTTATTAGAGAGTTTGTAGTAAAGACATAACATGTTAAAAAGGCAAGGGAGAGATGAGGAAAGACGTGCAACAAAAGAAGTCAGCCCGACTCAAACTGAAAGCAATGCACCTACAACATGGAGTTCTGCAAAATCACAGTCATAAGCAGTAATTCAGAGCCACTGAAGTTCTTTCAAATAGTGCATTGATTTGCTCCGGCTGCATTCAGCTGTAAACTATTGGAGGTGTCATTAATGATTTTTTAAGTTTTTACAGAACTTCAGTAGTTTTGTGAAGGTGTTTGCAGAACACGTCCAAGTAAAAAGTCAGTTTATACCAAAGTATTATGAGCAAAATGTACTGAAATAATTTAATGTGCAGAATGGCCTTTGAGATCACTATGAATTATTTATGCATTAATCTTTGAGCAGATTTTTAACATTGGTGCTGTTCCAGGAGCTGCTACTACTGTACCAGTGTTACTAAATAGTAGTGCTGAAAATCTGGAATAAATTATTATTGACACTGATTTTTTTTAAAAGAGGGATCAGTTATGCAGTCATGAATGATCTTGTCCTCATTATTGAGTTTTATTTTAATAAGGATTGGTCGTGTTTTGCATAGTTTTGTACGAATATTGTTGAATTTTGTGTATTTATAAATGCTGTGATACAGAATCTGGCATTGGTTCATGCAATATATGCACTTGCCCATTCAAAGGCAACTTTTATGATATTATGGTGTGCAAAATCTAAGACTAAATGTAGTCTCAAAATCAAAGAATCAAAAGAAGAGAAAAGCAAAATCTAAACACTACAAGGATTTGATATTCAATATAGAAAATTATAATTTAAACTTAAGGATGAATTCATATTTTCTGTGCTCTCATATCGCTGATTCACAGAATTTGTTTGATAAAAGAAGTTCATAGTTGCTGAAAGACAAATTTATTTACTTTCTTTTTGAGAAAATATGAATAGCTGTAAGATGTAGTGTTTGTCATATACCCGAAATGTCCACTATAATGTAAGTTAATAGTCTAAATATCCACTTGTAGTTAATCAGGTAGATTTATTTAAAAGAGCATTTGAAGTCTGCCTGAATTTAACTTCCTGTTTTGATTGATATAAATCTGATCCAGACTTGTGTTTGTTCAGTGAGGTGAAATACAGGCAGGGGGAGCTGTGTTTACCGAGCAGAGGCAGCAGAGGGAGTATAGCACTGTCTGTAGGGAATTGTGTGTGTGTGTGTGTGTGTGTGTGTGTGTGTGTGTGTGTGTGTGTGTGTGTGTGTGTGTGTGTGTGTGTGTGTTAGCCATCTATGAGTGAACCAAAGTGAGCTTTAACAGTCTCTGTACGGAAAAAAACTCACCTTCATTTGGACTCAATAAGTGATTCTTTTTCCCATCATCCTTTGTGTTCTCATGAAACATCATTTCTGCTGTTGTCTGCTCTGACAAGGAGAAGAAAAAAAAATTACCTTTGAGTCTAAAATACCTTCCTAAAGACGGCACAGTCTGATTTCAAAGCCGAAGTCACGCACAAAAGCAGCGGAGGGCAAACCTGGGATTGAGCTTGTCTAATGTTTCCAAAACGGCAAACTGTGAAAGGCCCCATAATTGATACGCAGGACCCCAGAGGGCACGACTCCTGTCAGATCAGCCACAGACAAGTACTGCCAGAGCCACGCACGGCAGGGAATAACGACTAATTAGCCCCGTTTAAACATTTCCTGGTTTGAAGAACTCGAAGAGCGGGGGCCACAATCACACCAACAATAGACGTTTACTCAGTTAAAAAAAAAAAGAAGATAAAAACCTGAGTGTGGATCAGACGGTTGGTAACATTTAGGGATGTAGATCAAAACTGAACCAGATGACCTGCAGATCACCTGCAGCTCACTGAGATTTCGGATCAGCTGAATGAGAAACAACTGCTTCTTTTATCCTGTGTGGACAACATGAGGAATATACAGGACGTGGAGACACGATGAGAAATACCTGTGCAGTATACAGAAACCCTGCAGTATAGGAAATAATGGCTTCAAATTATGAATTAATGTGCAAATTATTTTCTCAAAGAGTCATTTGGTCTTTACAGTGTTTGACAATTTAAAAATGTGCATCACAGCACCCTGATGCCCCAGGTGCTCTCAGTTTGTCAGGTCAACAAAATGATTAGTTGCAAGATATTTGCAACATAATTTTTATTAACTGGGTAATAAATTGATTGTGTAATCAGTTTAGCTCCGGGGTAAATACACCATCGTTGTCATAATAAGACTATCAGCAGTTTATTCAGAGTTTTTCAGAGGCACTTTCCAGTACTTATATATGACGTTTTCACATATTATTTTCATTAATCAACCTACATATTGATCTATTTTGTATTAATAATTTGTTTATCTTTTCACCAATACATTTACCTTTAATGCAAATGACAAAAACTGTAAACTTGACTGAAAGTGTTCATTTTTGAAAATGTATTAGAGGTGTTGAATCCACTCTGTTCTCATTTCAGACCACATTTCGTGGTGCAGTTTTACTTAATTAGATTGTAAGATCAACCTTTATTTTGGTCTTATAAAAAAATATGGAAGAAAACCACATACAGTGTACGATGAAATAAAATATCCCCAAATAACTTCTGCTGTAGCTCATCTCCATGGGATCTAAACATCAAATATTTTAATATAAGCCTTAATATAATCATGAAGCAAATTAGAAACAAAACCAAAAGAAATGGCTAATTTTGCAAAAGATAAAAACAAACCAGTTGTTCGTCACAAAATGACAACACATAACCATCAATATTATCAATAGCTAGCAAAAATGATCACATTTAATAAATAAAATAAAGGCATCAAACAAACACGACAATTACATCATTTGACATAATATAATATTACATATACATTATTTTATAATTTATTATACAACCAGCCATATTTATCATTCTTGAGTGCCATTTGACAGATTAACATTCACAAAGATGGTTGTACTGGTATATTGCACATTTAAGTGTTTTTATTGCAATACTTTACACTGCAGTTATTAATAATATTATCTACTCCTTTTCTCTAAAAACAAACCATATTTAAGTGTCTACAAGTAAGTTTCCCAATAACATGAATATAATTGGAGCATCAGAGATCGTCTGCAGGTGCACATGTTGATAACCTGCCAGTCTGGTACCTATAGACTTAAAAATAATAAACCACATAAAAAAGTGTTTGCACATGTTATTCGAAGCAGGTGGAGCCGTCAGAAGTGTTTTTAATCAGAGACTGAACCAACTGGTTTGCTGAGTCGATTTGTTGCACTGTGTAATCAAAGAGAATCCATATTTACGGATCCACTTCATGTGAGTGTTGAATATTGATATTTTGATTGTAGCGAACATTTTCATCCAAGTTTAGAAGCCATGTTGACATTTTTATTTGTAGTTCATCTCCTTGTTGATGTGTACACACTCGCATTTTCACACTGACGCAGCCTCACAGCTCCAGAGTTTGAATGAAGTCTTACCTTCTCACTTCATTTGTGTGTGTATGTGTGTGTGTGTTTGTTTCCATGCTGTGCCCACAGCACAATAGACTTCATGAATAGGCATCAATAAATAATCATCAGCTGAATGCCAACTCCACATAATGCTCACCTCACTGAAGAGGACCCTCCTCACCCCTCAGCCGTGTGTCACAGAGCATCATTAACGTCCCCTCGTCTTGTCCCTCGGCTTACAGACACACACAGCACTAAAGCAAATAAGCCTTTTCATCGGATTCTCAGTTATCAACATCCCAGTGCAGGATGTTGTAGGACCAGTATCATGCTGTGGTAATCTGCATTCTAATTAAATTGGACCCAGACTGTTTGTTCAGATGATCGCATGTCACTGACGCTTCGGATTAGTGCAGCGATGCCACGTTTAACCTTTAAATGTAATTCCTTTGTGATTTAAACTCCTGCTGCTCAGAGAACATTGTGTACGAGGAAACTGGACTCTCTCCCACATGACTGACAAACCCTGCTGAACGCATTTTACACGTTTTGACAAGATTTGTTTTACTTTTATTTGGCATTTTATGCACATTGTCTGCCTTTTTTTCAGTTTAAAGGCAGAAAATGAGGAAGAAAGAAAGAGGATTTTAAATTGCAGCAAAGGTCTAGTGTTGGACTATAACCAAGGATGTTGCAGTCATAAATTACTCAAGTCCACCAGGACACCCAGTTTACATTTATTAACATTTTTGGGAACTTGCATTTAAAATAGGAAGATTATATTTACAGGGAGTTTTTAGATCTTGAGCATCAAAACTTGAAAACTGCTAAACCTAGGTAGAGTGGGGCCATACTCTCTTCAATCTAGGCTCCTATTGACAACTGATAACACCCATTTAATGGGCTGATAATATTCAAAGGGAACGAGAATACAATATTTCCAGGTAAAATGTAATGCAGTAGAAGTGGCGGAAAATAGAAATTGTTTAGGTAAGTCCAACTGCCTTTAAATGTTGTAAAGTCAAGTATTTGAGTATATGTACTTTGTTTTATTCCAAGCTGCCGAAAAACCAAAGTATTTCAGACATTTTAAGACAATGTAAAGAAGAATATACTCACAAGAAGCAGGAACTTGCACATTTTTGGCATCTTCTGCTTAAAAAACTGCTTATTTAATACGCTTGATGACACCAGATCGGTCTTGGTCTCAAGACCACTTTTAGAGGGTCTCAGTCTCGTCTTGGAAGCGAATGCATTTTGACTCAGTCTTGTCTCAGTCTCTGACAGAGCAGACTCTTGATTTTTAGTCGAGACCACAACTGATTTATTTGTTAACATAATTACTACGATTGAATGTGAAACTTCATTCTTCTAATCCAGCCGATCACATAACTCATTTGTAGCTTGCTTTTTTTGTCACAAACTTGATCTTGTCCTGCTTTGGTCTTGGTCTTGGTCTTGGCACACTCGGTCTCGGTTAGTATACTTCATTATTCGTTTTCTATCACTGAACTAATCGTGTCGGCTCTAGTGAGAGTTTCATTTCTTGATAACATCTTTCACCACATTTGGCCTGTCTCCTCTGATCTCCATCCTGTTTGGCTGATCTTGTACTAAAGCCGGTGCTTTGTGTTCCCACCTGGCCGCAGGTTAGCAGGTCGCCAGGTAAGCATTCAACAAGCCCTCCATTGGCTTGTCTGCTCCACTTAACACCTGACATGCCCCCTCTGTGCCGACCTTTGACCCCTGACCCCAGACTGACAACCCGGGAGACGTCTCTCGATACTTTCCTTTCTCCGCTGCGCAGCTCTTTTCTTCTCGGCCCCTCGCTGAGTGCCGCAGAGTGAGACAAGGTGAAAGGTATACAGGCGTTTTCATGAGCGGGGGGGCCGTGCAGGTGTTCATGCCTCCACACCTCTCAAGTTCAAAAGCTATTGAGTCCTTAGCAACCAGGTAACAGTCAAACAATGTGTCACCCACCCCCACCCTGAGGCGACAGTGTCTTCTGTTTTACTGTCAGAGCGCAGGGCCTTAAGAGCCTAATCCAAACGCCTCATATTCACGTCATCCTCACCCTCTGACAATGAAAATATACATATTAACCCAACCGCCAGCACCCATGTCCGTATGACATCATGTGATATTATTCAGTCACACCAAAGTGACACAAACAGCCAGACACAAACATTCATGAAGCTATAAAATAAAAACACAGAACAGACGGGCTGCTGCTTATCTAACAAAACACTCCCTGTATCATGTCTGAATCTGTCACCTTTTTTTCTCACCAACATGTCCAATATTTCTCAGCTCCTGCAGGTTTATGGGTTCAAAAGTGGGAGCAGGTCCAAGCATTACTAGTAACATTAGTGTCAGTAATTTAATGCGCAGGTGTGAATGGATTCTCAAACAAGCCAGGGAGGCCCCCGGCGAGGCCTGCGCAGGACCACCAGGGCCAGCGGCAGGTTTAAATAAATACGCTGCTGAGCAGACGTGTCGGCAGCTGGGGCCCGATATGGCCGCCGCTGTTTGTGTTGTGGCTTTGCAAGGGTGCTGAGGAGAAAGCAGAGGGACTGTAGCATGTTTCCTGGGAGAAGGAGAGGGTGAAAAAGACCTCATAAGGAAAATAATTGGCACCTGAGGATGTGCTCTTAGCTGCTCTCTCTCTCTCTGTGTGTGTGTGTCTGTGTCTGTGTGTGTGTGTGCGTGTGCACATGTGCCGACTTTATGCATACTGATGGTTTCTATGTCAGATTTCTCACATGCATGTTGCTGTTGTAAGATCACCTTTGACCCCTGTGTGGGTTGTTATTGTTAACCTTTTTATTGTAAAAGATTGTAATTATGACAGTGTTCGTATTGATAGGTGCATAAGATCACATTTTTTGATAAGAAATAACAGAAAATCAGTTACATCCACTTTGACATTTTTGTCAGGTTATCATTATGACATAAAACATTTGCAGTTCTCAGAAACTTGCATCATACTCTGCAGTAATTTGGAATTAATGAAGAAATTTGATATTGAGTGTAGATTGCACATATTTTTATATAATTCAAATTACTAAAAAGCATAAATCGTTGGAAAATTCATCTCTGGGGTGTTTTATGAAAAAACACACACTGGCACGTTCACATGGAGGTTGTTTCCATACACTTATTATGAAATGTCAGTTGACTCATAGCGTGTTGGTCACGCCTGTCGTGCTATTGAACGTCATTAATGTTTTGGTACCAACTGAAATGTGTCAGTAAAGTACCAACATCTGGTTCTGAATGTCTGGTGTCTGGTTTGATCAGATACTTGCCAATTTTTTTCACTAATTTCACACAATTTTTTTATAGTTGCTCTTATTTTGGAAAGAGAGACAGGTAGTATCATTTTTTTATCACCTAAAACCTGCGTATCATCTGCATTCACTGCTGCAGAGAAAAAACAACCTGCGTAAATTTAGAGTTTTTGCTTGAACTTAAGGCTGCAAATGATTATTTTCAAAACCAAAATATATTTACTCGACTTCATATATATGAGGCTTGAAAGAGTAAATGTTTGACATTTTCCCCCACAACACAACAATGAATCCCTTTTCAAATAGTTGTTGAAGAATTTTCTGCCAATAGACTAATTGTTGCAGCTCAAGTTGAGCAAATATCAGGACGCCAATAACCGTAAATAAACCTTTTATTTAGCCCCTGTGCTTGAATTACAGTGGAAGAGAGAAAGAAAAAAAGTGAGATGAACAGAAAGCAACCAAAAAATCCTAAAATATGGACACGCTGAGTGAAATCACAGACTCGGAGAGGAGAGGGAGTCTGTTCGCAGCCCGTCCTGCGAGTCGACGAGTAGGCGACCAGATGCCAGATGGGCCTGTTCAGGGATGGTTTATGGATTAAGAGCTGAGCAGAAAAGGGCAAAAAGAGGAGGATCGGTTTCAATGTTTTTTTCCAACCTGCCAAACTTCCCTCATGGACGTCCTGACAGTCATTAAAAAAAGCTGGAGCTGTTGATTCCTTCAGGCACGCTGCCAGAGGAGGTATGAGGAAAGTGCACCTCTAAGTTCGGCAGTAAATCCCACGGATTCACGCTGAGCCGCAGACAGACACCTGCAGGACATTTGATACTGTATATTTCATCTCAGTCTTTGAGCTCAGGTGCATCACCATCACGAAGCATTAGCTCTGCTTTTGCTCAGAGCAGTACTTTATCATCACTGTCTTCTGTAATGCAAAGGCTGCAAGCCTCTGTAAAATAAACCATCAAAACATTAGATATACCATGTACAACATTTCATGTTCATCAGATTGCTTTTTAGGGAGACAGCACTGTGTTTTTTATGGCTTTTTAGCCACCAAACATAGGTGTTTTTTAGTAACCTGTACCTGTTTTTATACTGTGGATAGTGCCACAAAAAGCAGCCATTTGTTCTACAGAGAGCAGCTTTTTTTAGCCCTAACATTATCTTTTCCTATCTATAACCAAATTGTTTCCTAAACTTAACCACAGCATTTTTACCAGAAATTTCAACATCTCCAATACATATTAAGGTACAAATGTAACGCATTTGTAGTTTTTAAAAATGTACAATGCCAACATTTTTTTGTGATGATTGGGTTTTTGCACCATTTCCAGTTTCCACCCAGCATTTCTGTATTTACAATTAAACTGATTAATTTTCTTGTAAAGCGCCAATTTGTTCATGAAATGTAGAAAACTTAAACACTGATTCACATGTGCCATCAACCCAATTCTTTATTAACTAAATCTTATATTTACATCATATTTTACACAAAAAAAATCAGTTCTTTGCATTCTACAATGCATAAGTAAGTTTTACTTGACACTCAAATACATATATGGATGATATAAAGATGGAGGATATAAATGTTGAAAGACAAATGTATCCAGATATATCTTCAAGTTCTGACTACTGCAAGACTTATTTCATGCAAAATCTCACTCTACTCTTTTCATTTTCTTCTGAAGTTGCTTTATTTTTCTATTTTTCAATTTCGCACTTTTCACAAATTGTCACCCAGCAGCCTCTAAAGAAGAGTGAGAAGTTGTTGCATTGAGCTGTGGGTTGTTCATGCAGCAGCGGAGAGTGATGGTGACACTGTCTGTCCGTGTCAGAGGTCAGGGGACCCCGAGGTGGAGGCTGCTGGTTAAAGGGGGTTGAGGTAACACTATGAAGGTGCTGTAACAAAATCTGGAATAAACTGAGTTCTGGTTAAAGACAAGACACGTCCAAAAAAAGAAAAAACGAACAAATGTAAATATCAGTGTTAAAGTGTAGTTTTTTAAAGCTTAGGTCTGATATTTCAGTTAGGAAGTTAAATCAACCTCAGTGTTCACAGTCATTTGTTAAAATATCTACCCGTATAAAATTAGTGAAACAGTAAAACCACAGGAACAATTTATATTTACTGTAGAAAGACATTTAAGGAAAAAAAAATATTGGTGAAACTCACTTGTTTTATGTACCTTTCAGTGAGTCAGGGGCTGGGAGTGTGAAAATCTCTCTTTTTCTACAGTAACTCGTAGTTATACTTGTTTGTGCAACTTCTACAAGAAAGTGTGTGCTTTATTATTTTTTTTATATGTTGACGTGACATGAAGTCAACTTCAGAAATTATATCACCCCATTAAACATACTGTATGTTACTGATGAAAAAAATGGAGGAGGAAGTTCTCACATCCTTTACTTAAGTAAAAGTAGAAATACCATGCTTTAAAAGATATTCCATCACAAAAAAAATTCTGAATTGTAATGGTTAAGTAAATACAATAGTATGATGCTTGAGTCACGATACAGTCATTGCAGTTATTTTGCAATATGGTATTGGGATAAAATATATTGCTATATTTTGCAAATTGTTACATTTTTTCCACTGCAAATTATATTCCCAAAGGATAACTTTTTCAAGAACTATTTTATCTGATTAAAAAAAACAAGTTTATTTCACTTCACCTATTTATATCGCAGTAAAAATATCTAGTGAACTGTTAAAGCTATTGATTTTATTATTCTAGCTGTTGACCAGAAAGTTATTTTGTATTTTTGATTTAAATAATTAAAAACTGATACTTGGTGTCAATGTATTGATATAGTATTTCCACACAAAATATCGCAGTGCTGAATCCTTTTTTTCCTGAGCCATACATGCAGCTCACTCTCTGTCGGTTGTGATGTTTGATTCTTAGCACAAAGAGACAAAAATGTTATCTAAAAAGTAAAAGACTGCTTTTAAAGACCCTGTAAGTAAGGTGTGCATTAGATTAATGTAAATTGCAGCTGTATGAGGAGCGTAACGTCTGCAGAAAACTTAGCCGAGCCCTCTCCTCCATTTAAACTGTCCATCACTCTGCAGTCCCGTTCTGAAGGAGCTCACATGATAGTGATGAGAAGGGCACAGCAACCTTTGTTACTCTGACTTCATTGTGTTTCTCTCCTCTGTGAAACTCTCAGAGTGGGAGTGCAGAACCCTATCCTCCTTCGCTCTATGAATAGCAGGGCAGGACGGAGGGGGGGAACAATAGGGGAGGTTTGGGTGTTCCCTGCATCACACACTCTGAGAGACCAACCTTTGGTTCATCCCGAGTCCTTCATCAAATATTAAAGCTGCTGTCAGTCATCGGCTGCAGCACAGCCAGACCTGGACGGGTAACACTTTTCACAGCTGGTGGGTTGCTGGTGTTGGATTGGCCGTCAGCTCTGTGGTGTTTGGTGGTGTCACAAGATGCTGCTTCAACTGTAAATACACCATGTGAGGAAAAGTTTTGTGCATGTTTCGTAAGGGATAATGTTTTCCAGATATTGTGCGAGCAATAAAAAAAATGTTTAGGTTAAGGTTGCATATCAGCAAAAATAATAGCCATAAATCGTGCTGAACATTTGCAGTTTTAGAAATGCAACAGGAGATAATTACTATAATGTTAATATGTGGATGTAAATAGTCACTTTTCCTCAGTGATGTCATTGCTCATGTAGTTTTTTTTTCGTAATTTTCAATCAACCCTAATTTTAGTGGCTGATAACATATCAGGTATGGAATTAATCTGCAGATGCTCCAGTTCAAAATGAGACCAAACTTTTCTCTGGATGTCAGTTTTTAAGCCACACCGAAGGCCAAAATGTGGCCTGCAGCAGAAAGTAAGGCTTGTTTTTAGACAAGCCGATTTCCAGAAAACATGTTTTTCTAACTCACCAAAAAAGAGGAGTGAGAAGTCAGCAGTTAATGATGGTATCAAAATGTCAATAAAACGGGTTTTCCACTGTTCTAGATTACTCCATGAGAGGTCCCTGAGCATACAGTCATACATGCGCACAGGAAATATGAGGCTGACTGGTTCAGTGATTTGCAAGATTAGCTGTGGACAGACAGATACTCACACACATACGCATGCAAACACACTAGCAAACACATAATCCCCTCCTGAGATAATTTCAATATGCTGATCATGTTATCCCAACGTCCTTAGTTTGATTCCAGCTGGAGAACTTGTGTGCATCTGGTTTTCTCTTCTTTTTCTGTCAATTCTCAACTGTCTGATCTCTAATAGAGGTTCTCAGTGCTCTAAAAGTATGCAAAAAGCAAATAATGCACTATGTATATGTGTCTGTGTTGTAGCTCCCACTATTTAGATTTTTTCGTATGACTTTGTATCATTGCGCTCATATTTATTCTGTTTTGCGTGTTCAGCTCCGTCCTTGGTGCACACCGAAAATTGCTGCTTGATATTTGTTTGTACCACTATTTGTATCTTGCTCTACATTTTCCTTTCACAAAAAGCAAATCATTTTAGCTCGTATTAACATAGTATTAACTTGCTGTTAATGTGTAGGATGCCAAGGAGCAGTAGTATAGATGTTGCAGTGCAGATGTCTTACATTGTTGTGCACTTTAAAATCTCACAACTTTACTTGTAAAAAATAAGTCTAGAAAACCAGTTGCCTTGAAATTGTAAGTAATTATAAAATATTATTTAATTAATTACATGTAATTGTTGCGTTTACTTAAAATTTAGTCATATTTACTTGATTTTGTGAAGTTGTTACAACTTAAAATTGACAAGTTTAATTACATCAGTTTGTTTAAGTTTTAGCAACTCCAGTAAAGCACGTTTCCTGTGCTATATCTGTAGTCTGCTGGTTGCAGTAGGTCAGTCATATTTGTATTTTCTTAAACCTGTTCAAACAGAACTCCCCGATCTCCTCACTTCATCATTGCCAAAATTGTCTTTGTCATGATGAAGTCAATTCAGACTAACTTAAAAAACTTGACAAATTTTAGTAATTGCAGCTAAATTTTGAGCAAACTTAACAATTAGATATAAAGTAAAATTAAAATTAAGATTGATAGTTATATAAACTTCACTTTTTCAAGGCAATCAGTTTCTAAGATTTTAAGTAAGATCAATTTGTCAGATTTTACAGTGTGGCAGTTCTGGGAAACAGCCTCACCATCACGGTGGAAATTAATAAAATGGCTGCGACCTTTAAAGAGTTTTCAGTGACGGTAAATCAGTGCTCATCTGCCTGAGCAAACAAAAGAGTGTTTTACATTTCTAAACCTGTGAAAAATGAAAATTTGTCGCAGACTACAGTGAACTTGTTCTACGGGATTTCGTTCGCATTCCTCCCGGTGGGGATTAATTCCTTTCAAACAGCTCTCTTGTGAATTTGTTCTGCTGAAGGAAGGCCCAGACGATGAGATGGACACAGAAACCGCCTCTTACATCTCCCCTCCACCCCGCTTCTTTGTGCCAGTTTTGGGATTAGTCACAGGATACCACAGATATTAATGACTCCTGTTAAAATGAATATTACGTGTCATCAAATCCCCTGTTGCATGATTTAATTTCCACACCCCTGAACATAATGGTGGAAAGCAGAACTCCTGAACCTGTCAGAAAGCCTGTAAGTGGTGTTAAGTCCTGTCAAACGAACAAAAAGGAAGAAAATATTATTTCGCAGGGTCCAACACGGCGATAATGTTTCAGCTGACATTCTCCCTCGATACACCTGAGACAGGTGACTTTTGCGGTGAGAGGATTATCTGTTATGGAGTTTGAAGAGGTTCCTATTGTTCGAGGCCAGGAATATGAATAACTAAAGAGCTGGCGTCGCTGAAGGGGGAAGACGTTGGCAGTGAGCTGACACGAAGACAAGATTAGCTCATCAAAATATATGAATTAGTAACACGGTGGGGACACTTTGGATGGTACTCGGCGGCGTCTTCATCACACCCACCTTTGACTATGAAACACAGCTATTGGTGCGGTTATGAATAAGTGATTGGGTTTCTAAATTTGACTCAATAATTCAGAGGATAATTGGCCCAGCTTAATTGGCGGTGGAGCATAAAAGATTCAAGGTGCCTCTTAAGTGCAGCACATCAGGCGCCACTTATAATGATGACAGATGGCTGTTTGTTGGGTTGGGTGTCAGATGGGAAGGCTTTGTCATATTCACACTTCCCCCTTGTTAGGAGACAGATCAGGTTTTTCCTCCCAGAGCGCTACATAGTTTCTCTTTTTCGTGCGCCAACTGTGACTGTGGTGAATTATTGAGACACAGCGAGCTGATGAAGTACCAACCAGCGGTCCTCTGTTAGAGGGCGTTTCTTTGAACTAAATTGGCTTAATGAAGTACTTCATGGAAAAAGGCTCGCGTTACAGGCTGAGCTAAGTGGGACAATTTTAACAAACAAAATTTTAAGTTGCACAAGGTTTCATCAGCTTCAGGTTCAGGTGTTAGTTGTGTGGGAGAAAAGCTTGAATCTAAAGAGTTTCTTTGTTTGGAGTTAAAACAATGCAGACAACCTATTGGTTGGAGAGAATTGAGGACAGCCTGCCATTTCTAAATAGCCAAGCTACCTTCAATAGCAGACACAATTTTTTTATTCACTCGACTCCAGATTTTAAAAGATGGCAGCCTGCAAAACTACAGCATACACCATGTATGGATTCCAAGATCTACCAACCAGTGACATGTCCTGACTTTTACTGGGGTGGCCCAAGTGAGGCACTAACTTATGCAGAGTGCTGCTGCGGGCACACATGTCAGCATAGCTTCAATTATACCAATTTTTCCTCCACTACCCATACTTACTTTAATCACTAACACTGCAGTGCCTTACATTCCTGTTTATAGTTTAGTTTAAAAGATGAATAGATCTATCACAAGACTGACACCACACAAATGTAAAATAAAGCTTCCATACATTATAAAAAAATTGTTCCTTCAAAAGTTAATAGTACAATATTGAGTATAAAGTGCCAATATAATTAAAGAACCAAAAAGTGTGAATAAATAAGCCCATGTGAACAAACTTTTTAACAGTTTTATCAATTTGTTTATATGTAAAATCAGTCAGGCTAGACACTTCTCTGGCACATTACTGCTTCTCAAGGTAAAGTCACACATTTTTGTTTATATTTATTGTTGTGATTATTTACTTTGTCTTATTTATTTCTGTGATATTGCAAATTGTAGGCCTCTTTTAGTTGGGTTCTCAAACTGGTTTCTAATACTTTACCTCATATCTAATTTCACTATAAGATTATAATATAATAATTATATAAAAAGTACCATCAGTAGCCATCTATAACAAGTTAAAAATTATTGCAACAATAATTGATTGTTGCCCCAAACTCCATTGACTAATTGCAGTATTTTACTTTAAGACAAACCTAAAATTAAGGTCCCCACAAATGTATTTATTTTTCCTAAACTTTTGCCCCACAAATGACCAAACCCCTCACAGAGAGCACCATCAGCTTATTTTTACTCCTTAGCTCCACATTAATAAAGAGGTTAATTAACATAAATGAGGCTGCGGCCAATTTTGAGCAGAACAAACATCATTTCCAACTTTGCCATTTTCCATAAGTGTATAATCACTAATGATACATTTGGTTTTGAAAACACACAGAAAAAAATGCAAGCTGATTTTCTGCTGAAACACACATGAAAACTCCACATTGTACGAGTTAGCCTGGCGTGTACACACACCTAATGTCTTCCTGTGTTCAGCGTTTTCTACATTTCCCGTCCCTAATTGCCTAATAATTTAAACACACTTAAGTTGGCTCATTAGTTGTGTATGAAGACTTAAGGGGGGGAAACACCTGTTCATTTACTTAATGAACTCCAAAAAACACTGCGCAGTGTTCAAGGGCAAGAAAATAAACTGAGACATAACATAGTGGCCTCAAGACGTACAGACCTTTAATGGAACTCCAATAGTAAAAAGTAAATATCAGCATTTATGCTTTTGTTAATCTACCTGTAGAGACAGGCTGGAGCGGCATTCTGGGACTGTAAATCAAGTGTTTCCTCCCTTTGGCCTTCCACTGGAAAAATAATGACGGGATTCATGAGGCCTGGGGCAAAAATAAGGAATAAAGTAAATATCCAAAAGAAACCATTTGGATTGTATTAATGATATTTCCGTGTGTGTGTGCACGCGAATGAGTGAGTGAGACGCAGAGCTGGTGAGGAAAATGACAATTTGTGCAAGTGGAGCAAAAACTGACAAATTGAAAGGAGTGCTGCCGTGGGGCCTCAGTGCACGAGGAGCCTCAGCTAAATATACTTACAAAAACACATGAATTCCCATCAACTGTGATACCACGAGGTGGAGCTTGTTACTAATACTACAGTGGCCATCAGATGGTTTACTTGTGCCATAAAATCTTGTCTTGACCTTTATTGTTTATTACTTCAAGGCCTCATATTAATGGGACAATGGCTGTAATTTATTCTTGAAAGGTTACATTATAGCTGCTGTAATCAATATTTTTATAAGGCAATGGATCAGAGGACTACTTACATGTGAAAAAGGGTTGCACGTCGTGCCAAACCAACAGAGTATTAGCGCCCGTTTCCGCAGTTCCCCTCAGCTCTACGGGGCTTTACAGCGAGTCTCAGCTTCATGATTTAGTATCACAGCGACAAATTTACTGTTCTGGGTCACTGTCGCTGCTCTTATAGCATTGCTTTCAGCTGCAGCAGGCACCAAAAGACACTTTTCACTACCTGCTCAATACCTAAAAACAGAAAGACTAAGACAGAAGTTGGATGGTGAACACGCTGGAGCATTTAGTAGAAAAAGAGCAAGATATTTCCAGTAGAAGTTGGTTTAGACCAAAAACTGAGCTAACATTAGCTCCTATCCACAAAAAGTCCTCCTTGTGTTTTAGCCTGACCTCTGTTTTTAGAATAGGCGATCACTAACTGATGTTTCCTCAGTTTATTAAAAAAAAAGAGGAACCGCACCAATCACAGTTTTGTAAGACAGATTTAAGTCTTCTATTACCAAGCCAGAAAAAATGGTGACAGAAAAATTGGGAATTAAAACTGACATGGTTATACAAGTTGTTTTTAATTGACTTAAGGAAATAACTTTTGATTAATCATGGTCCTTCGATTGACATAACAAATGTTTAGGTAATTGCTCAAAGCAACCACAACTGCAGCTTCTGTGTTGAGTGAAAATGCCGGGACAGACATGTCAGTCGTTACTGACTGGGATTAAAATACTGTCCTCAAACTTGAATATCAATTCAGTCTGATTATCAAGCTGCCTGTATCATCTTATTAGTTTATTTTTTTAGGGTTTTTGTTTGTTTGTTTTTTTGCCCAATTTAAAATACACAAAATGACAAAACTTGAATGTCCAATATTAAAAAAACCAAACAAAATATCTATGTAGTGTGTGTAGATGTGTCTGTGTGTATGTGTGTGTGTGAGTGTGTGCAGGTCTTTATGCAGGATATTGGTTTGTAGACTCAGCCCTTAACAATAGCAGTGATCGGGTAAAAACAAATAAACATGGATACATTCAAAATACTTGGACAGTTACAAAACAGCAGTTAATTGGTCTTTTAAACATCTTTTATAACCTTTTGAAGAGGAACAGTGTTTTGTCAGGTGGGAAAACCCATTTAATAAGTTGGCACCTTATTCTGTAAATCTCAGTATATCTGAACTTTATGACTGAAAATGTATTTCACACGGGACTCGCAGCTCTTGTCATCAGTGATCGATGTGGTGACTTTAGGATGGACTTGGCCCGTGCAGCATCGCCCTTCGCCATCCTCACCAGCGCCCTTTGCTCAAACCTCTCTGTGCTGGAAACCCAAGACCACAGGCCACAAAGGGCTCTGTAAAGCATCTCACCCTTCCCTCTCAGTATAGTAATTAACCTGCCTCTCACCTCCCTGTCCAGCAGCGTCCTCAGAACAGCCTGGCAATCACCAGACACTTCACACAACAGCCTGCACACGGGAACTTGACCCTCACGAGTCCCTTTCTTTTTTCGTGACACTTTTCTCTGCGGCACTTCTCTTTCCAAATTATGGCGGCCTGCCATGCCTCGCACACACGCAATGTCATCACATTCTGTAATGACTCCATGTCTCGATTAAAACGGTTTGACAGACCACTGTGAATTAGTAGCTACTTGTAAGTGATTTCATATGTTATAATATGGGACAGAAAAAAATGCTCTTGATGTGCAGCTCAAGCGGTTGAAGTCAGTAAATCACAGGCTCCACTCTGTCCATAGGCAATTTTCAAAGTAAGAAAACATTAAAGACTTATTAACTTTTAGTGGACTTTCAATGCGGGTCAAGAAATGGAAACAGACTAAACAGCCAATAAAAGCATGAGCCCATCTTTGGCATAAGTCATGACAAAAGCAGCCCTTAAATCAGATGTGAACAACTCTGCCTTGTTCGTAGAAACTGCACATCTAGCATGCAGGGTGAAGCTTTGGGGCTGTCCAGCACCTTTATTTCCATCGATAATTTCCTCTCTGTGGCTGATGACCTCCGAGCCCCCAGAACAGGCTGGTTTTGATTAACGGTGCTGTGTACTTCTATAAGTGAGACCTGCAGGGTTTGTGACGCCGTGATGGATACTCTGAAAAAAATCACACCGTCCAGGTTTTCCACACTGCCCACATTGTGTTGGACAGAGAAAGGAATTCTAACGTCACCTCGCATTATATCAGTGCTTTCGTGCGTCTCAATTCTTTTTCCAGCATACAATTTTTGTTACTGGCAATCCAGGGAGAGAACATTGTCTGTTACCACCAAGAAATGACCCAGGCACTGTCTCAGCACATTTCTTTCAAACATTTCAAGAGAAATCCCTTGATTTAAACATTTCGGTGCTGCTCTGTATCGTGCCAGTCCCACATTTGACTATATATTGTTGTTGGCTGGACCAGCAGGGTGGTGTTGTGATTGGTGTCACGGTCCTTCAGCCAGAGGGCCTGGGCTCAATTCCCCTTGACAGCCAAAATCCACCCTGCTGAGGTGCCCTTCAGCAAGATATGGAATTCCTACCAGCTGCAGGGATGCAGGTCTGAAGAGATGCAGTTCATACCGACATTAGTGCTGCGTGGAAAAGAGGTAGTGTGGGTGCCAACCCATAAGACTCATACTTTAAAATTGCATGGGCGTCTGCAAAAAAAAAAAAAAATTGACTTCGTAATGTCCACCCGTCGATTCTCATCAGCTTATCCGGGGGCCAGTTTTCGGGGGCAGCAGGCTGAGCAAGGTACTCCACATTGCACTGTCCCCAGCAACGTTTTCCAGCTCCTCCTGGGGGATCCCGAGGTGTTCCCAGACTACATGAGATATATAGCGTTTTCTGGATCTACCCCAGGATCTCTTACCAGTTGTACTTGCCCGGAAATCCTCTAATGAGAGGAGGATGCGTCCTGATCAGATGCCCTAAAACCCTTAACCGGCCCTTGCTCTAGCAGCAGCTCTACTCTGAGCTCCCTCTGGATGTCCTCCTCACTTTATCTCCAAGGCTGAGCCCAGCAACCCTCCACTAGAAACTCATTCAGCTGCTTGTGTCCGTGATCTCATTCTTTCAGTCACAATGCAACGCTCATGACCATAGGTGAGGGTTGGAGGGTAGATGCACTGGTAAATTGACAGCTTTGCCTTCCAGCTCAGCTCCCTCTTTACCACAACGGTCTGGTGCAACACCCAAACCATCTGTCCATCTCAAGCTCATTTTCACCCTCACTCATGAACAAGACGAAGACTTTGTATCATGAACATCATATTTCTACTGTTTACTTCACAAACAATGTGATGAATGCTAAAATGATTGCTACAGATAACTTTCCAGGGTTTTACAATACTGTCTTGCTGTGCAGTGTAGCGTCTCACGAGAAGGGCTGGATATCAGTACTCAATACCTTTATGGTATTGACTGAAATAACCCAATATGAAGAATTATTGAACTTCTCCCGTCAAACAATGTCTGCATTTGATCCTTTTTGTACCCAGATCTAGAAGAAAATGTTGGCAGTGGTTGTTACCAGGTAGTTAAGTGAAATATTGCCTCTTCATCGGCGATACAGAGGAACGTCTACATCTTGCTGATCATTCACAGATTGGGGTTGCACGCTTACAATTTTTAGAACAAAAAAGAAAAGACTGGAGGGTTTAGAGTTGCAGTCAGTGGAATATTTAAAAATAGCAGGTTTGTGTTCTGAGTCCTTGTCGAGCAAGAGTATCCATCTTCCACTGACCAATCAACTGACTGACAGGTTTCTGGCTCCACCTTTCAGTATCTGATCAGTATACTCGGTACCTCAACAACAGGATGATGAAAAATGGGATTGTATAAGCAGTTCTACTAGTCCCATACACAACTTTTGCAAATAGACAAAAAATTTGCAAAAATAACCATTCTAATGTGTAACAAACTGAACTAAATTGAACCGGACTGCTTAGTGGAAACACTGCTTCATAGTGATATCCAGCCACCAATGAAACCTTGATACTCACAAATCTTACACTCGAATTGGACTTTCTGAATTGTTATTTACCCTCTGACAGGCACCTGATGCAATACTGCCAATGCATTTTTGCAGTTTTTTTTTCAAGACCTCTGATGAGATTACACCTTAAGACATCAGCATTACAATGTTCTTGCTTAACAGACATGGAGCGTTGGGGACGAAAACAATTACAGGTTACCACAATTGTTCATTGTGTCTCATTTAGGTAGTCAAAATGGAAGACTCAGCATTTGTGACGCCTCACAACGTCCCAACAAAAACACTAATGACATTTTTTTTTTTTTACCTACTCTCACCTGACAGCTTTTCCAACATGTTTCATGGCACGCTTGTCGTTGGTGCTGTCAAGTGAAACAGTCAAGTTGTTTTCTGGCATCTTATTGATCCCCAGTGTACAGAAACGCAGCTAGTTGTGATTGATTGGTTGCGTCCAGCATATGGTCGGCCTTTTTTCTTTTGTTCTTGTGTTCCTAAAATGTGAGATTTTTACTCAATATTTGATGGATGGCTTCATCTATCAAATATTCAGCAAAAATCTCATCACCCTTAACTTGTGGTAATTTACATGATCACTTTAGATAAATGTAGCGTTTCATTTTTTGTTCTTTTTTGTGTGCTGAGAATATTACTCCATTTCTACTCCCTTCGGACAGCTTGAAAAAATGAATTGCCGTCAAGCTAAAAATAAAAGTCATTTTTCTTGATTCCTGAAAAGCTGACATTGTGGAGGTTCACTTATGATATGCACCCTCTGTACACATCATGAAGCACGGCATCTCCAAAGACACCTGGTGGAAAAATTAATATTCTGAGCCTTTTGTTCTTTGGACATAGAGAAATGACATGTTTTTACCACATTTCAACAGAATATTTCTTTTTGAGCGGTTGTCTCTGGAGAGAAATGAACACCTGAAGCAGTCACTCATGGATGTCAATAAACATGGACTTGTACTGTGTAACATGCCATCCTCACACACTATTGTTTCTCCACAGAGGCCTGACTCATATTTGAGGCTACGCACTGAATGAATTTTCCAGTCAAATATGAAGTGAAAGTTCCACTCTGTCGCACGTTAAATGGGACATAATTTGAGGTGCAGATCAACATGGAATTTGCATACTTCTACAAATCCAGATGGGATATGCCCTCTGTAATTAGCAATAATGCTCAATTCATTTTGCCTATGACCATTTCTTCTCCACAGAGGCACTTATTTAATCCCAGAGCCATACTTTCCCACCTCAAAAAATGCCGCAGTGGAACGTCTACATCTATATTCACACTTTTCAGCGTCTCAGAGCGCTGCAGCATCTCCTAAGTAGTCTTTTGAAAACCCTCAAAGTGTCATCTTTGGATAACTGCTATTTTCAGTGGGCTGTAATGAATAGCACTTAAAAATCTGAATGGCTCTCGTATCAGGTTTTGCATCCAAAGTATTTTGGGGAACAATGAGGGAAGAATCACAAAGCAAAGGAGACAGAGCGGAGCAGTTGAGTAATGACTTTGTAATCTGCCTCCCTGCGTATATATTCACCTCGTTATTAACTCTTTTATGTATTTTTATCTTCCAACAGACGCGGTAAAGTAGTGACACCCAACTCTGGTCCCACCCGTCTCTTTGTTATAAGATGGCACAGGCTGAATTCAGGTCCTGAGAAGAGGGTAAGTGTTGGATCATTACTGTCATTTTTACATGATATCATTGTGCTGTCCTCTAACGGAGCAGATCCTTTATCAAACACATGATCTATACACCCTGCAAGTCAGAGGATGTCTCAATTATCAGCTCTGAAAAAAAATTCATTTATCATCTGCTACTTCATTGTGAGACAGCCTCTGACATTTCATTATGATGTGTACACAACATAGCATGTCTGCCAGTGGCACTGTATCTGATATAAGACTGAGCTCAGATTGTAAAAGTTTGAAATTGGGGTTTTACCTCTCACATACGTAGAAATTTACCAGAAAAAGCCACCATATTTGAAAATAAGACTGCTTTTCAAATTACCAGACAACATTTTTCCAGCAGGAGCGCCATTTTTCTATTTAAAACACAACTTGCTTTCATAAACTAACTCATGAAGTAGCAGTTGGGTGATGATTTTAACTCACTAGTAAATTGCACATAACCCATATTACACATAAAAAATATTGCACATGCATTGCACATAACACATATCACACACATACGGTTGTTAAAGCATCATGGAATTATTGCACAATCCCTGCAGCCTTAAGCAGCATTGTTTAAAAGTTTGATGGAGGTAGGGACAAATGTGTTTTTAAAACAGTTGTGTTTGCAGTGGAGAACTCTGTATCGTCTGCCAGATGGCAAGAGCTGGTATTCTGCATGGAGGATACGTGATGGATCAGTTATTATTCTCTCAGCTTGCCTAATAACAGACTGCTCATACATTTACTGGAGGGGCTGGTTTTCTTTCCTTCCCATCACCTTCATGGCAGTGTGCACCACACGAGCATGCTGAGTTTTTAAATGTAAAGTGAGCTTGCCATACTCTGCTGACATCCTATATCTGACTAAGCTTCTTACGATGCCTTGATAAAATAAAAACAAAATCCTCTGGTCCACACCAAACACTCTGGGTAAGAAGTACAGTCTCTGCTGTAGGCGAGAACACAAACCCTCAACATGGACGTTCCAGCTGAACATGTCGTCCAAGTGGACATCGGGCTACTTGTGTGTATCACCAGACGAGGAATCTCCATATCACCCAACCTTAATTATTATGCAGATGCTTAACTTAAAGTTTTGACACAGTTTCTAGTAGTCAATATACTTCATTTTAATTCAGTTAAAGTTTCGTGTTTGTCATTCCATCCATATCTGCAAGAACACAGCGAAATAACATTTCTCTGGACCAGCTTGCAAAATAAAAAATAAATAAAAACAGAGACACTGAGCAGCAGCTAAAAAGAGACAAGTGCAATAGATAATAAAGTGCAATACTTATAAAGTGCAATCAAGTGCCTGATTTAAAAAGTTAAATGCTTGATAAATACTATTAAAAATGGTAGCTTGTGGTTTTGGTGTGCTACCCCAAGATTTTCAGTGGCAGCATCCACCTTCCAAGCCTAAAAAAATGCATTTCTGATCTTCAAGAGATAGACTTTTAGTGGACTATTCCTTTAGCTGGGGATCAAGGGTAATCAATCTGATGTTTTTATTGGAAGAATATAACTTCTTATCTCAAAACCGCCTGATTTTTGTGTCCTTTGTTATATTGAAAGAATATCACATACCCTGTAAAGAGCCTCCTGCTTTGTTATTGCTCTCATTGCCTCCCTCCCCTCTGCATCTAAAATCTGATACAAGAGCTTTTCAGTTTTAAGTGCTATTCATTACAGCCCACTGAAAATAGCATTCATCCGTGCCCTCTGAAGAGAGAAAGACTTTTCAGTTTTCTGTCCCCGTGCCTCTTTTTCAGAATCCGTGCTTTTGCTGGCAGGTCTTCTCACCAGACCAGCGGACTATAAATATGACCCCTCTGAATGCCCACATCCTTGCCCCTAAAATAAATCATGTGCCTTTCAGCTGCAGCAGACACACGGCACCTACCAGGACAGTCCCGTCTGTCTACACAAGCTGCAAAAGTTCTCAGATCACAATCTAGCGACGCACACACACACTTAAGGACACCCACAGACAACAGAGTAGAGCGATCCTCTGAAGTACCCTGGGAACGAAGCACTGCTGGCTCACCTCAGGGCTCTGAATAACTGGATGCCAGCTCTGGCCCAGCGCAGGCCCTGCCTTGCCTTGCCTGTCACTCCTCCTGGCTGCTGGCTGGCCCAGTTTGCTGTAACAGAGAATAGGAGCCAGTGTGGGGACTGGGGGGACTGGAGCTCATCAGAGGAGGTTGACTCAGTCCTGCCTACTCCCTCAACGCTGCGGGTCTGGCACTGTGCACAGGTGGAAAACGGAAGAGGGTGAGTGGGTAATCACGAGGGTGTTGGCCCCATTCTGCCCACACAAAAAAAAAAGCACAACCCACAACTATGGGCCCTCTTACCAGCCTGTCGTGTGTGGTTTTTTGAGACTGTCATCACAGACGTTCAGCAATGAGAAACACAGACAGGGAGGAAGAGGAAGGAGAATTCAAAAAAGCAGGACTTGTGCCCACTGGATTCAAGTAAATACAGGCTGAAAGCTCAGAGAGGCAAAGACCTTCAGAGGGAAGAAGTGTTTTGGTTTCATGGCGGACCAAAACTTATTCTGAGACTACAAAGTAGTGAGCAAATTTAATGTGTCAGCGTGGTTAACTAAATATGAACAAATACAGTTTGTCTGTTTACTTCTGCATCTTTGCTGGTATGTGTACCCAAATGGAGAGTGAGCAAACACCAAAACCGACTGACACACAAACCGACTCACACGGAGGAAACAGGTAGACAAATTCATTTTGACGCAAATCGCCCTTGACTTTTGCCAATCTGTCAGAAAGCCTCACCCTTCCCAGGCATTATCCGCACCGTGATATTCTTTCCTTCCGTCTTTAAAGGGACGTCAGCATGATGAGCGTCTAAGCTGGAAACGAGCTGCAGTTGTTTTCTTTGCAAAAACACCTGTCTAAACAGCCGCAAAGCCAAGGGCAAGTCTCGCCTGTCAGCGTCGGTGACAGCTCTTGACAAAAATTCAGCAGAGACAATTCCTAAGACGTCCACTCAAGCGAAACAATGCACGTGTGCTGGAATGACCCCAGCTGGGCTGCCTCACTCCTCTTTGAGTTTCAGTGTTGTTTGTAGGAGCTCTGCAGCAGACATTTAACAACACCTGGACGACGGTAAAATGTGAGACGTTCCTGTAAAGATACAGTCTTTGTTTTGTTTGTCTCTGTGGTTTCAGATGCACCTAATCCTCCTAAATACACCAGCGGTTTCAGTGACATTGACTCAGCAAAAAAAAAAAAAACTCTTACAGTTGTGTGACAGCAACAAAAGGCCAGACTATTTAAGTGATTAATTAATACAGCTTACAACCATTTATAAAGCCGTTTGTATCATCTGTCCGGAGTGGATTTAGGGGCTGTTTCAGTGAAGATTTACTGAACAAAGACCAGGTGGCTCATTAGCTACCAGAGACTTAGGTTGGTTTGTATAGAGGGGGATCTCTGGGGTGGTCAAGTTTCAGTCCTTATGCTTAAATTTCAACACATGGATTCTTAATCTGCAATGCCCTCATCAGCTATAGTCCAGTTCCCATCATCTGCTGCTCACATGAGCACCTCCGGGGCCTGTTCCTGTTGGTTTGTGTTCGCAGCACCGAGTGAAAAATTGCAGTGAAACCAAGACTCAAATGTGGTAACAAGTTGACAAAAGCTGAGTGATGAGAAGGCCTGTACACATTCACAGAGCTCGGCTTTTGGTAAAACTGTATGACTAAAACTAACTTTGTTTACTGTTACTGTTCAATTAATTCAATTTTAATACCATAAACGAAATGTACACACAAAAACAGGGCATATGCTTTTTCCAGCACATAAACTTTATAATGGAGGAACGTGCAGTGACAATGTGGACACCTCACAAGATTCGTCAGAGCATCGTACACACAGTTTTAGCTGAGATAACTGCGGGTGAGATGATGAAAAGGAGATTAAACATAAATTGAGAGATGGAAGAAAATGTTTTAAGGTTGTTCACAGATTGTTTTATTTATGTATTTATTTATTTATTTGCAGCTTACACAGAATTCAGTAAAATTTCAATCAAAGGCGCATTTATGAAGTTTGTCTTAAATCATTAATGAGTGATACATTTCAGCATTATTTTTATCTGCATTAATTTCCCCATTAGTAGAGCATTTTTTACAGTTAGTTTCCACACCAGTGCTATAGATGAATAATTGATCTTTCTGACTTTTAATAATAATGAAGATCAAGATTTCACCACATCAGTGATTTGCTGAAATGTGATCAATTAGTGGTTCAGCTGTGCGTAAATACAGTTGCTCTGGCACTGTTGGAGAACCTCGCCAATGCAACACAGTTAGTAAAATCTTTGCTGTATTTCACTGACAGGAGTAATGAATGGTGTCAATATGTTTAAAGGCATTTATAAGTCCATCTACAGTGAACTGTGGGCATGGAAATGAGGCTTGTGCCTGTGTGCTCACCGCCACGATGAATGAGATTTATAAAAACAGAATCAGGCATACACACGGCTTTATAAATCTGATGAAAAGAATGCGCATGCATATATCTGCCTCTGAGCATACACACTGTTTTAGTTGTTAATCCAAACAGAGTTGTATGTATTTGGCCCTGAAGTTGTATGAGCTGCAAATAATGGAGAGACTGCAAATGATTAATTTTATTAAACAAGTTAATACAATGCCAATGATGCCTAGAAAACTCTTGGGGGTGCGGGAGATGCAGCGAGCTCACCTGCAGGCACACATCATAAGTATGTGTCAGCAGTGTTTGTTTAATTACTCTCTCTCAGCCAGACAAAAGCTCTGTGCTCCAGCGCTTAAGTTTTTGCTTAAATTGAAACCTCGCCTGTTTTGAGATAATGAGATTCCTAGTTTGTGTGGCTGCAGTAGAGACAGTGTGTGCAACAGGTCTGATGGCGCCCAATGTTCCCACAGTATTACAATCTATGTGAGGTGTGTGTGTGTGTGTGTGTGTGTGTGTCATTTAGTGTCCCCTCTCCATGAACGCAGCACTGGCAGAACTCATGAGTTATTTTGTGGGTTTTTTGTCATTGGCAGTATGTGGAATATTAGTCGTGGAGTGAATAATTAATCGGTCGATCCGATCACATCAGAAAGATTGATGAGAGGAGCAGCTGCTGCAGAGGAAGGTGGAAACAAACTTTAAGATCCAGTGCAATGAACGGTTCAGTTTCGCTTTTACTGTGCTTGGCATTCTGCTGCTCCGTCTGTACACGCTGTGTTTTGACAGTGCGGTGCAATCAATAACCAAACGGTATCTTTAATCCAATAGCGTTCCAAATGGATGGTCCAGCTCCAAAAATACAAAATCAATATTTGGAGCCAGATGTTGATATTGTGACCGACTGCCACAAAAAGATGAATGCATTAGAAACCCTGGTGATGACTTAAACTCCACAAAAAGAATTGAAAAGCTTTCTGTGCATACAATCCACTGTAGTAAAAATCCTCTTTATAGTTTGTAGGTGTATAATATATCCTACTAGCCTGCAATCAGATACAAAAACATTTAATAATTGACATTACTTACTACAGCAGGCAAACAATATATGTAAGACCTATGTTAAAAACATGGAGGACTTAAAACCTCTAAAGGGCTTTTTTGAGGAGACAGATTTTCAAAGTTTTATCGATTTTTCAACACCTGCGTACTCCGTAATTCATAGGTATCAATTACTCCGAAAAGAATATCACAAATTAAATATTCACAGATGCACTGCACAAATCATTTCGTATTTTCCATGTACCATTTTTATTTAGAAACACAAAACTCTGCCGCTGTTTAACGTCAACTACACAATCACTTTAAACTGTACATTCTCAATTTTTTTTAAGCGTACATATTCTTTAGATGATCAGGATTTACAGGATGCGTTCTGATCATTCCTAATCAATGAAAGCAGCTTTGAAATGGAGCTTTTATTGTACAAATACATATTTTACACATATGGCGAATATTTCGGTCGGTGGACAACACATTAAAACATGCCAACATGTACAGTCATGTAGAAACTACTTTGACAAAACTGGTTAAACGTACAATATCTCAGTTCTCTAACGATACACATACTGACAAACAGGCTATTAAAATGAAGATCCTATGAAGCATTTCATGCGTCATAGCCATTCTTCAATGCAGACTTCTGTTCTATAACGGACAGCTGAATAAGGCTATGTAGAGACCTCTAATAAAATGTTGTATATTTCAGCTCAGCTCACGCTCAGCTTGACACTCGCGTACTTCCTGAGTCAGAGTCACCTACCTTCATCAACACTTTATTAACACAGCATCTGAATTTTCATGTAACAGGATGAAACCTGGGAATGTCACACAGTGTGGAAATGAAAAACGAAATTATCAAAATGCATTGTAGACTCTATGCAAAACATCTGGAGAACCGAGATTATTATTTGAATATAATCTGAATATAAAATGTATTGATTTCTGATTGTAAAATTTGAATATTTCTATTTAAAATAACAGTACACAGTTCATGTCACAGCACAGCTAGTGCAAGCCCCTAATTGGCAAATTGAAAACAGAGATTCATTTCAGTCCACTACAGCATTTTTCAATGCCTACTTCCCTTCTGTCCAACTGAGGAGCACCACAGACATAAAAGAACATTTGGTTTTAACCTCCCTGTTTAACTTTTATGGCAAATCCACTTTGTAGAGGCGGATTTGACAGGTGTTGATAGTCTTTAGAAATATACTGCAGCGTATCTAATCATTTAAACAAAGGTCTCTAATAGCAATGGCAGAGGAAAATATACTGATATATAAAAATGTTTTCAATTACCAGAGTGATTAAAGTCTTTCTCTTTTAAACAACCAGCTTTATTCTAACACATATCGTAACACATATGTCGTATTTTTATATTTATTTAAGGTGAATCATAGAAATAAAATGATAGCTGCGTGTTAACTTGAAAAAAAAAGGAGATCCCATTTCCTTTTTGGTAAACCACCCAAGAAACCAATCTTGCTAAATATCCGAACTACAGGCCAAGGCCTCGAAACCACACGGTCTGCTCTTCATCTCGCTCGTACAACTGACACACAGGAACACAGAGGACTCACTCTGAGCACATCTCATCCAGTCACCCCACTAACCCGAAAAGAGGAATACTGACTGAAGGCAAATTTACATTTTTAAGTGTGACTTTGTTTGTGTGTGTATGTGTGTGTGTTTGCTGAACATGGGGGGGGGTCACTGCATCACACACATGGAGCTGCGAGGGGGGTTGACTGTCCTGGCCACGGTGTCCTGACTGTAGTTCACGATGTCCGCCTTCACCACACGCTGTAAAAGTGTAATGACAGATAAACACATGCAATTAAAAGGCTACCATAACAGAAGGAAAGGTTAAATCACGATAATTTTAATGTTGTAGAGGTTAAGTCTAGTAGCTTCTACCCAGGATAAAGAAATAAAATTAAATCCACCATGTTAAACACCTTTGGCCTAAGAGTTAAAAAGAGTGAGAAAATATGTATATGACTATAAATAAAATGAGCTATTCATAATAGTGAAAAAAACACTGTAATCTAAAATATATGTACTTTATTAAAGCAATAGTTCAGCAATAGACATCTTGAAAAATAAGATTTGCTTTTTAGCTGAGAGTTAGACGAGATGATCGATACCTCTCCATGTCTGTACGATAAATATGAAGCTACAGTCAGCAGCTGTTCTTAGCGTAGCATAAAGACTGGAATCAGGGAAAAACAGTTAGCATTGCTCTGTCCAGAGGCTAAAAAATCTGCCTACTAGCACCTTTTACACTCACTAATTAAAGTGTTGGACTATTTTTTGGCCAGCCACAATGACTTGTAGTTACCATAAGGTTGCCAGAAAACTAGCAAAGACTCTTCACATGATTGTGCACAGACAAGACAGTGACATCAATCTTCTTATCTAACTCATAAAAAATAAGTATTATTTATTTATTATATTTTTAGCGTCAAACTATTCCTGTAACATTTCTTTGTACACAGCTCAAAATCCATGTTGTGATTTAAAATATATCATAAGTTTTTTCTCACTACATAACTCTCAAGCAACTCGAAGAAACACACATAACTTAGATTCCTTGAACAGTTTCACAAAATACAGTCAACTCTCTTAGTCCGATGGGTTTCTCTACTTTTTCTATAGATCTCTAATCTGAACCACAGATGTCAAATACATCCATAATGAGTGTGCTACTTACTACAACTGAAAAATCAACTATTTTGCTCTACTGACATCTACTGAAATATATCACTGTGTCAACATACTTGCAACTATTGAACAGAACATATTTTGCTTTGCTGGTGGTTCTCTTGTCTAATTGGGCCTTCATCTTGTGGATAGTCGACCAGCTCAGCCTTCACAATCCTCTGAGCAGGTTCAACACGTCAGCAGCAGAGAGATGGAGGAAGCAAAAAAAAAAAGGGCCGACACATGAGACAGGATGATAACAGTGTAGAAAAGAACTGAGCCATGTAGAGTGAGGAAAATGGATAGAGAGGATGAGGAGAAGGTCACAGAGTGAGAGAAATGAACAAGAAATGTAAGAAACAGACAAAAAAAAACTGATGCATGAAATCAATGTGCATAGACAGACAGCAGCCCAAGCCAATTATGTCAACTGTGACAAAATCCATCTGTAAGCCAGAATAACTGACTTAAATGTTATAATTAAATATTAAACTAACCCAAAAATCATATTTTGACTTTAACGAAAAAAGTAAGCTGTAAGTACAAGTTTGTTTAAATTACTATTGTGTAATCTCTTTTTTTTAAATTAAACAATTAGTTGATAGATTGAAGTAAAATCATGACTCTAATTTTACAGAAGTTAATGTAATGGTTTTGTCCAACAGTCCCAAACAGAAAGATAATCAGTGTATTATATAAAAATAAAATCTGCAGAACTTTTGAAAAGCAGAATCCAAAAAGTGTTTTGCTTGATATATGTTGTGACAGATTATGAGATTAGAATTATTATTAATTTTCTGTTAATCTACTAATCCAGGTTTAGCGTTCTGTAGCCGAACCGAGTGACCTGTGATCAGTTTCTGATAAGTTCATTAGAATAATCATCTTCATGTTGCATTGTTTTTTTCCTGATTTTTGATACAGAGATGTGCGTTGTTTGATGCATCGAGGTTATAGGTAGCAGTTGGGAGGTTTTAGTGACTGGATATTTTTTGAATTTCAATCAAACACACCCATACTAATCCAGTAGTGGAATTATTGCTTTGGCATTGCAGTAAATTGCTCACATTTGATAATATGTGGCCTCCCTGTGATATGGCCTGAAGAAAGTGATAGAGTAATTTAAAAATTAAAGTGTAATCCTGGGACATTGTAAAGGCGGAGAGGCAGTCATTCTTCAGTGTTACAGTGACCTAATGTTGTGTTTTGATTATAAACCAAGTTGTATTTGTTCCTCTGGGTCCTGCTGCCACTTTACCTTTTATTTCTGACCGATGTGATGTCTCTAGCTATCTTATGGACATCTTGAAATCTAGAGCTACACATGGCAGTTGTCAAATTTTAGAAGTACTTAAACTGGGCCTTCAAGTTCAAATTAGCCTTCATTTGATCTTCATGTGGCAACAGGCTGCTGGACTCTTTGCTGCATCATCAGCGAAGAACAGACCACGTGGCCACATGGTTGGCTGTCTGATTAACGAGCTGCCGAAGCCTGGTGTCGGAGTCAGTGAGTGATCCGTGGCCTCGCTATCTGATCCAACAGACACAGGACCATGACGGAGAGGGCTGCCAGGCAGATATAATACCGTCAGGGGTTGTGACCCCCGTGTTCAGCTCTCTGGAGCTGACAGCTGATAATGAGGCTTCGCTGGCCCCACGGCTAGACCTGGAGCCATGACCTGCTCAGAGCCTCACCTCTAAATCCACCACACAAACTCAGTGTGTCACTCCTTCACATCTCCAACATCATATTGTCTTCATAAGAATTCATATAAAATGCTTCTTTTTCCTAGACGGTAATTTGATGACAAAGAATACATTTATGTTAACTGAACTGAAACAATTAGTCAATTCATGTATTAAACAATAAACAAAAACTTAGTCTGCAACTATTTTAAACATGCCAAACAAACACGCAAAGTTCTAACTAGAAATGGTATAAACATTTTATAACAAGATTATAGCAACCATTATGATCATGGTTATCAGTATTATCATGGTATTGGTAAAAAGTGCTGAAATTGTTCAAAGTTTTAGTTTTTTAATCAGCTTTATAACAACTTTATCAAATGTATATTAACATTATATAGCTTGTCTCTAAAATGCTTGCATGAATGTCTAAGTCATTATCACTGATGATAATGGACCAGCAGCATCACTGGGTTTCACGGACTCTGTAAACAAGGGAATAGCAAAACAAACCCATGATGCACGCTGCGCCTGTGTCTGGGAAACTGTTGCTAAGTTTGGTTGATGCTGGACAGTTTCTCAGATGTCATCTTTTTTCCAGAAATTTTGTGATCTGCTATGTTTTCTTTATTTATTTTTTTAACTACTTCCGGACATTTTACAGTCACAGCAACTAGTTGATTGATAAAATAATTGTCAGATTAATCGAGAATGGAAATAAGACTTGATTGCAGCTGTAGACCAAACCAGCAGACATTCACTAGTAGGTAAATGTGTTCAAAATCTGATAAATAAAAATAAAATAGAACTAAGAGAAATAAAATTACTTTTTCTCATTTTAAGGCAGATATTTTCAGATATTTCACTATGCTTTCGAGATTTCTTTAAGATCTAAAATTACATGTTCTTCCTAATTTTGCAATTGTAGGTTTTTATTTGCATCAGAAAACACTTCATAGTGTCAAGTTTTGTGTGTTTCTGTCAAAGAGCCTTTTTGGATGCAGCCCTCACCCTGCCTGTTGAGCCTGGATTAAAGCACTTTGCTTTATTGACAGAGCTATCAGAGGGAGGGCAGGAAGAAGAGGGTGGACGGACAGCTCCATTAGTCGACGGTCATTTTCAGTTAGTCAGCAGCAGTGTTGGTGATGGGAGAGGGGCTTGAGAATTTGGCCAGTCCTTCCTTTACATGCTCTCCCATCTCTGAGGGTCCTGACCTCTCTGTAGCCCCCAGGCTCATCAACCACTGCCCAGCCAGTGTGGCTCCAGTCGGTCATATCAGACCCAGGATTAATGCTTCTGGGGGAGGTGACCTTGTAAATCCTACAGCTGCCACCACTGGGCACCTCAGTCTGGCTGGCAAGCTGAGACCCTGTTTTAGCCCCAAAACGGTGGGAGATAAACCAAATAAATCAGACAGCCAATGCTAACCTCCTCACCCCTACGACAGCCTACCTTTAACCCCCGACTTCACGCGTTAATGTGGTCAATGTGGGTCTTTTTACAGATGGCCAGTGTCAGTGGCAGGTAGACCATCACAGCAGGCAGACGTAACAAACTCATGTTTACACAACAAAAGGTTCTTTACAGTGTGTGGTGACCTCCTTTGCCCTCACACACTCACTTTGACCTCCCTAAAGTTCAGGAAGAACATCACACTTTATGTTAGGGGAGAGAAACCTGAAAAAATCAGCTCTTTTGCACTTCTACCAATCAGTTATACATGTAGAGGAATATCTTACCCTCTAAATGATCATATTTATATCACTGTCTCACCCAGCGAGAATTTGTGAGAAAAACTTTGTTTCTTTTGCATGCCTCCACAGTGAACGTAGAATCCAAAGATGGGAAAAATTCTTGATTAACTGGAGTAAAAGTGAACCACTTTTACAATGGAAAATCTGTATCAAAACACCTGTTTACGAACTCTTACGCAAGTCATGCCGTGCATGACAAGTCTCATTTATCCAGTCAAATGCTCAGTAAATATGCATTTTCAATCCCAGTTAAGAAAAAAAAGCCATTTAAAATGTGGCTTGGGAGGCACCTGCATAGAAATTTTGGTGTCATTCGAGAGAAATGCATTGATGGCATAATGGCTCACCTGGGACTGCTCTATTTCTGCTTTGTTTAGCTTTACACCCAGAATCTCAGCAGCCACTCTCTGGAAACAAAGGTACACCTGGAGAAACAGAAAACAGTTAAGTGTTTCCAAAGTCACTCTACACTACAAATGTTGATTGTGACTTGTTGAATCAGCTGTTACTAACCGAGTCTCCCGTCTTGGCCGATACGAACTGGCTGATGAGGCTGTTCTCTTGGCAGAAACGCTGGTGTTTGTCAGCCTTCACTGTCCTCATGTGCTCCAGGTCGACTGTGGACGAAACACAGCGTGACGTGTGAGAAAACTTTCAAAAGATGGATAGATTTATACAGTGGTTACACGGCACTCTCGCTGGGTTAACTGTCACGTATCTGAACATAAACAGAAAAGATAACTGTTTACACTCGAGTTAAGATGGAGGGGCGTCTGCCTAGTGTAAAATAATAGACATGTGAAAACAAAGCATAATTCAATTGTTATGTTGCTTTCAAACCCAGCTGCTGGTTTTATTTTTTAATTTATGGCGGGAGTCTTTTCAGAGGGTTTGAGAGTGGAAATGATTAATTCGGTAGCCCCGAGCATCTATTCCCAGCTGGTACTAAAGCTTGATGTGACACATTCCTCAGTGTAAGCCTAGTACAGTCGAAGCCCGAAGCCATGAACCTCTATTTGACCTGAAACAGACAAACCAGCCCAGCTGTGGAGAAATGCTTAAGAAACAATACGTGGATGACCGAAGTCTTCAGGCTACACTCAGAGTGAGAGTGTAGACGGAGAAAACAGTTTGACTTATGAGTGTGCTGGCCTTTAAGGTGGGCACGCAGGCCCAAGATCTGGGACTGTCACCTTCATGCTGATTTACTGTGAGCGCACAATGACAGCGCCTTCCTTTTTAGCTATTGTGATGTGCATTTGACTCCTGTGCAGTGATACCAGGCGCTTTGCTTCCCTCCTTCCTCACTATGGGGTCATGCCGGGGTCGATGAGGAAGGTCACCCGGGGGTCTTGCTGCTGAAAGCAATAGCTTCGTTCTTTATTTCTGGCTTTGTGCGGAAAGGCGGCCACGCCCGGTATCTGGTGCATGTGTGTCTATGGTAGCTGGAGGAGGTCAGACTACTGTACGGTATTGCATTTCTCTCGTCCCCCCGAGTTTTACTCTTTGTGTGAGGTTTCATTGAAGTTGTCAAGGATTTACCCCGTTCTCATGCCCCTTAGTGTGTGTGTGTGTGTGTGTGTGTGTGTGTGTGTGTGTTAGAAAGGGAGGAGCTATAAAACCAGAAATAGAGAAAGAGAGACAGATACATAGTGAGAAACAAATATAAACAGTGTTGTTGATATCGTAGTAACTCGTATGACCCCAAAAAATTTAAGTCTAAACCACAGCGACGAGAAGAGGAAAAAAAAACACATTTGGAAAGAATCATTTGAGGCTTAAACTAATATTACCATCATCATATCATCATACATGACATATAAACACAAACCTTTCTGGGCGAGGGCAGACACTTTTACAACTACTCAGTATCCAGGGTAGACCATCATGTCTCAGCCTGTACATAAACATGGCTGTCTCATAGGCGTCAGCAGGTTATTAATTCCAGTCATTAACAGCGGAGGTACCCAGCATGCTACTAGAAGTAAACACTGCTAATCCTTTGGATCCTGCACACTTGGGAGACGTTATCAATCATGTGTCACAGTCAGATTAGCCAACGTTAACATGGTGGCTCAGGAGCTGAGTACGACATGTTACTGTACGCTGAAAAGGTGTGGGGAGGTATCTGAATCTCGCCTGTGGGTGTGTGGATCAATAGGAAATGTTAAAACAAGAAAAATAAATAAGCAATAAAATAAGGAGAGGCAGAATTTCTGAGAAAAATTAAGTTTTGCTTGAATTGCAAATTGCAGGTGGAAACCCTTTAAATAAGCTAATAGTATTGATGTCACTCGTTTGTATGTGAGATGTCATACGTCAGTTGCAGTTAAAGCCCTGAAAGAGCATTAGCTGTATGTTGAAGTGTAATTGCTAGAAGTTTTTGAAATTTTATTTCAAGTTCAAGCACTGAAAGCTGATAAAGTTTCAGTTACAGTGTAAGACGTTACGTTTAAATGTCAGTTTAAGTGTAGACTCAGGTAGCAAGACGTATTTCCAAGGTGTTGTGGAGGTCTGGAAGCACACAAGGGAAAAAACGCTCTGGATTGTTGTATTTCTTTAAACCAATCACAGTGGTACGAAGCTCCAAAATGTGACTGTGCTCACACAGAAAAGTGTTGAGGAGGAACTTGTTTTGGTTGAATATTTGCACATAGGGAGGTGAGCACTGTCATTAAAATGGCTCCACAAAAGAAAAGGTCACAACATCAATGGTGTGGTTAAACTTTTAATGATTAAATAGATAAATAATTCGACATCAGTGGACAAGAGGTGAAGCCTCACTCTACTTGAGCTCTAAAGGAGTTCACTCGATCTGTTAAAACCACAGACGATTAGTTAGCTGTATGTGGTTCCTGCAGACCATTATTATGATGATATCGCTAAAGCTGATAGTGGAATGGCTCGGTACATTGGTGAAGTCAATGTCACCGGCGCACGCCTCTGCCAGGGTAAAAAGATGCAGCAAATCAACTCTGTACACTGTCTATGTAAGAAAATGGGTTAAAATTGAGTATAATACAGGTAAACAATAGACAGCAGTAGAAACAGGTCTTTGAAAACTTTTCAGTTGCTTCTTCTCTTTATATATCTCTTACTAATTCAGTCTCTCTTTTAAACTTGGTGCAGATATATTTGGATCAGTGTTTTAATGCTGCTTAAGCTGCTCATTCACCCGGGTATCGTGTTCCCATCAATGCTGATCGGAGCTGGAGCCAATAAAAACCCATGCCTACTGTAGAGTCATTTGGCCTGGGTGTGAATGCCGATCGTACACATTCCCGTTGCATTAAAAAGCCAGATGTTAGCGGATTTTAGCAGGATTTTTGTGCAGTGGGAATAAGGCTTTAGAGCCCTGTGAGACAAAGTTTTGTCTCAAAGTTTTGTCTCACAGGGACAAAATGAAATTGAAATTTTTGTCAAAACTCCTGCTTTTTGACATTTATGTTGTTAACTTGGAGATTTTTGAAAGCAGTAATGTGCAGATAGCAGAATGTGAGCCTAAATATCTGGCCATTGGCAAGCTTATCACCACGGTCTACATCCGGTGAGCCAGATTACCGTAAGTGTAAACAATGATAGCATTTCAGTTTCATTTAATTTACTTAGATGTAAAAATGCCCCAGAGATAGTTTAAGTGTGTGCAGTGTAAATAATTGTCAGTTGTTATGTAAGCAGTGACAGCAGATGAAATATCAGTTGAAGTATTTGAACAATTTAAGAGTAAAACTTAAATGAAGTGTCGGTTGACATGTAGCGGCTGCAGGATCAGTCCCTGAGCAGGTAGACAGAAGCACGTTAAGTTTTGTCATGCAACTATAGATGTTTAAATTTCCATTTTACTACTCTACTCTCCCATCACTGGGACAACTTTAAGATCAGATGATATGAACAAAAGCCCCCCAAAAATCTATTGTATGTTCCTTGTGGTGAGAACACACATTCTAATGTTTAATTACACCATGTGCATAACAAGTTCATGATTTGTGAACAACTACACAGCTCCTTTTAGTCACAAAGTAATACTGTAGCAGGGCCTCCAGTCTCACACAAAAGAATTTCTGCAGCATGTGGCATCTGTCTGTGTAAACTGAATACAAGACTAATCCCACAGTTTTAGTGTTTTGCTCCATTTTTCTCCCTAATGTACCCATTTCTACTTATCAGGTCAAAACAATCTTCCTCCGATGATCTGGTTTCCCTCTGTTTCTGTCAAACTGTACATCAGCTTAACAACCCCGAGGAAGTGACTGCAAACACGAAATAAACTGTTTAGGCCTCCGAGCGCATAGAGATAGTGGAGGGGATCATCACTCGTCAAGAGCGATGGCCCTCCCTCGCTCTGGTCACCATTAGTGTTTATTTAAAAGGTCTGCCTGTCATTGCAGTGAATTACAAGACAACAGTTGGAGATTAATATCTGGCGGATAAATTAGGCTTTTACCGTAAATAACCAGTTTGTTATTGCAGTGACCTATTACATAAATGGGAACACAACCAAATGAGAAGAAAATATGGATGTTCCTCTCCTCAAGTTAGTGTCTGTGGGGACGTCAGCTTAGCTTGTTCATGGAAAGAATCCGCTCACTGGCAGACCTGATTATCCTGAAACCAGACGGGCTTGGAGGGAGTCACTAAGAACTTGAAACTAGCAAGGAGGCTGGATTCTGGTTGGATGGATCTGTCCAGAGCAAGCTTTTAAACCAATACTGTGGCTTTATCACCTTCCCTCAAAAGAAGAACGACTGACATTAACCCTTAGGGACTGTATTTTACGCGTTATTCATTCTTCATTTTTTGATAATTTTGGCTATGTTCATGCATATGGCATACATTTTGGCAAGAATGTGTATTTTTGTTTAATTTGGGGATTTCCAGCGCAGTACATTCTTCCTTTTAAAAATGGAGATGCACTCTTGCTCAGTTTAACAGTCATGGTTGGTGCTACAGCATTACTCGTGCTGGTGTAATCAGCAGCTTATAGAGTGGTGCGGGAACGAATCCTTAAATTCAGAAACGAGTCAGCACCTTTGCAGTCCCTTGTCAAGGTGTATTTTGAATGGGTTTTTGGTTAGATAGCTGAAATAAGATCTGTGGTCAACAGAAGCTTTAAGGACTTTCACATTTTATCCTACAACATAAAATACCTCTGTAAATATCCCAATGTGAATTTTGAAGCCTTTACATGCCATAAAAAGGCAGTTGCTATGGTTAGGTGGCGAAATGAAACTACAGAGCTCGTTGTGGTGGCAACGTTAACTCATGCAACCATAGTGTAGTTCATTTATAAACTTACAATAGCTTTTTACTTCTGGCCGCTGCATCTATGCCACAAAAATCCCAACAGTAGTGTTCATTTGTGAATATAATCTCGTAGAGTAAAAGGTATAGGTATCAAGAACTTTTGTTTTCCACAGAGCTTTCGGCAATAATCCAAAATGCAATGGCTTTTTAACAAGGGAACCAAGGCTACGCTAACTTTTGCACCGGCTATCAAAATAAGGTCTTTCCTGCACCACTCTAATGTAAGCTAATGTTTTCAAGCTTCAGCTACTAAGTGCTTTTTAACTGATATGACTGAGTCATTTTCCGGTAATTGTCACTTTATCTTGCGTTCAGTAATGGTAAGTTATAAAACTGTCACATAACTTTTGCTAAATAACTGCCTCTGTGGCCACAAGTGACAGTTAATGAAAATTGCCATCACTAAAACATAGCGTGACAGTAGAGAAGCATAACAAGTAAATTTATAGAAGTTAAATTTGTAACATTGGTTACCATAACCTAACCCAAGTTTTCATTTCAAGATTTGTGTTATTTCTTCTTTGAGAAGTCTCACTTTAAAAAGGAAAACTCACTCTAGGCCCAAAAGGTTACTGGCAACATACTTTGCATTTCCAGACACACTCTATTGTTATTCTCGCTGACGCAGTAACGGGCCAAATGTGAACAATGTGAGAATTCAAGATGGATTTTTCCTTAAAAGTTCACCATCACATGTTGCCAAGGCAAAACAATAAGCGTATAGCTCTACACTGGCTAACCAGCCTGAAATCCTACACTGCACTGTGTGATCCTCAGTGGGCTTTTTAAAACCATGCTGTGATAACAGAGACACCTACTTACTGTTCTACTCAGTCGGCTGCTGGGGACCAATTGAAACAGTTTACCCAGCGAGCAACAGCCAGAGAATAAGCTTGACATAACACAGTTAATTGCCGGCAGCCTCGTTTTAAACTAAACAGCAGTTTGTGCAGTGCAGTGGGGAGTACGAGGGCTGAGGGTGGAATGTGTGATCTGTGTGTGTGTGTGTAGTAATGGTGGGGCGTGTGTGTGTTGTCAGAGACTTGGGGCTCTGAGGGGTCATATCACATTAAGTGAAAGTTACAGGGTTGAGCCTAATCAACCCCAGGGGAGAACCTATCACTTCCAACATTACCTCACACTATGCCTTTAAGACCCTGTTAAGAGGGTTTGCCTCAGTTTCCCCTCAGTGACGACCATGAAACAATTCAGACCGTATAGAGAGAGCAGGGATTATCAAACCAAGTCCAACTCCTAATGAAATGACTTACAACTGTCTGAGCAAATTGTTCACTTGGCACCACTACGTTTAAAAACATCCCAGAGCCTTTCAGCAGCTCTCACATTCAATGGAGCTTTGTGAGTCTCTATTGCTACACTCAAAGGACATGTCAAAGGACATGAGAGCAGTGTCTAATGCCTTGTCCATACGCACACCAGTTCATCTGAAAACAAAGCTTTTTTATGAGTTTTAGGTCACTGAAAACTGATCTTTTGTAAAACTCCTTCCAGGGTGAAGATTTCAGAAACTCCGTTTTCAGTGTTGATGACGTGTCGACAGGGAGCTTTCTGCACGTAACATCAGAGTATGCACTGTTATCTCCTTTGAGAGGCATCAAAAATGAGGCAACATTTTGTGCAATGGTATATGTGACCAAAATAGTGATAGTTAGCTTGCTAACAGGACTTTTTTACATTTTATTTTATTAGCAGCTGCTCCTCTCATCCATTAATCCGATTTGACATGAGCTGAAGTCTGACCTGTGGCAATCCAATTTATTATTAACTTACAGAAACATCGCTTGCAATAGATCACCTTCCACCTTTTCTTCCCTTTCTCTATCACTCTCTCTGTCACACACACGCTAAGTCCTACTTAAGTCGACTGATTACTTTATATACTTGATTTATAATGCATGTGCTGGTAAAGCACAGGATACAAACAATATGATAACCTGTTCACCAAAATGCTCACCAGCACCACTTGTGGTCAAAATCCCACAGGGAAACTCTAACGTTAAGATCAGCCCATAACAGAGAAACATTCAGTCAAAAATGCTCTGAAACATATTTCTCAGAGTGGTTAATAAGTTGTCTTAAAAACAATGCCATATATTCCACCACCAACCTCAACTACTAAGAAAATGCTACATAAAGTAACAGTAAGTCAGTGAACACTTTGACACTTTCTCATAAATTAATATTAAACTGCAGGAGTCTGAAAAGCAGCAGAATGATTTTCCCTCAAAGTCTGATAGCCAGCTGGGAAGGTTAATTGCATGTGACATTTTATTTACCCTTAAATTTTCTGCTACAAGATACAGCAAAACCTTTACTACCTTAAAAAGTCAGTAAAAAGTATAATGAATCATTCTTGGTGATGTGTGATTGAATCAGACATTGATTTAACTTTCACAACACCAGTGGCTAATAAAAAATGAAATGACTAGTGGAATTTATGTGAAGCATTTAAATGATTGGGTCCAACTGGTTTACATGACTTGGTGAGAGCTCATAAAAACAGAGTGTATTGAATTATGAAGGGCGTGATAAGTCTGGGCCAGTATTATAAATATTCACACCATAATATAAATGTAGACAATAACTATGTTCCCATTCAAAAAGAAAAAGTAGTGGCTCGTTCCCAGTTTCTGTTTTTTTAAATACAGTAGAAGTGTCACAAAAAATGTTGTTATTTTTACTCTTAAATGCAGTCATTCAGAAGTCCAAGGGTACTTCTGCTCATTTCATATGACCTCAGTGTGGGTATTGTTTACAGTAGGCAATGTTTGTTTTTTGAGGACTGGAACATCCAAATTTAAGGCCCTGAAACTGAAAATTATTTTAAAATATAATTTGGCTTTAACAGATTATTACAATTCCATAAATCATAATTCCTACAGCAGTACAGCTGCATAATACTTCATAATTCTGTAGCTAATTCTCTTCTGATATTGACCTTGGAGATTGTGTAAATATCTATGAGAATTAAACTCGTGGTGGAAAAATTGGAGATAATTATCCGTATATTAGAGCTTGAAGGTACGCTAATAATATTATCATGACTTCTCTGAGTGAGGACAGACAGATGAAGTGCTGTTAGTTGCCTGGTGTTGTGGAGGTGAGCGGGGCCCGTGCAGAGTCCTCGGGGGACTCCTGACAGAGACAGAGCGCTCTTTGTGCGGCGGCGCCCCTGCCCCGGTGGCCTGAAACGGGCCAGGACCGTCAGGGGACTCGCTTTCCACTAGGTCAGAAGTGTTCTGTCGACAGCTCATTGATCACAGCTCATCTTGTCATTTGATCGTTCTTCAACAAACGATGTGCAGGCACACACACTCGTACACACACACATGCATTCACACTTTAAAACATAATCAGATACTCCACAGCGGCCAGTAAAACAATGTGCTCTTCCTCTTCAGTCAGGGAATGTTAAAACAGAGAGTGTCCAGCAGTAGCTCTGCAGGCAGAGAGAGAGCTGGCATGCTGGGCTGTTACTGCTACAGTAAAACATGGGGCCGAGGGCCGAGGGCCTCGCAGCCTGGGTTAACGGGCTCCCAGGACTCATGAAAAGTGAACAAAAGGCCCAGCTCTGAGCCGACCGCACAAGACGCTGCCCTGGGTTTCACTGGCCATGTCCTCCGAGCTCTCCTGTCGCTGTTAAACTAAGTGGACTTTTATGGGCGAGCCGTAATACGTGCCTCTGTGAGCCGGCAGCGTAACTATGAGCCATAATAATTATACAGAGCACTGGGGAGCCTTCGTAAATGTACGCATCGCATCACTATAAGTCTATTCATAATTATAAAGTCTTCCTATGAGTAATGATGCGTTGGACTAGCCTACAGATTCAACTTCAGCAGTGAACTGTAACATGGAAAGTGAGTTCTGCTCACGACTGCCTGAGAAAACATTGAAAAACCTGAATCAGGAGAAAGACAGTGATGTAACATTTCACACCACAAAAAAGTAAATTTAGCTAAAAAGGAGGGAAAACGGTGTTGATATTTCCCATATATTTATAATATATGCCTGCAGATCCAGATCAATCAGTTATTTATCCAACCCTGTGTCAGCACGGCCCCTTCCAGGAATTCCTCCATATCAATGTTGTGAAGCAGAGAAATAAAGTAAAGCCTGAGCGTGATGAGGGTTCCAGGCTGCTCTCAGGTCAGGTGGCTAAGCTGTGCTGTGCAACTCAAATGGCCCATGACTTACCACACAAGAAGGTATGCGAAGACTGATCATCTACTGCATGTGCAACAATATTTGCTTTATGGATGGCTAAAATGAATGAGGACTTTCCATGTTTCGACAGGCATGAGAGTCAAGAGAGATGAGTGTCGGGACCAATGCTGGGTCAAACTGTTGTTACAATTAAATCTTAGCATTTAGTTCATTTAGCGAGGAGCACCAGATTTCGTTGCACTGCTCTGAGTGGTAAAGACCACCTATCAGCCGTCTAAGTAGGCTTAAACAAACCTTAGAAAAAGTACGTCTCAGCATCTGCAGCTGTGATTTTACACTGACTTATCAGCCGCAGTGTAATACAGCTGTAATTCCTCATTCATCCCTCCGTGTCCCTGAAACCTGAATCTCTACTTCCCATCTTTTCCAGACTCACAGACAGCAGGCTACAGTCAGTGCGGTTACTGAGACAATTTGATACACATGTCTGTTCTGACCCTTTACCTTTAATAAAATGTGAAGAGAAACAGGAAACACTGGATTTGGTGTAAACTGTAAACATTCCAGATCTTTACCGAACCATACACCATGCCTTACTGGGTCTATATATTGTATATATAATGTTTTACAGTGTCGAACCTGTGGTTGCGCTGCCCACAGTGCAAAACAGACACTGCTGACGTGTTCATCCTTTCTATCTGGGAAGGGGTGAGGGTGCCGGGGTAAGAGCACTGGGCTTTTGTCCCACCACATGTCTATTGTGGCTAAACCTTTCCCTTGGGGGCAATTAGGACCTTTTAGTTTGTTGTAAGAGGACCTAAGTACGAGTGGGTTGAGCCAGGAAAAACATTTTTGAGCTAAACCAAAAACAGAAGCGCATTGAGCTCCTCTGCGCCCCTGGACTTCTGAGCATCTCTCTATTAAGAAATGTGCAGGCCTGCACTGAACAGACAGGAACTGTGGCAGCTTTACAGGGGCAGGGAGGTGACGGGGGTGAGAGGGGGGGCGGCTTAAGCCCCACCCGAGGCCTTGCCAAGATGGCAAACAACTCGAGACCAACAATGTTGGTGGCAAGGACATGCTTCATGAGAAGCGAGAGTTAGGGGAGATCCGTGTTTCGCTTTTCACATGGCTGGATGGAAAACTGGGGAGAGTGAAGTGCAACGGGTAACGGTATGCGGTGAGATCTGCCGTAGCGTGCAGAAAGCAAACACGCATGTTGTTTAACACAACAGAGACACAGAGCCAATGAAAAGACATTACTGTAAAGGCAGCTACAGGAGAAGTGTTAGTCTACACATGTGAGAGATAAGCACTAAGAGTACGTCTAAGTGTGTGATTGAAAGAGTTAATGTTTGCACAGGGCTGAGAATGAATGTGCAAGTGTGTGTGAGAGATGGTGCAAGATAGGGACTTAGAGGAGAAAGAAAGGGGAAAAGAAACAGAGCAGAAGAGAAAGGCAGGTAAGACGTTACTGAGTGTACAAATTCTCCTCATGCGGGGACCTTATCTCCCTGCAGAAGGGAACGTTTCCCATGGCAGGCCTGAGTGGATCGGCAGTGAACAGTGTTAGAACCTCTGAGCAAAAAGCCATGAGTGATGAGGAGGGGTTAAGAGAACTGAACCCATTTAAGTCACCCAAATAAGGGCTGTACAAGCCCATGATGGATGCTCTGGAGTTCCTGAGGGAGAGAGCGCTAGCAATGGGAAGGGTGATGGGTGGGGAGCGAGCAGGGGTCCTGCGATCCCCACTTAATAATAACAAATTGGTTTGATAAACGACACAGGCATAATGTTTCCAAAGAAATATGTGCACTAATTTCGAACAGTAACATAAGCCATTTTTAAAACAGCGATGGTCACATTTAATATGTTTCAACACACAGAAGGATGTAACAGGACTGATAACACTGACTACATTTACATGCACAAATATTCTGTTTTTTTACTCTTATTCCAAAAAGACAGTATTGCTTTTATGATTATTATATTCTTTGGATCACAATAGGATTTATTGCAAGTTTTCCACCAATGATAAAGTTGTTTTACCATGCATAAAAACAGCCTACCTATTTCATTCCTTCAACCACCCTCTTGAAAAGGTAGGTGTTGCACTATTTGTGCATAACCAAAAAGTTGTTGATATACAAGTATTTCATAATGTTTGAAAGTGCACTGTTTTTTTCTTCTTCAAAGCAGAAAAATGAGCTTTTCTTTTGGGCACATATCTCCAACCAGCCTTGCAAACTGTTGGCACGTTGGTTTTTGTACAACGCATCCATGACAACACAGAAAACTGACTTAAAACCACACACTGTATAAATAATGGACATAGCTAGCTACCATGAGCCATTGGCTTGTGGACTTCCACTTTGAAGTCTCAATTTCGGCATGTTGGCCATTGCCGTCTTGGTTTTTTGGAGCCAGAAGTGACCATATTTAGACGAGAGGTTGTGGCTGTGGATGAGTGATGGGTGGATCTGACTCATAGACTGTAGCAACGCCTCACGGACAACTTGTTACTAATCCACCACTGTACAACTGTCATGGATGTTGAAATTAGCGATACAGACCAAAACCATTTTTGTACCATGTTTATTTCTGCTGTAAAGTTGGGCATTTTAGGGTCTTTGGGGGTTTACTCTGTTTTTGAGCCAGCCTGAAATGGTCATTGGATGGTCAATGGTCTTATTGGATCAAAAAGTCCAGGCAGCCAGTTTTTAACTTTCTCTGTGGCTCTTTGTATCTCATAAAAAATCTCAAACTCCATTGTATCAACTCTGATTAAGTTAAAAATTAGTGAAAGTAGAATGAAGTACAGTGTTGCACTCAGCGCTCATAGTAAACAACCAACCCAGTGACGTCACCAACTAACTTACTGAAAGATGGCTGCGCCCTGCTGGCGAAAACATTAAATACAATCTAGTTATTGGGGAAGTCTAGTTGGATATCAAGTTGATTGCAGTGTTATACCTTACCTAAGGTAAAAATCAAACGAACCACAGTCATGTCGTTCTGTGTTTCATGTCCACTTTAATCCGAAAAAGGACTAATTTTGAATATCCAAATAGAATAGGTTGTTTACATGACTTATATCAAATTCGGAATATTGTCATATTTGGAATAATAGTGGAATATTCGTGTGCATGTTCCATATTTTTTATATTAGACAATCTCTGATCTAAAAGGCAAACAGTCTTAGGCCAAATGCAGCTGTTGTTGAGCAAAGAGCGACAGAATTTATCGTTTGGAGCGCTTTCAAAACACACAGCACTTATTAGTCTACTAAAAATGAAACACTCGAATGGTGGAGTAGATGACTGCGCAACAAGCCAACATTTCTCTTGAGAGGTTCCTGTGTACCGTACGGTGTTACACTGGGCTGCGCTGTAATAAACAGTTATAGTATGTTTAGACAGACCAAGAGCTTAGCATTCTTCCATTACCCGTGTTCCCAGAAACTCCACAAGTGTGTCGCTTTACCTAAGTGCGTGTTTCTCCCTGAGTGTCTGCGTGTGCATGCACTTGCATGAATAATTGCATGCGCGTATGCGTGCCCTCAATAAAACATTTCATTGGCTTCCTCTCTGAATTGTTACAAGTGGTGCCATTATTTAACAGAGGGCTCTGGGCAGCATGGAGAGGGCATTGGGGTGCAGCAAACTCCCGCTTAACAAGCACACTTAACCTCAGCCGGCCATGCTAAGTCGAAGAAAGGAAAGGTTGTTCCCCGGCAGTGACATGGCACAGGAGGGCAGTCAGGCCAGGGTAAGGAGAGGAGGGGACAGCATCATTAATGAACCAGTCTGGTCCATAGGCTCAATTACCGTACACTGGGAAAAGAAGACAGTGTTCAAATTAAAGTAAAAGGCAGGCACGGGGTAATTCAGGAAATTTAAGCTCAGTGTATACAGTAGCACATGTACTGTTAATAAGCCAAACTGAGTCACATTGGATTGTAGCCTCTATGTTTAAGAGAACACTTAAAGTAGTATTTCACTGCTGGAAACATGGTCTTTTCATAAAAATTGGCTGTCTATGCAGTAGACACACGCAAATTGGTGCTTCATTACCAGAAAAAAAGGGCTGTAGGATTAACTTTATTCAAGGGGTAGAAAACCTACAACTACCAGAATGCACTGCACTGTACCAGACCAATAAACACTCCTGCTGGCGGTGGTTGACACATGGTTTAGTCATTTGGGATCGTCTTTACTGTGTTCATGACATAAGTCCATATCCATGACCCCCTCATGTGGTATTACTAATCTCGTGAGTGGAAATTTTCTGGTAGCTCCGAGTTCAGGAGTCATGACTTGTTTTCTGACATTTTCAGCAATGGCCTCATCTTCTTCCTCTGACACATAACTCACTTGCTAGTTTGCTAAATTGTTATCCTCAGTGGCATTTAGACGGCGACAGTAGTATCCATGTTGCGTTGCCGTGCTTTCACGACTTAACCACTTGAATGCCAAGCATGTCATGTACACAGCTTCCTATGTCGTAATTACGAGCTCATGAGTTCCCTTTGAATGCAGGTTTAATATGGCGGGCAACAGGAAACAAACAATCTCGTACTACAGTTAAACAGTACACTCAAATATGTTTCTGGAAACATTTAGGCAAGAAATAGACAACACAGTAACAAATATCATACTTCATATTTAATCAGTACTGCTTAGTTTTACTATTTGATCTCAGTTTATTTGTTCTCCGTTTAGACACTACAGCAAGTTGTATGCCACCCACTTCCCGTTGACAAATTTTTGTATTCTAGCCAACAACCACAAAAATGTTAAACGCATTAAAACATATTTCTGAAAACATTAGGCAAGAACTAGGCAAAGCAGTAACAGAATCTTGGTTTATATTTCATCAGCACTGCGTAGTTGTACCGTTTGATATGAGTTTGAGAGACAGAGAGAAAAGCAGCTCTCTCTCTTGATCCGCTTCCATACTCTTTGTGTCTATGGTGGTGGGCATACAAAAATGCGAGAGAGGCACTGACAATATTGAGGGAAGTTCATTTACACATTCTAACCACACTGTTATGAGACAGGGCTGGTTAGAAATTGTCAAAGTATTCCTTAAAATTGTATAATACAGTTACAGTTTTTTTGGTACATGGAAAAAAACTGCTTAAGTATACCTTTTACTGCCCTAACCAGCAACTAAAGTAAGTACAACTACGCACATGACATCTATAGCCAGCATTCACCTTCATTTTATCTAAGTGGAAACACTAAAAAGCTCCCCTGAGACGAGCCCTCACAGAGACATAAATCTGTCGTGTTTTTATAAGCTCCTTGTTATGTCTGTACTTCTATTTCGGTTGTCACAAACACGTTGCCTCACTCAGTCCAACATCATGGGAACCATTTAAAAGAAAATCTGCTCCCAAAAGAATGCTGCGTATTCATATCTTCAGATTATTGTTACTGTGTGCCAAGTACTCCAGTTGGAGAAAAAACAAAAATACCACAATACTTAAAAAGGTTAGAATCTCAGAAAGAGTGGAGAAACCAAAAAGCAAAAAATTTAGGTGAGGACATTTTCAGCTAGATAGCTAGACTAACTCTTAAAGCTCCCTGAAAAAATGGGAGTCCATGGGAGGGTTCAGGGATTCTTAGTCTTGTAGGTAATTGATTGCTCCTAGCGGGGCAATCTGTGTGGGATTTTGTTTTTCTTTTTTTCAGCCTGTAGGAACAGAAAAAACACACATGAGCCATTCTCAGCGATAGAGCCATTAGGGGGAGAATGACTGTGTGAGTGTGGGGGTGAGCAGCTTGACAGCGGGATGAACACTACTTAAATATTACAGTACACACACTCATCCATACACCCAAAACCTAGCCTAAATACAGAGGCGCCCACCGTTAAAGCCGGGGCATTAGGAGATGCAACGGATGCGAAGACAAGAGAATCTGCTCTAGACAGGCGAATTAAACCGTGACCTATGGTCCCCGTTGAGTAACATTAGCGAGAGCTTCCTGTGTGCAGGCACCACTCTGTTGACCGTTCATCATCGCCCGGGAAGGTGGACAGTCACCAATACACACACACACGCTGACGCCTCACTTTACAATAACACGGCGGCAGCCATGACTCCACATCTGTCAAAGGGATGTTTAAAAAGAGTCATCATTATTACTCTTTATTTTGGAGGTGGGTGGATGGGCGCAGGCTGATAGGAAGAGAGCCGTCTGGTTAACATCGAGTTCCTCTCCTTAACCCACGACTCGGGACAGGAGCGCAGGCTCAGGGTGGAGGGGGGGCAGACGGGCACTGACTGGGAGGGAGGGGGGCACAGATAAGCGGTGCCCCAGGTCCGCTGGCCCGCGGATCTTAAATCATCGTCAGTCACTCCCCAGAGTTCACAAACATCAGCATTCCCATCGCTCTCTTATCACTGTGCTTATCACACCGATCAGTTATCTGGTGCTCTAACAAACACGTCTGCTACCATCAAACACTCACTCCTCCACACACAAACACAGACACGCAAAATGAAAAATGCTTCAGGGTGAAATGAATAGAGAAAAACTCAGTCCAGTGAATTAAAGATAACCTAATTTAATTTGCGGATACTTAAGCCGGGCTCAGACTACAGGAGTTTTAAAAGGAGACACTTCACATAATGTTATCTCTGTAATCATGCACACACTACAGGATACGAAAATAATGGCGCATCACACTACAGGATGTTATTAAGATAATCGTGTCTACAGAGCATGAATGCATCACCTTGCATGATCTCATGGGGAAGCAGATGTAAACAAAACACAGGCTGACATGGTGCTTTCTGTCATGTTATCAATGCTTTCAATTACAAAAACAAATGCAGAATGCTAAACGAGTCTGGATGAAAAAATGGTTGTCTGTTCTTTAACAATAACTGGAAGTGAGAGTTAAACTGTCAGTTTAATTTTGTGACAACAGCAGTATGCTAGCAATTATTAGCTACAAGGGTCAGAATGTTTACCGTTGCTTAGAAACACAGTCAGCTGCTTCGTACTGACGTGATAAATACCATAATCATCCAAACTATAAATCCAAAATATCAAACATGTTTCAATTATCCAGGGTTCTCACTATCATAAAAAACCTGCAAAAGTCCTGAAATAACACTATCTCATTTTCCAGGGCTAGAAAAGTCATGGAATTGGGAAAAATCACTGAAAGTTTTGAAAAAGTCATAGAATATAACATAACAGTAAAGTAGTAAAATTTTCTATAGCTGTCGAGGTAATGTAGTACTAATAAGGGTCTTTGACAATTTGTTCACCATCTTGTACGTTTCTTCATTTTCTCCACGTTATGTCTCTCGCTTTATGTATGCCAGTAAACTGAAATTATGTTTGAATATAGTTTGATAAATCCAAAAATCGAGGGGCAAGTGGGACAAGAAAAGAATACTGTTATTATTGGTCCTTGATCATCAGGGCAGCCCTGATGAGTCTGTGAGAATTTCGGGAGGTTTAAAGCTGAGTACATCACCACAATCTGGGTAAAACATCGGTACTGATAAAGGTCCCAGACTGGGTTTCTCCGATTGTCAGGAGAGATGAATTGAGGATAATTTAGCTCATAACTCCAATAGTATGCGCCCAACTTCAGTTTTAGTACAGTAGTACTTACTCCCTGCTGAAAAACAAGTGACCTGTATGTAACTGTGTGTTAATGTTTGTGTAATTCTCACTTTTGTTCCCAATCAGGGAGATGACAGGCTGGATGTCAGACTCCTCGTTGGCCTTCTTCACCATGCTGAACCAATCTTCCAGATTCTCAAAGCTCTGGTAGTTGGTGATGTCGTAAACCAGGAGAACCCCCTGTGTTGGAAAAACATAAAGGAACAGCATGATCCCCAGACTCTGATTTGAGCAACTCACCTCTACACTCCCTGAATGTGAGTACACGGCTTAATTTCACATATTCATTCATGAGTAATATTGACAGTAGGTGGCACTGCTCCTCTTCTTAGAGTAGGGGACAGACTCACACAGAAGGGGACACACTCACTCACACGTAATCAGGGGTCGGGTCAGTATTATTATGATCTATGTGTGTGAATTCACTTGGATCTGGTTTAAAATCAAAATTGTGGTTTGTACAGAAGTCTCCAGTTTTGTAAGCGCAGGCCAGAATTTGGTGCAGACTGGAGCTGAGGTTTGGTTATCTGCTATATGAGCTAATGAATGAAGACTGTCTGCCTGAAGACATTCTCCTCCTCCCTGTGTAATCCTCAACACTGTACGCACTGCAGAAACACGCAACAACACCAGTGCCATGTTTGAGCAAACACTGAGGCCAGGAGGAGCTGTTTACATGGACTCATAAATTAATCAGAGAGTAAACACAGATACAAACTGTTGGCATAAATCAAGACAAATAATCACACAGTTTAACCATCTGCTATCGCTGCTTCAACTTAAGCTATTTCTGAAAGGGCTGGAAATTAAACATGAGCCAAGGCAAATGTCTTTACTTCAACTGCATGATGCAACATGACTGAACGGGTGTCTGTTGCTTTTTGTTCATGCAGACATGTACTGTCACAACACGCAAGCTCGCTGACGACAGCTAAGGCCTTCTGACAATTACTGAGAGTCTCTCCGAAAAGCCATGATTGATTACAGGACGCACAGTGCTGAACAATAGGTGTGAAAGTCCCACACAGCGCAGACGAGAAACTCCCTAAGCAGAGTGTGGTAATGTGGCAGTGATGTACGACATTTTGCTTGTGAAGGAAGCACTGCAGACATGGATAATATACAGCACACACTGTCAGGGCCCAATTGAAAGCAGAGCACAGAATATGAAAAAAAACATGTCACTTTCACTATTATAAAGCCAAGTAGATTCATGGAGTGGAAAAAGAACCTCCTACTAATGTTTGTCTAGCTCCTATAGACAAACATGAACGAAGAGTGCGTGCATATAGATGGTTTATGGTGACAAGTTTCCTGTCTGTGCTCAAATGTTACATCTCACGCTGCAGTACTGGTCTCCTTTTAGACAAACCGTAGTCATTAAGTAGGCCTCTTCAAACGAGAGACATCCTGGAGGTGACAGATAGTACTCGTCTGTAGCAACGCGGCTCCCTGAGGACGTTGATGTTGCTGACACATGTACAAACTTGCGCACACTGACACAAATTAGTGTTTGCAGTGTGCTTGGCTGTCGTTTTAATTAACACATTGTTAAGTTTTCCAAAGCACAAGCATGAAATGACAGTAAATGGGTCAATTTTTGCCTTTTTCCCCCCCAGCACTTACTTTTTTAAATAATTTCTATTTAAACTAAAGCTCAATTAAACTAGGATAAATCTACAACTTGAGAGCATTAAAAGCATACATGTTTAGGGATTTGTTTTTTGATATATTTAGTATTAACCTGCAGTCTGCAATAGTGTTTTCACTAAAAAAAATTGACATCAAGCGAATTTTTCTTAAGAGATAAATATAACACAGCTATAGCATGACGACAGAGTACAGCAGAATGACTGTAGTAAACAATAACAATGATTTAAACTCAATGACATCAATGAAAATTATATTATTGGGGGTGTTGCACATTTTCAAGACCTCTGAGATTGTTACACATTCAAAATGCAATAACGTGCAAGGGAAAAAAAAGACAAAAACCATGCTGCAAAATTCTAAATGCAATCGCAGTGAATGAGCAAGTGAGGAGACGACAGCACTGTGACTGAGTGAGAGGAGGCGGGGCTACGGGGCACTGCAACAGTGTGTGTGTCTGTGTGTGTGTGTCGGTGTGTGTGTGTTAACTCGCCATCGGAGACAGGAGAGCATGTGAAAGTAGTATTAATAGTATCGACATTGCGATAGATTCAATTGGTATTGACAAACTGATATTTTTGACAATACTAGTTTACATGTTGAAGAATGTAATTTTTGAGTAATTTAAGTATTTATCCCCAGCGTGCAGTGTTGTCACATTTGTTCAGTCTGACACAAAACAACTCTGTAAAATGTAGAGATACACTGAGTTTTAAAGCTCAATTGACCTGCTCTGTTCACTGTGAACTGAAATGACAGTTTATCATGATTTGGCTGCAGGGAGTGGGCAGCAGGCTCTGAATGAAACTGCCGAGGCACAGTCGCTACTACAGGACTATTAAAGAATAGGAAACTAATTCTTCCTTTCCTTCTTAATACTTTGTCATTAGCCTCTAAAGCGGTTGGTTTGTAGCTTTATGCGTACATTTCTTATCCTTCCTGAGGTTACTGGAGTCAAAGACAGTATGACTTTTTGCTTCATGTTAGAAGAATAAAGACTAAAGTTCAGAAACAGGAAATGAAGCTGCCGCAAAAAACAGATGTCAGATAAGATGCATTTAGTGTGATGCGCGTGTGACCTTACATGAGCTCCATATACATATTTATCCAGCATTTTCCCTCCTAACGTTTGGCCTCCAATGTCCCACACCTGCAGCGTCACGTTCATGTTACCTGCAGAGGAGAAGAGACAGACGCACCTCCAATATAAAACAGAAGGGACATAAAAATTACAAAAAAATGCATAAATCAGCTCTACAAGGAGGACATAGACCAGGGTTCCCACACATTTCTACCAATAATTTTATAACTTTTCCATAGTATTTTACCCCATTTCCACGACTTTATTGAAGTAGTTTAAACAGGTGGGCGAATATAGAGATACAAGTTGAGAGAGGGTAGTTATACGCTGATCACATAGGTGCAAGGCTGTCAAAAAACACAGAAAAAAACTAACAAGTTTAATGAAGACAACAGTTCAGTGGCAGGTGTGGTTAACCACCTGAACCACTCAGAGTGGTAACACAACTGACAATCAATAATTCATTAAATTACATAGAAGATGTACATACATAGGTCATATTACAAAATATCGAACATATCTCAACTGATAAAAACATTGTATCGAGATTCTTTATACCAGATTACTTTATGTTAAAATTTATCATCAGTCTACATCATCTGCGTTTAAAATTGTATGAATTAAGGTATAGGGAGAACAGAAATAATCTCCAATACATACAAAAAAGACACCTATAAAAAGGTCAAATTCCAGTAAAGGAATAAAATAACAATAATATGTCTTTTTTTTTACAGCTATATATTATTAAACACACACTTCTAAGACATTTGCTGATAAGCAGATTGCTGGCGCTTTCTAAATTTACTCGCTCATTAGAGATTTCCGCCACCAACTAGCTACCAATGACCACGCTGGTACATACGGGGCCCTCACAAAGCCTCAGTTAACCCGATACACAGCCATCTGACATTTTCCTGTTTCTCTCCTGATTTGACAGCACGTTTCTTTCCCCCCGAAAAGGGGACACGGCCTGGGCAATGACATAATGGCGGTCTGGTCTGTCTGTATCATGTGATACTTGTGACATTTCAACATTCATGCAGTTCAGCACTCTATCTTAAATTAGTAATACAAAGAATGAATTTCACTTTAACATGACTTAGGGTTTTTATGAACATATTTTAAACAATAGGCAAAACAATATATAATACAAACTTTTCCAAAACAGTTTATTCCAAACCATTTCCAGGCCTTTTTCTCTGATTCATAACTTTGCCAAGAATTTCATGACTGAGATCCCTGATAGATGTTTCCCACTTTCTTTTCTTAAAGTGTTTTCACCAGTTACACAATTAAATTTCAAAAAGAGCCAAAAAGTGATAATGCTAACTTTGTGGTTTTCCATTCAGGATGTTTTTGTCCTTTTTAATCGTTAAATTGTTTGTTTTGACAAAGCTCATAATCTTGAGGAAATAACGAGTCAGCTGTAACTGGAGCCTGTATTTTGGGTGAGCGATTTCTATAATAAAAGTCCACATTGTTGATATACATAATGGAAACAATAAATCAGCGATTAATCTTTCATGCTAAGCGCTCTCCCCTGGCAGGTCACCCACACCTCACATCCAAGAATATCCAGCCCAGAGATTGAGGGGGATGAATAGGTACGCTTACCCTCTAATTTAAACATTCTCAATACCCTGGCAGAAAAAAAGTGACTTCTTATTAGCCTGGGAAGAGCTGTTTGCATTGTGCCGTATCCTGCCAAGTTAGGAAAGTGAGGAGAATTATGTGCTGTTAAGGAAAATAGCAATAATTAAACACAAAATGAGAGGAAAAGAAGACTCTTGTCCTTCTGCCTGTGGAAAGAGAAAGAAGGAGTGAATGAGAGAGAGAGAGAGAGAGAAAGACGGGCACAAAAACCAAATCCAAATAAATATTTTCTTCCTCTGGAAAATGAAAGGGGTGGTTGAAAAAAAAAGTTAAAAAAAAAAAAAAAAAAAGGAGGAGGGAGGACCAGACAGCGAGGAGTTTATGTTAGTGTGATGAGGGCCCGGCACTGGGCTGCAGCGGCGATGGGGAGCAGAGCGTACACTGTGGACACGGCTGGACGACTCAACCCCTTCATAAGTCCCCTTTTTAAAGCAAGGGAAGGAAACGCTGAGGTTCACAGTCACTACATCTAGACTATACAGTGTCAATGTAAAGCTACATTGAGGAGTGCAATGAATAACGGCTCCTTGGTGTTATAAAGAGCCATCCCCACCCATCCACCATGGCTGCACATTATTTATGTCTCAAAGATTCACGCTGAATCAACAGAGCTCAGAATTTTTCTGCTTCTGCTTTCCAAGAAGTTCAACGCTTGAGCCCGAAAGATGAACCTTAAAAGGGTCAGCAAAAGACGCTTTGATCATGTAATTGTCAAATTTGTGTGATGTAAAGTGGACACAGACAAAGCAGCAGAGGAGTGGACTCGTCACATGACATAGACTCAAGTCACAAATTTCATGACTTGAGTCAAACTTTTTTTAACAAATAAGTACACATTTTAAAAAGCAGTCATGATAATAGTACATTTAATACATTGTTACTCTGTTGTTAACATGGCATTAAATTTGGCGGAAAGCACATTTTGACTTGTTTAGTACCTGAAACTCAAAGCTTTTAAGGTTCCTGCGAGTTAATTGTTAATTGTTTTCCACATTTTCAACTCAAATTTTTTTTTTAAAAAATAGAGTTGATCATCTAACTTTTTAACTTGAACAAAGAAGTCATATTTTATGTTACAATAAACATCCGGGCAAGTAATTGTTTAGTTTTGTTTTTTCCTTTAATTCTGGTTATGTTAATATTGGTGTTAAATTTGATTGTGATTGACATTAAAAGGTGTTTAAAAGTCTGAAATCTATCTTGCCTTATGCTGTGGAAACCCTGGTTTAGGACTTGGCACTTGACTCGTGCAAAGACATGAGACATACTTGTAACTTGCAAAACAATGACTTGATCCTACCTCTGCAAAGAAGCATCTGAAACTCAGAGAATTTATCAAGTGAACCTCACCTTGAGTCAATCCCTTTCACCGCCTGCACCTCACTGGTTTGGCAGAGACATCTGGAAGAGGTATTGTTATAAAAAGCACACACAGAGGAGGCTGTTGTGTGCCAGTCGGCCTCGCCTCACCTCTCCCTGCGTTGGAAAATGTACATTAAGTTTGACAAGCTGGGCCTTCATGGTGAGAGGGGCCAACGCTGGCTATAGGCTACTCTCCCCCCTGCTGCAAAAGACCCTTACAGCCCCACAGAGACCCGGAGAGCCACACAACCTCTCCAATACAAGGCAGGGTGGGGGTCCTAACGAAGTTTGGGACCACCCAGCTCGCAGAGCCACCCTCCTCTTCATCAGCTCATCAACACCCAATTCCCCAGAAAATGGGCCATTTAACAACTCCGGTGTTGGACGCGGTGTTGTTGCTGCCCCGGCGATACAGACATGTATTTCAACAAAGGTTCCAGTTTAACGCCGGAGAGATCAGTGATTATTTCAGGAAACTTACTGGAAAGAGAAGTCAGACGATTAACAGCGTTTGTTCGAGTTCGCATTGAGACGTTTCGAGCCCAGCCTGTGCTTATGGTTGGCTCTTTTCATCCTGACTCCACCACAACATTTTTGGGGGTTTAGTTCGCCTAAGTCTCATAAGCTGAAACTGACACAAAATCAAAATAGGATCCTTCAGCCAACTCACAAATCAGCATAACTTTTACTTTTAGCACTTAATTTGCCCTCGCTTAATGTTGTTTTATTAGTAATGAAAGAATGGAGGCACTTTGCAGATTTCTGGAGCTCAGGCCTTGGCAGACTTTATAGAAATGCCTTTTAAAATGCTGAAAATCCCTATTTCACATGGTAGGAAGTAAAAATGGAGTGCTTTCGTCTAAATATAGCATTAGTCAATAAACATTTATTTTACAGATCTAAGGGGGATACAGAGTGTGGCTTTATTTCTGCGGGTTCAACACAAACAAATAAGAACATGGATGCTTTATGTGGTGCAGGACAAAGATCAGTTGAACTTGGGCTTCAACGATATGGATATAAAATGTTAATGTATTTACTCTGTACGGTGCCTGCAGAATTATGAGCAAGGCTCGCCCGTTTGGACATAAGCTGTCCATTGGCCTTGTGGAGTCAGAAGAAAAAAAAAGTGTGCTGTTTGCTCTGGAGAGAAGAGCTTTCAGAGTGAATAAGCCTGAGAAGTGGCAGACACTCTACAATGAGGAGCTACCAGAAAAGACACATTCAGCTCCTGAGTTAACCTGAAGAACAAACTCTGCCTGGAAATGGTGGGACGAGAAAATATGAACAGCGCCAGAAAATATGAGAAATAAAAATATGACAGGAAGACGGAACAACAGGCCTCTTTGTTTGACTTTCAATTAATATTCTGGATCTTTTTAACACCGATCATGTAAAGTACATCCAAAACCTGAAAGTCGATATCAAAGTAGTACAAACAACCATGAAAAGTTAGTCTAGCCAAATACATATCATCTGTATTTCACTGAATTAATAAGTCTTGTGCAACATGTGCATCCGTGCTGACTTTCAGAACAAGCGAGCACTCCAAAAGATTATGACGGTGTCTCACCTGGAAGGCTTATTCTCTTTAGAAAGAAATCCAGGCCGATGGTTTGTTTGTACTGCTTCCCAAAGGCCTCCTGCGCAAACCTGGTGGCGAGTGATGTCTGAAACAGAGAGACAAGGCGAGAGACACGGTGAGCGAGTGCCAGAGCCCCTCTGCGGCAATCAACATGGCTAAAAATATGTCATTTAAAGCAGCTAAGTGTTTTAAAAAGAAAATGCTGTCAGGATAAAGCAGAAACATTGATTCAGTGCGTAGTATTTGCATTGTAAACAGTATTCACACATATGTGCATAACACAAAAAAATTAGTTAAAATCACAGCTTGACGCGGGGCAAAATGCAAGATGCAGCAAAACTTCATCCAGAGAAAATACACAGCATATTAAAGAACTTCCTGAAAAAGTGATATTTTGGTGGTGAGCAGAAGTAGAAAAACTGATTTCATTAACGCTGACCAAACGCCAGAGTAAGCTTTTTACAATATTTCATTTAATATTTCTAAAAATACAAGCGTATAATTCAACAGTTCCAGGCAATTCTTTTCCACAACAGCCATAACTCTTAAGCGATGCAGTCTTGACGTATGAGCTGCGGGACATTAATTTTATTATTACAAATCCATTTTAAGCACCTTCAAAAACTCTGCGATTGACTGAAAGGTGCGCTGATGTAATTGTCTGCCTTCTCCCTGCCGTCTCACCACTCAGCCGCGGCTGTGACAGTGAAAATCAGCGTGAATTACAAAAACAGGTGTCGGGAGTATGTCATGTCTACAGACTGCAGACCTAATAATTGCCACAAATTATAAAGCCTCCATCAACTGTCACTGTTGTGTTTGAGGAGGGAAAAAAATAGCATGTTAGGGGCTCTCCTGAAATCCATGGGAATTCATAGCGCGGGCTTGACATGCCAAGTTTAATTCATTTTGATGGATGAGGATGGGGAAAAAAATGAAGTGCTGAATGTCTATTAGCTATCTTTAGAGCAGTGTGCTTACATAAACACAACAGCAAAGTGAAGCAATGGGATTCCCTGAGTGTTCATGTGGCAGCAAATGCATTTTAACATGGTGCTTGCCACTCACTGAGGGTTAGAGGATTTAAAACTAGATTCTTTCTTTCAATCCACTAAGCTTTCACTTGAGCTGATGTCCTTATCTACCTCCATTCAGGCTCAGAAAGTTTAGCTCAATAATGTTTTGAATAAGACTGTGTTTCTTTCAAATTACCCCAGGGAAGACACAATCTAATAACAGAAGAAAAACCCACAAAATCTTCAAGTAAACAAGAGTCTATTTGGCTTTTGAGGTATTGATTTGTCATAATGGGTGCTACCTTTAATTTCAAATTTCTATGTTTGTTTTTTTGCTTGGATATTTAAATATAATCTTTTGATTAATGTGTAACTCTGGATTTTCCTAGTGGCTTTTTTTTATTAACATTTCCTTCAAGGTGCAGAATAAAGTTTGATCCACCTAATTCTTTTAAAAGTTCACTCACCTACAGACTTTTTTAATCTCAGCCTGTGGAGCATGTCACAGGCTCGAGAGTGACTGAAAAATTACTGGAGGTGACTGACGCAACAAGGAGAAAATCGGCCATTTAAGTAGCCCAAACAATCACTGACAACACAGGAATAACAAGCTCGGACAGCAAAAATTTATTCCACATGCTCGCGTTGGCCTAGTCGGCCATTTGTCTTGGCATTCCAGTAGCTTGGCTCTCCTCCCTCGACGTAGTCCTTTTTTTCCAACGTACAATTGGAACTAACCAGCGAATGTAAAAGCTGGCGTAATCCTGACACTCCAACAGAGAACAGCACAGGGTCACCAGTGATACCGATGCCGGGAAATGGGGGAAGTTCTACTGAAACAAGAAACTGAGAGAGAGGGAAAAAAATATGGCACGCTGACTGTGTCCATGTGATGCAACTCAGATGAGAGATGCAGCGCATTTTTGCAGCATCGCATCAAAAACCGGCTCTTTTTTCTGCTTAAACAGTTAAGACAGATATAAATGTTTGACTGTAAATAACATTTCTGGGAAGCAGCATCATTAATGTGCAGGATCTGAACCTAAAGCTGCTTCTTAGAGAGCAAATACTCAGAAAAAAAACTGAGAGGCTTCTAACTCAGGTTGAAAAATAGACCTGTGTGTACGTTAGGCTCGGCACCTTACGAGCCTGGCTAAATGTGAGACTCCGTATTTTAAAAACATCTTGCTCAGGTGGACAAGCCGTCCCACATCTCCCTGTATTTCTGAATGGACAACCAACCACAAGCAAAAATACCACCGAAACTGCTGTCCAAGAAAAACTGATCCGATTGCAATTTGCTCAGCAAATTGACATTAATAAGGGGGGAAACGGCATTCAAGATGTCAGTCAGTGGTGCCTACTCAAAATGGGGGGCAGGGCTCCTGTTTTCTGCCCAAAACAGACAAGCAGGTAAGTCATTCAGACAGTGACGAGCTGACACCTGGCAGCAGTGTGAGCAGGGTTATTAATGTAGCGTATCTACTGGGAACTGAGTTGTGTGTGTTCTCCGCACCCCCTCCCCCAAAAGAAAATGTCGACTCTCCAGAATGAGAACATTCATTTTTCTCATCGCGTCTCAACATTACTGCTACATTCATTTTCTTTCTCCCAGAGGAAGGAGAGATTAGTTAGGAGAGGGGATGTGTAGCTGAAAAGCACTTGACGTCGCTGCCGCACATTCACACTCATTCATTCGAGGACTCGAGTTGCAGTGAAGAAGAACCGTAGCTGAATTGTCATGACAACCTCCTTGCTTTGCTGCAAATGATTGTTTGGTGTGACAGGGAAAATATTCCACTGGTGTGGATGTAAGTTGGGCCTTTTTAATCTACTTCTTCATACTATATCAACATACTGAATGACTCAGTTCAGTAGTTTTGAAAGCGACTTACAGCCGTCCTACAGCGTGCGTAGATTTAACAAAGACACAATGCACCAACAAAAAGTACAGTATTCAGGGTTCATAGGCAAAATTTCAAAACTTTCCATTGACTTCTCAAGGACCCAAAATGAAAATTTCATGTGTAACACAACTACAACTGAATATACTTTCCCCAAAATTTTAGTGATATTATTATAGGCGGTCCGTGGACACAAAGAGGTAGAGCTCCCAGAGTGTTGGAGAAACAGCCGACTGTTCAGTTTGCCCATTGGTTCATTTATTTAACAAAAAAAGAAACAGACAAACAAAGCTCCATACCTGTAAACTACCACAATCTACTTTCAGAGCAGTTAAAAATGAAACAAAAGTGTGCATTGGTGGTCCAAGTGACAGTTGAACTCCCTGCGCTGCCCATGTCAACTGCTCCATCTCAAAAATGCAGTACACTTTATTAGTAGAAGGGCATAGGCATGGAAACTTCAGGATTCAATAACCTGCATGTTAAATCACACGGTCGCATTATTTTCATCAGATTCAAACATAATTCCAGCTAACTGGCATAGGTGGAGTGACAGACTGAACGCAGGGAGAATATAAAGTACGTGATTTTAAACAAAGCTTCATGCATCCATGCATATTAGAGCTACGTTAAGTCAACAGCTACAAAAACCTAATCCGCTGTTATGTTACATTATGTGGAAGCTTATCCGCAGATTGGTATACTATAAAGATTTAATAATATACAATAAAAATGTTATGATTTTTCCATAGCTAAAATTGATTTTTCTAATTCCACGACGTTTCCAGGCCTGGAAGATAAAATGTGGAACGCCATAACTTTTCCAGGTTTTCCATGCCCATGGGAGCCCTGTATATTTGTTCACATTTTAGACGTTCATAAAACTAAGTTGTCACACATGACTCTTTGTTATTTTATTCTATTAAATGAGAAAACAGAAACATTTCTCATATGGGCTGTCCAGACATAATTTTCTTAAATGGGGCCTCGCTCTGGAGCCAAATGCATACAGGGGTCCTTGGCCAGGAGAAGAGAGGTACACTGATGGAAAACAACCACCAGCTGCAAGAGCCAGGCTGAGAAACTGTCATACTCTGTGTAATACTGCACAGTGCAGTGTTTTACACACTGTGCGGGAGCTGCAGCTCCAAAGTGTGCGACAAATGTAGAGACTGTGAAAATTCATCATCTTGCTACACTTCCTATTCAGCACCATTAAAATTCTAATTTTATTTTGGCAAAATGTCTTAAAATGGAAAAATGAAGTTGTTGTTATGTGCTTGTCTGTTTCATTTTAAGTCTCATAAATCCTAAAAGCAGGCAACACATCAGTGATGAATATGGTTAGGCTCATTTATATGGGGTTATTTTATTATGTTACCAATTTCTGCACAGTGTAAGCTAATGGCCTCAGTTTCTATAAACACAGCACTACCGGCACGTAGCCTACAACTACATTCAATACCACATGCAGCGTGGATTAAGGGCTGGGCAGCCATAACAGGTTTAGAACGACGGATTTGTGCCAGGTTTTAATCCATAATGCTATCTTTGAGACCGAATTAAAAGCAACACGTCTGTCCACTTTGTAAAACAGGATTTTCAAGATAGACTTAAGAATGACAAACTGCTTTTAAGGTGATGACTTTTTTTCCCCACAGAAGTACTTTAGAAAAAAAAGTGTGTACATTTTCATCGGGAGCAGTTCCTGCTCTGTGTGATTTGTTTTTCTACTCATCCTAACATTTATGTTTACTTTACCACGCAGTCATCACAATGACTAATTCTGAGTTTCTGAAGCTGCCGTTTTTAGTCCACAGGCCATTTTAGAAACACATTTCCATCACGTCCATTAAATAGTATTCAGATTTTTTCAATTCTTTTCATACAATACTCTCCTCTAATAATTCAGTCATCACAAGCCATGACTGACACCTTCGTCCTCAACCTGACATCAGCGGGGATAAGCAACGTCAGAAACACTCATTGTATTATGTATAATTGTACATCTTATCAGTTTTGGGATACTTATTAGCTGCTCATGCTTGTGCTCAGACAGACAAGTCCCATCTGAAATTTCATGAATCTCCCTCCACCATATGGACTTTTGTCATGTCTCCTCCTATTTTGATAACAACCGAAATTAAAAAAATAAAAAATAAATTTAGAAACACATTTCCATCACGTCCATTAAATAGTATTCAGATTTTTTCAATTCTTTTCATACAATACTCTCCTCTAATAATTCAGTCATCACAAAAAGCATGGACAATTGTCTCCCAAAACTGGACATCTGCGCTGAAAATGTGACAAGCTGATTTCACTTTTTTTTATATGTAGACAAATTGCCTTGAAAAACGTAAGTAAATATAACTATAGATCTTAATTTATGTTTATATTGTGGAGTTGTTGCAACTTGAAAATGACAAGCTTCACTAAATTAACCTTTCTGAGTTTTAGCAACTTCAGTAAACCAAGTACACTGCTATATATCTGTATTCTGCTGGTTGCAAACCAGTCAATCATATTTGTATTTTCTTAAACATATTGAGAAAACAGAACTTGCAGATCTCCTAACTTCATTGGTAAAATCCTCCTTGTCACGATCAAGTTAAGTCAGACTAACATGGATAACTGAAGTTGCTAACACTTCGAAAGAAAAAGGTCATTTCACTTGTCACTTTTAAGTTGCAGCATCTTCACAAAATTAGGTAAATACAGTTAAATTGCAAGTAAACATAACACAAATACATAAAGTAAACACAAACTAAAATTGTAGTCATATATATATATTCTTTTTCAATGCAATCAGTTACCAAGAGTAATTTAAGAATTTGTCAGATTTAACAGTGTGGGCATGCTTTAGACTTAGATATTGTTTTGCTCAAATTAGTGACAGACTCATCGAGTTACACAGCATTTAAGTTGAGATATTGCAGATTTTGTTGTATAGTTTACCGCCAGTTGTTTTAATATAGATTTTTGCTTTAAACGTCTATAATAAAAGCTAAAGCAAACTTGTTAGAGAAAGACAGTGTCTACGCTATAATGCCAAACCACACCTTGTAACAGTTACGTTATTTATACCGCATTGTGCTGTCTGTAAGCTTGGATGTTATTAGCTGTTAGCTATCTTAGCTACATCCGCGTCTGTCGCCATGGTGATTGTGAAGCCTGAGCAACGTCAGGATGTGCAACGTAAACAGAAACCGACCAACCCGTCGTGCAACAGACTATAGCCCCCTGTCTGTGTTGAATTCAGACTTAAATGCATATCTCCAGTAACGTTTCGCGTGTTTAAGTTGTGTGTGTGTGTCCGTGATGGTCTCACCTTCCCACACGCACCGTCTCCGATCACTACAATTTTGAGCTGCCTGTCCTGGCTGTCCTCCTCCGAGTCCGACATGACGCTGAAATCAGCTCCGGCTGTGTCAGCGTGGGAAACCGGACCGAAACCACCAGAAAACAGTCACGGGCTGGCTAAATGCAGTTATCGAGCTAATCACAGATGGATTAAACGAGTGTTGAGTGGGCACGCAGACGCCATTTTGACTCAGCTAACACAACAGTGCTGCGCTGCTCGGCGTGATCCACTCTCACTGCTGCCTCCGCGTGCTCTGATTTTAGGTTAAAACAGACACAAACAGCCACCGGAGAAGCAAACAGGACGCCACGATTTGTCGTTTCAGTATGTAAATGTCTTTAGTATCGCTATAAAGCCTTTTGTCTTCACGATCAGAACCGGAAACCCGGTCACCGGCGCTGTGGTCGCGTCCTGTGTGTGACGCGTTCTCGTTGCCGTGGTAACAAAGGTCAAAGTGTGAGCATTAAAACATGAGCAGCGCAACTCAAATATTATGCTTTAAATGTTGATTTAAAGTAACTGTGTACTGAAATACTAAAGTCTGTGTATTAGTTAAGAATTTCTGCTACTTTATGCGTTTTTGTAGCTATTTTGCATTATCAGAGTTACACACAAAACATATGATCAGCCTATGAAATATGATGCACTGCCATACAATAAACTACCAAACAGTATATCAAGCCATTAAAAGCCCCACCTTAACCCACACAGCATCAAAATGTTAGAAATAATAATCCATAATATATATGTAGCAATATATCAGAATGTAATGTAGTTTATTTTTATAGACTAGTGTGGCATCACTACTTACTGAGCCTACTTACTTACTTGAGTATTGGATCCAAATACTTTATGTGTCTTATTTAAGATTCTAAATAACATTTTTTTTTAAAGATAACTGTTAATTAATCTCTCACACACATACACACCTCTTTCACACACACACACACACACACACACACACACACACACACACACACACACAACACACTCACACACACACACAAACACACTTCTCTTCCTTTCTCTCTCTCTCTCTCTCTCTCTCTCTCTCTCTCTCTCTCTCTCTCACACGCACACACACACACACACATGCGCACACACACACACACACACACAGGGTGTCCCTATACTCAAACATATGTGTATTAAATATTAAGTCCATATTAGTAGTTGTACAGATCGTTTTCGCATACAGACTTGCAGACTTGAATATATTTAATAAAATATGATTATAATAAAATAAAAATATATGTATCAACATGTAAGTATCAATATAATGTATTTTTAAAGTCTATTGTAGGATTGCCACTTTTACTTGAGTAGGGGATCGAAATACCTCCACTACATGTCTCTTGTTCAAAAATTAAAATATAATTTTAGATAATTGTTAAATAATCAAATTCAAATTAGATGTATTGGCATGAATGTTTGTTACATTGTTGCGGAGGTTAGCGTAAATAATCTCTCTCTCTCTGCTTCTCTCGCTCTCTCTCTCTCATACACACACACACACACACACACACACATACTTACAAGGGTGCCCCTGTATGCAAACAAATGTATAGAAAATGTTTAGTCCATTATCTGGAATAATCATGTTTGAGAATTAATACAGTTCCTCCACAAATAGTCTTGAAAACATAAATCTGTTTTAAACTATTTTATAAAGCTATGATTCCAATGATATATTAACACTATAAAACCTTGTTATTAAGAATCCATTTTTGGCTGTCTGGAGATTCATTTTGGCTGTTTTAGATATCTGTAATATAAAAGATTTATAGTGAACTCCCAACAGTAAAATGCAAGACGGTTGAAGTTATCCTATGGGCTGTCTTTCATCTCCCCCTCACACACACTCACACACACACACACACACACACTCACACACACACACACACACACACACACACACACACAGGTGCACTGTAGTGGGTCATGTCATACTGAGTCAAAATTCTTCTGATTATGACTGAACGATTTCGGTTCACCTGAATGAAAATGTCTGACGAGGGCCAACAAACACTTAGAGCCACCTTTAAGGATTTTTTTGCTCTTAAATCATTACAGACTCTGAGTGTTAGTCAACCATTCAAAGGTTAATGTTCTTCCTGAGGCATCCTAATCATGGATAGACAGACATATTTCATTTTTCCACTGCTAAATTCACAGCTGAACAGTCTCCCAGTTCACCACAGTGTAGAAGAATATCTTACCAGCTGTGTAATGTGATTGCTCTAAATGACACACTGATGTATTTACCAAATGAAGTATGACTATTATTGGCAACGTTAACTCCAGTCTTAGACGAAATGCCAAAAACAGAACATTTTAATACAATTATTTTATCACATTTCTCTCTAGTGTATTCATAAATTATCTACAATTATTTTTCCTAATTAGTTCAAGACTCAGGGGTGAATATAAACTTAAACAAAATGCAATTGAAGAGTCTTGATTCGTTGAATTAATATCTGAATGAACTGTTGCCAAACAGAAACTTAATTCTTATTATTTTTTATTTTTAATCATGGTGCATGTTTTTCTGTATTTTTCAGCTTTGAATCTCAAAGATTTAACAGTTTGAAACTCAAGCAAAATGAACTGATTTCTTAAAAAAAAAAGAAGAATGCAATGAGCACTGAAATAAAAAATGGCCCATAATTAGCAAGAAATTAGTACAAAGTACAAGAAAATTACCCAAAATTGTGTGTTGAAAAAAAGAAATTCAAAAATAAAAAAGACAAAGAAGGTACAAAAACAAACAAGGCAAACAATTCTCTAACATATTTCAAATATGTGATTGTGATAATTACATATACATTTTTCCATAGCTTTTTTAAATATAATTTTGTAAATCTTATTTCTTGCAAATTATGGAGCATTGCTCGTTGGCTTTTTTTCGTGTTTTTGAAAGAAATCACACCAGTTTGCTTAAAATACTTGTTGAAGGCATCTGAAAGCAGCACAAGAAAAGTAATGTCGCTCCAGGTTTCAAAGGGTTAATATACTTTGTACCATTGACACCAAAATTGTTCAGTGGAGCAACTGTAAGAAATTCATTATTAATTACAAAGATAAACCTTTGTGTCAATGACCTTGACTATACAATCCAATTAAACATGATTTTTTTTCAATAATTTTACCATTAAAAGTTGTTATCTATGACCTGAAATGGACACAAAGGTATTTGAAGAGAAATATTTCACTGTGTACTTTTTTTTCCTCAGCTGCAGCTGAGGTGTGATGTCCATCAAGAGCTGTTTACTGTATGCACACCCGCAAAAATTAGAGTTTTCTTCTGTTTTAACTCATTCCACTAAATGCCCCAAAGTCCACTCATCCATGTGTGTAGTGATAGTGTTTGGCACTTTGTCTCTAATTCGTCTTTATGTTGTGTGTTTTGAAGTTTTTTCTGTAAAATGTGAGCTGAGGTGTTTTACAAGCCAAAGGTTGAATCTTGGTCCTCGTCTTTCACACTTTGCTTTTCAGAGCAGGAGGACGGATGTCGCTGCAACATGAGGGATGGAGAGGAATTTGCACCTGGGCCACTTTGAAGCAGGTGGCAGTCACTGTCAGGTCAGTGGACTCAAACATGCTCATGAGGGTGTGATTGACAGCAGCTCCAAACCGGACAGAAAGCTTTGGGGGAAAATTAAAACTAATTGTTGTTAAAAGAGGTTTCAGGCAGAGACGATCAAGGCAAAGAGAGAGTCAATGACTTCTTTTCATTTCACTGCTTCAGTGTAACCGTAAACCTCATCACCCAAATAGAGAAAGCACTTGATCCCTTTACACTTAATTAGAAAGCTATAGAGTGATTAAACACAAATTAATGAATTCACTAGGAACTGTCGGACCGTTTACCTTAACATAATTAACTGTATTGATCCCCGAAAACGCGTCGATATTAAGAAAATACGAAAATAATATTTTCGGATTATTTTTTATTGTAAAATTATCGATATTTGAGACAATGATATTGAAAAGCATGACTCGAACAGAGTTTATTTAATTGGTCTACACTGGTTCTCCAGTTGAAATAATTATGAGGAACGTCTATGCAAATAAAGACCATATCATATAGGCTTAGTATGCCTGTGTGTGTATAAAGATGTTAGTATATTTTAGTGCGAAATAAACATATTCAAACACATGAAAATCAGTGGGCTCGAATATAAACACATTTGTCTATTTTATAACTTCAAATGTTTTGTTTGGATTTGATGGTTTGTTATTACGATCATGTTGGTAAAAAGTTGCGAAGAAATATATAATCTGTTATTAATATAGGCTACTAAAATAAATAAATAGTATCTTTAAGTAAATGAATCTATTATTGGTTCTTAAAATATTGCATTAATTAATAGCTAATATTTTATTTTTAAGACCTCATAGTGTGATTCAGTCGCTTGTCTTAACTAAATCACTTGTTTTTAGTCATTTGTTGAATTTTCAGCCCACTGTGTTTTTGTTAGTGTGAATCTTTAAATATGGCGGATTACCTTATAAATGAAAATACAAAAAGAATTTTTAGCAAACCCGACTGTCTTTGACAAAATATTTGAGGAAACACATTCAAACAGTTTGTTAAATGTACATTTTTGGCAGTGTAATGTGATGGTAAACCGTTAACTCACAGGGGCATTTACAGGAGACATCCGGTTATTTTACATGTCCATTACCAATCAACCATTAACCTCTGAGGTTGCACCATTCTGCGGTCGCTTCGCCACAAAAAGACTCAAATACAACCCACTATATAACGAGGAGGACCCCGTCAGTGAGCCGCGGCTGTACAGAGCGAAACTCGTAACGTGTCAAAATGTCAATTTTCTCTCATTTTTAGTGCCTGTGGAGACTCTTTGCGTATGAGCGTAATTATTAATTAGTGAAAGTGGAGAGCAAAAGGCTGAATTATTCTCAACTCAGTTTAGGCCAGAAACGAAGAGCTCGTGGCGTGTCATTTCAACAGAGATCAAATTAATTAAGAAATCCTAGGGAGTTGGGGCGAGAACTACATTTCTGTTAGGGAAATTAAAATTCCTGCAACTGCATTTACTTTTATCCCAAAATTGAAATTCCCAAACCACGTTCTCCAAGTACAAGAAAATAATAAATCATTTAAAAAATCTAGAAATTGCTTATTTTTGTTGAAAAATATGAACAAAACTAGTTAACTTGTGTGAACTTGATTTAGTATATGTGAGTATAAGGTGCAAATAAAATACATATTCTGTTCTGGTCTACCTTTAAATTAGATTTTTTTTTTCCATTAGAAAAAAAACTAAGTCAGCATCTGGTTTACAGTCACAGCCTATTTAATACGTACAATATTTCCCACGCACTACAAGTGAATTATGAAAAAAAAGGAAACAACGGGGAGACGCTGCGATGGGCTAAATGCAAACCGATGGGGGTGTTTGCATTTCAACGATCGTGGGTTGAAAGGAACAACAGCCCTCTCTATATCAGATATCTGCACATGCAGGTATGAGAGGAAGTTATGTGGGACGGTCCACTCCTCAGTATCCTTCTCTGTCCTTCAAGACTCCGAGCAGCCAATGAGGAGCATCACTACCGCTGGAAATGGCCTCGGGTGCCTTATGTACCTGCATCGAGGAGATCAGATTTTAGGACATATAGGCGCCGTTCATGAGGACCGTATATAGTGTAAAGAAGATGCTGATCAACCAAATAGAAACCCTACATATACCCGGGTGTTGGTGCGTAAAAGCGCAGTCATTGCGCAGTGCAGTCAGGGCTGAAATACAGATGTTCCCTGCTGTGTCCTCATAAAGACACCTCTGTTCGTTTGGATATTTGGTACTTTCTTGGTTTCAGCTCATAAAAGTGACACTTTTGCTCCCAAAATCGTGATTTCTTGGATATCTGTCATCTTAATTATCTCTCACCTCGCACATAGCCCACCGTTTATATTTTAGTACTTTTACTTACAGTAAGTTTCTGCAGGGGGTGTAATTCTACAAGGCCAAAGACATATGGCTGCAGCACGGCAGCTCCCTACTGACCCCGACTTAACATCCAGGCTGTTAGTGGAGACAGACTAACAGCTACTCCCCTAATACTTCAATTCCAGTATTAGGCCTAAAATTACAAAGACAAGCCTTAAGGTACGATAAAAAAGAAGCTAATTGCGATCTGCCAACTCTTCCCTCTTTGACTTAAATTTAGGCGCAGTGACATGGGCCTCCTTAACCCCGAAATACTCCTCTCCTTGTGTTGACATGTAGCCCTAAAGGTAGCTGTCAGTTTGCCCTGTCCGGGAATCACAGAGCTATTCATCATTGTTTGACAGGTGTGTTTGGGAAGGAAGCCATAGTGGCCCAGATGACATCTGCAGGGTCTCAAGGTTTAGCGCAAACATCATGGGGAAGTTAAAGTCTTTGGAGAAAATATTTCGATATTAATAAACCAGTTTTACACGCAAAATGCGCAAGAAAAGAAAAAAAATGGATGGATGAACGCTTTTTATTTATTGCGTATTTGGCTATGGTGATGCCAAAACAAAACGCTGTCCTAACCCAGCCTGCTAATGAGAAAAATGATAACAAAAGACGAGTTCATTAACAATTTCAGGCTTAAATGTAGGCCAAATTCGATGTACTTAAACGCTGAGATGCCTTTCAGCCTTAAATGTCAGCCCAATTAAATTTAATCAAACGTTAAGATGCCATTTGGTCAGAATAAAAGTGCGCAAACATCGTGGTTAATCCGTTCGCACAAGAAATCGAGGCTTAGTAATAGTAAATATGTAATTTTGTTTTTTTTTACTACGTTTTCAGATTAAAGTTAATTTTAACAAGTGTATTCTTGAATAGTAAATTTGTTGTTAATTCTTGAAACTAATGGTAAAAATCTGACAGAAAAATGTCTCTGTCCCGCTATAAAAACTAGATAATAAAACCTTAAAATAAAGTTCCATCCAAATGACAGTAATGCCTGATATGTTTTAATGGGGTTTTTTCGATCTAAACATCTTTAACACAAATAACACATGTACATTTCAATTAGAAGTTGGGTCTGTTTTGCTTCCTGCCACGAGATCACTTTCAGGCCAGTAACACAAGAAACCGCCTCCTCTCAGTCTGACACTGTACACACTATAATGCATTTTTACATTGAAGTAATGTAATGTATATAGCTCAAAAAAGTGCTGAAATATCTTACCTTTACAAACACAGCAAGAAAAAAAACAAACACAACCTGTAACAGAGACAGTTAATATGTAAAAAGTCAATGGAATATGCCTATTTTCCAATCACTGCAGAGGTAGGAAGGCGCATGTAAAATAGAAACCAACATAAGGTGACATTTTCAGTCTGTTTAGGCCTCCCGGTTCCCAAAGCGGGGTCCGGGGGGCTTCAGAGGTCCTTGAGGGGCTCCCGAGCAAAGAGAGGAATACTTAAATGTTATGTCACTCTTCAGAGGTTACTGACATTTATTAAGGAGGTCCAGTCTCCCCGCTCAACTACAGCTTTGATTTTGTAGCATTAAGCACGAGAAATGTCTTCTTCCTTTGAGACAGACTCTTACTAAATGAAAGAATTAGTTGGTTTTAAAATGTTTGAGGATGTGAAAAACATTTCAGGCGGATTAAAAGTCCCCTCGGGTCTCATCCTCTTGTCAAAAAATATATATAGTTTGATGTCCTTGGAGCAAAAATAACCAAACAAAAGAAGAATAAATACAGTCACCGAGTTCTCACTGGTTCCCCGCACACGCAGACAGTGTCCATGCAGGGAGGCAGTAGGCGTACGGGTAATAGTAGGACGGCTGCAGGGAGAGCAGCGGGGGCCGTAGGATCTCTCCCGGGCTGTACTGTCTCTGGTCGTCCCGCACCAGAACTTTCACCGCCACCTTCTTGGCCGCTGGGGTCGACGCCATGAGATCGGCGGCCATCTGGCGGCGTTTCGTCTTGTACCGGCGGTTCTGAAACCAGATCTTCACCTGAGTCTCTGTGAGCTTCAGGGAGGCCGCCAGGTCCGCGCGCTCCGGCCCGGACAGGTACCGCTGGTGGTTGAAGCGGCGCTCCAGCTCGAAGACCTGCGCATGAGAGAAAGCGGCCCTGGAGCGCTTCTTCCGCTGTTTGGGCTGGTCCAGGCTCTTCTCGTCCAGGGTGCTGGAGTCTGAGAGAGAGAGAGAGAGAGGGGACACGCGGATGCAACATGCACGTGAATTCTTGTGTTTATTTTTTTTAATGCAGGTGGAGGTTCATGTGCACATTTCAAGTGAAATTCGAGCGTGTTTTCGGACGTTTATGATACCATAAACAAGGAAAATCCAAATTGAACACATTTATACTGAAGTTTGTTTTAATTTCCTGTTTTATCATGTTGATATGGACCGTCATTGATTAACCAAAAATCACTGGATGCTGTGGTTTCATATCCAAGTAGAAAATGTTTTCATTGAGACCAAAACGTGCTATTTAGTCTATTTCCTTAAAATGGGCTTTAATTAATCGAGTGCTTCTGGTAGTTTATAACTTTTGTCCATATTTAAATTGTGCCAATGCGAAACAAATTAACGTAAAGCCCCAATGACTCTAATAAAGCCATAACAAATGGTGCTATACCGAAAAATCCAGCAATAATCATGCGTAAAACTAAACTCGTGCGTAAAAGTTGCAGCACGTTGAGATTTTGTCAACAGGCCTGATATCCTACAATAACCCAGTCAGAGCACTACTTATGATTTTGAAAAACTTCACTAATAGTATTAAACTGCAGTACAAAGAGGGCAGTGGACTCTTTTAGTCAGACTTGTTTGTTTTAAAGCCAGATGTTTCATTGAGAATCAGAGATCCACACTTTGTTTACAGTTGCATTTTCTCTGTACTACTCACCCGCGTTATTGGGCTCACTGTCACTCTTTGCGTTTTCCGCAGCTCCAGACTCGTGGTCCGTCTCCTCCTGCAAACTCTCCTCCGGCACATCCGACGCGGGGTCTCCGTCTTTCTCCGACTTGCACGCGGCCGCAGTCTTGCTGTCGTTGTCGTCGCTGAGTCCCGAGTCTGAGTCGTAGCTTTTCTGGTCCGTCGTCGGCTCGCAAGCCTCCCCATCATCTCTCCGAGACCCGCCGTTCATCTCCCCAAATATTTTCCAGCACGCCGTCTTGGAGAAGCACATGTCCAAATCTGGCAAGTGTCTGCTGTCGTCCTTTTTGTTCAGGATGGCTTGGATCGAGAAAGGCATCAGCGAGTTGCCACGAACGGCCATTTTCAAACAAAGTTTGCTCGGTTTCTTCAAATTGAGTACTTTAACCGGCCCCGGAAAGAGGAGTAAATGTCAGTTCATCCACATTTTAGGCTACTCCCTCCGTGGAGCTTTGCTGGCGCTTAATGTTTCCCTCCAGTGTTGGTTCCTGGTCGCATCCCCGCGGGAGAAGCCGTGGAAAGTTTCTGCTACATCCACAGGCACGATGCTGCTCCTCCGCATAGCTCTGCCATCAGCCCGGGCTCGCTCCGCTCTCCGGCCCTTTTCACCCAATTTTTTTTACCATCCACCCTCACCTGTGACTGACAGGCACTCCTCGTCGCCTCCTATTGGCCCGGAGAGGAGGGATGCCGTTGCGCGATTGGCCACTGTAAACTACGTCATGCTGCTTTCAACCGAGTGGGAAAAAGTTTAAGAAATGTTTGGTTGAAGTTTTTCACTGGAGGCTGAACTGACATGCAGGCTGCAACCACACACAATAATTCAACTGGAAGTTCCTCAAAAAACGGGAGTCGGTATCTGTGCATTCTCTGATAAGAACATAGCTTTTTGATTATGATTAATGATTAAGGTTTAATTTGCCTGGAATGCAGACTGATATGTGCTGGTAATGTTTAAGGTTTGTGCAGTCAGAAAAAAAAGAAAGGGCTCATGCGTAAAAAGTCTTCGACCAAAAGAAAACAAATTTTAGCAGCAACACAAGTGGAAAAATAATGTGAAATTCGTGTTTCCAATTTTCCTCGCATCACTCGAATGCAGCACCAGGACAATAAATTCGTAAGATATGTCAACTTTTTTTCCTTTTTTTTTTTTTACTTAACCCTTGAACATCCAAGCAGGTCTGTTGGGATTCCGGTGCGCAACACGCAATGTATGGACGTTTTTATGTTTGGTAACATTTTGAGCGCCGAACAACGGTGTGTCAGGCGGTTATTGATTCACTCTGACTACGATTTATTAAACATTTAGAGTCATCGAAGTGCTCACTTTTTGTCACTTCCCTGGTAGCCTGCATCATGGATCGCCATGACCAGGTAGGCCTCAGCCTGTGCGCAAAAGACATTCTTGCATTTGATAAATATGGGTTAAAAAAACAAGTAACTTAAACTCCCGATTCTGTATACAGTATAAATGGTTTCATTAAATGAGGCAAATATCTGATGATAGGTTAAATCGTATCTAAGTCAACCAGCTTTTGCAAATGTACCATACACACACTGATTTATATTTCTGGAAAAAAAACTAAAATACGGGTAACAACTGAAATGATCTCTTTAGAACATTTGACTCCTTAAAAAGTCGTTTTGTATATAAAAATTAACTTTCGGACTTAACGTTTTTGCAGCATAAAATAAAAGCTCGTTTGGTTTTTTTTTCACCTGATGTTGGCCCTCTGTTTATAAGTCTAAACCACACAGAAATAGCAAACATGAGCATTAGTAAAAGCTCTTTTTTTCACTCATTATTAAACCTTTTTATTAAATATGAAGGGTGCAGGCAGCCCTCTCTCGGGGGTTTGAGCTGACAAACATCTGTCGCTGCAGATCCGGATCGTGACCTCTGCCGTTTTTCACAGACAGATCTCCCAGCTTTTCTGCTGTTAATTCACCACCCAAGAACATTTCAAATACTTCCTCAAGATTTTATTTTGATAAATAAAATACAAAACAGATTTTACACCGCTAAACGCGCAAGAGAACATATTTTATTAAGTTGATATAACGCAACTATTATTTCATTAATAACACCTCTGTCACGTGTAGCTTGCATAAAAGCTATAATCCTACAGACTAACAAACTTTATTCTTTAATTCCACATTATTACGTGTTTATGTGATATTGTTTCACCTGGTTTATTAGCCTTAATTTATTTAAACCGGTCGCAGTAAATAACCCTGAAATCTTCATACGTTTAACGATTTAATTCATGAATGAAGTTTGAAGTAAAATTGATGGGGCTGTTAATATACAATAAATAATCAGTGCTGCTTCGACAGAAGTGTACGTATTGTTAAATACAATGAGACATTGAATGATTAATTAATAGAATTATTTAAATAGGGTAATTACGATAACAATAGGCTTAATAAAATAATAATAATAATAACAACATGTTCGCTACTTGATTTATTAACTAAAATCTTCACAGAAGAAAAAAGTAAAATCGAAAACTAAAAGCTCCGTCAGTGCAAAAGATGGATGAAGACGCAGTCCGCAGATCAGCTGCTGAAAAGGGTAAAACTCAATTAAATTTGCATTAGTATTTTAAGTCTTGTGATATTTTCTGCACATGAGCCGTTTGCGAAAAAATCCAATAGGCGGAGCCCACAACAGCTGATTTTAAGAGACAAACAATTCTCTGATTTTTAACTTCAGTTACTCTGGAAATACGTTTTTAATGTGTGAAACTTTGTCATCATTCTTAGTCACCCGAGGCCTGATTCGTGTGGCATTTGTTGGTAAAAATCTATGAAAACGCGGATTAAATTATCGTGTGTTTTAAATATTGACCCGTAAAATAAATAAGGAATAATTTCTCTGCTCCATGTCACTCAATTTGTAACATTTACACCCTAAAAAGATACCGTGTTTAAATGTTTAGCTCATTAATATCTTTTTTAGATTCTTCTCAACATTATGAGGATAATAAAGAATATAAATACAAACTGGCTACAGTTTTAATGGTGATAATATTAATCTAAGTTCAGTGCTGCTGTCACCTTGAGCAAACCCGTTGCATGCATATATTATACCATCTAGTGGCCGCTGAAAATAACTCTTCATCTTGACTTTTTGACATCTGGGGTCAAAACACTCTGAACCATACTGTGTGTAATTGTGAAAGAAGTATTCAGATTCCTGAGGTACAACTACTAATACCACACTGTAAAAGTACTTGGTCATAACTCCTGCAATAAAAATGTTACTTCAGTAAAAGTATATAAGCAGGGGCATTTCTAGAATTTGAGGACATTAGGGGTTTGGCCAGAATCTTTTTCAGTGAAAAATCTCTATTTTTATGCTTTTTAGTGCACTCTGGCATCTTATTTATCCTAAATCAAATTATTTTATTTTTTTCCAGATTAATTGTGTTATTAAAAATATTATTGATCAGAGTTGCAAAAATAGTTAAAATTGCAATTTTGATCAACAGTATTTTATTTTTGAGAGCTTAAATGCATGAACAGAATAACATACTTTTAGATAAAGGTTTTTTTTCTTAAAAATCCTATTCCTAATCTTGAAATATATATATTTAGTCTATATATTTACATTTACATACAGGTTATGCATAAAACATTCGGGGCTAAAGGCTAGGATTCCCAGGCCCTAAAAGTAAAAGTATTCACTATGGAGGAAAAAAAAATCCTCACATTTAAAGCATTCTTTCTTTCTTTTTTTTTAATGTGAAAAAATAGTGAAACCATCAAAATACCCCATTCAATCAACTGATTTATTAACCAGCCATCTCCATATGTTTTGTGTGCAAAACAGTCTTAATTTATAAAGTAAAGTTGTCAGATAAATGTAGTGAAGTAAAAAGTATTTCCAGAGAGTGTCACTGAAATAAAAGACTCAAGTAAAGTACAAGTACCTCAAATTTGTACTTAAGCACATTACTTGAGTAAACATGCTTAGTTACATTCAGCCACTGGTAGAGCCTACATTATTCATATTATTATGAGATATTATCATTTACAGCTGCAAAGACAGATGCTTCTAAAAAAAAACGTTTTAAATTACTTAAACACAGTGTAACTGGGTTTATCGTCCTGCTTTGTGGAAATGAATCAAATGAAATTTTGTGGCATTGTCTCAGGGCTGGATGTGACCTCGGGGATGAAAGCCTGGATCGCCGCAGGCAATGAAAACACAACTGGGAAAAGGGAAAAGCACAAACCACTGACACTGTCTGGATATTTTCACACAGCCTGCCCTGTAGAAACTGCTCATTCCACCCAAGGCCAATACACAAGTGGTACATCACATAGTTTTCAAATTCTCTTGTATTGCACAAGTCCCCCCCCCCCCACCCCCCCTTCTGTGTCCTTCATGTATTTATTTCAGACTGTTGTCTTTTGTCCTAAAACGCGCCTCACTGACCCATACACAAAGTCTGCTTTACCCTGAGAGAGAAAAAAAGTGGAAAATAAATAAAACTGTCTGCCAATTCTCCAACAAAGTGAGTCAGTGTGCGCCTATCAATGTGATGTCGAGCAGAGCTCCACGGGTTACTCTGTGTTTTGGTAACCACACTGCGACGAAGAGTAATAAGCAGTAAGTAGCTGTAAGTGGCAGGAAATGTAAACAGCAGCTTGGTTTTCATTCAGACAACTGCAGAGGCATTTAAAACAGATATGCCGCTGATGTGATGTGATTCACACTTAGAGTACAGTGACGGTGATCATCTGACCAACTGTAAACATATTTATTTATATCATTATTAATGTGCAAAAACTCCTGGAGGAAAGAAATAAAGCTCTAAATAAAGGAAATAAAAAGAAACTTTTAGCCAACATCTCTCATATTTCCTGAGATTAAATTATCAAATTAAGACGAGTGTAATTGAATGGATAGTACATTAAAATATAACATTTAGCAGCATATTTCAGGTCAGCAGGTTATGTAAGGTAGGTTTCTGTGCTATTTAGAGGTGTTGACAGTAATAAATGCCAATTCATACATGCAAAAGTAGTATTTGAATAGTCATCAAGTAAAAGTAGCCACATAAAAACAAAACTCTATTAGTAAGTAAATGTCCTGCATTTAAAATGTCCCTGAAAGTACAGAAGTATCAGCAATAAAATGTACTTGAAGTGTGTGTGTCCTCTAAAACACACACAGAAGCTGACAAAGATTTTTCTTAATTCACCTCTTTTACTGCCATTTTATATTTTGTGTATGAGTTTGTGTGTAGGAGTACAAATGTCTTGATGAAATAAACAAAACAAACAATAAGGAGCTGAAATCAATTTCACCAGCTTTATTAAACATCTCTCTTTTTACACAGACAATTTAGTGATATTCCTGCAGCTTTAGTCTTGACCCGTCTGGGAATAAAATCACAAGTCGTCTTTGTCTGAGAGCGAGACAAAATCGAGACTTTCACAAATGGTCTTGAGATTAAGACCGATCTCGAGTACGACAACAGTGCTTCACTCTGTAGCATACTTTGGTGCATTTTAATATTATAATTAATGCTAATCATTATTATTGGTAAAAGAGGGAGTAGGAGAAGTGAAAGTGTTACATTTGAGAGTGAAAAATTGTCATATTTTTGCAGAAAAATCCAGATTTGTGAGGTTTCATTTTTTTATCTGTGTGTCAGTAAATGTCAAATAACATTTGGCAAACATTAAATAAAATGCAGAATATATGTTAATATAAAGATACATAAGGTTGAAATTGTATGGAAAAGATAACCCATTAACTGTTCATATAATAGTCCTTAGGCTTTTTTTTTAATTATTATTTTTTTTGATTTGCTGCGTGTGTGTGTGTGTGTGTGTGTGTGTAGTTTTGCACGTTTAATGTTAAATTCCAACAAAAAAAGAGGTGTAGGGCAACAGCTAATGATTATTTTCATTTCGGATTAATGTATTGATTATTTTTGTCATTAACTCTCCTTTAGTCTGGTGTCGAGGTTGGTTTCTTTACATACCTTGTTTTGTCTAAAAGGGGAAAAAAATCTATTTACAGTGATACAAAACAGAGAAAAGCAGCACATCTGCATCTTTGAATTTTTTGGTATTTTTGCTTGATACATTACTTAGATGATTAATTATTTATGAAAATTGTTCAGGACTGATTGATTAATTGTTTCTGCACAGATATTAGGTGAATAAAAATGAAAAATAAACATGAAAAAGACAGGTGTTTTAAATAAACCCTTTCCTGTGTGTTTACAGTCAGCAGGAGGCTGAAGCTGGGCTGCAGCTGTGGGACAGGAGGTCTCCCTCTGCTGGTGACGATGATAACCTGCTGCCCACATGGAAAGATGAGATGATCACTACATAATAGCCATGCCGGGAAAAGGTATATTTTCTCTTCTTTTTCTATCTACAACGACAAGATTTCTTAATACTCCCAGACTCTTTGTCTGCTCTGCTTCAGTTGAACACCGGGGTGAAATTCCCACCACCTTTCCAGTAAAGAAATAAACTTTAATGGCATATTAGACTATTACGTTTGCCTCCACCCACCACCACCACCACCACCTCTTTTTCCTGCCTCTTCTTGTAACTGTAATCTGGTGTTTAAAGCAAAAATCACGCCTGATGCAGCAACGAGCCAGTCGCCATGGTAACATCTCTGTTTCCCTTCCTCTCTCCTGTGTGTGTTTATGACAGGTCTTAGGTTTTTTTTTTCTTGCGTGCTGGTATGAAGGAGGCTCACAGCACGCCATACCCCCCACCCCCCACCCCCCCCCTCTCATATGTGCCAAATTGTGTTCAGATGGAGCAATACATGAGAGGGCACTGCCAAGAGTCATTTGCAGTAAATGCTCCCAAAATGCCCTCTAGATTTCTCACCAAATATCAGATCCACCATGATAGCACCCTTAATCAACCTCAACACTGGAAAGTGGAAGGAAAGGAAGGGGGCGGGGGGGTTACTGCCAGCTTTAAGTATGCTTTTAGTCGCCTAAGTTACAATTGAACCCTCTTTCCCAAAGAAAAATTATCCTTGCATGCGATGGAGCACTAAATGGAAGAGCCCTTGGGACAGAACACTTAATACAGTAAATGGAAGCAAGAGACAAGCGGAGAGAAGTTCCTGCGTCTCCTGGAAGCTATTCAAAACATCTCAGCAATGGCTGCATTACTGCAGACACAAGAGCAGAAGTGGGGGGACAGCCCGCTGTTACAGTCCAATTAATGTGTGTAGATAGCACAGACGTGATTTATAGTTTATTTTTCGGCTCTGCTGCGCAGACAAACGAGCTTCCAGCCGCCTCTGGCACGCAACAGATAATGCACGCAGCTCAAGCACATCATGAAAGGCTTCTGAGGTCCTGAAGGGCCTTTGGCTGCCTGCTCAGGTCTCTGTGACCGGCTCCTTTCTCCTCCGCTCACGCCTAAATGAAGACGTCCTTCAAAAGCAGCGGACCCCTTTCACTGGTTTTGTGTCACATGTGAAACATTACTTCTGAACATATGAGTTGATGTAGTTATGAAAACTTCAAGGATCATTTAGAAATTCTTGAGATATTACGGGGCTTTTCTTTCAGTGAAGTGGGTGTCAGACTGCAGCCGAGGAGCTGTTAGTTTTGAGATATTTGCAGTTAACAGATTTACCTCTCTGACAGGTGTTTACAGTTTAAAGTACACAAGTGGGGCTGTTAAATATTAATGTATGGATTTTTTTTGTACAATTTGATTCATTATTCAGTCTATATAAAATTCTAAAAAATGACAATCATGGTTTAAAACCTGACATCTTTGAGTGTCTTGTTTTGTCCGACAGCACTCTAAAACATGATGATGATCAATTCTGATTACATAAAACAGACACAAAAAAGCAGAAAATTCTCACATATCAAAATCTGGAAACAGCAAATGTTTGGTCCTTTTCCTCGATAAATGATGTAAACGACTGAACATAGTCAGATATGGTGGTGATTTCCTTTGTTAGGTGACGAATTGATTAATGGAAGCCTTAAAGGTCCAGTATGTAGGATTTAATGGCATGATGTGGTAAAGGTTGCAGAACTGAAACTTGTCCCGCGTGCCAAGCGTGTAGGAGAACTGTGTTGGCCAACCCAAAAATGCAATTGCTCAAATGAATGAATGCTCAAAACAAATTTCTCCTCAGGGAGAGTATTAAAGCAAACGTATCTTACTTTCTTACATTTAAGAAGCTGGAACTAGTTAATATTGAAAAATAACAGTTTATTGATCACAAAAAGAAATTCAGATGAACTTTTCTTACTATCAACTACAGCTCTACAAACTTAAGTTTTTCGTTTTTGTCAAACAATAAATATTGAATGTTGTAACATGATTCTTTGGATTTTTAGGGGCTTTAAATAACCCAGTTAAAAAATGTATTATCTACCCAAAAGAGAATAACTTCAACTTTGTAACTGATTACTTTTTGCTGTGTTACAGTTTCGTTTTAAGCAATCTGCTACTAAACTACCACCAGCAATTGTTAATGTCATTTTAGAAAGTAAATGGGAGTTTGCTCACATTTCAGATTTTGCAACATAAAGTAGAATGCTAGATATAAAATAATGTACTTCGCATTGTAAAGCAAGTAGAAAGTTGTAAAGATGAATAGATTCTTCTTTAAATTCAGTATTACACCAGACCAAACATATGTTGTTGTTTTTTAGCTTCACACAATTTGGACACACTGCAACTATTCAATTTGACCTTTAAAATATTGGTCAGTAAACACGTGTTTTAGAAATATTTTGCAGTCTGGAGTGTGTTTGTTGCAGCCTCAGACGTCAGCAGTCGATCCAAATCTCAACTCAACTGCAGAACTATTTCAATACTGCAAAAGAAAAAGAAAACTTTAAGACTCTAAGCCACCACCCCTCCCTGCTGCCTGTCGCTGACTATTTCTACGACTCTCGTATGAAACACTTTTGACGTTAAACACCTGTTAACTTTTATGTCTTGTGAGAGGAGTGGCTGAATGGGGGAGCATTATGTTCAGCGCTGGCCAAATCCCCAGTAGAGGAAAGACCACTCCCAGTGCAGAGAGGCAGCGGCAGCAGTGAGTGAGCCCCCTTATCCCTGCAGCCTGCGAGGATCCCCGCAGCAGTTACCTCGATTCCAGTTGACAGCTGTGTGAAACCACCATCTTTCCTCAGCTCTCTGCTGGATAAACTGCAGCGCGGCCCAACAGCAGGCCTGCTTAAGAGGCGAAGTGAGGAGATGTGAGGCAGCTTATGATGCTGGTGTCTTATATCATAGTCAATGTTTTTTTCCCTTCACATTTAGATGCTGAAGTGTGGCCCCTGCACTGTCTCCTGCCAGAATCCACATGACCTGTACCACCAATTAGGAAGAGTCCCAAACTTTGCTGTAATTCTGAGGTACGCACACTTTCCTTGAATAATTCCACTTTATCAGGATATGTATAGAGATGTTTTTTTAATGAATAATTTCTACTACGTTTTCGCTTCTAGAAAAACAGAATTTTAGGTCACTAAATGTTTTTTTTAATGTCTTCTAAGTTGCACACTTTAAAAAAAAAAAAAAATCATTTATTTCTTAAGTTTTTCACATTTAAACAATATAAAACTACAAGGAGTGTAGGGCAGAGTGCAAAAAAGGACAAAGATGAAGAAAATGAATTAATAAAATAATAATAATAATAATAATAATAATAATAATAATAATAATAAAGACAGTTAAAGGGAAAGAAAAGTACAATTATGGTATATGCCAGTTCATACTATGAGTAGATTGTCTGCAGGAGGATTGAGGCTGAAGTTTCACACTGTTAAAAACTGGTTAATTTGTGTCTGTGTGGACATGTAAAAAACAGTGTTTGGGTAAAGATGACGTCATCTCCTCATGCCCTCAGTTATCAAATTGTTGCTTGGTGTAATGAGCATGAACCACAAACAGCTGGTCTGCTCTGTTTCAGTGGGGGTTTAATCTGTCAGCCAGCAGCTAACACCAATGTGGGCCTTCAGGGCAAAGGTCATGGTAACTTTCTAGTTGACAGATAAATGCCTACACGGACAGTGGTGCTCACATTATAATTTTATTTCAGTTTTTCGGCGGAACATGAGTTAACCAATCAGTGCGTCAGCTCCCATTCCCTTTGTAAACCAGGTGCGCCCGGAATTGGCGGATCGCGATCTAAATGACGCATTTGGCGAATAAGTGATGTGAGATGTTCTGCTGAAGAAACCTAAATGCCTGTGCACGAGGTGAAGGCGCGCGAGCAGATATCCACCAAAAGCAGCAGAGTTAAGCTGGCAGGAGAGGACGTGGCGGTGCAGTTTCCAACATTTTTTGGAACCTCCAGAGCGGCCTTACCATGCAGAAAAATGCACGATGATGTGAGGAGGAGGGGTAAACAAAGCTCTGCGCTCAGCGGACAAATCAAGCAGAAACGGGAGGAGCCAGCTGATCTCTCAGTGCACCTGTTGCTGCTGGCTAACTGGCATCTGCACACGCAGGTAAGCCTCACGCTATCCTACATCCTGAATTGTGCCCTCATTTATGTCCAAGAGACATTCATGACGCATATCAATGTTGTGCAACACACAACATGCCACACAGAAACATCTGAAGGCATGCAGGCACATCCTGCTATCTGATAATTCGCCCTTTAAACAGCAGGAAACAGACTGCGCCTTTGAAGTCAGACCAGCTTTTATTTGGTTAATGGCTAATTCGCTTTCTGTTGCCTCAAAATACCAACCCGCCAACAGTGCGCCTGACCACACCGCACTTTAACGCCCAGGGGCGCACAGATGGGCGCAGGTATTTTTGTTATTTAAAGGACGCGGACGCTAGGCGTGAAAATGACAACTGCGCCGGTTTGACACTTGCAATGACACTTGCGTTGCACCATGCGCTGCCTTGCGCCGAGCCTAAAACAGAGCCCTTAATCTTAATACTCCTGCACCACCTCAGATCAACAGAGCCAAATGCTGCGCCTGCGCCCAGTGTTACATGGTCACTCTCAATGGCAGCGATTTTAAGTCCGACTTTGGGTGAGCTTCTTAGTCCCTATATTGAAGGGGAATCAACACTGATGAGATCTAATCTTGTTTGGAAAAAGGTAATATTAGCCTGTACATTTCACTACCTTTGAGATGAAGGCAGACATCAGTCATGCTGGTGTTGCACTGAAATGGTTTCCCAACAAATAAGGTTTCCTTTTGTTAATGCCAGCATCCCCCTCCCTCGGTGGTTACAGCTAGGGCCTAGGGTTTGAGTCAGGTTTAGGTTGGAGGGAACACATGGGCAGAGAGATCGTCTTCAACACAAAACTGGCGAGCGTTTGGAGTTGTTTTCAAGTACATAGCCCAGAGGAACATAACAAAGAGCTCAAGGTGTAGACCTAGCCTCCAAATTCCCCTGACCCCATTTTAATCAAGCGTCCACGGGACTTAGAGGTCCTGTGTCTGTGCGTGGACAGGTCAGGGCCAAGTCCGATCCACAGTGGGGCCTCCCTGGGTGTCCTGTGGCGTCTGGCACCAGGGCCATGGCGGCGGATCCTTTGAGGTCTGTGGGTTGCGGGTGGGGCCTCCATGGATCGCACTTGCTCCAGCACGTCTTTTATTCATTGATGAATTAAGGTTGTAGCATTTTACTTGTTGAATAGTGTTTTGAATAGTTGGTTGTAATTTGATGGGCTGCGATTTTCATCATAAATGAAACTTTTGAGAACTTTCTCAATTTCTCAACATATCCATGAAATAAACAAAAAAAGGGGAAAAACAAGCCCATCACAAGAGCAAATTAGCAATCCCCAAACAACTCGAAAAGACTTAAAATATCATTAAAATTATTCTCAAAATAGTTGCTGATATCCACAAATGACTAGTTCTGTTTTATGGTCATACATATCTTCTATTCTCAAAGAAAATATTTTATTTAGTAAAAACTATCATGAAAACAACAAGCAATATTTATTTAACCCTTTAAAACCTGAGCAAATGGACTTGTTTTCTTTCAGAAATGGCCAAAATTAGCAAGAAGTTAGTAAAAAGGACAAGAAATTTACTGAAAAATCTTTTTTTTAAAAAAAGGAAAAGATAAAAACAAAAACAAACAAGAAATTAACAAAAATGCTTTAACATGATAATGTCTTTAACATGATTACAATCATTAAAAATATAGTTTTTCTACATATTTCCCTAGTTTTTAAAAAATAATTTTCCCAATCTACTTATTTCTTGCAATTTGTGGGACATCACTTGTAAGTTCTCATTTCTTTTTTCCCTTTTTTACTTTTTAATTTTTTATTTTTTTTTAAGAAATCAAACCAATTTGCTTAAGGTTTAAATACTCGTGAATCGACATCAGAAGGCAGCATAAGAAAATAAATGTCGATCCAGGTTTCAAAGGGTCAGTAGTTGATCTCTGAGTAACAGGACTGATCAATGGAGCGTGCATAAAAAAACTTAAAATGAACTCTGACTCTGCGCTGATGAAAGCAAGATAAGCCCGAAACGAAGGACTACAGTAAAAGTTTGACTTGCTCGTGATTGAAAGCAGACACTCCTTTACTCACAGTATGTGTTCAAATCCTCTCAAGTGAAGCAGATTAAAAACACCTAAAAGCGGGTCAGCATTTGCGCAGCAGCAGTTAAACAGATATATTTGGATTATTAACTTGTGTTGCTGCTTTCTCTGCCTTTCTGAGTTCTTGCTGTGAGGTCCCCGCTGAGCCGAGCGCACTCCTCCATCTCATACATAAAACATGTGGCCTATAAATCACTCTAATGTGCCTCAGACTGCTGATACTCAGCAGCAGAAACCTGCTCTCAAAAATCATTTTGGACTACAATGCAAACGACGTATAATAAAATGACGTCTCAAGTCGCTCCAATGGCATCAGCGAGTGAAAGGAGCGCTGTTTGTCTGCCAGAGCTGGTGGCTAAATGAAAGCTGATCCAAACCTTTAAATGAGAGCTAATATTTTAAAGCTTGGATTGCAGCACCAGGAAATACCTGGGAGAGGTACACCTTTAAGGAATCAAATTTAGCAATCCGCAGGAATGGCTGGAAAACTTTACCCAGAGAAGTCTCTTTCCGTAACCTCTCTCCGTGCTTTTTGGATCCCGTCAGTTCAGGTGCAGCGATTAAAGCCTCCTAACGTGTTAATGATGGTGGAATATTTCATTCTGAGTTTGTCAGTTTTATCCCCCATTAGCAGGCAGGAATGTCCTCTCCTCTTCTCCGCTCACAGGTGATTGGTTAACGTCTTTGACTATTTACACATTTACAGACAGCACATCCATTCAGGAAACACTGGAGATAACGTTTGAGACATAATAAGGGTGAATTAATAAAAATCTGTATATTCTGCTCTGTGCACTATTTTATCTTTCCATAAACAGATATTTTAGATTCTCAAACATGACACCTTTTGAAAGACAGAAGCAACACAGATAAGGTTTTCTAAAGCTGTAGAAAAGCTTTTTTTTTTTAAGTGAAAAAAAAAATCTATGAAATCTATCATTTAAGTGTATTATGGAAATACATAAAATGTGTTAACTATTATGCGAATGTGAATATTTTAACCATCAATTCCACAGATTTACTCCTAGAGTCTAAAAATGAAAAAGTAAGACCTCACTTAAAAATAATAAGAGACCTATTTGCTTTCATTCACTTCTATTTTTGAAAAACCTTTGTTGAAAATTAAAAAAATACAAATTCTGATTACGGACCAAAAGTAGTAACAAAGAGGAAGCAATCATCAGTATTTTTAGTTTTATGAAAAAAAGTCTTTACATTGACAGGTAGACAAGATATCTAACAACACATTATACTGATATACAGTTAACTCTAAAACAATACAAGTAACTAGATTACCTCCATTCAGACAGTAAAAAACAGTTCTTTGTCTGCAGTGGCTGTTGTTACAAATATGTCATGAATAAGCTTCAGTTTCCAGATAAACTGTCCACAAACTGTCTTGTTTTTCCAGTCTAATACTGCTGTTATTCGGAATAAAATATTAAAAAAATAAAATAAAATTTTAAAAAATGAAAAAAAAAAAAAAACTTCATTTACCCCCCCCAAAAAATGTAAAAACAAAAAGGTAAAAAAAAAAAAAAGTGGGAGGAAAAACTATCATTCACAGAATGAATAGTGAGTAATAAAAATCACAGTGATTTCTATGTACAAGAGTTTGGATTTACAAACAGTCTCAGCAGGAACTGAAACACACGCTGGCCTCTAATTTCACTTCTCCCTCTTTATGTCAAAGCACGACCCGGCTGCTCGTTAGGCCTTTGATTGGCCTGAAACACTCTGATTCACGGGGTATTACTGAATAAACGGAGGAATGATGAAGCCTGATCCAAACCATATGGGCGTAGTGCAGTAGAAGGTATTCTGGGGGGATTCCTGCACAGATCCTCAGGTTTATACTCAACCATCAGAGCAGAGAGTATAATACTATCCAGAGCTTTTCAATATCTACAGTCAATGAAGCAGAAACAGCTTTACGTGCTAACTGACTGTACGGGCACTTTGGCCCCCAACAACAAAACTGACTTGAATGCGGAGTGCGGAGAAAACGCTTCTGGGGTGAATCAGTCCACCGCTGTCTGAGGTTTTTAGCGTTTGGCTCTCTTGGAAGGGGGCTCCTCTGATTTCTGTCCTCCCCGCGTTCGCACCGCAGGGGGGCTGGCCTCCCGTTTACGGCCCCCCTTCGCCACTGCTGCTGCAGCCGCCTGGCCCCTCGTCCCGCTGCAGGAGGGAAACAAGGAGCGAGTGTCAGTCCGTTTGTCTAAAGTGTCACATTTAGGTGCTGTAAAAATTTGTCTTTGTTAATTCAAGCGTGAAAGGAGTTGCAATAACAAGAACTGCTTTGCTAAATTTAAGTGAACTTGGCGCGTCGACCGTCTCCGTAAATAGAGAAAAAGAGCATGAGGCGGATTTCTTAAGACTTCTGTAAAGTTAACTGGAATTTAATTTGAGTTAAAAACAAAAGAAACATTTCTGACAAAAATTACCCGGAAAACTACAAATGGGCAGAATTTAAAGAAACCGAAAATCTCAGAAAAAACTTTAAGAAAGGTAGTAAAATACACTTTCTCACTGATGAAAAATATGTGTACATACATAATGGAAATAAATCAACTAGTCTCTCTCTTTTTTAAAAAAAAAAAAAAATATACTGTAGGTATAAATAGAATATGTTTGTTGAAAACTGGATACTCAACCTTCCTTTTTAACCCATTCTGAAAAGTTGTTTTCCAATAGTATATCTTTTATTTAGGATTATTTACGTTTCACATTTAAATTTCTGTATCCCCTTAAAGTAAGTTTAAAAAGGTGTTAAAAAAGGAAATGATGATCCACAGATGTACAGAGTATATATAGATTATAAAAAGCAAACAGGAAAAAAATCTTCAGCACCTTAAAGAAGCCAAGACAAGAAAACATTTGGTGAGGGGAATTAAGCTTGGTGTACTGCTGAGGAGCTGTGTGATATATTTTACTGCTTTATTTTTTTATAGATTTATATTGTAGTAGCAAACCTGTTCTGTATACATGCAGTGCATAAAAACATACTTATTAAATGGTAATTTGGATCATTTATTTATATTGAGATTTTATTCTGATTGTGATTATTATCATTATTATTATTGTTACAGTTGTTGTTGTTACTTATTTAGACAGATTTTAGAGACTTTAAGGACCTCTTGGCAATCAGGATTTGTAATTAAGCTAGTATGCACTGAGTGTGTCATGCCTTCCACCTAAAATACTCTTACATTAAACAAAAAAAACAAAACAAATTTTTATATATATATATATTATCGAGTCAAATGAATGACAAGTTTACATGTTGTTATAGGCAGTGACTTACTGTAGTGTAATTCCAGATATTTAGCACAAACAGCTTAGGTAATTCATAATGATTATTATTTCTATTTTGGGAGAATTCAGGGAAAGCTTTCGTTAAAATGTTCTCTTTCACAGAGCAGCGACCTCGCCGTCACTTTCGTTAACTTTCGTTAACTTTCGTTCATTCTGTTGAACCTCTATGAGACAAACTCACCGTGTACCAGCTGCGGTCTCCTCTTTACCGCTCTGTCGACTCGCCCGGGTGGACGGTTTACTCGGCTTGTTTCTGAGGAGCATTAAAAACAAATATGAAACAACAGTTGCTGTAGTGCCAAATCTTCCACCAGCTTTAGTTGAACAGGTTGTGACAGAGATGATGCCTGCTGGTCGCCTCGGCGTTCAAACATTCATCACCACAGAGGACGACTGACACGGTGTCTCATAACGGCCACTTCACACCATCAAACACGAATTACTGTCTGATTTAATCAGCAGGTTTTAAGATTAAATTGGTCTCAGAAAATTTTTATTACTTGCTTTTTTTACCGTAAATCCTGTTAACAGCCAATGAAGTTCCAGTAAATTTAAATTATGGGTCTGTAATTGTGTGCAGTCGTGATACTTTCGATTTAACGATTAATCAATTAATTAATTAGATGTCAACTGTTCTTAAATGTGAATATTTTCTGGTGTCTTTACTCCTCTACGACAGTAAACGTCTTGAGCCAGATGCAACGAAATTTCGTTCTTCTGTATGCCTGTCTGGTTTGTCTGGCTGACAGTAAACAAATCTTGAACCTTTAATTTTGGGTTGTGGACAAAATAAGACATTTGAGGACATCATCTTGGGCTTTTGGAAACACTGATAAAATTTTTTCACTGTATTCTGACATCCTATTGATCAAATAATAAAAAAAAATATAAAAATAATGCTTAGTCGAGTCCTGTTCCACTGGTACATTTTTCTTAGTATTATTGTTATTATTGAGGTCCATGAGTTGTCAAATTACCTTTCAGCCTCCAGGCGAGATGCTGACCGTGTTGTTGCTCTTGTTGCGGTTCCTTTTTCCTCCTCTTCTTTGTCACCGTCATCGTCCTCCTCTTCATCATTCAGCTCACTTTCATCTGCCTTTTTGTCCTTTTTATCTGTGGGATAGACGATAAAATGTCCCATGTAGCCCTGGGGTTGATATGCAAACTCAAAGACATTCCAGTGGAGCTTTATATTATATAATTATTTGGTGTAAGATTTTTTCCTAAAAAAAAATTTGTGCTTGTGTAACAGCAGCGTAATGTCTAAATATAATTTTTTTTGAATACTAAAAATAAAAAATTAATACAATTGTCAATGAACTTTGCTTTAAAGGTGCTGTATTTAACTCTGGAGAAAGAAAGTTGATTATTGAGTTTTATTCCCAGGTCGTCAAATAACGACACTTTGAGTTGGTGGTTCAGTTTGACTATAAACCCAACCGTATCTGACGACCTGGTGATGAGTTACACGCAGCACCTTTAAACTTTGATGCACATCTCTTTTTAACAAAACATTCTCTCTCATTTCTCTTTTTTAAAGTTTTAAATTTCCTCACCTGAATCGTCTGTGGCGGCGGCTGCCTTCGGCCGTCCCCTCCGACCGGGTCTCTTCGGAGTCGTCTCTTGGTCCTCTTGTTGTTGCTCCTCCTCAACCTGAAGAGATGTCAGTAAATATTGGATTATGATGAGAGTTTGAACAGGACAGCGAGTAAGAACCGAAAATTTAAAAGGTAAGATTTAAGTTAAACTTGTAAGTTGTTACACAAACAATAAAGACAAAACAACAACAGTGATGGATACACTTACAGCATTTATGAAGCCAAACAGATACATATTTTTAAATAACAAACATACATCATCTGGTTTCTTCTCACTGCAGAGCCCCTCTTTGACCTCCTCCTCACCTCCTGTCTGGCTCACTGAAGGGGAACAAACTGGAAAAAGGATAAAATGTACAATATGGAGACTGTGTTTACCAAGGTAACTTATTTTACTCCTAAACCAGCAAATGTTGTGATGTTTTGGCAATACAATTAGAGCCCAGGTCCTAAGTTATGTGATTTAGATACAGCCTGCAAAAACCTGCACAGAAAGAATTATTTCATTTATGTTGAAAACATTATGAGGTACTGAAAGTGTGTGTGTGTGTGCGTGCGTGCGTGCGTGCGTGCGTGCGTGCGTGCCTTCTTACCGCTGTCAGGTTGTGGCTCACTTTGTTCCTGGTGACTGTCATCCTTCTTTACCTCCTCTTCAGCCTGAGTTTCCTTTAGAAATACATATTTGAAAACACGTACAGAGGAGTGAAAACAGAGTCAGATGGAGGATGCAGAGATTGTTTTAATCCACAAAAACAACAAATCTCACCTCCACAGATTCTTCCAACACCTCTGACCTCTTCCTCTTTACTGCTGGTTTACCTGTAATGGAAATATGATCAAAACAGATTAAAAATGTATTCAATCCCATCTTTCACACGAGGACCACCCAGAATATTTTTATGGTATATTTAGTTAAGTATTCTAAGTGTAACTATAGCAAAGCTGCCAGCCGTCCCTCATGTCAACTATCATTGCCAAATTACTCATTCATACTATTTTACAGGCTGTTAAGAGCGACGACAGCAAAATAAAACTTGTTAAAGTCTCAACGTCATGCTATGAAATACACCAATTAACTGTTGAGGTTTGGCTCACTTATTCTCTGAGCTGGTAATGCGTGCTCTGGCAGACGTAGCCACACCTCTCCATAATGTCATTAACCACTTGTAGTGTGCTTTTACACATTTACAAAGACACTGAAAACTTCCCATAGAAACCAAAAAATAGGACAGAGACAAATAACTTGAATTAAAAACAAACCTACATGTGTTAATGTTCTCTTTGGAGTCAGAGCTTCCTGCAGCTTCAGTGTCTTCTTGAACAGGAGACGGCAGATTGACTTGACTTCCTCGCCGTGTGATTTTCTTTGGTCCGCTTTCCTCTTCGGTTCTCTACAGGGAAAGTGTTGTCAGGGAAACACTTTAAAAGATGAGGTACAGTGAAATGCACTTAATTCATATGTCATATGTTGGATTTAAATAGTGCCTTTCACGACACTTTACATGTTAAACAAAACTAAACAACATACAAAAATCTATAGTTAAATGTTGACAGTTAATCCCTCAATGTCACATGTTAAGAAACACGGAGTGTCCTTGTAGTAATAAACCTGGTAATGTGAAGTATCTCACATTTATGTACATGTTGCACATTTGTTCATGTACCTCTTCTTTTCCGGTGCTCTCCTCGTCTTTATTCTCAGCCTCCTTCAGATTATCTGAGATTTTAACACAGAAAAGAGTCAGTTATTTACATTATTCTATACTGTGTTTCACCTATTAGCTTAGAGAAGGACAACGTGTTCATAATTTCCTACAACAGAACTAAAATCTTAATAGTTTTAATATCTCTTGATGTCCCTCCCTAATTTGAATATTTGACTGCTGCAAAGTACAATGTGACTGATAGCAGGACAATTTAACAACTATGATGAAAAGTATTTTTCAGACCTGAACAACATCCCTGTCGGCTGATTTAATGTGAAACTCTTACCAGCAGACGCGTCTTTGGCAGCAGCTCCTGACCGTCGTCCACCGCGGCTCAGAGTCTCCTCTGCTTTCTCTGGCTCTTCAGGTTGGTCCCTCTCTGCCTCCTCGCTGGGTTTGGATGATCGACCCCTGCGTGGTGTTCTGACTCCCACATCTTTCTCCTGATCTGCTTCCTGAAGGTAAGAGCAAATCAGATGTCAAATAAAAACATGTATCTGCAAAGATACTTTTACTCTGCCAGTACACAGTTATTCTATGACTGAGGGGATATGAATGACTGTATTTACCTCAGCAGACAGTAGCTCTTTATTTTCCTTTTCATCCCTCTCGTCACCTGATTAGATGCAGAAACAATGAACACATTATTTAATATAGTTCATCCATAAATAGTTCAGATGTTGTTTACTGACTGGGTTACAAAATCTTGAAATTCTGGCGTGTCAAGAAAAGCTCACCAGATTCTTTCAGTGCTTCAGCTTTCTGAGTAGACAGCTTTCGTTTGCGTCTTCCTCGTCTCTCCGTCTTCTCTTCCTACATAACAGACGTTTTTAGCACAGAGGGTAGTGTCTCGTATCGACACCTGAGGTGTAAATCACAGCTTTGATCACAACACAGTGTTGACTGACTCTTTGGACAACGATGCGATGTTTTCTGACATCACAAAGTCTGCAACGATACAATTTTGATTCGGTTAAATTCCGGCACCTGCGATCGATATGAGACATTATCAGTAGGTTTCTTTATTGTCTTTTTCTCGGCTGCTCACCGCTGACTACCTGCCGCAGTGTTTTCTTGTTGAGGAAGGAGGTGTGATTGGACGGATGTGCCATAGGAATTTTAAAATCCAGGTAAATCTTGAAGATGACGATGTATCAATCAATGAGCTTTAAATCTATACATTGATCAGATTGATGTGTCATTACACCCCTAATCGACAGCTAAATGTATCAAATATATGAGAGCTGAATTTAAAAAAAACAAAGAGGCATTACCCTTTCTGACAGATCTGATCCTTTCTCGTCTTCCTGGCTGTCTGTGCTGGAGACATTACCTGAAAAACAAACACAGTGACTGAGATTAACTGTGAAAGAACCGACGACTGTCAGAGGACAAAGAAAACATAACATTAAATTCTTTAGCTGAGGGCAAACTGTAAATATGTTATTTCACAGCGATGTTAGCAGCAGAAACAACCGAGGAAAATCGTAACGAGGGGAGATTTTTTGACTCACTGATTTGTTTGACCAGTTTGGACTGACTCTCTGGTCCACTTTCTGTGATCTCTGCAGTCTTCTCCGGTTCCATCTGAGCATAATTTAAAAGATACACAGATTAATAAAAGGGCTATAACACATATTAGACAGGAGCTATAGATCTGATCAAAACGTTTAATAACAGGCGTTTTACATCTGAACAAAGTGATCATGACTGACGTTAAACACTTACAGTTTGTGGATCACTTTTCTCTGTTCCAGCATTTTCTTCCTCCACTGTTTTATTCTCAGCTTCCTCTTCCTGTTTAAGATAAATGACTTTGAACTTTAGTCTCATATTCACAACTGAACAACGTAAAATAATGAATATGAATGGTTCTTCACCTTGGGGCTTGTCTTTGTGTCTGCAACATCTGGCTCAGTTTGCTCTACAGTAACAACAAGAAGCAAAGTCATTAATAATAATAATAAAGTATGGAATCATTTTTAATCTTTTTAAAAAGAAAATCAAAGTACCTGCTGTTGTGTTAAAAAGGATTATACATATATAATACAGAATTAGCTGTGCTCGCTTAATACAACTCTGTCTACTCTGCAGAAATATCCGATAGCCTACTTTTTTGGGGAAAAAAATATAAATCTTTTTTTCTATTTATTTTTGAATATTAGGGTTTGGGGTTAAACCCTAGGGTTTATCAGAATCTGTTTATCATTACTGTGGGTTGTTTTTTGTTTCGTTTTTATGATCAATTTATTCGATTCTCCTCGTTGTTTTTGTCCACATTGTATTGTCACTGAATATATCCTGCAGTATTGTCCCACTTCTCAAAAATCCCAATAAACAAAGTTCAAAATAATAATAAACTTTTTTATTTAGCAACTTTCAAAACAGGTATAAAGTGCTTTATAATAAAAACAGACCACATTTATTTTTAAATAAAAGAAAGAGAATTAAACTAACTAAAATCCAGAAAGTAAACACATATTAAAACGTAGAACGTTTAAAATGGCATAAAATATAACAGCAATCTTGAAATAGTGTTTTTTCCCCACACAAGACAGGGTTTGTAACTGTGATCTAATATATATATTTATAATTATAGTTAATTATATTAACAAACAATTGACAGAAAAAGAAATCCCATCTCGTTCTTTTTAACAAGATTGTTTTCAAGCACTCACCTTGTTTACTGGGAATTTCGAAGACTTGTTCAGAAACGGCCGCAGTTGTATTTTCCTCTGTGGCTCCTCCCACCTCCTCTGCTGCACACACAACAGCAGCTGAAATATTATAGACAGCACCAAAAAAAAGCAAAGGAGCCCCACGAGACTGATGCACAGACGATGCCAGGTCAAAAAATGCCTTTCATCAAACCAAAAACTTTGCATCGGAATTAAAGATCACAAAAAATGATAAATGAATAGTTCAAAACAGAAGAAACCAGATGTGGATTTAAGCTAAAGCAGGAGATAAGAAAGTTTACCTTCTTTGCTGGTTGCTGCTGCTGCTTCTGAATGTTCCATGTTTCCATGCGGCTGCGCGTCAGCAGCAGTGTCTGCACCTTTGGCTTCGCTCTCGTTTAAAAGAGCCGGAAGTTCATGTGAGGTAGTTTCACCCTCCTGTGTGAAAGACCAGAGATTGTTTTTCCACAACACAGAAAATGCTATTTTCCAACAGCTATATACAGCGAACAAAACCAAACGCCACACTTTTGTTTTTCCATTTTTCAAAAGTTGAAAAATAAGATCTAAGACTTTTCCTATGCACACAAACACTGACAGGGAGTTTTACAAATTTGTGACTAAAATTTGAGAGAAATGTCTTTTGATTGCATAAAAATCTTTTAGATCTTTAACTTAAACCTAAATGGAGCAAAAACAGAAGTGTTGCATTAAACTTTTTGTTCAGTGTATATAGATTTATACATTTCTGATCCAAAAAGCATACAGAGAGTCATGAAACAGTCCAAACAGATAAATGAAAGAAAAGAGGAGAGATGTCTTTATTTGTAAAAGGGACAAAGGCAGTTTAATTTCACAAATGTAATTTTTTTTTGTTACCTGTGAAGCAGAAGCCTCCACATCCATTTCTTCCTCTGAATTTTTAGACACATCTGGAAGAGAGATAAATATTTCTTTTACGAGAAACATCCTGACATGTTTATTTAGCAAATAAAATACACATTTTGCTTTCAGTGTTTTGTATTTACCTGCAGAGTTTGGTTTGTCGTCAACAATCTCCGGTGACGGCTCAGCAGCCTCAGCAGCTGTTTGCACAGCAACAGCCGGCGTTTCTTGTTCAGCTGCAGCGGTTTCCATCAGCTGTGGGACCGTCTGACTCACCTCTGCTTCTTCTTCTCTGGTGTTGCGGCAGATTAAGGTGGAGGACACAGTGCTGTCGGGATCCATGGAGAGCAGAGTCAGAGCTGCTTCTTTCATCTTCATGTCAGCGTCCTGCAGAGTCATCTCGGGCGTCACGTCCTCCCGACTGCTCTCAGGTGGGAGTCTCGCCTCCGCTGAGGTGCAAACGTCCATGAGGGCCAGCAGGGCGTCGGCCTCGGCCGGCACAGCTGGCATCTCGCTCAGTCGTGACTCTGTCTCGCCCTCGGGCGGCTCGGGGGTGATGTCGCTCAGAGCGTCACAAGTGTCGTCTGAGAACGAGGTGGTGACGGTGGTGGTGACGGGATCGGAGTCTGTGCTGGTGTCTTGGAGAAGAGAGTGTTTCTTTGGCTGCTCCTCAGGGTCGACTGAGGAAACCAAAGACTTCTCCAGTTTGTCTTCTCTGGCTGTTTTCTTCTCCTCTTGGCTGTTATCTTTCTTCTCTGGAACTTTATCCTTCTTCTCCGTCTTTTTCTTTGCAGTCTTACTGTCTGATTTGTCATGGAGAGGTTCCTCTGAGACTTTCCGCTGCTCCTTTGCATTTCCCTCTTTTTTCTTCTCCTTTGTCGTCTCAGGTTTGCTGATGGGTGCACTTCCTGTACTTTTGACTTCTGAACTCTGAACTTTACTATCTGTCTTTGATAATAACTGAGTCTTCGTTTCCTCCTTGGATTTTGATTTTGATTTTTCCACAGTTTTTCCTTTTTCTGTTGGTTTGACCCTTTTTGGATCTTTGTCCATTTCAGAGCTGGCCTTGTTTGATTTCTGGCTGTCCTGATCTGCTTTCGTCTTTTCTTTCTCTCCATCTTTACTGTCCGTTTTAGATTTGGGTTTGTCTGCTGGCCTGTCCTCAGTGTGGCTCTTTGACCTTTTCAGGACTTCTCTGGAGTGTTTATCTTTCTTCTTGCTGCCGTCAGGCTCCATATCTGATCGATCCTCAGAGGAGCCGGCAGAATCAGGGCGGAGCAGCTGCTTGAGATCACCTTTAGCTGCAGTTTTATCTCCTTTGGCCTTTTCCTTTTCTTTGCTCTTATCCTTATCTTTCTCCTTTTCTCTAATTTTGTCCTTCTCTGATTTGACCGGCTCCACAGATGGAGCTTTTGTCTTCTTGACAGAGGCATCTTTAGGACCTTCATCTGCCACACCTTCTGACGACTTCCCCTCTCTTGTTGTTCCGGTCATTTTCTTCTCACTTTTAATCTTAGGCTTTTTTTCGCCTTTCTCTTCAGAGGACATTTTAACAGCAGCACCTTCTTTCTGCTGAGATTCATCTGCCTGATGTTCAGATTTTTTCTCCTGCTTCTGTTTGAGTTTGGCACGTTCATCTGACAAGCTGCGCTCTTTGTCTTTGCGTTCTTTAACGTGAAGTTCTTTACGGGACAGACGATCAAATTTCCCAACTGAGCGTTGTTTTAGAGCCTCCTGGGAACCTTGTTCCAACTCCAGGATGAAGGAGTGTGTCCGGCCTTTGTCGGTCAGCTTTTTGGTTTCACTGGAGTCTTCGGAGATGCTGCCGCTCATCCTTCTGTGCCTCTCATCAGACGATGCTGATTCAGACTGATTTTTTATTAATTTCAGTTGTGGAGGCTTTGAGGTTGTAGATTTCCCTTCCTGATTTTGAATCAAAACAAAAAAATGCTCGTTATAACTCACAAATCTGTTTCAAAGCTGTTACCTAGAATCAAATCCATTTACGTCATGATTGTTTTCACGTACCACTTTCTTGGATCCTTCTGTATCTCCTTTCTTTTTGCTTGACATATCTTCATCTTTCCTGAAGGATGAAATTAATGAATGCATTTATTTTTATGTATTTTTTTATATCTATACATTTGCTTGTTTTGTTTGAGAGCAGCTGCTTGAGTTTGAATCTGAGCTTTTGAAAACCTACCTTGAGTCTAGCTTCCTCTTCCTGTTAAGAGCCATTTTTTTCTCCAGAACTTTCCTTTCTTTGCGAGCTTCTTTGGCTCTGGGGCCCTCCAGCCCAGCAGAGTCTCCACTCCTCTGTTTCTTGCGATCTGTGTTGGAAACAAAACTTGGTCAATGATTTGAGAATTAGGAGTAAACAAAGCTATTTTGAGGACATGTTTAATTTTTATTAGACAATGAGAACATGGAGCGTGACAAAAAATGGACTTTAAATGCTGCAATCTCCAGATTTTGTATGTTTTTTGTAACATGTCCCCACTCTTGTGTTGTACGCAGTGAAGAGGAACATAAAAAATAGCAGAGGAGGCAAGAAAACAAGAAACTCTGAAGCACAATTGAAGCTCACGACCACCAGAAAATACCTTGTTCTTCCGCCTGTGCTGCTTTCTGTTTCCGCTTCTCTTCCATTCGCTCCCTGTTCTGTTGTCTCTTGAGCAGCCTTTCCTCTTTGTCCTTTGCCTTTGAGGACACAGATGAGAGACAGCAATGACACAAGACAATAGTGAAAACAAAGGACCATAAATATCAGTGTAGTTTTAAAGATTGTGATCAACTCATTCACCAAGTAAAGCCTCTGATTTAAATTAATACAACTCACCGCGGATCTCCGACGTTCTTCTACAGTGATTTCATCATCTGAGTCACTATAGTAACGGGAGTAGAGGAAGGGTTTGTGAACGTAGGCCTTACGGCGAGGTTTACGCTCTTCTTCTTCTGCGTCTCCGCCGGTTTGTTTCTTCTCTGCTTTCTCATCTTGATCTGGTGAAAAAAATTAAAATACTATCATCAAACACAGAGTAGAGCTGGAAATTAAGAATCTGTGGCAGCTGAGATCATATCGAACACTTTACGATGCTGTTAACTGTTTAAACTTGTTTGAAATCTCAGTCAGGAACGAAAAGCTGAGACCATCTGATTGAAGCTCCCCCTCCTCGGAAGAATCGGACAGCAGCTCGTCGTCTTCACTTTGTCCCTCGAATGACGACAGGTCGCTGGTGTGGACGGAGCTCACAGTGATGTCACTAAGGCCCTCCAGGTCAGAGTCCTCCAAAAAGTATTCTGCAGGATGAGACATCAGGACATCACATCAGTATTTGAACTCAATTTTTACTTAAACAAACAAGGGAGTATTGTGGTCTTCATATATTTATGTGTATTGAACATGTCTTCTTTTTTTATCTGTTGTAATAACCCAAATAAACCGTTATTCAGGAAAAGATGACGGGAAAGAGTTTGAAAATCCACAAAAATATAAATACTGTAATTTGATATCATCCATTGACAAATCTAGTATTACGCCGTCTCTGCGTGATCTTTATATCCCTTTATAAGAACGTAGTGTGCATGCAGGTTTCACTGCTCTAACGCTGACAGAGTTCAGCAGCTCACCTTCTTTTATCCTCTCTCTGGCCTTCTGCTTGGCCTGACTCGTAGATTTCAGCAGATCGTCATCCTGCTTCTCCTCTGATGGTTTTCCAGGTGTTTTGCTGGCAGCTTGCTCTCTCTCCTCCGTCTGCTCCTGAGCTTCTGACTCCTCTTCCTCCATTTTCACCTCCTCTGTTAACCCTTCTTTTCCCAGATCCATCTGCTCCTGAGTGTCCTCTGTCTTCACCTCTAACGCCTGGTCCTCTGATGCCAGCTCCTCTGCCTCCTCCAGCGTCCTTCCGTCCTGGTGGCCGTCTCCTTCCTCGACGACACTCATATCCTGCTCGCTGTCCTCCACCAGCTGCATGGGCTCATCTTGGCCTTTACGTCCTTTATCTGAGCAGGCCCTGACGCTCGCCTCCTGGTTCAAAGAGGTTATGGTGTCCAGGATGGACATGGCGTCGTTGGCTGCAGGAGCTGAAGATGAAGCTGTAAGAATGAGCCACTCACTTTTTAGTTTAACTTTTAAATGAAAGTCATCGTTCTGTCTGTCATGGTTGATGAAGGGATGAGATGTGGTGTACCTTGCTCAGGAATGCTGCTGTCCGGTCTGGTCTCTGTTAAAGGCAGTGGGGCCGGTGGCTCCTCGGTGCAGCTGCCCGGTGACAGAAATTCACGGACCACCCTCTCCACTTGTGGCCTGAAGATATGGTTGATTTTGGGATCCACCACCTGGGCCACGATCCTGTCGACTCCCTGCTCCAGCATCCCAGATCTAAGAGGAACGGTTAGATTTAACTCCAGGTTCTTTGCACTTCTAACTAGTAGAAAGAAAGAAAAGAAACACAGCAGGAGATATTGCTCCATTCTCACTTACTGCAGCACAAGTTGCCTGATGTTGTTTCTCAGCTGGTTCTTGTTTAAATGAGGGCTCCATGTGTGGTTAGAGAGGTGGTTGGAGACAAAGTTGTCCACTCTTTGTTTCAGGTTCAAGTACGCTGGCTGCAAGAGGGGAAAAAGCGATCACAGGTTAGGATTTTGGATTTTTTTGCATGTTTACATACTTCCCCTTATTCATACTCAGTGAATATAATGTCAGTTAAAGTGGTTCAGAAGTAGCCACAGATTCAATTCAATTAATTTCATTGTAGGATGAAAAGTATTATTATTATTATTATTATTATTATTATTTAGATTAGATTTATCATTGTATGGCAAAGTGCAGAATGTGCAAACTAGAGTCAGCTGTCACATCACAAATCACAAGCACTTTTCCTAATCGATTATTGATTAAAAATATTAATTATTCTTTAAACGATTAATTGTTATTTGAAAAAACAAAAACTTTGTTTATTTAAACAATAGTAAATGCATTTATTTCCTCAATCAAAGCTCATAGCACAATATTGCACATACTTTGACAGCATTGCATAGCCTATCGATTGATTGAAAAAAATTCACGTTTATTGAAATTCTTGACAACGACGGATTAATTGATCATCAATTGTTATAATTTCTGTTGCAAACCGTATGTACAATAAGCACCAAAACTCATATTGCCTTCCTCCACCTTTTGCCTTTTGTTTGTGTCAAATTTTGATTAGTTGTCAGCAGTCTGTATGAAGTAAACCTCCAATAACAGAAATCCAGTTTGTTTATAAGAAAAGAAAACAGGGAGTTTAACTCCATGGACTCTCAGCGGCCTAAAACATAAGCAGCATCACTGTGTAGGTTAAGATGTCCAAGTTTGTCAACCCAAAGACATTGTTAATGGATAGGCCATATAACATGAAGCATTATTAATGTTTCCTTATTTGGTGTTATAACAATGCTTTGTAGCAGTTTCTCTACTTCCCCCTTCATTAAAGAGCACATAAGGGTTTCAGTAAAGTCAGATAAAAAGTATTGTTTGATTTAGCAGTTAAACTATTATGTCCAACATGGGGTATATAAAAGTGATAAATGTGAAATGTAATGGATCAGCATTATCTGTCCACCCATGCCAAGTCTCTACTTTGAATTTGATGCTCTACTAAAATGAGTGAAAACTTATGGCTGACTCACATGAAGGGAAAATGGACAATTAGCGTAAAATCTCAAAAAAAAAAACCTAACCATTATCCTAAAATAGACGTCAGTTAATACCCAGGCCCCTCGATTAACCCCATAATGAGCAAATGACTTGACATTATGGGATGTGTTTACAGCGGGATGCAGCTTTGATAGCCCAACACAAAAATCTGTCTGCAGTGTTCCCTAAAATATACTCACCCATTACGATAAATTTCCAATTTTAACAAACTAAAAGTAGCCAAACACTGAGATTGACGTTATAAATGTGTTTTCAGCCGTTACCTTTGTATCAACGTCTGCCAGGCAGTCCCTCCTGAACTGGTCGAAGAGTCCCTGTGTCTTCAGGTGACTGACGATCATTGAGACCAGCTGCGGGTCTCCGGGTGGTAAACCAGCCATGGACGAGTGTAGATTCGCTTAATTAAAATGAATTAATACTGTAAACACATCAGGTAGCTTCTCGGTGAAACGCGCCAGGTTTGTGTTGTGGTTCATGAAGTTCGAAGCGGGTTTGAACCGGAAGTGAAGTTCAGTTTGTGGAAAAAAACGGTTCCATCAAACCGGAATCGCTTCGAAAGCGAGGGTTGCACTACCAAAATAAAAGTTTAAAAATAAAACGTCATATTTTCGTGATGTTTTAGTTGTAGTTTAACAAAGCATTAATGCCACTTTATTATGCAGCATTACATTTGTAATATATATATACATATATAATGGATGACGGAAAAATCACTTAGTATCAAATATAAGTATAAATCAATAAAAAAATTATCGAAAAAAGTTAATACGTAAACAAATTATTGTTAAATAAATAAAATTAAATAATATTTATTTTTATAAATTAAAATAAAATTTAAAAAATATGCAATGTTGAAAACTGAATTTGTAAAATGTATTTGTAATAATAATAATTAATAATAATAAAATAATAATAATAATTATTATTTATTACAGCGCATTTCACCAGGAAGCTTTTGTCTATGTCTGGCTTGTCTAAGTGACCAATAATGTTTTAGACATACAGACATAGAAAAACAGATGTGGGTGTGTAAAAATGTAGAAATAATTATCCATTCATAAATGAAAATTTTAGTTTATTTTTGAATATTTTTATTCTTGTATTTTTTCATACATTTATGTAATAATACTCAAGTCACTTTTTGTCCTCCATACACGTTAAATGGGACATACTGTAACGTTGTGTTATTTCAACGACCTCAAGCGATTTAAATGCAACAAGAAACATCCACGCTTCATTGACGTTATATCCAACTACTCGTTGTTACTTGTGTTTTCAATGAACAAGCAACAGAAATCTGGCTTTGCTTTCAGACCTTTAATTTCGCCCACTCTTTCAAGTTGACTGTAAGTACATGACAGATCTGTCTGATATCAGCCAAAGTGAAAGCGCTGATACTGTTCCAAAACAAATTAGTTACCTTTACTAACCTTTCCATTGTCCCAGACGCTGACAGCAACTTTAACGACCGTGCCAAATTTCTAATAGTAGTCACGTCTATCGTACAACCTCGGCACAATTAACAACACAAGCTATCAGCATACATAGTAAACGCGAATTCAAAAGTACTGGCAGCGGTGGGATTCGAACCCACGCCCCCGAAGAGACTGGAGCCTTAATCCAGCGCCTTAGACCGCTCGGCCACGCTACCGTGTGTTACCGTGGGGGTCACGTGATTTTATGAAACTGACAGATATTTTGAAAAACGATTTTTCTTTTTGTATTGAAATTTTGATAATGTTCGGCCATAAAGTAATTATAATGAATAATATTTTCACTAACTAGGTCATGCTTAAGAATATACACCTAGTTCCAATTTGTTATCACTTGTGTCAAAACTAAACACCTTTTGTTACACACGCCATATTCAAAATACAGGCTGCAAATAAATCCTACTTTCATGAAAAGTCAGCTTTGATGTAACTTTATATTTAGTCTACCATCATTGATGTGAGGGTGGGTACAATATTAAAAACACCTCGAAACTTAGCTGAAACAAAACTTTTAGAGGACAGCTTCAATAAGAACTGGACAATAAGTAACCTTAAGTAAGGGTAAGACTTATTGTAGGTACCAATTTGTTAGATTGCAGTAGTTTCAGCTAGAAGTACTTCATAAAACTGAGTGTATCTGATAGCTTTTGCAAATATTCAGTACTGCTACTGGGTTTTCAAGGTGGCAAGAACATTTACATCACATCAATAGTTCGTTAAAAGTCCACAAAGTCCTTTATAATATTTATTAGAAATGTAAAGTATAGCTTGTGGGAAAATAAAACATGCTTTCCACCCCAAACACATCATCTTAAACTATTTGAGAATATAGTCACCTTTAATCATTCTATAACAGTAGTACTTTGGTGTCAACACCTTCAGATACAGAAATGCAAAACAGAGCAGTGTCCATTTTAAAAAAAGTTTCAGAGACAGAATGACAATAAAAACAAAACACCCCTAGGGAACATACTAGACATAGATAATGACAGCACACTGTACAATATAAAAAGGAGGTATAGATTTAAACCCATCATAAAATGTGCCAGAATAATGGCAGTTTGAAGCCTGTGGCAGTGAAACCGAAGCGCGCTCGTGGCCCGAGTCTCTTGTGAGGGAGATAAAACAAAGTGGGCGGCCAGGTGGGCTCAGGGTTTCTTGCCGGAGCAGATGGGGGGCAGGACTCGGCGGGAGTTAGTGCGCACCCATGGATGGTCGATGACGCTCTGTAGTGAGAGACGATCAATAGGGTTGTGGCGGAGCAGCTTGGCAATCAGGTCTCGTGCACCGTCTGAGATGTTTTTAGGAAACTTCAAATCCACCTGCAAACAGTAAGATGGTGTTTATTGATTGATTGATGAAATCCGAACAATGAATGGTGCAGTCGAAAATATTTAAATTATTAGGATTTCAAATGAGAGACAGACTGACAGTTAGCTATGAGGTTTGCAGATTAAAATATTTATTTGTAACTCAAAATGTAAAAAGATAATGACTTGTGTCAGATGGTTTTCTCAAACGTTCATTTGGAAAAGCTTTCACATCATATACACATTTGTCAGACTGAGTATATGAGACACCAAATACTAACCTTCATAATTCTTTTGTATGTTTCCGAATGGCTTGCAGTCTCAAAAGGTGGGTTACCCACCAAGCATTCATAGCAGAGGACCCCGATGCACCACAGGTCCACTTTCTCACTGTGGGTGTGGCCCTCAATCATCTCTGGAGGGAGGTAGTCCAGCGTCCCGCACATGGTACGACGTCTGGATGGGTTTAAAAACAAAGAGGTAAGCTTGGGAAAGCAGATCTATGTGATGTGATGCTGTGAGCAGATTCTGACAGAACACAGCGGTGCGTTGTGAAACCTCAATGACACTGTGGGTCCTCACCTCAGAGAGGGTGCATGGACGGACCAACCGAAATCGGCAATTTTCAGTTCTCCACGATAGCCGAGAAGCAGATTCTCCGGCTTGATGTCTCGATGAATCACTTTCTTCTCGTGGCAATACATCAGTGCATCAGATATCTCCTCCATATACTGGAAATGTAAAGAGGTCTCACATATTATGCCTGCCTCATCAAATCACTTTACAAGCAGTTTAACTGTCGCAGACAAATTGTCAGTGTCGATATAAAATAATGAGAGTGTGGTAGAGTTGTAGAGCGCGCCTGCCATCTCAGTTGTTTGGTGTAAGGTGGTCAGAAAACTCAGTCTGAGCTGTTTTAACGTCTTCTCTCATATTGACAAGATAGTAAGTTAAGATATGTTCAGTATCAGAAGTTTTTAATTTTGGCTCATGCAAAAACTGAAGTTCAATGATGTAAACATTTTCAGCTGTTGTAGTTTCCGTGTTTAATTTGGCATGTATCTGATCCACCAAAGTTTTTTACTAGGAGCAGGATAGGAAATAATCTAAAATCAAATCTAGTTGCAGTCTTACAAATCATGACCCTGCAAGATCTTATAGTGTGTGACTAAAAGCTCACACGGTCTTAAGATGTGAGACGGAGTCAGACTTTGGTGCTTTAAGAGTCCTCTAGCATGTGGGAGGCATTGCCCTGCAACAATTCACAAACTGGGTTCACTGACTAAAACAACACTAGCACAAATCAAAAACTCTTACTGTGGCAGTACGCTGGTCATCAAATCTTCCACATCTCTGCAGCTCCTTGTACATTTCACCACGTGGGGCGTACTCAAGCACCAAGAACACCCTCTTTCGGTCGTGGAAATAGTTGTAGAAGCGCAAGATGTTGGGGTGCCTGAGGAGTAGAAAACAGATTATGTTTTGAGGCAGCCTTTAGCTATGTTTCCAAAACAAACTGGAAGAAATTTTATAGTCGCTATAATTTTATAGTGTGTTAATAGCACAAGATCAACATTTCTATTTGAGCAAGTTGAGTAAACAGAATGAATGTTTTTCTGGTATCCACCTGTTTTGAAACCAAATGCAAAAACACAGAAAATGTTTGTGGAAAATGCACCACCTGGTTGGTCTACAGAGACGTGTGTTTCTGTTTTCATTCAGCTCAAAGAACATTTAACCTTCAAATAATTCTGAAATTCTGAAAAAATATATTACTGAGAAGTTGTACCGAGGGAAAATTTACAGAGCAATGAGCCTATCAAGTAGTTGTTACTTCCCAGTTAAGGAGGGCCAATATATTGTTGAGATTATGAAAATGTTTAACTTACTTGAGATGTGCCTGAATCTCGATCTCCCTCCTCAGTTGATGCTCCACACCCTCCTTCTCCATCTGTGACTTGAACAGCACCTTCAGCGCCACGATGGCCTGCAGCTTCTTCACCCTCGCAAGGTACACATTACCAAATTTACCCTTCCCTAGCGGTCGACCAATGTCAAAGTCATCGATGGAGATCTTCCTGATGAAAAGAACAAATACAAATATTCTCATGTTAATCACTTAAATATATGGAAGCATAATCAAAACCAGAAGTGGCAATAAATATACAATTCAAAAAATACTCAGGAATATACTCACTTTGAGGCTGCACTGGATGAGCTAACACACTCTCTCCCAGGACCTGAAAATTACAATACAATCAAAACAAGCTGATTTTCGGAGGTGTCTGACTGTTGACTGTATGTGAGGAGGGTAATGTTACCTGTGATGGTGTTTTGTTCTGCTCGTGGCTTCACCTGAACACGCTGTGGGCCAGCCACCATGGTGGGGGTTGTGAACTGATATTCAAACACAGAGAATTAGGTTGGTTTTTGTTCAAGCTAATACTAATTTCCAATATTTTTATACACATATCTGCCAAAAAATGCATTCTGATAGTTCAATCTGTCATAGTTCGGACAACTGATGCTTGAACACATCTTTTTACAAATATTACATCTTACCGGTCGCTGGAAGCCTCTTGGCTCATAATTTTCCTTATTCTGTAAAGGAAAAAGGACAGTTTACATTAACTTACAATACATTTGAGATTATGTGTTTTTGCTAGTCAGTCAGACTTACGCTTAGCTTTGAGTTTTGTTTGCTATTTTAGACAACGGATGCTGAAGTACGTTTTCACCCATGAATTCCTTTTTAGGTGGAGTTGCTTTGCTCAGTTTCTTTATCACCTTTATTGGACCAGAATGATGACTCAAAATGAAGTAAGTGGCGGCTGTGCACTTGATCCAAATATTTTTGAAACTGCAGTATGGTCAAATGCAACATCCAAATGGTAGGAGCTGCAATTGTTTGAGAAGATCACAGCATAACATGACAAATGAAGACCTGTGTCGCTACTGAGAGGCCCCATCTCACAAATCATAATCCAGACACACGGGAACATGCTTGTGTGGTGCCCAAACCACCAAAATCACATCATCATTTATTTATATTTCATTTTTCCAGTGAAAATGAAATGTAAAAATAAATGTTCCCCCTAAAATCACATCTGATGGGGCAATGTCAATATCTGTCAAAACAATTGCTGTATGATTTTTTTTTTTTTTTTTGCACACTGAGCCCGAAACCGGTTCCCCGCGTGCTGTGACTTTCACCTGAATGTGCAAGAAGCTGCTTGTATTAACAGCTGACATCTTCCAGAGAAGCCATTTTGGTTTGCTTTGTGGTGTTTCTTTATTTTTTCTGATATTTTAACCTTTTGGGAAAAAAAATCATATGCATCTTACGGTATTATACAGTCGACGGCAATACCACAAAATAATTTACAGCTTCCCAAAAGACCACAGAATCAAATTCAATACCTCTAAGAGCCCATTTTCAGGAACCTTTTTGTGATAAACTCTACTTTGTATGATCCTAATGTAACACGAGGCAATATTTAACCCTTCAAATGTGTCGTTGTAGAGAACTGGTTCACTACCTTGTAATAAGATAACAAAGGACTATTTTTAAATACCATACCTTAACAAAAAAAATATATATTCTCAGTTACAGACTTAAATCAACCGCAAATTTTCTGCGGGTTAAGTAAATAACGTTAAGTTCTCTTATGACGTTAAAGTTACTAAAACGATTAAAGGTTGAATAACTGAGGCCACTGTGCGCTGCCGTTGGTACAGTTGCCTCTTGTTGGATTTAACGCATCAATTACCGACCACTCCACGTGTTACTTAAGTTTAAATAACACCCGCTTATGTATATAATTAGCCGCATATTGATGTTTTAAAGTTTAACTCTGGACAACGTCCTAAAACATGCTAAATTAGCTAAGCAAGGTAGCAAAGCCAATGCTAACATTACCGAGTTAGCTCGAGTCCGTGCCCCGCTTAAGCGGTATAATTTGCGCTAACATGAACCGTTACTTGCACTCAACTGTTGCTCGATCTTGTTTCTCTATCAAACAATACAAAACAAAAGTTACCTGCATCGTAGTAAAGAATTGTAGTATGAACGTTTTAGCAGAGAAAGCTCGGTGTTGCTATTTTGAACTTTCTCGGCCGCCAACGTTTTCAAAAAGCTGCCGTTCTCGAACCTGATTGGTCGGTGTGCCGCTCAGAGAGCGCTCCCATTGGCCAGAACTGTCAGACGAAAACGCCTCTGATTGGTCTTCTTCTTCTTTTAGATTTCCGGCTGGCTAGATGCCTTGCAGCATGTTGCTGCCGCCCACAGGTCAGTCTTGGTATCACTCTGTTTCACAGTAATCCTGAGGAAGATGCAAAGTTCACGACTGCTTCCAAAATCTGCAGCTGGTCGTCGTTGGGATTTAGTTTAGTTTATTCACACATCATCAGCATAAGATACAGCATATATACAGTAGACACGTTCACAATGACTGGATGCGTGAAAGGGTCGCCCCAAGGAAGCTATTTAAAGCTTTAGAGTCCTACAAATGAAGTGGTAACAGACAAGATATTGGCCAGATATCCTTTGAGTATAACAACATACAAACAGGCATATAACAGACACACAACAGCTAATCCCAGCACCCTGGTTATGTTAGATTAGTAGGTACAATCAAGATATAATTAAAATGTATGCAACATTGATGGAGAGAGATCAATGATCAGTAAATTAATCATACAATCATAGAAGTTGCATTTTTAGCTTTTTCTTGAAGATGGAGATGGGATGTTGATGACCTTATAAAAAGTCCCAAATAATATTTATTAGAAACACAAATACATGAGACCCATTAGTTGAATTTTGATCTTAAATTGCTCTTTCTTGTGTGTGTGTGGATTTTTTTTGTTTGTTTAAATCTTTTTTGTTTCATTTTAATGCATGGACTATTTTTTGCTTTTAATTCTTAAGGTAACATTTTCTGATTATATTTACCTACTTTTACCTAAGTTACATCCTTTACTTGCAACTGAGTGCGATGTTATTATTTTTTTCAAAAATAGTTTGTTTCAAATTTTGATTTCATTTTTTCTTTAATTTTTTTCCTGCATGGGATATTTTTGCTGTTATATAATAAAGTGATTATTTCTGATTGTATTTACCGACCTTTACATAGGTTACATCCTTTATTGTATCAGTCTTAATCTGTTGAATTTGGCGAATGGCGATTTGTTTTATCTCCATGGTAACAGTTATACGAGAAAGAGGGTCAAAGTTCAGGCTGCAGTTTTATGAAGAAGCAGTATGTCCTGATTGTGTGCATACTGCATGTAACAGTACATACTTTACGAGGACAGCTATAGTACATATTATATTAAAAGTAAAAATAAAGAGTGATTATCAGTGACCTGCTGTTCACCTGACGGCCGTGAGGTGGCATTATGGTTTCATCACGGTGATTTATATTAGGCTCCACCACTTCCTTATTGTCATAAAATTGGCAGGTGTTTAGAGAAAGGAAGACTGCTTTTTAGCCAAGAGACCCGCAGTGTCCAGCACACAGGTGATGTGTGATTTAACCCTCGCAGTGCGGGTCGGTGGGTCCTGCAGTCAGCGGGCAGCTGTTTCCTGGGGATCTCTGATGTAGACGCAACCTGTGTGCGTCTGGATATCAGTCCGTGTCCAAGCTTTAAGTACTTTTGTTTGGAGAATGGATGAATTTAAAGGCTGTAATCTGGACTACATACCCGAAAACATTTTAATAGACGTGTTGTCGTATTTGAGCGTGCGAGAGCTCGTGAGAGCCGGAAGGTGAGATAAATGTAACTTTGTCGACAGTATTTTGCTCGTCTTGTGAAACAAAAGTCAGTGCCAGCTGCGCCTTTGTTGTGACTGCTGTGAGCTGATGAAGTTGTTTTTGTGTGTTGTGTGGTGTCTTTCAGAGTGTGTAAGAGGTGGAGACGCCTCGTGAGGGACCAGAGACTGTGGAGACTCGTGGATCTGTCTGCATGGAAAGGGGTGAGGATGTTAGAGGAGACGAGGCTTCACCCTTTCTCCTGTAATGTGTCTCTAAAAACAGTGTTTATTTTATTTAGGATCATGGCCACACCACATGACTTCAATAAATAAATCTACACAGTCTGATGAAACTGCTAATGCGTGAAAATCACGTGTACTAGTAGCAATAACTGAGTCAACACTCACCTCTGTCTTTGAGAACAAAAACAAGTTAAAACTTGATGTGATGAAGTTAAGCTTTGACAGTCACATCAGGTCAATGACAAACCGTGCACGCTACCAACCTGCACACAGAAGAATTAGAGGATTAAGGTGTCCATGCCTTTATTTCTCAGGTCTTAAAAAAATTGCATATTCAGAATGCTGCTGCTAAAATAATCAATCTTTCTCCTTTTTCAGACTTTTGAGATAAAGTAAACAAACGTATGTGTGCTAAAAATTAAGTTAAACGTCCCTTCACTCTTAAAAGATTTTGCGGGCCCATTTAAGTGGAAATTATCATGTACAATACAAGAGTCTTTACAGTAAATAAGAGCACTGAACACATTGCTGTGACACTCAGGGCTCGGCGCTGGCCTGCAGTGTGTCATAGAATAAAAATAGAAAAGTTTTCTGTTGTAACTAATTCTTTATGAATTAAATGTTGCTTGTTACATGTAATGTTAATAGAATAATTACACCATTTGGTTCTGTGTAAGTGTTGCTTTCACCATACAGCTCTGTCTGTCACAACCATAACAGGAAGAGGAGAGCGCTTTTGTTTTCCCGAGTTGCTAAAAGTATCCGTGTAGGTCTCCAGTGTCCAGTAGTAGAATTGGGGGACGGTGGAGCAACCAAAGTAAATGCAGTAAACAAAATATGGTGTGCCTTGTGTTGTAGTTAGTTGCTAAGCTCTGTGTAAAACAGAACGATCTGGTTTTCTTTGTGACAGCGGCACCAACAATAACACCACTTAAAAACGCTGAATTGGGGAAAGTTGAAAAGTTGTCTGTTTCCCCTTGAAGTACAAATACATAAAATACATCTCTGACTGTCTTTTATCAAATGAACCCACTTGGCCTCTCAGGTCATCTGGCACCAGTGTGTGTGTGTGTTTCCAGACCATTTTAGCCCCGACAAAATACAGAGAAGAAGCATTCAGTTATTTTGCTTCTCAGAACTGGAACAAATTTCCAGGAGAAACTAGACTTACCCTGAATTTGACTATTAAGAAATCCTTTAGTTCAAGGGCCACATATTAGATAAAATACCACATTTTCAATTTTATTTCACAAAATGTAAACAAACATTGGCTTAGAAAACAAAGAAATAAAACATAATTCAAGAGTTGAAGGGACTTCAAAATAAAAGCTCTGTGTTGAAAATTCACTTTGCTTCAAAATACTGTTTCATTTTCTTACAAACTAGACACATTCACAAGTCACCTGTGGTCCACTCAGAGTAGAACAGCGACCGGACCGCGACCCACCAGTTGGGGACCGTTGCTCTATACTGTGCCTGTACTGTGTTGGTGTATTTCCTGTGAAGCACTTTGAGTGGCCTTTATTTCTAAAATGTGCTCCACAGGTAACCCTGTCTGGCCGTTGGCTCTTGTTGAAGTAAATGCTCTTCCACGTGTTGTGCCTGTACATTTATTGACTGCTCCGTCTCTCTTCTGCCTCCCACCCCTCTCAGGTGACGTCCCGAATCCTGTGGCTCCTGCTGCGTCAGTACCTGGGCTGTGGACTGAGGTGCCTTCGGTTGCGTGGTTTGCTGCTTTCTGCTCGAGGTGGCTCCTTCCTCTCTGAGTCTTGGCTCAAAGCTTTGTCCACGAAGTGCCCTCGCCTGAGTAAACTCTACCTCCTGCACACAGACCTCAGGTGTCTGCCCAGCTGCCAGCTCCTGCCTCCGTCTCTGCAGGTGCTGGAGCTGTGCGGCTGTGAGCTGCCTCTCGACTTTTTCAACCAGACTGTGATTTCACCTGCTCGCCCCCAAGAAGCCACATCCAGCGCTCAGCAGCAAGGAAAGGATCGGAAAGGAAAAGTGCAGGGCTCTCCGTCAGGGATCGGTATCGAGAGGTTAGTCCTAAACAATGTGCCCTCTTTCACAGACCAGCATCTGCAGAGTTTGACATCGTGGGAGAGGCTCAGCCGGTTGGAGCTGCGCGACACCTTTCGAGTGTCGGCTAACGGGCTCAGGAGCTGCGCTGCCAAGGACGGCGGCTGTGGGGTGGAGGGGCTTTCGAGACTCAAGTTCCTGGAAATAGGCATCACTGGGCGACAAGGCTACCAGTTACAGATGGCGTCCCTGGGTTTGGGGGCGGGATGGATCGGGCTGGAGGAGCTGAGTCTGGGGGGTAAGGAGGTGGGGCCCGGTTTGCTGTGTGCCAGCCGACTGAAGGACCTGAAGAGTCTGTGCCTGTGGGCCTGCACGCTCAACGAGACGCAGGTGGTGCGGAGCTGCAGGATGTTCCGCGGGCTCCGCAGGCTGGAGTTTCTGGACGTGATCTTCCTGCCTCGGCAGTGTCCACCAGTCGTGGAGGGCGAGGCCGGCGGTGGTGAGGAGCAGGACGACGAGGAAGCTGCAGGAGAAGATAACAGTAACGATGAGAACAAAACACTAGACATGAACGATCCCATTCCCAGTCTGCGTCGCTCGCTCGCCGTCCTGCTGCCGTCCTGCACCGTAGTTTTTACTAACTGCTCCGTTCAGATCAATGCAGACTAATCAGGTCTGTAATACAAGAGGCCGCGATCAATACTGTTCGCTGTCGCACAGATATATGTCCTTTTATGTAGCGTTATAGACATAACATTTAGCATTATGTCTTTAGGCACATAGGCGTACAAAATATTACAATCATGTTTTAGATCCTCATTAGGAACGTCCCAGTCAAGTACTTTTGGCTCGATCCCGGTCTGAGTCAGCTGATATTGAGTATCTGCTGATATTTAGTCCTGATCCGATACTTGTATTTACCTGCTGATGATGCAGCGGCACAGTACACACTTCACATACTTTAGAGTGATACAAAGTGCAGCGTTTTGTGTTTTTAACAAAGTAAACAAACCAAAAAATGTCTTCAGAAATTGCTCTTAAATCCACGTAGTGTAGCATTGTAATAAAAGTACAGAAAACCATAAATGAGTAACATAATCACAGTTTCACTTCAAAGTCGGGTTTCAGCTGAACTTGAACTTGAACTAAACCTCTGAAACTTGAGAAAATTGGTTTGATTTTTTTGTCAACTGTTTTTTTTTTGTTTGTTTGTTTGTTTGTTTTGGGAAAAAAATGACGACCAACTTGGCAAGACGTATCTAGCAAATTAGCAAAATTATTACTAAAAAGTGACAAAGAAATGACCTGAAAGTTAGCTGTGGGGGATCATAAGATATTAAAACTAAATAAATAAATAGGAAAAAAATCTGCACTTCAAGGTTATTTTTTTCTTTTTTTTTTTAATTTTCAGGTAACTTTTTTGAAACTTTTTACACATTTCTTGCCCTTTCTTTGGCCATTTCTTAAGTTTCTTGTTGCTTTCGTCCCATGTTTTTTTTAAAGCATTGCTCTGATTTCAAAGGGTGTACGGCTCGATCTAAAGTTAAAACAACAATTCTTATGTTCATGTGATTTTACACTAAAGAAAACATATGTAATAATATATTCAGTGTCTGCCAATAAATCCCCCTTAATCCTACACACTGAAGTTTGCATTTTGGTTTTGACGAGATATTTCCAGAGCATTTGTTTTTTCAAACTTGAATAGATCTTGTATCTTGTAATATAGCACAATTTGAATGGAATTTAACAGAAATGTCCGTTGTCTAATCCAACAAACTAAAAATAAGGTCCTTCATCACATCTTGCTCTTCGATTCGTAACATCTCTTTAGAGACTCACGTTAAAGTTAGAGCTATGACATTACAGAGAGTTTGGGAAATTCTCTGATGGTAGACAAATATTTATCATCTCATGATATACGTCATTATATCGTCAAACGCTGCTGCTTTACTGAGTGTCCTCAAGGTAAATCAGAGTCTCACTTCCAAATTTAATGCTCACAATCAGACAAAAAACTTGTTTTTAATTAGCTCCATTAAACCTCTGTCATAAGGAAAATGCACAAAATATTTACCATCACTTATAGACTGTAAAGACATGAGCAGGCGTCGGTTACAACGGAAGAAAACTGAAACAATGATCCACCTGTTTCCTGTTTCAACGTATGCATTCAGAGGATATTTTGAAGTAGGAGTTTGGTTTTGGTGTTAAAGAGCAACAGCACAACACATTTAAATAAATCTTTATCAAGTCCCAGTTCACTCGCACTCTCCTGTTTTTTGTTTTTTTAATATGATTTTTAGGAATTATGAAGTAATAAGTGGTAATTGTCTGTTTATTGTATAAATAAGGAAAACAATGAAGATCTTTGTGTCTTTGACATGAATTGTGTTGCATTTGAACCAGCCATTACGATTTTAACCTTTAGAAATATAAATGAGAACTTGTTTTGAATAAACTTATTTTGAACAAATAAATCTTTAAGTATTGTTGGTCTTTGTTTTTCATCATTCTCTAAAAACACATTATTAAAGATCTTTATATTTTGAGTGATAGACTTCTCGTGAAACATTGGTTGATCAACACGCTCACACAAAGCAACTTAATAACATCTTAATATCGTGCTGCTTCCACATGGGGGAAATTTCCTAAAATCGTAAAAACGTCCCAAAATCTTAGAAATGTTCCAAAATCCCAGAGACGTGCGAAAATCCTAGAATTGTGCTGTATTCCTACAAATGTCCTAAGTTCATAGAAACATCCTAGAAATGGACATTTCTAGGATTTTCAGATGTGTCTTTTCTTTCTAAAGTCCTAGAAATGTCCTTCTATCATAGAAATGTGCTTAAATCCAAGCAACATGATAAAGTCCTATAAATGTCCTACATTTATAGAAATGTCCTAAAATCCTAGAAAAACATCCTAAACTCATAGAAATATACTTAAGTCAGAAATATACTAAAGTCCTAGAAATGTCCCAAAATCCTGGAAACGACCTGAAATCATAGAAACGTCCTAAAATCATAGAAATGTCCTAAACTCCTATAAATGTCCTTCATTCATAGAAATGTCCTGAAATCCAAGAAAATGTCCTAAAATCATAGAAATATACTAAAGTCCAAGAAATGTCCTAAAATCCTAGAAACGTCTTAAAATCATAGAAATATACTTAAGTCACAGAAATATACTAAAGTTCTAGAAATGTCCTAAAATCCTAGAAATGTCCTAAAGTCCTACATTCGTAGTGTTCATTCATGAACAGATCATGTCCTGAAATCCAAGAAATGTCCTGAAATCATAGAAATATACTAAAGTCCAAGAAATGTCCTAAAATCCTGAAAATGTCATACAATCATAGAAATGTCTCAAAATCCTAGAAACGTCCTAAAACAGTAGAAACATGTCTGGCGCTGCTCAGACCACAGACTGTAAATAAAGATCACATCCATACAGATGTATTATTTTACAGTCTGACTGACCTGCTGTCTTCCTGCTGTAGGAGGTAACAAACAGCAGATGGCGCCACTGCGACATCAAAGATGCGACCTGCAGTCAAAACACAGAAGAAGAAGACGAACCTGAGCCGTCCACTGCGCCTGCGCCGTTTACCGGACAAGATGGCGACCAGCAATGGTGGGGGAATGGAGGTGGACGGAGCAGGCGAGTATTTCTCACTTACCTCACACTTTCCGCCCGATATCAACATGAGCGTGAACGCAGGTCGACTCACATGAAGCACTTTTGTGTTGCGAGTGAGCGTAATTGACGGATTAGTGGTGTTTTAGATCGGCAGTTAGCGAGCGTGCTAACATAAGCGCGTCACCGATCACGACTCTGCGAGAAAAAACTGTCAACAAATTCATCACTGCGCGTCTGAGTCAGTTTAATTATACATATTACAGATATAACTGCTCAGAGACAGACATGAAAACCTAAATGTGTCAGCGCGGGCATGTACAAGTGACCAACAGACTCAGTCTGCAGCGTTAGTCAGGGCTGGTCCGATATATCGGCCGATCTCTACGGTCCAGTATTTAATATTTCAATAAATATGTTTAGGATTTTACTGACAGTTGTCTTAGGTATACGTTTCCAGCAGTTTGTCACTGAATAACTGTCACATATGCTTTATTTTATACATTAAATACATTGTATATTCTGTTATTGTTATTCTAGATTGTCTCGTTTATTGTTGTCGCTTTGCGCACGTTTGTACCATCACAAGTAAATAAAAATATAAGTACAAGAGGAGTGAACAATAAGCACAGTATGTAAATATTTACTCATTGAAAATTATGTATAGTATGCCGAATATGTAATTGTGTACAAATATAAATGTAAGAAATACAATAACAGACAATTAGCACTAATATGTGAATATTTAAGTTTTAATATAGATAATGTGCTGTGTGTGTAGCGAGTGTAAAATATAAAAACTGTGCCTTATGCTACAATGAAATGTATAAAATCAGAATGCAAGTTAAAAATAAATGTGTTCAAAGCGACACCAATAAACAAGAATCAAGAATAATAACAGAATATACAATGTATTCAATGTGCTAAATATAGCACACAGTGCTGTGAAAAAGTATTTGCCCGCTCACAAATTTCTTACTTTTTTTGCACCTTTGTCACTCTAAGCCATTTCAGATCAAGCAAACTTAAATAAGTTAACTCACAAGTAAACACAAAATGCAGTTTTAAGTGCCGATTTTATTTATTAAGGGAAAAAAAGCCATCTGAACCTACATGGCCCATGTGAAAAAGTAATTGCCGCCTACACCTAAAAGCTGGTTGAACCACCTTTAGCAGCAACAACTGCAGTCAAGCGTTTGCGATAACTTGCAGAGTCTTTCACATCGCTGTGGAGGAATTTTGGGCCACTCTTCTTTGCATAGTTGTTTTAAATCGGCCACATTGGAGGGTTTCCGAGCATGAACCGCCTTTCTAAAGGTCATACCACAGCATCTCATTTGGGTTCAGGTCTGGACTTTGACTAGGCCACTCCAAAACCCTCATTTTGGTTTTTTTTAAGCCATTCAGAAGTGGATCGTTGTCCTGCTGCAGAACCCACGTGCGCTTCGTCTTGAGGTCACGAACTGATGGCCGGACGTTCTCCTTCAGGATCTGTTGGTAGAGAGCAGAGTTCACGGTTCCTTCAATCACAGCAAGTCGTCCAGGTCCTGAAGCAGCAAAGCAGCCCCAAACCATCACACAACCACCCCCACGTTTCACTGTTGGCATGATGTTCTTTTTATCAAATGCTGTGTTCATTTTACACCAGATGTTACGGGATGCACTCCTTCCAAAAAGTTCAACTTTGGTTTCATCAGTCCACAGAATATTTTCCCAAAAGCTTTGGGGATCATTAAGATGTTTTTTGGCAAGAGTGAGACGAGCCTTTAGGTTTTTTTTTTTTTTGCCAGCAGTGGCTTTCGTCTTGGACCTCTGATATGCAGGCCATTTTTGCAGAGTCTCTTTCTATGGTTGAGTCATGAACACTGACCTTTACTGAGGCGAGTGAGGCCTGCAGTTGTTTAGATGTTGTTCTGGGTTCCTTTGTGACCTCTTAAATCAGTCGTCGCTGTGCTCTTTGGGTAATTTTTGTAGGCCGGCCACTCCTGGGAAGGTTCACCACAGTACCATGCTTTCTCCATTTGTGGATAATGGCTCTCACCGTGGTTCGCTGGAGTCCGAAAAGATTTAGAAATGGCTTTGTAACCTTTTCCAGACTGAGACGTGTCAATTACTTGATTTGAAAGGTCTGGCAGCAATCAGGCCTGGGTGTGGCTATGAAATTGAACTCAGCTTTCCACAATAATATGATTAATCACAATTACCTCATTATTTAACAAGGGGGGCAACTACTTTTTCACAGAGGATCATGTAGGTTCGGATAGTATTTTTCTCGTAACAAATAAAATCATCACAGAAAAACTGCATTTTATGTTTATTTGGGTTATCTTTGTTTAATATTTGAATTTGTTTGATGATCTGAAACAGTTGAGTGTGACACACATGCAAAAAAGTAAGAAATCAGGAAGGGGACAAATACTTTTTTGCAGCGCTGTATGTGACAGTTATTCAGTGACACACTGCTGGAAAATGTATACCTAAAACAGTAAAAGCATAAACATATTTATTAAAATATTAAATACTGGATGGTAGAGATCGGCCGATATATCGGACCAGCCCTTAAAGGAATAAAAAATAAAATTAAAAAAATATAATTTTCATATCACAGTGTACTTTGGGACCAGTGTACCACTGCAAACGTAATGTCAGTATTTGTATTTTAAAAATGTTGCATTAATAAACAAAACATTTTTATGCAAAATAAAATATTGGCTTGCTGGTTTATTGATCTGCCTCTATTATCATTATTAGGTCTGTATTAGTTTGGCTCCAAACACACATCACTGAATCTCTGCTTGTTTTCTCCTGGTTTTTCATTGTGTAAATATTTTGTGGATGCACTAATAGTCAACTGTACAGTATTATTGCAATATTAATGTTGAGGTTGGTCAAAAATATCAATATTTAGTTTTCTCTCCTGGCCCTAAATCTGATTGTGTTTCCTGATTAGATGATCAGTCCTCTATAAACTGTCAGGAAATTGTGAAAAATGTGCTGTAGATGTCTGTAGTTCCCAGAGCCTGAGGTGACACCCTCAAATAGCTTGTTTTTTCGTTGGATTTATTATTTTTTTTTTGGTGTTAAAGACCCTGTTCTTTGTGTCTGTGTGTCTGTAGCCAGCCCCAGTGTTATGGCCTCAGGGGTTACCGGAAGCGTCTCCGTGGCCTTACACCCTCTGGTCATCCTCAACATATCCGACCACTGGATTCGCATCCGCTCGCAGGAGGGACGACCGATGCAGGGTACGTATTTACGGCTCGTCTCATGTTCTCATGAGTTATTCTATAACTGAGCGAAATGAAACTGGTTATTATTTCAGTATGTTGACATGATGTCTGAAAAAAGAATTACTGTGTTAGTCGGACTAAAACTGGACTTTTAAAATACATCTAAATATTTTAGTCCGACTGAAATTGTACTGAATTGAATTCCTTGAAATTGGACTAATACAGCGAGACAATTTGATTCAGAGTCAAGATATTCTGTCACGCACACACGTCAGTCGAACGTTAACAGGATTAGATGTTCTGCATCTGCTCCTATCTGCTGCGTCTGTCTGCTTCGGTGTACTTTGGTGTAAACACTGAGGAGGCACGTGTTATTAATTTCACTTAGGTGAGAGACGTACAACTTGAAAAGGTAGTGTTTTATATTTATTTTAATTAAAAACGTCACGCTTCAGCCACACCCCTCCTCTGATGAATAAAGTACAGTCTCCACAACATCAGCACAGATTCTCAGTGCGTACTGCAGTACTGCTGTTCTGCTGTACTGCTGTACTGCTGTACTGCAGTACTGCTGTACTACCATGGATGGTGCTGCAACAAGACATATTTTAGCCACCTAGAAAAATCCATATCAGTTTAATTGTACACTGTGTTTGAATATTTCGTCCTCTTTACCTACACAACAGCTGATGGAGGCAGCGGTAGACCAGCACCTCCGCCATTCGGTGGAGTAAAATGTTTTTCTCAGTGGAGTCCGGTGTTTTTCGATACAATGGCTTCAAATCCTTGTAAGCAAGGGCTGTATAACAGCAAAGTAAAGTGGTGAAAATATTCTAAATATAGCGTAGGCTACACTTAAACTGATAATGATTTTTTTTGGTGGCTTTTTAGGAGTTTGTTCAGCGCCGTTTGATTTATATGATGTGACGGAGCTGTTTTCTGCTCTGAAGTTGTTGTAAATAAACAGTGGTGATTGTGATGAGGTCTATATCACAGGATGTATTAATAATATAGATTTATAGCAGCTAGCTGAACGAGGGCATATCTCCATCGACTGCGGCAGAGTCGGTAAATAAGCCGATACTCCCCCTTAGTGCTCTTATACTGGGACAAAGACAGTTGTCCACTTAAATGTCCTAATCCAGCTACGATTGTAGCTCGACTAAACTGTGCATGTAAACGTACTGTTGTGTTTTTTTCTCCTGCTCAGTGATTGGCGCCCTGATCGGGAAGCAGGAGGGGAGAAACATCGAGGTGATGAACTCCTTTGAGTTGCTGTCTCACACCATAGACGACCGAGTGCACATTGACAAGGAGTACTACTACACCAAGGAGGAGCAATGTACGTGTTTTTTATGTGTACAGGACACGAATACAGCTCCGTTCACGTCTTTGCTTTGAGGACAGAGTTTTATGAAATGCAGCGATTCTCTGGCAGGATCATGTTGGTGTATAATGACGAGAAAGTTACTCGCCTTCTGCGTCCTGCTTGTTTTTTAGGAGGTGACTTACTTAATAATAACAATCAATAATACTGCCAAAACCAGCATCTGTGAGATCAGTTTCTGAAATATATTTTCACTGATTTGATTTATTTTTGTTTGATTTGATTTATTGAGAAATTATTATACAAACAAGCAGACAGGCAAAAAAAGTAATATTTACTGACGTTCTCCATAAATCATTGAATTTTAAGCAGCTTCCTTATTGATTTTAACTTATTCTCTAATTAACTATACATGCAGTATGTGCATACACGCACATATCTAAAATCAAATATCTACATTTTTTCATTATTGTTTGCAGATAAAAAGAGGAGGATAAACTAGGAAAAAATTAATATTGAGTGTTCAAATAAATAAACAAACACCTGGTGATTATGAAAATCGTGTTTTTATACGTTATTTTAGTGGTTATAATACGTCTTTAATGTAGTAAGAGGAATAAGAGATGTTTGTATCTGAATCCTATAATATTTTGTTTTTGCCTCTCAGTCAAACAGGTCTTCAAAGAGATGGAGTTCTTGGGCTGGTACACCACAGGAGGCCCTCCGGACGCATCGGACATCCACATTCACAAGCAGGTAGGCAAAAGCTAAAATTGCAATATATTCAGTAAGTCTGAACCAAAGCAGAACATGAACACCTGAACTTGTCTCAGATCAAGCTGCAGCTGCACACAGTTAATGTGAAACTCAAAGCAAGGCTGTCCGGCTGCAGCAGAGACTTCTGTGGGTCAGATACCTGAGCTGCAGCTTTTCATTTGAAAGCAAATAACATAACAACGGCATTAATGTTAAAGAGATTGTGATGTTACATTTATTCAGCTGTCACTTTTATCCAAAGCGACTTACAATAAATGCATTTAACCATGTGGGAAAAACCAGGAAGAGTGCAAGAAAGTGCAGCCCCGACGACACTGTGTGAACGAACAGTGCAAGTATTAAAAAATGTTTTTGGACATAAATTCAGTTAAATGCACAACAAAGTCGAGGTATTCAGTGTTCACTTTGATCAAGATTATTGTTTTTCTGCAAATATTAACTAATTTTGAATTTGATGTATTCTCTTTTTATGTATGTTTTACAAAGTGTTTTGGGACCATGTTTGTTTATCAGTTTTATCAGACACACCAATATTCAAGTACTCGATTTAAAGACAGTGAGAGAGAGTTTAAAAAAAAAATATCTTATTTCATAGACAAACGTGCAGTCAGAACAAAGTGTTCAGTCTGCAGTTGAGGAAGTGCAGAGTTTCTGCTTTAGGGCACATCTCAGATTCAAAGTGCTTTACAGAGCAATAAATATAAAAAAAAATTAAGGCTACAGATTTACAATAAGAGTAAAGAGATAATTTATAAAAGGTTTTATCAAAAAAAAAATGCAAAGATAATTTCTAATTATTTAAAATCAAGTTTAATTTAAGTTTGTTGTTACCGGGTGGAGACGGGACAGCACACAGTAAGACTTTTGGAGCCTTAGTTGGGTCGCTTTGTAGTGAGGGACAATAAGCTGATATGCAGTAGCAGAACGGAGTGGACGGTTTTTGGGTAGTTTGACTGTGTTCTGGATGTAGGATGGACCTGAGATGACTCACAGTGTGACAGGCCAGTACCTGCGTCAATGATCTGCGTCTCTTTTATTTAGTTGTTGGTAATAAAAGTGACATCATCTTTAAGTCTGAAAGTTACTTCAGATTGTGTTTGACACGTTTTTAGAGATTTCCTTTTCTCTGCCAGGTGTGTGAGATTATTGAGAGCCCTCTCTTCCTCAAGCTCAACCCCATGACCAAGCACACCGATGTGAGTTCATCCGTTCTTTCACTGCAGTGATGAGAAAACACTACAGTCAAACACCTTTAAACAATGTGTTCTTTCTCCTTCAGCTTCCTGTCAGTGTTTATGAATCTGTGATTGACATCATCAATGGCGAGGTAATTCTTATATTTCACATCACCTACATGTCATTTCCTGCAGCAGTGACCCAGTTTGCCACAGAGAATTGTTTATCTTTTTTTTTGTTTTTTAAATCTAGGCTACCATGTTGTTTGCGGAGCTGACGTACACTCTGGCCACAGAGGAGGCAGAGAGAATCGGTGTTGACCACGTAGCTCGAATGACGGCCACCGGCACAGGAGAAAACTCGACAGGTAAGAGAGGCTGATGTTAATGTTCTCACCTGTTGGAGGTTAAACACAGTAAAGGAGTTCACATCTGTTCTAATGTGCTGTTAGCTGTAAACCAGCCATGTGTTGTTTTCAAGGTTGCCTTTTTAAACACAGTTTATTTAACAGAAACCCACAAATCTGTCATCATAGCTCCTATTTCAGGTCAGGATAAATCCACATAAAATGGCTATATCAGGCAGCACTAACAAAGATAGTTGTGGAGTTTCTAACATTTGGGATTAGTTAAATTTCAGAAGAGGAACAGGAGTAATTCAACTTAAACCAGTATATTTCACACGTCACACAGCTTTGCCTAAAAATGTAGTCAAAACATCTACAAGGTCTCGCTCTGGCAGTATCTTAACACACAGACTTACTGGAGACAGTGAAAGACTCTAAAGTCCTGATGACATTATTGAATCATATCACAACATACAATTACTCAATTACTAAATGGTTTCAGTTTATTCTGAAAAAAAAAGTTTGGGAGCCAACTTTAAATCAGCGTGTGGGTTTCTGTTGCCAGATTTGAATGAACAGTTGATGGCTGTTTTGTGACCTGACTTGTATTAGACATTGTCTAAATGGATTCTGAATAGGGTTTTTACTTTAATATTCTCTTTGTCTTCTCTATTAGTTGCTGAACACCTTATAGCCCAGCACAGTGCGATAAAGATGCTCCACAGCCGGGTGAAGATCATTCTAGAGTACGTCAAAGCCGTGGAATCAGGTGAGAGGACAGCGGGGCCTTTATAATGATGCAGTGAGACCAAAGAATGTGAAAATAAGTCTGGAAACAGCTGTTTTTAAATGAGATGTTTCCTCATACTCGCTTTAACACCATCAGGGGAGGCCCCCTGGTACATACCTCTGTAATTATGAGCCCGTTTTATGCGGTCTTGACAGCATCGTCTTATCTTATTCTTTTGGTGTACTGTGTTATAACTTGTTTTTTGTCTGTTTCCTGTCTATTTTCATGTACCGCAGGAGAGGTGCCATTCAACCATGAGATCCTTCGAGAAGCGAACGCCCTGTGCCACAGACTGCCGGTCCTCAGCACCATAAAATTCAAAACTGACTTCTATGATGTAAGCAAGCTTTCACATACAAAATGTTTTTTTTTAATCAATGTATGGGGATGTTTTCATCACAATGGTAAAGGTAATGGAGTGGTCAAACGCAAAAAGACGTCATAGTAAAGTATGTCACGCAAAAACGTCATAGTATGGTATGATACTCAAAAATTCATACAAACATGGTATGGTATGTCACTCAAAAATGAATCAAATCAATAGTATATGTCTCAACAATATGAAAAAAAGACATAGTATAGTATGTCGCTGAAAAATTCCTAAAAATGTCATACCCCATGTCATAGAAAGTTGCAAAAAAGGCCAAAACCACCATTATTTGGCATGTCGAAAACATGCCCCAAAAAAACAACTGAAAACCAAATTAAACCACATAAAACAGTTGGCCAAGACACACCATAGCATAGAAACTTGCAAAAAAGGCGGAAAAAAAAACATAATTTAGCCATCTATCCATCCATGCATTTTCTTCCGCTTATCCAAGGTCGGGTCACGGGGGCAGCAGCCTAAGCAAGGAAGCCCAGACCTCCCTCTCCCCGGCCACTTCGTCCAGCTCTTCTCGGGGGATCCCGAGGCGTTCCCAGGCCAGCTGTGAGACATAGTCTCTCCAGCGTGTCCTGGGTCTTCCCCGGGGCCTCCTACCGGTGGGACGTGCCCTGAACACCTCACCAGGGAGGCGTCCTGGAGGCATCCTAATTAGATGCCCGAGCCACCTCTTCTGGCTCTTCTCAACGCGGAGGAGCAGCGGCTCTACTCCGAGCTCCTCCTGGATGACTGAGCTTCTCACCCTATCTCTAAGGGAGAGCCCAGCCACCCTACAGAGGAAGCTCATTTCGGCCGCTTGTACCCGCGATCTTGTTCTTTCGGGTCACTACCCAAAGCTTGTGACCATAGGTGAGGGTAGGAACGAAGATCGACCGGTAAATTGAGAGCTTTGCCTTTTGGCTCAGCTCCCTTTTCACCACAACAGATCAGTGCAGAGTCCGCATTACTGCAGACGCTGCAACGATCCGCCTGTCAATCTCCCGCTCCATCCTTCCCTCACTCTTGAATAAGACCCCGAGGTACTAAAACTCCTCCACTTGGGGCAGGATCTCATCCCCGATCTGGAGGCGGCACTCCACCCTTTTCCGGCCGAGAACCATGGCCTCTGATTTGGAGGTGCTGATTCTCATCCCGGCCGCTTCACACTCGGCTGCGAACTGATCCAGTGAGAGCTGGAGGTCACGGCCTGATGAAGCCAACAGGACCACATCATCTGCAAAGAGCAGAGACCCAATCCTGAGGTCACCAAACCGGACCCCCTCAACACCCTGGCTGCGCCTAGAAATTCTGTCCATAAAAGTTATGAACAGAATCGGTGACAAAGGGCAGCCCTGGCAGAGTCCAAGTCAGCAGCGCCTCGTCCCCACCATACACAGTGTTGACAGAGCACTGCTTCCCCCTCCTGAGACGCCAGATGGTGGTCCAGAACCTCTTCGAAGCCGTCGGGAAGTCGTTCTCCATGGCCTCTCCGAACTCCTCCCATGCCCGGGATTTCGCCTCGGTGACCGCCGCAGCTGCATTCCGCTTGGCCTGTCGGTACCTGTCTGCATTCCTCCCGATCATGCCCCTCCAGGTCTCACTTTCGTTGCCAACGTGAGCGTTGAAGTCCCCCAGCAGAACGAGGGCGTCCCCAGAAGGAGCACTCTCCAGCACCCCCTCTAAGGACTCCAAAAAGGGTGGATACTCTGCTATTGGACCATAGGCACAAACAAATGTCAGGATCCGGAGCCTACGCTGTGTGTTAAGGTGAGGCTGACTATATCTAGTTGGAACTTCTCAACCTCGCGCACCAGCTCAGGCTCCTTCCCCACCAGTGAGGTGACGTTCCACGTCCCCAGAGCTAACTTCTGCAGCCGAGGATCGGACCGCCAAGGTCCCCGCCTTCGGCTGCTGCCCAACTCACACGGCACCCAACCCCATGGCCCCTCCTATGGGTGGTGAGCCCATGGGCAGGAGGTCCCACGTCGCCTCTTCGGGCTGTGCCCAGCCGAGCCCCATTGGTAAAGGCCCGGCCGCCAGGCGCTCGCCATCGAGCCCCACCCCCAGGCCTGGCTCCGGGGGGTGGGGGCCTCGGTGACCCACATCCGGGCGTCTTGTTCATCATAAGGGTCCGTTGAGCCACACTTTGTCTGGTCCCTCCCCTAGGACCTGTTTGCCATGGGTGACCCTACCAGACAACTGAGCTCCTAGGATCACTGGGACACGCAAACCCCTCCATCACGATAAGGCGGTAGCTCAGGGGGGATAATTTAGCATTTGGAAAAATTGACCAAAAATGCACGGGAAATTGTGGCAAAAATGTCAAAAAGTGACATGTCCCAAAAACAGCTGAAAACCAAATTAAATGAAGTAAAATAGCCTTTAAAGACGCACCATAGCATAGAAAATTACAAAAAAAAGCCCGAAATACCATATTTTGGCATTTTGAAAAAATGACCGAAAAGGCAAGGCTATAGTATGGCAAAAATGTCAAAAAATGACATGTCCCAAAAACAGCTGAAAACTGCATTAAACCACAGAAATAGCCTGTAGATAAACGCCATGGCATAGAAAGTTGCAAAAACTGCTACAAATCGCATTTTTTTGGCATGTCGAAAAGTTGACCAAAAAGGCAAGGCTATAGTATGGCAAAAATGTCAAAAAATGACATGTCCCAAAAACAGCTGAAAACCACATTAAATGAAGTAAAATAGCCTTTAAACACACGCCATAGCATAGAAAATTACAAAAAGTGCCCAGAATACCATATTTTGGCATTTTGAAAAAATGACCCGAAAAGGCAAGGCTATAGTATGGCAAAATGTCAAAAAGTGACATGTCCCGAAAACAGCTGAAAACTGCATTAAACCACAGAAAATAGCCTGTAGATAAACGCCAGAGAGAGACAGGATTTTGAACCCAGTCGGCCACAGCACGCATTGCTATAGAGAAGCTTAATCCAGAAGGCAAGGCTATAGTATGGCAAAAATGTCAAAAAATGACATGTCCCAAAAACAGCTGAAAACTGCATTAAACCACAGAAATAGCCTGTAGATAGACGCCATGGCATAGAAAGTTGCAAAAACTGCTACAAATCGCATTTTTTTGGCATGTCGAAAAGTTGACCAAAAAGGCAAGGGCTATAGTATGGCAAAATGTCAAAAAGTGACATGTCCCAAAAACAGCTGAAAACCACATTAAATGAAGTAAAATAGCCTTTAAAGACGCACCATAGCATAGAAAATTACAAAAAAAAGCCTGAAATACCATATTTTGGCATTTTGAAAAAATGACCGAAAAGGCAAGGCTATAGTATGGCAAAATGTCAAAAAGTGACATGTCCCAAAAACAGCTGAAAACCACATTAAATGAAGTAAAATAGCCTTTAAAGACGCACCATAGCATAGAAAATTACAAAAACTTCCTAGATATTGGAGAGTTCAAAGTAGATCTTTGATCCTCTGTTAAACCAGGAAGACTGAGACGAGAGAAAAATTCGTCCATCAAATCCGAACGGTTATTATACATCTGTGAGTCATATAGATTCTCATAAAAAGCTTCTAAATATGTTGTTAATTGTTTTTGTGTCAAAAAATTGTCTACCATTTGTATCTTTAATTGAAGAGATGTTTTGTGAATCAGACTTCTTTTTTGTTAAATATGCCAAATATTTTCCCGGCTTATCGCCATGTTCATATAATTTTTGTTGAGCAAATCTAATTTTACGCTCTGCCTCATTTGTTAACAAACAATCTAATGCTGACCTGAGAGCAGAAATTTCCTCAAGTTTACCATTTGAAGGCTTAGTGAAGTAGTCTTGTTCAGCTTTTTTTTCAATTTGGATTCTAATATCAATCTCTGTTCAGCTTGTTGTCGTCTTTTACTTTTTGTGTATGAGGTAACTATACCTCTGGAGTATTTAGTCTGCATGATGTCTCCCACAGTAATGATGGATCATCTGTGGAAGCTGCATTGATTGATAGGAACAGTTTGAATTCCTCTACAAAGTATGCTGAAAATGTTTTTATCATATAGTATAGAGGATCAAAGTGCCACCTTCTAGGCTGGTTGGATATACTCCCAGTGCTACATTGAATAAAGACCGCAGCGTGATCCGATATGACTATACTACCTATAGAACTAGATATGACTGATGGTAATATAGCTTTTGGAACAAAGAAATAGTCAATTCGCATATGGCACAAATGTATTTTGGAGAAAAAAAGTGAACTCTTTGTCCATCAGATGTTGCGCTCTCCACACATCTACATATGCCAGCTCTTCGCAAAGTGATGTAATGATCTTAGCTGAGGTAACAGATGTTTACCTGCAGGAGATTTATCTATGACTGGGTTTAAATGACAGTTAAAATCGCCCCCGACAATTGAATTTCGAATATTAAAATTAAATGAATTTAGTAAAAGCAGCAAGTAAGCAATCTCCCGCCTGGCTGCATAAACCCGGGGGCAGAAGAGTTTGCAAAAACTGCCAAAAATGCATTTTTTCCTCTCCATATAAAACACCTCTCACAATCACATAGGCCCCCCCGTGTCCTGAATGCAGTCTACAAATTTAAAGGGAAAATTCTTCCTGATTAAGAAAACAGCACGCCCCTGCTCCGAGATGAGAAAGAAGAGGAAAAGACATAGCCGAAGAACACCCTGCTGCAATTTAGTATGTTCTTTGATTTTAAGTGTTGACATGGTATTATGCTTACTTGTATGAAATGCAAGGTTCTCTGAGCATATTCCAAATCTGTATTAAAAAATGATATTCACATACAGGAAAAGCTGAAAAACACACTACAAACAACTGAGAAAGCAAAGATAAAGCAAACACTGCCTAACATTGGCAAAGGAAACAAAAACACTATCCTTCTCCTAACCTGTAGGAGTACAAGTGTAAGGCTTTCCGGACAGCAAAAGTAGACTCTTAAAAAAAAAAAAAAACAACCAAAACCCAAAAGGGAGTGGCAAGAAATATGACTCACCGGTGATTGACAAATGTCTCTGTATTAAAGTTATTTAAATTACGTTAAGATGATAAGTTGAACGTAATTACCTGTGCAGCAGACAACTGCTCACGGCACAAAGATGATGAAAAATCCACGCGCACATAGGGCACGTTTTAGTCCGGCGAACCCGAGGTGTCACCAGCAGTTAAATTCAGTGTTTCCAAGTATTTATCCACATCGCCCGGATCCGAGTACACCGTGGTAGTCCCGCAGTGGCTGACTTTGAGCCTGGCAGGGTACAGCATCCTGTACATGGTGCCCGCAGACTTCAAACGCTTCTTCGCCTCATCAAAACTTTTACGCTTACGAATAACTGCTGCTGAGTAATCTTGAAATATCATCACGGTTGCATCGTCGTGTTTCAGCGGCTGGTTTTTCTCGCTTTTGTCCCACGACGCGTTCATAATCCTTTGCTTGTCTTGATAGTTGTGGAGCCTCGCCACAACGGGACGCGGTCTCTGGTCGCGGGTTGAGGGCTGTCCGATGCGGTGTGCTCTTTCCACTTTGATGCGGCCAGTCTTGGTTTCAACGTTCAAAAGTTTGTGGAGCCAACTCGAAAAAATAACGTCGGGTCGTTGCCCTCCACCCTCTCTGGAAAATTGAAAATCCGGATATTCTTGCGTCTCCCTCTATTTTCTAAGTCGTCAGTGCATTCTACAAACTCCGCCACCTTTTTCTCCAGCGACTTGAGCTTGATGCCGATGGGCTCTGAGGCTTCCTCTTATGGCCGACATCCGCGTCTCGGTCTCGGTGATGGGTGTCTCATGGTTCTGCAGCTGTTCTTGTTGTGACTGCAGGAACTGGGAAATTGGCTCCAGCTTGTCCTCAAAAACTTAAGTAAAGTTTGTAGTAACAGCACGAACCACCTCCTGTAGTGCTGGATTCATTGCACCACCGTCATAGCTATGGCTTAAAAATGCTAATAGCTTCAGTAGCTTTGCCATTAGAGTCATCCACGGCGTCAGATGCAGGGCTTTTATTGCATTTAATGTCTGTTATCAGACGGCCTCAAAAAGTACGTGTTGATACTCATGGTGAAGTTAAGCGATGAAAAATGGCAATATTACTACGTCTCAGTGGGTTTTTTCAGTGCAAAAATCACGAACTCTGCGCTGACACTCCCCAGCCCAACCTTACTTTACGCCGCCATCTTGAAAAAGCCCCAGCTGTAGTATGGCAAAAATGTCAAAAAATGACATGTCCCAAAAACAGCTGAAAACCACATTAAATGAAGTAAAATAGCCTCTAAAGACTTGCCATGGCATAGAAAATTACAAAATGTGCCCAAAATACCATTTTTTGGCATTTTGAAAAGTTGACCAAAAAGGCAAGGCTATAGTATGGCAAAAATGTCAAAAAATGACATGTCCCAAAAACAGCTGAAAACTGCATTAAACCACAGAAAATAGGCTGTAGATAAACGCCATGGCATAGAACGTTGCAAAAACTGCTACAAAACACATTTTTTTGGCATGTTGAAAAGTTGACCAAAAAAGCAAGGCTATAGTATGGCAAAAATGTAAAAAAAATGACATGTCCAAAAACAGCTGAAAACCACATTAAATGAAGTAAAATAGTCTTTAAAGATTCGCCATGACATAGAAAATTACAAAAAGTGCCCAAAATACCATTTTTTGGCATTTTGAAAAAGATGACCAAAAAGGCAAGGCTATAGTATGGCAAAATGTCAAAAAATGACATGTCCCAAAAACAGCTGAAAACTGCATTAAACCACAGAAAATAGCTGTAGATAAACACCATGGCATAGAAAGTTGCAAAAACTGCCAAAAAACGCATTTTTTTGGCATGTCGAAAAGTTGACCAAAAAGGCAAGGCTATAGTATGGCAAAAATGTCAAAAAATGACATGTCCCAAAAACAGCTGAAAACTCCATTAAACCTCAGAAAATAGCTTGTAGATAAACACCATGGCATAGAAAGTTGCAAAAACTGCCAAAAACGCATTTTTTTTTGGCATGTCGAAAAGTTGACCAAAAAAGCAAGGCTATAGTATGGCAAAAATGTCAAAAAATGACATGTCCCAAAAACAGCTGAAAACCACATTAAATGAAGTAAAATAGCCTTTAAAGACTCGCCATGGCATAGAAAATTACAAAAAGTGCCAAAAACGCATTTATTTGGTATGTCGAAAAGTTGACCAAAAAGGCAAGGCTATAGTATGGCAAAAATGTCAAAAAATGACATATCCCAAAAACAGCTGAAAATCACATTAAATGAAGTAAAATAGACTTTAAAGACGCACCATAGCATAGAAAATTACAAAAAGTGCCCAAAATACCATTTTTTGGCATTTCGAAAAGTTGACCAAAAAGGCAAGGCTATTGTTCGGGCGAAAATGTCAAAATATGACAGTGGAACATTCAAACTATCACATTGTCAAATATTTTCATAAAGTCATGAAATTATCTGACAGTGTTTAGCAGATCGTTTTGCCGTGTTTTGGGTTGCCAATTGAGTGCTGACTGTAACTTTGCTTTTTTTCTCCCCCTCCAGCAATGTAACGATGTGGGCCTGATGGCGTATTTAGGCACCATCACCAAGACCTGCAACAGCATGAACCAGTTCATCAACAAGTTCAACGTCCTGTATGACAGACAGGGCATCGGCCGGAGGATGAGAGGACTTTTCTTTTGAGCTAGGAGTTAACTGAAGCAGAGACAAACGAGCACTGCAGTTTCTTTTTCTCTGTTTTGTTCATTTTGTTTTGCTTGTATTTTTGGTTGGCTAATGCAAATTCTACAGTAGCTCTTCAAATAACTTTATGGTTTTTGACAAGTGTATTAAAACGCACTTAAATACACCAATTGGTAAGAAAAACATACTAAATATGTCAACTCTTTGTTGGGTATGCACATAAATGAATCCACTGTACATTAACGTTATGTTATTTTGCCCCGTTTGTTCTGTTTCTGTATGTAATAAATGATCTGATTCTTTTTCATTGGAGTTTGACTCCTTTCTTAGATTTAATGATTTAATAGGGTAGACATCGTAACTGTACACGAAACACGGGTCATAAAAATGTCAGACCTGCGCTTTGAAATGAGCCAATGAAAGTCAGCGATGTGTTGTGGCGGGTTTATTGTCAGTTAGCTCGTCTTTTGATGTTGTGTTCCTGCTGTTCGATTGCCTCTGGGGGTTCAAACACACAGGCATACGTGGCAAGAGACGAGGGGCGGGGGGTGTTTTAGCTCCAGAGTCGGAGGTCTAACAGGAGTCAGCGAGTTTTTAACGTACAGCGGAACCAGACATAATGACCCCCAGTCTGGGAGTTAGCACTCCACTTTACTAGTCTGCATCTACCTGCCATCTGGCACTAAGACGAACAAGCAGTTTCTTTAAGGTCGGCGCGGATCCTAAAAAAAAGTCTTAAAAAGCGTTGAGCATGGGGCGTCCGGGGGCTCAGTGGAAAAAGCAGGCGCCTTATATACGAAGGCAGCGTCCATGCTGCAGCGGCCGCGGATTCAATTCTGGCTCGCAGACCTTTGCTGCATGTCATCCCCTCTCTCTCCCCCTCACGTTATCAAGTTTCTGTACTATCTAAAAAAATGCCAAAAAATAATTTAAAAAAAAAAAAAAACACTGAGTATTAATAGGGCCTTAATTTACACTGAATTGTATAATAATATAATATATATAATAATTGGATTTAAAAAAAAAAAAAAGTCTGCCTCTAACATTTTTGTCCCTATTCTTTAAGTCATGTTTTATGTTTAAACAAAAACTTGGGCCAAATTGTTCATAACTTTCACCATAAATTTCTTAAATATTGTGTTTTGGAAAATCGGTCTTGAATTTTAGTCAGAGTGGGTTTAAAAAAAAAAAAAAACTTAAAAAGTCTTAAACTGCACTTGCTTTTAGCTGTAGGAATCCTGTTATTTACTTTGTCTTCTTGCACCTTTAAAATAAATTCAGATTGAAAATATTACTCATTAGCCAATCAGAATCTGTTTTGTAAAACTTTATTATCGGATTAGTGAAAATTCATTTGCACTACATGCTTGTTTTACTCACTGACAGCGATACATTAACAGTTGCTAATTGAAAAAAAAGTTTATAATACAAATGTTGAAATTTTCCAATGCTTTCCCGCAGGTTGCTCCTGTGAAAATACATTCAAGATTTTAAAATTTCCTCAAAAAATATGAAAATGTTCAACTTAGATGTTTTCAGTCAAAGTCTTTAATTTCTAAAGAAAAAATACCTCCAAAATCCTGGACGCTTTACTGGCTGTGGCCCGACTCTGCAGGCTCATCGGCGGCCGCAGCAGGCTGTGGGTACTGGAAGCGGACGGGGTCGTACAGGTCATCCCGGGGGTCGTAGGGCATCGGGTAATAATACGGATATGGGTAGCTGACTTTCTTCTCAATGGGAGCAGGGGGAGCTGGCTCCTCCACTGGCTCCTCTTTCTTCTCCTCCTCCACAGGAGGGAGTGGTGGTGGCGGCGGGGGGATGACGACCTTCCCCTTCATGGGCCGGGGTGGGTGGTCAATCAGGCAGTCAGGGTCCCAGTAGGGGTCGCAGTCGTACTCCATGCCCTTGAAGGTGCGCACGGGGACCGGGATGGACTTCTTGACGAGGACAGGAGGAGGTGGAGGCGGGGCGGACTTCTTTGGCGGAGGAGGAGGAGATTGGGGTACTGCGACCCCCGCTACCACCCCCACTGCACCCCCCAGAAGGCTCCAGCTCCGGTCCCAGGACCCCCACCTCCTCCTCCTCCCCCCAAGACGATGTGGGGCTTACAGAGGGGTCTTTCTTGTTGCACAGGTAGAGAACGTCGGCCTGGGAGATGGACGGCACGGGGGGGAGAGGGAGGAGGGGTCGCCGGGGGCTCCGTGGGCTTCGGGACACCTTTCATGGCGGGTGGAGGCGGAGCGACTTTGCACTTCTTGTCTGTGGCCGGATCGCACATGATCATCGGCATCCCCAGTTTGTTCTGGTAGTAAGAAGCGTTGGGGCCGTAGGTGTGCTCCAGGTACCTCATCTGCTGGTAGAGCATCCGCAGCTTATCGATCTCATAGAGCTGAGAGACAGAGGGGAAAAAACAGAGAGGGTCCAAAATAAATTTATTATCAAATTGTCATTATTAAAGTTTGTCCTTAAATCCTGCTACATCTTAAAAAAAGGAGTGAAAAAATAAACTGATGCAGAAAATAGAGCTGAAAGATTAATGACTCAGATGTCAACTATTACGTTAATCCAAGGTTTTGACAATTTCACGGGCAAAACGTTTTAATGACTTTTCAATGACTTTTTTTTTTCCCCAACTTGTCAGGCATTTTTCAAACTATTCAAACATATTTCATCTAGCTGGTGTACATAGAGGAAGATAAGAAAAAAATGAATAAGCCTAAGTGATAGTAAACGTCACACATCAATGCAAACTACCACAGTAACGTCCAAAGCTACAGAAAATACTTTTCTTGTTATAACACATTGTGTGGAAGGTTATTCATGCAAGATTGCTGTAACAATTTCATTACAAAACAAAATTCCACAGAAAATCATAGTGTAGCATGTTGTTAAAAAAATATATACAACTGTATAGTATGTCATAAAAAAACATAGTCAATGTATATTATGTTGTATAAAATTCAATTAAAGTCATAGGATAGTAATGTAATAAAACTAATAGTATGGTATGCCAAAAAAATATTTTAAATATTTTAAAAAATTGTCACAAAACAAAACAGGATAGTATGTTTTAAATAAATTCATTAAAAGTAATTATATAGCATGCCACTAACAACTTTTATTAAGAAGTCAGTACAAAAATGTCATAAAAAATTTAATCAGTCTATTCTCTGTGCAAGTCAAGGCTTTTAAAAGTATCTCCTCAGACACGGGGAAAGCTCAAAAGTCAAATTTATTTTGAATGTAATATTTTTAAAAAGTCTTTCAGTAATTGAGGTTTTTGTTGGAAATCGTTGGATTATCAGTGTTGATTTTGTTTTTGGCTACTTTTCTGCTTTGTAAAATCATTCTTTGGGTTATTCCATCTCTTCCTCACTGGAATCTTCCAGAGAAAGAAAGCGTGCATCATTTCTTTCACCGTCACGTCTTTACAGGTGTGATGTGTCCCTGTTGTATTTACCCCCTCAGTGTGTCCGATGCTGCTGTAGTAGCGGTAGTAAGCCTGGAAGTCGGGGTTCCCTCTGTGCCACCTGGGGTCCACGTTACGCTTCGGTCTGGAGTGAGTCAGAAAGGCGTTCGCTCTCTGTGAGTCGATACCAACATGACTTACAGGAACCATCTCTGTCAACGAAAGAGAGGAGGATTAGTCCTTTAAACGACGCCTTTAGACTTTATTCTGAAGTTACTATGATGTGCACATACCTTCCTGCTTAATGGCGTTTAACAAAGATTTGGCCTCCAGAAGGCCTGGAAGAGGAGAAAATCATGCTTATCGTCATGTTTTTGACATTTTTCTTCATAAGCAAGATAAAGACTCAGGACTGACCTGGGAGCAGCATCAGACAGCAGAGTGCCGCCGCCATCCATAAAGACGAAATCATCTCCACCCTGCAGCTTAGACCAGGCGTTCATGAGAAAAACAGAGTTGTACAGTTTTCAAAGTTTTCATCATATCATTGCTATTTGATAAGTTAAGCAAGAAATATAGTTTGTAATCTTTTTAAAAACAAATTTTATAATATTTATACACCAATACTCAAAAACACATTTTAAAGGGTGTGTAGGTAAAATCTACTTTTTTCTCACTACAGAATTTAAATGTTTCATAAATTAAGAAAAAAATTTTTGTTTCACAGTAGCACGACAAAAACAGTCAAATTTGGTTCAAAGTAGACAGAGATCGGTATAAAATACAACACAAAGCAGCTGCAGGAGATGAAATGCAGTTTTGAGTTCAATAAATAAGCACTTTTCAGCGCCTGAAGACAAAAATCACTTCAGCGTGTTTCACTCACCTGGTTCAGGAAGCTGTCTTCACTGCAGCGACGGGGCCGAGGGGGTTAAATACAGATCTGTGTGTCAGACCCCCTGAAACATCCCCTCCTGTCCAATGAGACTCCACCATCTCTGACACGAATCCCTCGTCCCTCCTCTCCTTTAATACCGTTTAATATGGGGCCTTTGGCGCCAATTAGGAATAAAGAGCCCCCGCAGGTTCGGCAGCAGAACCATAAAGAGAACAGACTTCAAATGGAAACTCCCCATTAAGTCTGAGAGGAAAGCGTCGCCTGCTGGGACGACTGCAACTGTGGGGAAAATGCTGCCGACTAACACAATATCTGAGCCAAAAAAGACGGTAAAAATCACAGATAATGACCCGCACGGCTTAAATGAACTTTTATGATTTTTTTTCTGAAATGCTGTCAACTCCAAAAGGCGTTTTTCTTTTTTTTAAGCCAGAGAACACCTGCTTTTTTTTGTCTTTGCATGTTCAGGATTAGATTTTAAACTCTTATGAGTAAATCAAGGGTGAATTATGGGATGCTTTCATACCACATATATGTCCTAAATTTAATGCATGTGTATGATGTTCACACTTGATATACTTTGGCCTGAGTATTATACAGCAAATGCATTTTTGTTTGATTAACGTGTCAGTTGATCTTCAGAAAATAAACATCTTCTATTCAGTTTGTCATTTGTCGAGCACAAACGGTTTCAGCTTGAGGCAAGTTAGACCGAAGACTTTAAAAGACCCTTTAATGCCAGGTAGAAAAAAGTTAAAGGCCAATTATATGTTAACCAAAATTGCAAAAAAAAAAACAAACAAAATTGAACTCCAACTTTATGTCAGATGATCCAAATTTAGTGACAATTTAAAAATCCAAATTGAAGAGAACATAATAAAAAGAAGAAAAGAAAATATACATTAAAAAAACTGTAAAAACAAAACAACTAGCCAAAATTTAAGAGAAAAATCAAAATTGAAAAATCAAAATAATCAAAATTAAAGACAATTATTTAATTAATTAAAACTATCAGAGCTCAAGTAAAGAGAATCAAAAAAAGAGGAAAAAAATCAAAATCAAAATTGAAGAAAAAAAATGTAAAATTTAAGAAAAAACTTCTTTTTCTTTAAATGGAAGAAAAATTACTTATGGGTCGAGACAATTTAGTCAAAATATTTATTTAACAAAAAATAATTTTGGTCAAGGGTAAAACATAAATGCGTTTGCAGGCAATTTTCTGTGCAATTTTTTGTTTATTGCTGCCTTGATTCCATCATTTCAGGTCAGAGAAAAAGTTAAAAAATGTGTTTTTCTGCTTTTTCTGCAAGACCAACTTAGAAAATTATTTGTAAAAAGATGTTGCCTCTTATTTTGACATTTTACAACGCAACATCAGAAATACAAACTCAGCAGTGCGTAGCATTAAGGCTTTAAGGTTGATTTAAGACATTTATTAACAATTTAAGCCTTAAGAATGCCTTTTAAAGACTGATAAGATGCACAGAAATGCTGTTAAAAGACAAATATTTCCTATTTCCAGCATCTTAACTGTCATGATTTCACCTTTTCTTTGTCACGTGTGATAATAAACTGAGAGTTTTAAAACTTTTGTTTGGATGAACAGGCTACCTGAAGCAGAAAACTGACATTTTTTAACAAATTCTTACTTTCGACAGGTTGATTTAGGATGATTTAATACCAATTTAGGCCTTATTTTTAGATTAGTTTATTCAATGCTTTTTAAAAATCTAAGGATTTGCAGAAACACTGGCAAAAAACAAAAAAAAATCATATTTCCAGCCTCTTAACTGTTAAGATTTCCAGCTTTTCTTTGTCTCATGTGACAGGAAACCGAACGCCTTTGGGTTTTAAAGCGTCTGTCGGCCAAAACAACCTAACTGAAGCTGAAAACTTGTAGTTTTGAAACTTCTAATGCACATTTAATAACAATTTTTTACTTTTGTAAAGACTAAATGATTAATACAAGGACACATAACCCTCGAATTAAACATGACATTATCTTTGCATTCCTAAACTAAACGGTTTTTGAGGCTGTAGCCCTCGGCTCTAGGAAACTGTTGAAGTTTCAAAATTTTATAGACTAAACAATAATTAAAATAATTGTTAGTTGTAACCCTCTATGTACACAGGTTTTACGAGCATGTTTTACTGAAAGCAGCAATTATGTCAAAAAAGCTGCTCCGGTAAACCAGGTGTTCAGGCGTGATTGAGGCACTTTAACCTTCATTTCATTCTCACACTGACGCCAAATCATCCACATAAAGCAGAGTTATTATTGAACCATCAATTTATTATAACTATATGTCACAATACAAGGCTCAACGTTAATTTACTTGGCCTAATTTAGCATCACAGCGTAAAAAATATACAGAAATACTTTGTGTCAAAGAAACTAGAAGCTTAAAGCTTTAAACTGCTTCACAATCCTAAATTCTGACGTACATATTTACAGGAGTTTAACTGGTGAACAGGAAGCTTGATATAAAAAAAGCTATAGGTCTCCAGCAGCGGGGAGTCTTGCAGTGTAGTCATGCTTAAAAAGTGTCCAGATTCAGCTCGACTTTTGCTACAAAATACCAGAGCAGGAAAACAGCAGAGCCCGTGTGCAAGTCCGTATGAAACCCCTCAGGTGGCTGAAACACAACATGCACCAAAGTGTCCCCGCTTTCTTCAGACAAAGGTGATTCGGGTGCGAGCCTGGTTCACCTGCCACACGTTCAGCTCCTCGTACTCCTCCAACGCCTCCTGGAACTGGGCGGGGGTGAAGCCACGGGAGACGCAGCGCTGCTCTGCTTCGGCCATGCGAACCACCCCACCAGCTCCACCGCGGCCGGCCACGCCCTCCGCGGAGAGCTCACGCACCAGAGAGAAGATGACGTCGGCCGGGCGCTGAGTCCTGCACAGAGAGAATTAAGAGTTCAGCTGAGACTTGAAGACCTCGGAAAAAGCTTTATTGCCTTTTGTAACATTGATTTTGGGTTGAAGGTCAATTAAATGTCTTAAAACAGAGGCAGGAAAATGTGAGTATCATTGTTAAAAGAGACACTTTAAGATACTCTTTACCTCCCTGAAACCGAAAACTGACATTTTTATATTTTTGTTTTTGTAGAGATTTAATTACAATTCTATTATTATTACTTACTATTTTAATTACTATCACTATGTACTACTACAGCTACATTCTTTGGGAGAATATTTTTGGAAAATATAACATCAGACTCCCTTTAACAAATATCACTTGAGCAATTTCTTACATGTTTGAAAAAAAAAAAACACTAGAAAAACGAGTTGAAAGTCAACATATGTCGACAGTGTTGTTAATTCGGCATCGATATATTTCATACAGAGAAAGTGAATTTGTGCACGAATTTTAGATTTTGGATTTTGTTGTCTCAACTTGCTACGCTGTTAGTTAGCTGCGCCGTCAGAGCAGGAGGAGACTGGCTATGAAAGGGAATCATTTCAAAAATAAAGCTTTTTGGTGAGTTAGATACACATCAAACTAAAGAAAGAGTCTTGTTCTCTCCACAGCTCCACCAGTTTCCTTATTTTTCCACACAACAGGAGGACGGAGACCGTTTCATGATTTGGCCCCTCCATGTTTACTGTCTACCCAATTTACTGCTTCCTGTTTGGTGCTGGAGAAAGTGCGCCAATTAGTTTGTTGACATTTACGTCATCGAACTTCAGTATTTGCATACAGCAAGAGTACAACATTAAACATGTTTGATTTTGTCTAAATGTCGTGAGGAGTAGACGGACTTCAGACAGCTGGGACTGAGTCTTATGACCAAGTTACAACCAAAAAGGTCAAGATCACGAGAGCGCGGACAAAAAGAGGCTAAACTCTCATGATTTTAGTCAAATATCTGACGGTTAGAAGATAACGATCTGCCTTCACCTTAAATCTCGATAAGAAATGATGTGATTTAAATCTTATTATTCAACTTTCAGCAACAAAACCTGCATATAAAAAGCAAACGATTCCTTGAATGAGGAAAAAATGATGTAAAGTCCTAACAGAAGAAGAAGCGTCTTTTCTCCCTCTCACACGGCTGTAAAAAGCCTTCGGGGCGTTTTGAAGCACAGACAGCAGTGTGTGTTGGGGGCGTGAACACGCCACAGGTCTGCCTCAGTGAACATGCTTCCGTGTGAAGAAAGCTCCATAAAAACCCAGAGACGTTTAACAGCTTCCTCCAGGACACGCAGCTACTGTTACGGGCAAACGAGGAACTCATAAAAGGGGCTTCTGGGTCGGACGACATCCGGTCACTAATGTTACGTAAAGGCCGCGGTTAAACGAACGCCACCATTAAGAAAGTGTTAACGCTGACCTTGTGGCGTTGGACTTGTCGGCTTGTAGCGAATCCTTCGACATCTCCATCAGTCTCATTGCCTCGTTGACGTCTTCCTTCTCCACGGTCTCCATCATGCGGAGGCGAGCCTGCAGAGAGGCGACAGAAGAAAAGAGTGGATTGTGATTGAGATGGAAGATGAAGTAAATGTGTATCAAAGTGGGAATTTAGTTTGACAGCAGATTTGTCTTCGTTGCGAAGGCTGCGCTGTGCCGGCACTGTCAGACCGAGACAAGTGCAATGCCCTCTGGGATGGCCGGCAATTGCCCAAGTCTCCGCCTCTCAACACCAGCTAGTCTCTCTACAGGTTGAAATGAAAACAAACAACATGACAAAAAGAGAACGCTTTTCGAATCCTTTTTTTTAAACGCAGAACACACTGATGTCGGCTCTGGCCATGGTCAGTTTTGCATGGGTTTGCACAGCTGCTCCTAACGCACACAGGCTGACTGCCCACCCTGCAAAGCTGAGCAGGAGCAGACGAACTCTTCTCTGCAGCTCACTCATGATGAGCGTCCATCTGTAGCAGCTCAACAAGCAGTTCAGACCACATGGTGCAATTAATTCGTTCTTAATTATTTACAACTCAAGCGCTTTCTTTCACACGGGACGGTTGCAGCTCGCCCCCTTGTGGACGTCTGTGTGCAGCACATCGCCAACCTGTGTGCCTGAAGTGCTGGTTTTGCAGTAGGTGGATGACTGCTACCTGCACAAACAGCACTTTTGACACCCAGAGGCTGAAACCAGATCACCGTAAAACACTTGAGTCAGGAAATAAACTTGTCTTTAGATGCCTTATGAATGTATACAAGGTGTATGTGAACCTGTGTGTGGATAATTTATGTTTGTGTGTGTGTATGTGTGTAGATGTATCTCACAACCACTGACACGCACACACACATCTGTATACAGTTTCTGCTAAGAATATATTTTTTTTTGCCTCTTGTCCTGAACCTGTCACACTGAACACTTGTTTTATCCTCTTTTTAATTTCATTTGTTTTTGTTTAATTCTGTTTTCTCTTCTACTCTGTCTGCGCCTTTATTTTATGTCTCGGTGTCACTTTTCATCATGTCTTTTGTCTGTTTATAAGTCCCTGCACTTGCCTTCACTTGTTTTTTTTCATCACCGCAAACAAAAAAGGAAGTTAAAATAAATAAACAGATGTCTTTTCAGAAAGCAGATAACAAAACACACCGTTATGAGGGCATGTATACATTTATGTGGTGTGCTGAGTCATGATGAGGAGTGATGATTATATCTCAGGTGTTTTGCAGACGGGAGATCGTTTGTCCAGCGTGGGAAAGAAGTGCTCACACTGCAGTAGGCAAGGTTATCATCACTACCTGCACTGTAAGCACTTTATCACACACTGGACTGTTGATGAAGACGCACGCAGACGGTAATCACTTTAAACAACTCCATTAATACCTTCATCAAAACATTAACCCAGTGTTTCTGTTCAGCGTTCCCACTCTCAGAGTATTTAAAAAGACGGGAACTTTTCTGACATCATCTCATACGTGCTTACACATTATGACCGACTGATCATGAGATACAGTAAACACCTGCAGATGCACAGCCCTTCACTGCGTTTACTTTATCTTACTATCATGGTGTATGGTTTTACACTATTATTATTGGTTATTATGAACCTTAAAGGAATGAAAACAGATTTTTTGTTATTTTTTGGATGACATGCTTTACAATTACTAAAAGCCTTTTTTTGTGTAAAATGACTATTTTGAAAATATTAAAGTTGGATAACTGCCTGTTTAATACCAAAATAAACCTTCCAACCAGTTTAACATTACTGGGAGTATCAGCCACTTCTGTTGTTTTGTCATCTAACCTGCATGTGCTATTTAATACAATCTGGGGGTGTTTTCATTTTTCACAACATAACCGAGAGCAGCCTCTTCATAACACCCCTGTCCTTAAAAAACATTTGAACATTGGTATGAGATCCTGAATAAAACTTTGCTCTTTACTCTGGTACTCTGATAATTAATCTTCAGCTAAAGGAAAAAAGGAAAATGTTTAAATAATTTTACAAAACATTTTAGTATTTCTTTCTATTCCATAACTGGAAAACTGGTCTATGGTTGTTCCAGTTCTCCTGGATGCACGGGAACTCTGATATTTGGCTCCTTTTAAATGTAATGGTACCAGAAAGGACTCGACAATGTTTAAAATCATAAAATATTAACATTTTGAGTTGCATTTTCAGTCAGCTCAGTAGAGCACAGTTGTAGCTCTCACCAGGGCCGTGGACAGACGGAGGATGGAGAGGAGGGTACGGGCAGAGGTGAAGGTGGTGTCTTTGCTGACTCGGGCCTCTTTCCTCATCTCCACGTAAGCGGCGGTGATGTAATCTGCCAGCGACTCGGGCACCACAGGCTGCCGCTTCTTACACACGGCGATGTAACGCCTGAATGGATTCGGATTTTTGTTAGCTCAGCGTTATGAAGTACATTTGTAGCTTTGACGTTTTGTGATGTAATGCAGATCAGCGTTACCTCATCAGCTTCATGTCGATGGGGGTGAAGTGAGTCGGCGGCTGGCGGCAGTGCTGGTGGACGTAGGTGATGTGCTGGGCCAGACGCAGATCGGCGTCGGCGTCGGGCTTGTCCTGGATCAGCCAGAGGAGGTCGAAACGGGAGAGCAGAGCGGCTGGCAGCTGGATGTTCTGCTCGATGCTCTTTCGGGGATTGTAGCGGCCGTAGGCGGGGTTGGCGGCTGCTAGAATAGAGCAGCGGGCATTGAGGGAGGTCATGATGCCGGCCTGGAGAGAGGAAGAACACATTAGTTGAGTTTAGACATCATTAGGTTTTAATGCCGACACTAATTAAGCCACAAGTGTGTGTTTTTTTTTTACCTTAGCGATGGAGATGGTCTGCTGCTCCATCACCTCGTGGATGGCTGTGCGATCAGCGTCTGCCATCTTGTCAAACTCGTCAATGCAGCAGATGCCCAGGTCAGCCAGCACCAAGGCTCCACCTTCCAGGGTCATTTCTCCGGTCAGAGGGTCGCGCATCACCGCCGCAGTCAGACCGACGCCAGACGAGCCGCGACCTGTTGTGTACTGGCCTGGAGAGCGGAGAGGGGGCGAGGGGAAGTGAGCAGACCACGACGAAATGACAGCCGCCTTCATTTTGTTTTTAAACTGCATACAGTCCCGAAGACACTCAGATGACTGTTAATCTTTTGTTTGCACGCACTCAGAATTTTTGATCTTTTTGTCATGTTTTAAATTTCTATACGCCCATTTGGGTTTCTAACCTCTCCATTTTCTTTTTGACCCGTTTTCTGTTTTTAATGGTGTGAAAAAGTAAAGTAAAAAAATAAAAGTACTCACTGGAATGATACAAAGTAGGTAAAACTACAGCGTCTAACATCTGGCATAAAAACAGCCGTAACTCTGCTCTTGATACACGATCGCATCCAAAGTTAATATTTCACTGCGTGAACCTTAATGGAGAGAAAACGCCTCGCCGGATAAAATATTAAACCAGATCCAGGACTTTTACTCAAACAAACAGGACTGTACTCACTTCGGGGAGCCAGACGGTCGATGTAGGAGAGCAGCTGGGACTTGGCGACTCCTGGGTCTCCCATCAGGCAGATGTTTATGTTTCCTTAACACAAAATTCATAAGAAAATGAAACACGCTCCAAATATATTGATAGGAGACAGGACTTGATTATATGCACAAAACTTCAGCTGTTTTAAATGTGCTCTACAAATAATCTGATATGAATATTCTTGACAACAAAGTATATTCCAAAGGATGCAACTAATCTTTATGTACTGTTGGTTTATGATTTACTGATGGGACAAAACTTTATTGATCTCTGAAATAAACGGCCTGAATCCTCCCTCTATAGTTGAGTAAGAGATTAAGCGTCTGGACTCGGAGCTCACCTCTGATCTTCATGCCTTTAGGAGCTTGTTCCACTCCTCCAACCAGCAGCAGCAGCAGAGCCTTCTTCACGTCTTCGTGTCCGTAGATCTCTGGTGCAATCGAGCCGGCTAGTTTCTCATAAAATCCTTCCTCTGCAACAGATAATACAATCACTGTAGTTAGTAAACACATCAGCGCCGTCAACACGGGCTACATCCACACACATACATTTATGTTTTACGGCGTTTAAATATTGCTACGTTTACGCCGAGTGTTTCTCAATACGACATTTGAACAAGTCAGATGGACATCAGCTGGTGGAGGAGCAGGCACAAGAGAGACCTGCTGAGGCCACCAGACAACCTGTTCACACCTCCGCTCAGTGCAAACCTCTGCAAACACTCGAACATATCAAATAACACAGCGCATATCAGCCCAGATAACAGTGACAGTGGTACCAACTTAAACCATGGAGAGAAAAAAGAAACAAATAAAATATATAGTTATATAACATACAGTTGATATATAATATAAATATTTAACCAATCTATTAAACTTTTTTGGAGAAGGTAAAGTCCATATTCCTTAGAGGACAATAATAATGGAGATGAGGTCAAAGCATATTAAAAAGCAGCATACTCTAAATACCATAAGGACAATGATCAACAGAGCTTAATAGCTATAGAGAATAAAACTGTCCACACTTATACAAATAAATACACACACACATGCGTACACCTAAAGAAAAGAGACTGTGTCTAAAGCGTTATTTAAACACCAAAGCCTGGAGCTCTTTTTGGTTAAGTGTTCAGACTTTCGTATATGCCTCTGATGCTGGACATTTAGTGATTTGGGACTTCTAGTGTGGGTACTCTTTTCCCGCGGCTTCCTCCTGCATCGAATAATGCTCAGCCACCCTGATGTGGAAAACTATCATCTCTGCTCGCAGGACTTTTTGTGTCTTGTTGTGCCCAAAGTCAAAACTAAATTTGGAACAAATGCTTATTGGTTCTCTGCACCTGCAGCAAGAACAATCTGCAGAATTTTTTATGCATCATGCTGACCTTGAATGAGTTTACATCATGGAAACGTACTGAGTGCAGGCTGTCTACGTGCAACTGTTTTATCTTATTATTATTTATTCAGATCTTTGTGCTTTTATGTGAATTTTAGTTGCTGTATATCTGCTATTCTTGGCTATTCTTTTAGTAAGAGATCTTTGATCTCAATGGGACAATCCATTTTAAATAAAGGCTAAATAAATAATATATCACCATATTTGCTTTGTAACAACTCCCAATCTGCTTTCTGTTGCCTTGACCACCTTAAACTGATGTGTTACTTAAATTAACACTTCTACCTCTTCATCAGTCAACGCAAAGAAATTAACAGACATGAAAAAGTATTTTCTTTTACAACGCAACCAACTGCAGAGTTTTCTGTTTACAGCAACATTTTCAATGTCCTGTCATGAGTTAGGGCGTGTTAGCGGAGAATTATTTCTGAAACTCCGCTAAAATGGTTGTGTATGAAGATGTTTAAGTTTTAAAATAAAAATGCGTTAGTGTTCCTCGGGATCCAACCTGTGATGCTGCGCAGCTCGTCCTCGGACAGATCCTCATTGCCGAGCTCATCGTCCTCCGTCTTGTTCATGAGTGTGATGCTATGAGCCTCCATGTACGTTTCTGACAGAAGACCCTGAAATAACCATGAAAAAAAAAAAAAAAAGTCAGGAAAGAAAGAACTTTAGAATCACAGAGCTGATGTAAACCAGACAAATTATAAATTCAGCTTAAAAGCCACACACACACACACACACACACACACACACACACACACACACACACCTGAGTAGCCTGTTTGAATCCTGTGCGCAGCAGAGGGAGGAAGACTCCGGTGATGGCAACGTGGTCTCCTGGCTGAGCAATACGCGTGTTTTCTCCACGGGCGTAAATCGACATGCTCCTTGGAATATTTCCGACTGGCACCTGGTCGCTCTGTGAGACGACACGAATAAAACTCATGAAAATGGAAACTTGCTTAATTTACGACAACAATACAATTCACGGAGCCAATCTAAGGCGGCAGTAAGAGAGCATTTCATTGTTCCTCACATGTTCCTGAATACGCAGCTCCTGGAACTTGACAAATTTGGAGCCTCTGGTCTGCAGGTAGAGTCGGCCTCCGGATTTGTTGGTGACGCACTCTTGACTGGGACACATGATGAGGGGCATGAAGGTGGGGGACTGGATCTGAGGGACAAAAAGTCTTCATGAGGAACATCTGATAAATGCGTGTATTGTCACAGGATGTAATTAATTACAGGAATAAAACAAATATCTCACTGGTTGATAGGTCTCGGCACCACACTGGTCACACGTGTACGTAGCCACAGCCATCATCGGTTTGACCTCGGTGGCTCGAGTCACTATACCTCGAACTGCCACCAGATGCCCGATGCTGTCCGCCCGCACGTCACGCACCACTTTGGGTTTAGCGGTGGTGGGAGACTTAAAGTACAGCTCGCTGTGGAAGGAAGATGACGGTGATGAAAAAGGTATTCAAACATAAATACATGTGCAAGATCTGCTGCAGCAGAACAACTGTGATTAAACTCTGAATCTGACCCAACTTACAATCTCCTCATGAGCTCAGGTGGGTATTGGTTACGAGGGTCTCGGGTGTCTGCGGGGTCGCGACCCCTCTGCTCCATCATTAGCCTGTGCTCAATGTACACGTCCAAAGAATCCTTGGCCACAATCTGAATTTAACAAAAGCAGTTTTGTATTTTAATAAACAAACATTTGAACATGAACCTGACTGTCAGATACTGTGATTTCAATTTACTGCAGCTGATCAAAATGTCTCAACTTTATTTATGAATCCTACAGCAGGGATTCTCATCTTGCAACTTTTGCTAAATGACTGAGGGCCAGGGGCCAGTCAACCAAAAAAAACAATCATATTAAATAAGTAGCTCAGACTCCTGATAGGAGGATCCTCCCTACATACTTTTTTTTGATACACAATCTGTATTTTGAGGTTTCTGAATGCACTCTGGCAACTAATTTATATTCAAATTACAAAAAACCCCAGTGTGAATCAATTCATTTTCATTATGAATTACAAAAATGGTCGTCGGGTCATATCTGGCCAACGATAGGGACCATAAGGCGACTCGCTGCCCTACAGGATCAACTGTGCATGCACACTCACGTCTCTTTCTTTGTACTCTGGCAGCAGCTCATGGACAGCGTCGGCGAACAGGTCCGTGTAGCGCTTGGCATTCTCGCAGACACTTTCAACCAGCTCGGGGTATTCCTCGGCCACGTCATCCAGCTCCACAAAGAAAGACACCTGCTCTCTGTGAGCCAGCGCCACCTGAACACACAACAGAGTATTTAGACAAGCCATTTAATTAACAGGACATCTACTACATTTACAGCACACTGATATTCTGAACATGTCAATATCCTGCATGTTTTGTTTGGATATTCCAAATTAAGCCTTTTTTTTTTTTTTTTTTACAAATTAACCATTTCTGATAAAGACGTGGGATTTTCTGACATTATTCTGGTTTTAAAAGCATTCATTGGACATGTATACTGCACGCCGAAAATGTTTCACAATTAGTTCTTTTAATCTGCAACACCTGGCTTTCTGTCTTTTTAAGATCACTTCTATGTTCTGTCATTAGTTGATTAGTTGTACACAAACCAAACAGTCAACAGTCTGCAAGGCTTTGGTAGAGATGCATGTCCAAAAGAAAAAAGCCACATTTCTGGTCAAGAGGAGAAACACCTACTTTTATAATTGACTTGGATCAGCACTAACAACACTCATAGCCAAGGCTAAAAAAAACACCCACTTCTGAAAGCTAAACCCATTTATTATTTGTTTAGTATACTTACAAGTTGAGCTCCATATTTAAACACCTTCTTCCCATTGTCATCCTCCGTGTAAAACTCCTGCAGGAACCTTTTGCATTTGTCTGCAAAAACAAAACAAAAACACCTCCAGCTTTACTCACAGCACAACAACACAGGCCACATCCAGCAAACACTGGGTGGAGATTGTTTGTTCCCTGCATGGTCTCACAAAGAAATGACAGTTTAGTGATGTTATCTTTGCATTTGTTTTTGATATTAAAGCGGCTTTCTGAGTTTAAAAGCCTGATGAACACCACCACCACTGGGCCTACAAACTGGGAGCTAATTTGTTGTCCTGCGACGACCCCCTTTGTTGAGTAACATGGCATCCTGTAATCTCGATGAGTCACTACACTGGAGCACAAACTGCCACTGCTGCACTACAGGAAACAAATGCCACTCGAGTGTGTCTACTATCACAGTTTTAGAGTAAAAATAACCGACATTACGCAGCAGATAGCTCCGGGGTGAGAATGTAAATACAACAACAGGCGCGCTCAGTTCAGTGTCCATTTTTTTTGGGAGAGAAAATATCCCTCACTTCACGAAAGAGCCACAACTACTAACTATATTTAATTCCACCTCACAAAAAACCAAACTAGTCTTAGCGCGGTAATTAAAATACTCCACTTACTTTGTCGCTGTGGCAGAAAATGCGCAGCTCGCGTTTATTATTTCTCTGTTCGAGGATGTTTTTGTAAACAAAGCAGCACATGGCTTTTGTGCCTCGTCACTGGAGTATCCCTCCGCGACCCCCCTCCGCTCTGCAAAATAGTCCTGGCTGTTGTTTTCAAACCGTGACCAGCCATCTTCTAACGTCACCGCAGGTCAGCTGCGTTGTGTTGAGCAGAAGCATCATCCTCGATATTAGCTATTGTTTTTAATATAATCATTAGGCTGTAAGAAGTCGCCGATTTAATGTTTAAACGATGGCGGTTTCCGACCGTTGGTACACGAACTTGTACCCGTCTGTGTGATGCAGCTGTCGCATTCACAGATTGGACGATGGCCTTTTGTTAAGTTTCAGGTTTGAAGTTAAACGAGAAATAATTCACAAAAACACTGTTATTGAGCCATATAAAATAGCGTTAATACATTTACTAAAACGGAGAGGTGATTCGTCACGTAATTGTAATGTTTCTGCTAGGGACTGTTCTGTATTTATCAAAAACGCAGCGTTATTCTTTGGTTAAAGGCTCTAGCTTGTTTGCATTAACTGTTGGAATATAAGCAAATGTTACCAAACAAATAACACTCTTAACTAATCAAGGGCCAGTTAAATTATAAGAGTTGTTTCAGGCATTTTTAAGCGCCCTAAAACAATGATACTCCTCCACTAATCCTTAAGTAACTACAGCTAGCTTCCACAATGCTAGCAGTAAGGGACTGTTCTGTATTTATCAAGGAAGAGGGCGGCTGGTGGGACTTTTTTAAAAATTTATTTCTGACCCTCCTCGAGGCTACATTTTTCTCAGTGAGTCTCCCAAAGTAACTTAGGGAAAATACATGCTATAAAATAATTGTTTTAAAAATTTACCGTTTGATATTTGAAAGTTAAATGTGAAATATTGGAGTTTTTTTTTTTTTTTAAAAAAAAAATTTATTTGTTTTTTCACTCTTATCGTGCATGCTGGTTAATTCGTCAAAAAGGCAACATTTTAAAAGGAAACATATAATAAAGGGAATTTCCACCTTTAAAGGTTTTTTTTATGTGGATAAGAATTGTACACACAAAAGAATTTCTGCTGTTACATTTTCAGATTTTTAAATGAAACGTGCCTCCCAAACCCACATCTTTTTAAATTGGCAGTTAAATAAATGCAAAATACAGCCATTTAAAGAGCCCTGCTCTTTGTTTAAAGGAGTGGGTGTAGTGCAAACAGTGAAGATGCATGTCAAATTACTTTTTCTTCACTGGAGAGGGACTTATATTTCTTTTCGGCTGAGACAAAAGGCAAACAAATTAAAATGGTTTTATATTGTATTTACACACACATGGGTTTGAAGGAACATTTTCTTTGAACGGGGCCATGATTACACCATGTATCATTAAAGCTGTAAATACTGAAATTAATGTTAGATTTCTAATTTCCGGCAGTCCTTGGACACATCATGTGCAACAAAGCTGTAAAAGGACCATAGCAAAATCTGAGCTCAAAGAAGTGATATTTATCAAAATCACCTATGAAACATTTAAATTCTAGCAAATAATACTAATAAACCACTTGCACTGTTAAGCATGTACAACGAGAGTTAGAAACGGAGGATTTTATCAAATCCAAGATTTCATCCTCAGCTTTCAACTTTAAAACATCAAAGGGTACAATTTAAAATCTAATGATTTATGGTCATGCATTTCTCAGTCACTTAGAGAGGCTTAAGGTAAGATATTTGTAGTTTTATGGGGAATAAAAAAAACAAAAACAGTCACACCTCAGCCACCCCCTCCTCTGACAAGTAGAGAACAGTCCCTAAGTGTTGGCCTGCTAACGTAACGTCTGTTGGGGAAGTTAGCAGCAGTTTGTGGAAGACTGTATTTGTTAAAAGTCACTTAAAACCCTGAAACAAGTCTTTGAGAATATCGATTAGTTAAAACAGTGCAGAAAGCCAACGTGCACCTTAAAGACGTTATTTATTTCTTAGCGTTTGCTTGTGTTGTGCCGTTTTATCGCCGAGAAAGGAGCGATAATAAAGTTTATAATCTAGATAATTCCCCTTCATAACGTAGCGTTTGTTACCTAACGTCAAATCCGCCATGTTGATCTAACTTATTTAAAATCCGTTTCTATCCACGTAACGCTAACTTGATTGTTCTGTCGATTTAACGCGTATTTTATGACTTGATATGGTAAAGTTACGCATTTAAAAAACCGCAACAAGCAAAGAGGAGCACACGATGTCAACACAACAACAAACTTGTAACTAATAATTTCCGCTCCGTCTGCATTAACTGAGTGTTGGTTATTGTTGAACATGTGCTTACACACTGTGGCGCCTGCTCCTTTGTTTAAACGGCTCCATCCGGGTCACCGAGCAGTCACAAGCTCACAAACTTTAACCAGTTACTAACAAGCTAACGTTAGGTAACGCTCAGAAAGACTGTGCAACTTCAAATTGTACATCGGAATCACATGAAACAGCATTATTCGACTATTCGATAAAAATACACATTAATATGCATAAGTGGATGGGCTGTAGTCGTGAGCATACGAGAGTGTAAAGGGAAAAACGAGGCAACAAGTAGATGAGTGATTATTTTGCAGCGTTACAACACAAGAATTACTCTAAGGTGTCTTAATTCAAATGCAAACTACGATAAAAGTTCGCTAGCCAACATTTTCTAACAGCATTTCATAAAACAGACTTAGCTAGTTGAGTCACTTGGGCCAACCTGTTGCTCCCATGCTGTTATTGTGAAAGTTAAACCATTACCTTTCTCTGCCGCGTAATCCTTACGAGACATAACTGCAGACCCTCGCGCGAGATAACTTGCTTTCGAAATCCAAAAACGCACAAAAGAACCAAAAAGACGGTTCAAATTCACGGTTTATTCGGTTTACTATCACCGGAGACCAGCGTTCATTCACTTGCAGCTTACAGCTCTCCCCCTGGTCGCGGTACAAGAAGTGGCGCGAGTCTGACGTCCGCGACAGCCAATCACGTTGCCTCGTTCCACTGGGAGAGGCGGGCTTTCGTGGTGGCGCGAAAATTGCGGGCGATGGCGCGTCACGTGACCTGACAAACTTCCGCTCTGTTAGTCAGTATTGGCGCGAAAAGCGATGATTGGATTTCATACAGCATAGTGACCCCACAGTGAACTCAGGCACTGTGGACTGTAGTGCGAATGACATAAACAAGTTATTATCAAATAATCTCGTTAAAACTAAGGTATTTCACAGTATACACGATAGACTAATTATAGTTAACACTTTATGAAAATATAGGCTACAGTTTTCTGACTCTTAGATATAATGGCCATGTAGGCGGATTTAACACAAATAATCCTTTACAAATAAGTTAAAAAAAACACTTTATGGAAAGAAAATAAAGGATTGCTATGCTCTTCTGCACAGCAATACACTTAACTGTGCCTCATATTTTAAGACATTGTTACTAGACTGTGGCAAAATACAGTATTTTGTAGTAGCAGTGAAATTAATTATTGAAAATGTAATGACCTTTTTAATTTTTTTGACTGTTATAAATCTAATGTGCAGTATTTGGATTCTTGTATAGCAAGCATTATTGATCTCAAAATGACTTAAGATGAGTTTTAATAAAGTAATACGTTTTAAAATGTTAATTTCCAATGAATGTGAGCAGTAGACTGTGAATGTGTGCTGTTTTGTCAGCTACCTTTTGTTTAAATCTAAATTTATAACAAAGTAATAATACACATTTTACACTTTATTTACAGATATTCCACATCATATTTATTCAGAATATATTAACACTTTTATCTTTAAAAAACAGCTCACCAGAAATACAAACTTAGCTGGGCTGCTGGAGCTATGGAGCAAAAAACTAAAGCAGAAAAAAGGCATCTGCACACTCAACTTGTGCAATCGACCAAAAGCTTGCATTAAAAAGATTTTTTCACAGAATGAGTGTGTGGATCTTCTCCTTTTACCCATTTTTTTCAATTTCCCAGCAATTTATTATCATCTGGAACATTCATTTAATCATAAGAAGGAAAGAAAGGACATCAGGAGCATGAACTGTATTGGTTACTAGCTTTTTCTGCCCTAAATTTACTAATAATTTACAGGATGTGCATTTTCTAAATTGCCCTGAGAGTGTGTGCATTACTCCCACTCCCACTCATTGACATCCTTTCTTGTGATGTTATTAACGACACTTTCAGTAGTATTTGCTCAATTAAACATCTTTTAATTAACAAATAATTAACAAGTGTTACACAAAAAAGTGTAATTTACAACAGTGAAGATTCAAAATGTGGAACACAGCAGAGACTTTCAGCGCGCTGCCAGCCTTCAGGGATCTAACTGAACTTCTTTTCTATTCAACATTTTGTGTTTGAAACATAAACAGTCGTAAAAGTGAATTGCAAAAACTATTGTCCCCATGCTTGTATTCATAATAATAATTTTTGCCTTTGTCTTCCCCTCCAACAAAATTAATATAGATCTGATCGGTGAACTCAGCGAGGGATCATTTAGAGGAACATTAATACACTCAGATGTACTGAAACCACTGGAAACGCAGCAGTGTTGAAGACATTTTTGAAACGTAAATGTTGTTCTGCAGGCGATGCAGGTCACTGTGCCCTCAGTCAAAGAGCTCATCAAGGATGCTGGCGGAGGTGTGACGTGTGGAGGGCTGCAGAACAAAAACAGGATGAAGAAAGTTTGCCAGGAATGCAGCCAGTAATCTATATTTACTCTTTTTGATTAAAAATATTGAAGTCAAGCAAAGAAAACATAAAAATTGCATACTTATAAATTATACTTAAGTGGTTCTACAATTGCTCAGAATGTACAAATCTGTTACACAGCTCCACAAACACTGTATTTGTATATGAAAAAATTATAAATATTATTTGCATTCACAGGTATTAATTCAGTTGTAACTCAGTTACAATCAATAGACATTTCTCACCTAAAATAATACTGGAACTCCTCCTGGAGCTGCAAAACATACACGAGCCTTACGCCAACACAGCTTATCAGAATAAATAATGGGTCTAAACCAGCATTCATAAACATATTTTACCACAAGGTATCAACTCTGCAGCTGACAATTTATAATTATTTGCTAATTAATCTTTAAAGTGTTGGTGGTGAGAGTCAACAAATCTATCGGTGCACTATTTAATTCTCCATTTTCCTCCGAGATGCTTATTCTTTTGAATTTTAAATTCATTCCTAGCCTTGTGAGTGAAACTCAAGACCAGCAACTGCTATTGAGGTTTGGCAAAATTGAGAGGAAAAGGAGCTAGGCAGGTGAGCATATGACACATTTTTCAAAACGTAAAAAAAAAGTATTAGATGCTTTCGCAATGTGTTTTTTTTACAATTTGAAAAGACTTTCTTTAGGACTATACTTATGATAAATACAAATGTCAAAAATTGACAATTATGTATTTCCATGTGATTTTGAGTCAAAGCCACAGGGAGCCAATAGAGACAAAAGAGCTGCGTGTCTCCAGGGCTCCAGGCTGCTCCTGTTCTAGTACAAAATAGTAGCACAAAAGTGTATTATAAGCTGCTACTTAAATGGATTACATGAAATTGGGAGAATGCCATAAATACCCAACTGATATGAAGCTGGCTTATCAGTCGTAAGTGCAGCATACCTGATGTAAATGAGTATTTTGTTGTGAAATGGTATCACCAACATGTGTCAAGATTTTTTTTTTTTACCAGTGTATATGCAGATTCATGTTCAGAGTCGCTTTCATAATCCTCAATCTCAGGCTCCTCTCTTCCTGCGTCTCCGTCTTCGATCAGAGAAAGTCTGCAGAGAAAACAGTTTATTCTAATGTAATTATGCAAACCTGATAATCAAGAAATTAGACAAACTATTTCCTAACAATTCAGTTTCTCCTCTTGGATCAGTCTTACAAGGTGAGGTGGGAGTCCAGGTCCTGCTGATCCACAGTGGGGCTGGACTCACTGGAGGGGAGCTGATTTCGAGCGGTGGGCTTCACTTTTCTCACCGGAGAGCTGGTGAACAGAAGCAGGTAACATTTAGCAGCCACGAAGTCTTTGTCTCATAATATTACTGGTAAAATAGCAAAAGTACCTGTGAACCTTCCTTCTCTCCATCTATCCGGGTTCCTACAGCTGAACTTCTTAAAGCCTTTTCTACTCAAATACGGATTGAAAACGGCTATTTTCCTCTAAGTTTGGCCTCTCATCCGCATCCAAACAGTTATACTCCACTAAAACAGATATTTGGAAAATGCTTTTGAAAGTGCTGATTGTTTTGTATTTATGTGGACATGTAATCACAATCAGGAAACCAGATTAAGAAGAGTGAGACTGAAGACTTTTTAAATGCCACTCAATAAAATTTAAGACCTACTGTACAAAACAAAATTGGAAAATAAACAAATAAAAAAACATAAACGGACATCAGTATGCTACTTAGAATTAGGGATAAATTTGCCTGAATATTTGCTGTAATATAAAACATGACATTTTGGTGTTAAGCAAGAGGAATTCAGTAAATCATAACATTACTACTTTAAAGTGGCATGTTATTTTGAGGTTTTACAATACAAAATCAGAAAAACAGGATTAATAAAATCCTACTCTCCATGTCCTTGCATATTTAAGACATTTGAAAGATTAATTTAAGACATTTTAAAACCAATTAAGGCCTTATTTGTAGATTTATTAATTCAATTCCTTTAAAAACTATTTAAGGATATATATATATATATATATATATATATATATATAATATCTATCTATATATATAATATAAATGTCTATCTACCTACTCTATCTGTTGTATTGTTATCTATCTCTATTTAAACATGCGAATAAAACTTTGTTTCAACAACAGAAAAAAATCAAATCAATCAAATGAAGTCACAAGGTTTCTGCAGCTGAAACGTGTTCAGAGGAATAAACTTTTTCCTCTGCTGACCACAGCGGCTGGTTATTTCCAAACAAACCAGCCGTTGACTTCAGGCTGGTAGACAAACAGAAAGTAATCAGACTTTGGCAATTTCCAGCATTTGACAGGTGATTGGCAGCAAAATCTGAAGCTCTGAAATAGAGATGGTAGATACTGCAGACGTGCTGATGATAAAATTTACCCTGAGGAAAACTCATCTTCTGACTCCAGCTCAGTTAAGCCGCTGCCGATATCAGCCTCTGCGGCTGTGGGTTTCCTGGGGGCGAGCTGCTTGGCGGGCTGCCTCTGGACAGTGGAGGTGAGGACTGGCGTGTTGCTGTGGATGCTGCTGCTGTCCAGCCACGACCCTCTGACCGTGCTGGCCACCGAACCTGGAAGAGACACAAGTCAACTACAGAAGTACATTTTATGTGTTTTACAAACTACAGAGAAGATTTAGTCACAAAGTCAGCTGGTCCTGCAGATTAAAGTGGATTCAAAAAAGCCACTTGGTTTGTTAACAAACAGAAAACTGGTAATGATTTTGGACCGGTTCCCTAACTATGGTAACTCCTTCTCTAGCATTACATGCTATGGAGTAATCTCTATGTATATAATGCTATCAAAATACCACATAAATAATAATATACTGTGAGATCCCTGATAAACCTTTGCAACCTGAACAAAGGGCCCGATACCCTTCAAAGGCACGAGAGGAAGAAGGCAAGGAGCAACTTAACAAAACATTAGCGAGAAGTTTACAAAAAATAACAAGAAAATTACCTGAAATTAAGCAACAAAAGTAAAAAACAAAAAAAAAAAAGACCTTAAAAAAGTGCTAAAAAACTAGAAAAAATATAATAATACAACTAAAACACAAGAAATTTGTGCTCCAGAAAAGGATAACCACTGAATGAGGATCCTAGGGTCACATTAGGGTCGTATTTTGTACAATAAATCTACAGAATGATTAGATTTATATACAAATTTCTGATTATTTTCCCCTAATTTTTTTGATCCTGTCATATAATGCTCCTGGGGTTCATTTTCATGTTCACTGGAGAGTGATGCACAAACAGTAACTGACAATTCCTGCATAACGTGCCCTTCACTATGTTGTGTAACCATGCACACACTTTTTGGAGTAGCATGCGTGTCCATCTTACTCTGAGCAGTGGTCCTCCTGCGTTTAGCCGCAGGTGTATTATATGAGGCCGCAGCTTCACCTCCCTCCTCCTGTGCTCTGGCTTTAGAGGAGGAGCGGACCACCAAGGAGCGCTGATACATTCTGACTGACGGACAGGAGAGGGCAGCACCGGGACACTCTGATTTCAGAAATGCAGCCCTGGGAGGGGACAACGGAGTGACAGAGAGAAGAGGACAAAGACCGAAAAAACCTTTGTTAAGCTTTGGTGGTTCGGCTTTTTCAGGTTTCTGGAATTGATGATGAAACATTTTCAAACTGTTACAATAAAGCAAAGTAACATTTAAAGAATGAGAGCATTATTTTCTGTTTGGAGATATTATTATATACACAAATATTGATTTAGCCAGTTGAAGCCCACAGTTTTTAGTCCGAGTGAGAAGATACTCGTACCATTAGCTTGTTGCCACTGGACAAGAAAATCTAACTTTCCTCTTTGAAGTGAAAAAATGTTTTGCTTTGCAATGATCCTGGAATGATGCAAGCAAATGTACTGAGATGTAACAAGGAGCAATGAAATCCTCTGAAACCCCAGCTCTGGATTCAGTTCAGGGAGACGGTATGACCACTGGTATTTGTGCCGTTAGCATTAAGGTTACTGAGAGGGACAGAAAGTGTGTGGCCACATTTGAGTGATGTTTGCGTGGATGAGTTTTAGTTCTCACAGCTGGGCGCGGTCCTGTTGCAGCAGCTTGAAACTGAACTCGCTGAGGATCTCCAGGAAGGCCACATTTGTGTGCTGCTCTTCTCCCTCCTGTGGGTCCTTAAATGCAAAGCGCACACCGTCCCTAAAAGCATAAAAAACAAACAAAAAAAAAAAACCCCATAATACAGCACAAATGCTTCTTAAAAAATAAATACAGGGCTCCCACACATTTTTATGGACAAAATTCTAAAACGTTTCCATGACTTTTCAAGGAGCCATAATTATTTTTCTTCTTGCTAAATTTGCCTTTGCCGTTTTGTAAACATATCACATTAAAGCTCTATTCAAACACAATTTCACACTGACGCATATTAGAGCTGCATCATGTCGACTGCTACAGAAAATAAATATGCAGTTATTTTAACAACAGTTATCCACAGAAGATTACTGTGACAATTTAATTACAGAAATGACTTTTCCAAAACTTAATTATTTTTACTAATTCCATGAGTTTTCCAGGCCTGGAAAATGTGATTGTGAAATTCTGTGACTTTTCCAGGTTTTCCATGACCATGGGAATCCTGAATATATAACACAGAATGAAAAACTACAGTATAAAAATTCAATTCAAAGTTTAATCTGCAAGTCTTCTACAAGTGTGATGATGGATCACACAGTCTCAGCTGATGATCATGCAGCAGAAAAAGTATTTGGTTTTATTTCACAGTCACTGAGCTTTAGTTTCCTCTAAGTGGCGAAAACTTCCCTCACAGCTATAAGAAAGTCAAACAGTAAAATCAAAGGCCTGACAGGGCTGATCTGTGTTTGTTTGTCAGATCGTGTGTGTTATTTACATGTGCAGGGCCACAAGAGGTTTGCGGACTCGGTGCAGATCGATGCCAAAGCTCATGGCAAGCCTCTTAGCCAAGTCTCTGATCTCCCTCAGATCCTGCCTGCTGTGGTCCTCCATAAGCATCTCTGAGAACAGCTGAACACACACAAACGTGACGTTACATAAACATGTTGCACACAAGGCATTCAAACAGTTTTATAGGTGATATGAGACTCCACTTCACTGGTTAATACAAATATTTTGTAGCAATTCAAGTGCTGAATTTAATTGGCTCAGACTAACAATTTAATATATTTGTGGGACTTTTATCTAATGTTCTGAAATTGGCCATCTGTCAAATGTTAATCATAAAGGAGTTCCCATTCCCATTTTTAAACATTTGCGGATGCACATGAGCGTGAACCTCAGGGGCTGATAGATGACACAACGTTATAAATACAGCAAAGCAACTTTAAAATATTAAAATGGCCTGTTTGTAAGTTTATCAAACACTCATTCAATGTGTCTACAGATAATGCTTTTAAAAATCTTTTTAAGATACATTTTAAAAATTTAAGGCTTATTTCAAAAAATAAATAAATAATGAAAATGTATTTGTCTAATTCAAGCATTGCAGGTACGTATAAAGTTAAGTATGTAGTCCCGTGCAGAGGAAGGTTTTATGTAGGAAATTTTTTTATTAGAGTGAGTTTAGTTAATCTACATTTTGCTGACAGGTTAAATGTAAGTATAAAGTAAGCAGACAGTTCTAGATATAAATATTTGCAATATCAGAATCCAGAAATGTGGACTTTGAGACAGAAGACAAATTTTGGAAAAATAGAGGACGGATAAATGAAATTACACTGTTCAATTAAAACCTCAGAAATATAAATTTAAGACTATTTAATGACTTTTAAAGCAAAATATGTATGAAATTAAATTTAAGACTTTTTAAAGAACCTGCAGACACCCTGTTCATCCTCGCCTATCCAAAATATTTTTTCAGATGCAGCTAAGTGTAAACAAACATGAGTGTCACTGCACACGGCGGCTGAGAAACAGTTATTTACTATTTATTTAAGAGTTATCAGAGTAGTAAAAATTGACTTGTATTGCTAAATTTGAAGGCCTTTCGAGGCTACAAAGAATAGGCCTAAAAGATAAAATGATCTTGTCTTGTTCCACTCTGTACAACACTAAAATAATAGAGCTGTGTGAGAAAATAAGAGAATCGAGGCAGATATTAGAATAACGCAAAAGTTAATTTCCCCTCATAAATAATTACTTTTATATGCAGTAAATGATAAAATAATTCAATTACTTTTGAGAGAAGTAACTTGTAAATAATGCATTTTCAGTAGCTCGCACAACACTAATCACATCTAGGTTTGCTAAGTAGGTTTTTTAAGTAAAAAAAAAAAATCCTCATATGTAAGCAGCACACAGTATTTGAAGAAACAGATAAAATGATGAAAGCTGGTAAAAAAAACACCCTAAAATTATGTATTTACCTTTCAAAAGATGCAACGACTGACTTTCAAACAACAAATTCATTATTAAAGGTACTTTGTGCATTCGTTAATAGTTCACACAACACAGAGAGAAGACCCAGAAATAAATGATTTACGGGCTGGTTATGGTTCTGTCAGTGCACACCTGCTGCAGACTCAGGCAGACGGTCTTGGCGCTCAGCACGGGACTGATGAGCTTGCTTTTGCTTATTGTTTCTTTAATGATGTCGCCAAAATATTTAAAGTACTGGAGGGAGAAAAGGAAGACGAAAAAGAGAGAATCAGTTCAATTATAATGATCATTAGTCTATTTAATTAGCATCGTCTTGATGTTTAACAATGTAAGAATAATCCACTTCCTTTTACCCACGATTCCCTCTGACTCATCGTCGCTGCTTCTAAAACTGATTTTCTCACCATCCTCCACTTTCTTACACATCCTCTCCACTATTAATGTTACAAACTCATTTCCTCTATTCCTAAACTAATTATTCTCTCCTAAGAATGATGGTCTAACTATTAATTTACCATTAACTATTAACACATTTTGCTTTTATGTGCCACTAACAGTCACGCAACCACTCAATGAATGAGTGCTTATCATGGATATATAAGATACTAGACTAATAAAACATAACTAAACCTTAAAGGAACAGTTCACCCCAAAATCAAAGTACCTCTACTACTCTTACCTGTAGTGCTATTTCTCAAACTAAATTGTTTTGGTGTGCTGAGTTGCTCTCAAATTTAATGGAACTAAATGGCAGCAATGTCTCTTTCACAGCGGTCCTGCAGCTTAAAGCAAGTTAGATGTAAACATTTTCAACACTTTTTGATGTCACTTGGATGAAAGACAATTTTTTTTAATAACGAAAGACAAATTTATTTTGCCAAAATGTTTATTATAACATAAAACCTGATTTTTTTTTGGTCCAGTGAAAAAGCTTGATTATCTGCATCAAATGTTGAAATAAAACCCCTTTTTGAGTGAAACACGTGAAGACAATGTATATATTATAAAAGTACTGATTAAATTTACCAAAAGAAGCAGGAAAAATCTGGCACTTGTATCTGATTTTGAGATTCAACTGCTTGAATGCCAAGTTTAAGAGTAGGTATTTATTAAATTATAAAAACAAAAAGAAAAAGAAGTCTTACCAATTCTTTGAGATTTTACAACACAATGTCAGAGAAAACAATTAATAAAACCCTGCTTCTGTTGTCTGAGCATTTTTAAGACATTTGAAAGATTAATTTAATTCATTTTAATACCAATTAAGGCCTTATTTTAGATTAATGCAGTCAATGCCTTTTAAGACTTTTTTTTATGGAACTGCAGGAACCCCGTTTCCAGAAAACATGACCCAGTTACTCAAGATAATCCACAGACTTTGTTCTGAGCAGTTTCATGTAGGAACTACTTTCTTCCTACTGAACTACACCCGCGACCGCATCGCTGCACACTCTGTGCACCACAAGCCGACTTAACATTTAGTTCCATTGTATTGGAGGGAAGGCAGACTGATAAAAAGCAGGACAGGTAAGAAGAAATACACATATTTTTAATTTTGGGGTGAACTGTCCCTTTAAAACTCTCATCTCCATCTGTACCTTGCTGTAGTGCTTGAAGACGTCGGTGAGAGCGATGAGGTCCAGCACCCCGTAGATGACCAGCTTACAGTAACCAGCCAGCTGGTTGCGCTTCCTCTGGAGAAGAGTCATCCTCATCTCCTCCTCACCCTCAACTAGAGAGGAGAGTCAGAGTGAAGGAGCAGAGCATGAGTAACTGTAACACACTAATAGTTAACGTGAAAGATAAAGACAGGAGAGAAAAGGAGAAACTTTGAGGTAAGACACAAGCAAAACACAACATGTGATGATAGACTTGTGTTAGGCTTGGGAGTTGGCAGCACACTGTGAAATACAGAAAAAAAAGATTTATTATAGCAGCAGATTCTCAAAACAAGACATCAGAAACAATGTCTGCAGGCAAAGATGATGAGAGGGTCCTCTGGGAGAGATTTGGCAGTGTTAAAACTGAGCAGTTTGTTTCCAAAACACTACAAGAGAAAAAAAAATCAATTTCTGAGCATCACTATGTAACAGCGCCGTCTGGAGAGTACCAAAGTTTATGTAAACATTAATTTTAGTTATTAAAATGTCTAAAAACGACCAGACAAATGCTACTTTTGTACTCACATTGCCCCGAATGCTTCAGTGTTCAAACCCAGAGAAATCTGTTCATAATTTTAATCCTTTTAAACATCACCTGTCAGTGGCGTCTTTTGCTCTTTGCATTTTCTGCCAGAAGCTGTAATACACTGACTTTTTATCCAGTTTTAAGCCCCATTTTAACAATATTTTTTAGATCTTTTTAGGTCATTTCTGAACGATTTCGGTCATCTGATGTCTGGATTTTAAGTTATCAGACAAACAAGCTGAGCCGACATGAGCGCCAGTTTGGCTCCAGCCGCTGCTGTCCCTAACAGTGTTGGAAAAACACTGATTTTTAAAGTGAAACTGCTTTATTTAATGTTTTTTTCCAGCTTTAATCACCGGATCTGGAGAGTAAGAGACCTCTGCTGATAATTCAACTCCCGGTAAAAACCTCTTGAAAAATGAACACAGACGGATTCCTAATCTGGACAAACTGACTGCAATGATGCCATTCCTCTGCCTGTGTGTTTTTCTTTTTAAATACCATCAAGCTCAGTATCTTCAGTGTCAGAGAAGATGTAGTCCAGGACGTAAGCAGCCATCTCAGATCGTAGGGAATCAGACGGCAGGTGGACCAGTGTTTGGAGGGCGGGTTCAGAGAGGGCTGAATTTTTATTGTACAAGATCAGCAGGTCACACAACAGCACAAATGCCTGAGGACGGAAGCGCAAAAGCTTTATTAGAACATATTGCAATGGAGAAGGGGTGGGATTAAATACGTTTGTACTTTTTCTCACTCCTTTTTCAAATATATAATCGCTGTCATCAAGTGTTGTTTTGCTTTATGTTTTCCATTGTCAGTAAATATGACTTTTTCTGTCTGTCTGCTTGTTGGTATGATCATTTCTCTTTTTTTTTTTTTTTACATGTTCAAAATAAAGTTTCAAGTGAAATCAAGCATTAACTAAAACTCATATACGTCAGCACAATAAAGCTGACAAAAAGGTCAACAGCTCGCCAACAATTCTGCAGTTTGCCCGAGAAGTTTTTTTTTTTGCGTCACTGTCTAAAGAGGAAGCAACTAGTCTCAAGGTCGATAACTTACCTGCTCTTTAATAAATGTTGTCAAAAATATAAGTAAATGTTATTCTATCAGGTTAAATATGGGATAATGTTCAGTGTAATAACGTTTTTACCTGATCTCTGATCTCAGGCTGGTTCACAGACAGACAGGACTGACAGACTCTGCAGAACGAACGCATCTCCTTCTTCAGACGGATCAACTGCCCCTGGAGCAGATGTTGATGACGGAGGACAGATCTCAGACATGATCCAAAAAGTTTTGATATTTCGGTATACAGAATAAAAAATAAAGGGCGAGGCAGAACAGTTTTATCATCTGGACATGAAAGTGCAATGCAGCTTATCAACACCAGTACGTTCTTGTGTTTTGCTTCCCGGCTGCTGGTTGAAGTGAAGCTGGTTTGCACTGAAGTGAGCATCAACATCCTGACAACAGTCTAGAAGCTGAAGCAGGAACGGTTAACAACATATTTACAAATAGGCTTTTAGGTATCTAAATATTTTAGAGGGGTAGATCCACAGTCAGTGTGCACTTAACTCTGTGTGGTTTACTACAATAATGTAGCAAATCTTACAGGATCAGTAAGATTCATCGTTGTTTTCCAATAACAATAATACAGATAAGGAAGAAGATAAAGGAAGATGAGGAACTTTAAAAATTGCACACCAAATCATAATCGCAATATCAGTCTAAAAAAAATCCAAATTAGACTATTCCCCCATATCGTTTAGCCCTGGTAGTGACATAGACAAAATAAATCATAAGTAATATTCACTCAATTCTTTGCAGCTACTGATCAAACCTACATGCAGAAAGAAACCATGCTGCTATAAACACATAAAAACAGACGAGATGAAAATAAATGAGAGACGGGAGTCGCCTTTTTTTCTTCCTGAAATTGTAGTTTACGTAAACACACTAATGGATGGATGAGTAATGATGACGTGCTTAATGTGTGTGAAAGACAGTGAGGGATAAAGTGAAAATGAGAACAAGAGAGTGAAGACAGGAGGAGACACACTAATACAAGAAAAGAAACAGTGATTAAAACGTGTGAACCGTGTGGAAATAAATGTCTGAGCGTCATCGAGGGTTTGGATGCACACAAACAGATTGTTGTGTTAATTGCCTGCTGTCTGCGCAGCTGGTGAGTTGTTGAACAACACAGAAGAAAAGAGCGACACAAATACACAGGAAGGCCACCAACACGGCCGCCACGGGTTGTGATGTGATAGCCATCGTCGCGTTACGGCGAGCAGGAAGGCCGGCACTTCCAGGAGCCAAGTTAGTGTGTGACATCTCTTAGTGAGCGAAAGACTCAGAGAAGGTCAAACTATTTCTAAACATCTCATAAAGATCAAGTGCAGTGTTGCAGAGAAAATGTGATGAGCACCTCAGCTGGTGTGAAGCTGACTGCGTTCACTTTAGCAGACATCAGGTACAACGCAGCACACCTCAGAGCCGACACCATGAGCTGAAATTATACAAAAGGAAATTAGCTTTTGTAGAGATTTAGGGACAATAGTAAATATTTACCATTTGCTGTTTCCAACCAGATCTATGTCTACATAAAACTAAATCAAAGAATCAAAATGTGAAACTAGCTGCACTAAAATCACCAAAAACATAATTAATCCCGATCTAAAAAAATAAAATAAAATCTGCACTTCAGTTCTAAAATGTGGGACAAAGTCAGAGATGGTTTAAATGCACATGACAAAGTTCTGACATTTTAGGGCAAATTAGATTTAAGATTTTTAAGGACTTTTTTAAATGCAACTTAGATTCAAACTGAAGACTAATTTTAAAATACCCAAAGGAAAAGGGCAAGGAAAAAATAAACATGAGCCGACAGCATTTATTTTAGGCAAACGTTAAGCGTTGTTGATTCTGCTATCTTGATCTGCGTGACATTGATGCAGGAGGCATTTGGTAAATAAGAATAAAAAAAAAGAAAAAAAGATTTTACCAATTGTTTTAAGATTTTACAATACAACCTAAGATGGAAAAAGATTAATGAAATCCTTTCAGTGTCTGAATCATGACTTCACGACTTTGGAAAGATAGATAACATTGATTTTAGGGCATTTTAAAAATAATTATGACCTTATTTTTGGATTAATGAATTCAATACCTATTAAGACATGTTAGGTTTTTTGGGAACCCTGATATGAGGTCAGTGAAAAGACACAGCCAAAAAATGCCTTGTTTGAAAGGCAATTTGTACAATTTACATGATATGGCACGCCCCATGATGTATATTACAGTGTTTTTTTTAATTGTGACATTCTATGATATTCACTTTCCCCAAAATATCAAAATGTGTGGCTCTGTGACACACACCTCCTTGTTGAGCTCTCTGGCCTCGATCCTGCTCTTCAGAAGCTCCACACAGGGGTCGAACAGCTTCCAGCCTGTCGGTTCCTTGGCGCTGGACGACAAAAACACACCAACACAGACATACACTTCTGTGTGTGAATAGTCTGAACCACTGCTGCAGTGTGTACAAGAAACACACACTGACCTGCTCAGGGCTGCAATCCGTTTCAAAGCAGTGGCTGCACTGTATACGTCATCTTCATCTGCAGTACCCTGAACACACAAACACACGCAGACTCCTGAGAAAACAGATGCTGACTGATCTGTTTGCTTGTTTTAATACAAAAAACCCCATTAAAACTAAAAAACAACAAATTAATTTAAAATACATGCTCATATTAACACCTTGACAGTTTAAGTTTGCAAGATTTTGTCCGATTTTTTGGCTTCTTTTGGTGTTCTGGAGCACAACCCTTTTATTTTTTTTTACAGTTTAAAATGATTACGTTTAATTACTTAATTTATGCTTATAAAACAACTGAAATCAACAAAATGGTGCATGGAGAATATAAATTGCATAACAAAAGAATATATTATTAAACCTGAACAACATCCCAGACTGAGAAGCTTATATCGCTAATGCAGGACAGATTTACTAAACGAGAGAGGGAATTTGATGGGTGTCTGCGCTCTCCGAGTGCCCATCTAGTTTACCCTCCCCTCACTGACATAGATGGTTGGACTAAACAGTATGAGCCTGTATTTTATGACATACGGCCATATTTGCCTGTAAGCTTCACTGACACGATCTCCTACCTGCAGCAGGTCACTTAAGTAGGTGCTGAAGCACTCGGTCAGTCCGTCCAGCAGCTGGCTGAATACCAGGTGTGCACGGGAGGAGAAGGTGTAGCTGTCGGAGCAAAGCGTGCTGGCCAGGTTGGTGCAAGCGTCCAGCACAGTGTCCTCTGTGTGCTTCTCCACAATACCACATATCTGAGACAGCAGCAGGTCCAGATCCTGACAGTGAGAGGGGAGGGGGACAGAGGACAGAGAGGTTAAGTAGGAGTACTTCAGAATAAAAGCATGCTGGAGTGGGTATAGGACAAAAATATTGGAGAGAGGTAATCATTCAGAACATGAAGTAATTTCTTAAGAGATTTTAATAATCTATTTATGTTGGTCGTCCATATTTCTACCACTCCTACCTTCTCCAGTCGCGGAGCGCTGTTATACATCTCCAGGTCAAAGTAGAGGGGAGCTTTGAGAAGGAGGCTCACCTTCCCTGCATCTGCTGAGTACTGCGGGTCAGTGAGGAGACCAGGAAACACAAGCTCAGCAATCAATAAAGTGAAATAAAAATAAAAATGAATGCATATGTATACTTGGCAAAGGATTTTACCTTCACTGTCATTACAATATGAGGTAGAAATATAAAATGAATGTAATACTATATGAGTTTTTGGTGTAGAATTTAAGTTGGCAACGCTTTTGATGCTTCACCAACACTTAAACTAATTGTTTGTGTGCATTGTTTTCACTTTAACAATATGTAATATCTGTGTTATAAAATAAAATAATTGAACCTTGGCCAGCAGCTGAGGCAGGAGGGGGATGAAGTGCGTGGTGATTCGTCTCCTGTCTTGTTCCTGGACCTTCTTATCCTTCATAGTCAGGATCTAATCCCACATGTGCATTCAGTGAACAGTCGCAGGTCAGCAGTTCAACCATGTGGGAGGAAAAACACATACAGATATCATGAGAAATGTGTGTGTGTGTGTGTGTGTGTGTGTGTGTGTGTGTGTGTGTCCCATGTGACCACAGATAAGTAAACTAGCAACACTGTTCAAGAAAATATAAAAGTTTTTCCACAATATTGTGAACATTTCAAGCTACAATAAGCAACGTTTCTTTCTTTAAAAGAAAAATGGAGGTCAAGCTCATGTTCAGCTTTTGTCAACATTAGTGTTGGGAACCTTTACACTTGAACTGATACCAGTACCCGGACTTCATCACCCAACTGTACCCGTTTGGCTACTTAACTCTCTCTGTAATAGGCTAACAAAAATGCAATTTTTGATCAAGCTGCAGGGGAGACATAATCTTATTCTCTCTTATTCTTATTCTTACTGGCTACCTGGCTTCAGGGCCCTTCTGTCTCTTGTCTGAACTCAGCTTTCTTAACCGGATGCACTCTCAGATACCGAAATTTGGCACTGATTGATTTAACATGGCTCAGTACTCGGCAGTACTTGCAATTTGGTAATTAATTTGGTACCCAAACCCAGGCACTATAGACTACAAAAGAAGTGAATGTAGCTTTTGGGTCTGAAAAGTGAAGCCAAAGCAGAGGTGTCATAAACCTGCATTCTTTCTGACAGCCAGCAGGGGGCGACAGCTTGCATATAAACCTTTGAGAAAATGACCTCACTTCTCACTTGATTTATTACCTCAGTAAATCTTTTCCTTATAAGTTTACTGTCTCAACCACTAGTTTCAAGTTTTTTTCAACACAGCATGATGTTCATTTTGTAAATTATGGTCCCATTTCCAGAAAAATGGACAATAAAGCACAGTATGCTTTAGGGCGTGGCTACTTTGCAACTGACAAGCCACTACCTTGACGACCTGTCAAGCAGGATAGAAGTGCAGTAACGCGTGCCCCCCCCCAACTTCATGCTTCGAACACACTGCATGATGGGAACCTCACTGAATGGCAGCGTGTTTTAGCCTGTGGTGTTCACACTACCAACGTTGTTGCTGTGATGCTTCTGCTGCTATGAGTACTGTATTTCAACATTTATGAGCACATATTCAACTCATTTAGGAAGACGCGCCAGCTCCTGCATTGTCTACAACACAGTTATGCAAATGCTTCACAATAAAAAGCCTTGTGTCACAAACTGATGTGATACTATCGACAGACTTTTATTTTGAAATGGAAGCAGGAAAGTTTGAGTAAAACAGACATGTTTGTATTTCGTCGTATCTGTGAGAGATAGACATTAGAACTGTAATAAAAGGTGGCATAGAGTCAACAAACTTATGAAAACGCCATTTTCACGGTCTATTTCTGCTGACAACTGCACGTGGAGCAACTGAGACGTGCCTGAGCATCGCTGCCCACACAAGCAGTGTGGCTGCTCTGACTTGTTAAAATGGACGCCAAAAAGAAAAAAAAAAAACAGGTTCGGGGATGCTCACGGACTGCTCACGCAAATATGTCCAAATATGGTCACTTCGGGCTCCTAAAAAAGGTAATCCACAAACCAATTGATGACATCACAAGGCTGCATCTGCTTGTTTTATAGTCTATTCTTATCGGTCATTGTGATTAGCCGTCTATCATTAAATTGGACTGAGGTAACCAAAAACGTGTTTGCACTGCAATGGAAAATGAAAAACTTATATTCACACTCATGATTCAGACTGTTACATCCAATTTATCTGTTAAGTGTCACTCATGGTTGCCTGAACTTTTTGTATGACGGGTATGTTTTAAGTAAAAACAAAGGATGACATTTCTCGCCCCCACGCTCCACTGTTCCATATAAAACATGAAGAACAGAGAATTATCATGTTTGTCAGTATTTGTCATCACCTTCTTGTTTTGAGTTCTCCCAACAGGTGGGGTCGCCTGCGCTGCCTGTCTAATGGCGCACATCATCAGCTCTATGAGAACCCCCTCCTCCTCATACATCAGACCTGACAACACAGAGGGGAACTGAGTGGGTGACGGCTGAGACAGCGAGGGAGCAGCACAAGTTAAAAAAGGAGAAGAAACAACTAACTGATAAAACTTGAGTTATATTAATTATTACGGTGTAATGGTGTTAAGCAGCCAAGCTGCAGCCGCAGCCGAGATTGACGTACCTTGTTCCTCACCAGCCTGCCGCAGCAGCAGCGCCGTCATGGTCTCCCAGTCTCTGAGCTCAGATCCTGCCACACCCCACAGACTGTCCACCAGGTACGCCCCATGGTCAGGGAACTGTCACGTGAGAGAATTAATTATGATGATAATAAACTTAATTTATGCAGCACTTTTCATACAAGGCATACAGCTCAAAGTGCTTCACAATAAAAAAAAGCAACACAAAAAACAAGATTAGACAATGAATAAACAAGATACAAAAGTCAAAGTAAAAAGCAGAGACCAGTAAAAATAAGAGAACTAATATGAAATAATGAATACAAGAATTACATCAATTAAAAGCCAGACTAAATAAACAGGTTTTGAGTTGAAAAAAGCCTGCTTCTCTTACAGCTTTTGGGAGGGTCATCATTCAACCCAGCAGCAGAAGATTTGAGAGCTCGTGGAGGATTGTAGAACGACAGAGAGTCTGCAATGTGGGCCAATCCAAAATCATCAAGAGCTTTAAAAACAAGTAAAATAATCTTAAAATCTATGGGGCGTCTATGGTGGCTCAGTGGAAGGCAGTGTCCTTCCCACAGCGGCCTTGGGTTCAATTCCAGCTTGTGGCCCTTTGCTGCAGGTCATCCCCTCTCTCTCCCTCTTTCACACTATCAGTCTTCTATCCTATCTAATAAAAGGCAAAAATGCCAAAACAAGAATCTTTAAAAAAATAATAAAAATATACTGTTTTGGGGGACCAGTTAAAAGACCCCTGCAGTAATATAATCTTTTTGAAAATAAAAGCATTGCTAAGTGTTTCAGCATCTCGATAGGATACGAACAAAAAAAACCAAACAGCTGCTTTGGTCACCTTTTTTATGTGTGGAGTAAAATTTACAGCAATTTTACTATTAAACTTCACAGCTATTTAGCACCAGCGTGGATCTTAACTGTAGTGGCCATCATTTATTTTACTCATGATGCAATGTATTGTTTACAGTTGAAACTCTGTACTAATGTTAGTTTTAAATTATGTTCTCCGTCATTCAGAGAGTTCCAGTACGCAGAATCTGACATCTGAAGAGCTAGTGGTGATGAAAGCCAACTGTTTTGCGCCTCACGTCGCCTGTGTCTTGGCCAGAAAGTTGCACATGAACACAACAAAAATACTACAACAAATGGCCGATTAGCACGCACATGGAGCTCAAAATAAATTTGATTTGAACGAGTGTATATAAAGATATTGTTACATTGTCAAGGTCTGTCTTCCTTCAGTGATGAAAACATAATGGAATAATCAAATTCTCTATGAGCAAAATGAATGAGAAATGGAAAATATTTAAGCTGTTTATCAAACAGCCCGTGTTTCTTCAAATCCCACTTCCGCGGGGAGAAAACAGGGATATTTTCAAGAATATTTCACTTTCTACACAAAGGCAGAAACCTACTAGAATAAAGGGGACAGGGACGGAAAGAGACACTACCTCACTCTGGATGAAGAAGGAGATGAGGATTTCTAAGAAGGCTGCATTTCCATTCTTATCATTCTTCTGTTTGACTTTGGCACTCAGAGTTTTCATCCTGAAACACACAAAAAAATCAAATGAACTAAGATTAAAGAAACAGCATGCAAGTTGCTCACTCAGTACGTTTACATGCACAGTTAAGTCAAGCTACGGTTATAGCTCAATTAGGCAGTTTAACTGGACTACTGTCCCAGTATACAAGCAATGCAATGCAATCTTTTTGGTGGACTTTCTCTCATAAAGAAATTTAATCAACAAACAGAAATTGAAACATTTGTCGAATACAGAACAAGCCACACATACAGAGGTGCAGCTTCATGACACGACTCGACTTCCTGACAGCGAACAGGAAGGAACAATGAAAACATACTTGTGATAAAGGAAGACGCCGGCTGCTGATGCAAGGCTTCTGTTTGAAGCGTAAACCACGGGATAGATGTGGCCGCACTCCTCCTCGCTCAGACCTTCCTCTGTCCTGATGATGTGCACACACAAACAGTTACAGCTCAGTCCACTTAGTTAACTTTAAATACACTAGATAAAAAAACAGCCCTTTTATAAACACTGGTTGTTTTTTTAGAATTTTAATCACCACATTGTCTCTCTTGTTAACTATATTACTTATATATTGATATCTTGAGTCAGAGATGTTGGCAAATCACGCTGAGTTTCATCAGCATTCATGAGTTAGAGTGTTTTCACAGTTAGGAGCCAACATTATATTTTTTTGTTGAGAAACTGGACTTTGAATTATTCATGACAGCAAGCAAATGCCACTTTGTCGCCAGAACAACCAAACTCCCTTTTTGGTGGGAAAAAAAATGCTGAAAAAGTGCTGGTGCCAAACTGTAAAAACTAGTGGCACTCTGCCTAAAAGCTGCTGCTTTGTATTTTGAACATCAAGAAACAAAACCAAATCAGTTCATAACTTTATTTTCTTCCCGAGAGAGTGAAGGACAAAAAAACAAGAGGACAAAACTGGTAAACTGTGGAAACCAGCCAGTCAATACGTATGCGTCTCTGGCTAACACTTAATCACCAGTTAGTTTATGATGCTAAAGTCAACAGCTATAATGGTAAAAGTCTAAGTAGTATATAGTATATTAGGATGATTTTTTTATCATCTGGGTCCTTGCTTCTTATCCTAGCGGTCCAAACCACCACTAGGGGTCACCAAAGTTTCACAGCGGTTGATTTTTGCGGTGATATTTTTTTTTTAAAAAATGAATAAATACATAAAAGACACCTTTAGCCCAGCATTTCATTTTGGAAAAGAAAACTAAATTAAATTGTTTTGTTTTTTTCACTGAGGACCAAATTCACAGAACAAAGGCTGAATTAGTAATAACTGGGTAGCATTATCACTGATGCTCTCTAATGCATTTCAGTAGAATGTTTCTGTTTCTCAGATTTTAAGTTTGTATTGAATATGCTATATCTGACAGGTTTTGATCTACTGAAATTAAATTCCTGTACTGTACGTTGCAGACAGTGACACAGAGAAACCCCTCACTGTTGGATCAGCAGCAACAGATTGACCACTGCCACTGCCACATCTGGGTTCTTGTCCAGCACCATGTTGAGCATCCTCTCCTAAAACACACACACACACACATATTCAAATATAACTTGGCACGCACCTTCGCATGCACACACATACACACAAAAGGCATAAAAACGCCACACAGATATGCATAAATGAACCCACACACACACACACATGCCTACTGATTAGGCGCTAAGCCATGGCATGAAAACCATTTATCTGCAGCAGCACATGTGGCTTAGAAGGATTTTATGTGTTTGAGAAGAGCTTATTAACCATCAGTAATTGGCAGCAATTAATGCACCCAGACACACGCCCAGACAAAGGATGAGACCATCTCAACAAACAGGAATGGTGAAGAAAAAAAACTAAAAAGGAGAAAGCAATGGGAGGAGACACAAAATACCGGGAAGAGAAACACAGACAGGCAACAAAAAAGAAACACAATAAGCTGGAACAATAGATTAAAGAGATGCTGGGCACAGAGACAGACAGACAGACAGACAGACAGACAGGAGGGAGAGAGGAGGGAGAAAAGAGACATTAAATGAGGTGTGAGCCCAATCCAGAGGGATGCCTCACTTTAAATCTGCTGGTGAAAAGCTCCAGGCGGCCAATGAATTCCTTCTCTTCATACAGACCCTGCAGGGCACACACACACTGCAGACGCACTGGACTTTTCTGAAGGAGAGAAAAAGAGCGAACAGTAACACACACTCTATAACCTGCACATACACACCGATGCACAGAGTGGACATCTCTCTTTGTGTGGGTGAGCTATCCCTCTCGTGTCTGAGTGCAGATATTCTACAGCAGCATCTGGTACGAGAGGCTGTCAAAGACTATAAGGCATAAATATAACACAAAAGCTTATTAAACTGGAAAGCCCAATACATGGAAGCCCTTGTCATTGCTGTCCCTTGCTGTTGGCCTGCAGAGGACTACAGAAAGACAGCTGCCACCTCTGTGACACATGGTGCTGCCAGCGGTGACTGGAGTCACAAAATAAAGGATCATAGCAACACTTCACTCTGTCTGTTATGCTTATGTCAGACCAAATTCTCATTGGTCAGACAATAAGTGATGTTACTTAAATAAAGCCAAGCGTCCACCAAAGCATTTCTTTCCCGAGCCGAAAAATGACAGCGTTGTTGCACAGTGTTTGTATTTGTCCTCTGTGATGGTTGGACTTTGCTGTGCTTGTCCAGCGCAGCATTTTACACAAGTTAACCATTTTTTAATTTTAATTTTTAGTCGTAAAACAGATAAATAATCACAAAAGACCTTCTGTGTTAAATTTATCAGAATCAGAAATATTATTACAGATTTATTTTACTAGGTCTCCAAAAAAAAGATTTTAACACAAAAAGTCTTCAGTCCTGTTCAGTGCTTAATGGTGAGACAGGCTAACGCGCACAGCTCAGGGGAAAAAAGCGTTACAGTGCGCTGTTTATTTTCAGATATTACACCGGAGAGTGCATTTATTTTTCACTCGAGGCATTCCACTTGCCCGAACGCAGAATTTAATGATAATTTCGAGTCCTGTGACAAGAAACAAAATGGACACATACATTTTTCACCCCCCATCAACCATCTGAGTGGTTGAAGAGTTGGTTGAATTTCAGTCGACCAAATTTTTCTTCGGGGCATTACAGCCCTGCTACAGTGCTGTGTATATGTGTTCACCTTGTCATGCAGGGTCCACCCCAGGTATTTAAGACATCCATCATTCAGGTAGTCTTCAGGGTCCATTTTCAGCCACTTGCCCATCTCCTCAATGCACACCGCCCGGATGTCAGCTATCCTGTCACGATAACGGTGCACAAACACACCACGGAACGTGGCGCTCATCATGGAGGATATCTCCTCCCTGTTCTCCTGCAGCTACAAACACAAACAAAAACACAGGCGTATAAACATGCACAACCAAGACTGAGCAAATCAGTGGCCCAGTCACATGTACTCTTGTCCTATAATAGAGTCTGTGGTTCAGCTGTGGCATTTATTGCTTGGAGGATCAGCAGGTAACCAATCCTTAGATTTAAAATATTCCTCATATCCAACTTTTTTCAGGTTTAATAGCAACTAAGGATTAAATATCACTACTTCAAGATCAGCCTTAATCATTCTAGTGATGCATAATCTATCAGTAAAGGTAGGAGAAAATATCATCATGAACATTAAACATTATACAAAAGTGTCCTTTGCTTTACTCCTGTTACTTTACCATACTCAGTAACACCTGGAGTGTGAGCTATCTGTTGTTCCTGATATAAAGCCTCCTGCAGACTGAGATTTTTGCAGTCTTACAAGTTTAGTGCAAACTACACTGATATGATCTTGATAAATTTGGGTGAGCCATTAAGTCTGATGCATGTAGACTGCAATGACATCACCTACTGAATTGCTGGCTGCAACATAGTGTTAGTCCATCAACGGCAATACGCAAGAACAAAATGTCCTCGGCATGTATCATCCATCTACGCTGCTGCAGTGGTAAGAGCAAAATGTAAACAAATAAACTGAGCGCTCTCTACAGTGGCAAGTGTGTCGGAAAAAGCCTGAAGAGGAGGAGGAGGAGAATGTGGATTCGGTCGTAGGTGGGGAGGGAGGCCAGCTTGGCACGCCAATTTTGCAACGAGAGGTCAAAGTATTTATTAACATCTATTAGCATTCAGAATTCACTAGCAGCGTTGCGCTGATCAATGTGTCATTTCAGTTGTAGACGTAGATCGTAACAGCAGTCACGCAGCGTGATCGTCATTCCAAATTTCTGCCACTGTCAGAACCACGACCAAAGATATCGCCACGTTTATGTCATGATGGTTGTCTGGTAGCCCATAATCACACAGTGTATACTGGGCTTAAGGCACCTGTCTTTCTATCTCAGAATTTCTGTATTGTATTATGCAGACGGACAAGGTGTGAAATTGTAGCAAGCACATTGTGCATCCTGGCTGAACCTTCTATTTTCTTCTATAAATCTATATGCAAAATAATTGACAATTTCAAACCGAACAACCAATGGCAGGAAAATGCTGGTTTATTACAGTCCAGGACCAACAGTAGCTACATGCAAAATGTCTTAGTTTTTCACATTTCAGTTTGATCCTCCTGAGCACCAAGAAGACACTGGCCCATGCTTCTATCCACTGTACCTTTTGCCATGAAAATAATGTGTTTTTTACTGCCAAAAAGGATGAACTGCTTCAATGTTCTGACCTGCATGGTCAGTGTGTCTGCACTCCTGCCCCTCTCTCTCTGTGTGTGTGTGTGTGTGTGTGTGTGTGTGTGTGTGTGTGTCACCTCACTGATGGTGGCCTGCAGCTCCTCCAGTCTGTCAGAGGCTCTGTCATGCGCCCTCTTGCTGTTCTCCGTGTCATATCGCCGCTGGGTGGTCTGCAGCTGAACAGACACTATCACAGCTACTTCCACCAGCTCAGTCATCAACTTCATGGCTAACAGAGAGAAACACAGAGCTTTTCAAGCCTGGTAAATATTAACAGAACTACATGTAACCTGAAGTTGATCTGAGGGGGGAAGACAGGCATTGTTCTCCACTCTCTTGGGAGAGAAAGGATACTAAATTAACCCTTAACAAGAAATCTCCTGCTCTTTGGATAAAGCTATCACCAGTCAGTCAGTTTGCCACTTTCACTTAATAAGTTATTGATTTTTTTAATCAGATTTTACAATTTTAATGAAAAAGAACAATTGGTGCAGTGACACAGTCCACGTTCACATTTATTTACAGTATGTGTCATATGCTTTTACAGTTTTGTTTATTGAAATTTTCAGGGCATACATCAATTATGAGTCCAGTGTCTAAGTTTAAAAGTAAATAGATACATGAGTAAATACTAATGCATGGAGAAAGAGAGAAACATTAATGGTAATAAGTAGAAAATAAAAATACTTATAATACCTAATAGAAATATGCATACAATTCTAAAATGACAATAGTATATATGAAATAATTAAATAAAAATAACATATAAAAATAATGAAACAAAAATAAATGTAAAATAAAAATACCATAAAAGAAAAAAACAAAACATTAAAATGTTAAAATAAAAAGAAAAGCTGAAAATGAAAAAAAAATTGAGATGGCAATCTATTGTATTTAAATTTTGTGATTTGGTTGAATGGGAGGGGAGCAGTCACTTGGATGAGCTTTCAAAAGCTGAGGTTTCAAAAGAAAACAATAAAAAACAATAAAAGCCAGTCATAGTGTATTCTGAAAAACAAAAGAACTTCTCCAGCAACTAAAACAGATGTCAGATGAATGGAGCAATTTGTTCTGCCTCCCAAAAAAGAAAGAGAAAAACCTCTGCTATCACAAGAACAGAGCGCCAGCTTTCACACCAATAAAAAACTAGCTCAACGACTAAAATACAAAAGTGATTACTACTGCTCAAAAAGTGTAGCCCATAGAAATAAAATAAAAATGCCACTCTATTTCAGTGATGTTGCCTCACTATTGTCATCAAAGCTCCTTTGTATATGCTTCTCTATTTAATGCACCTGTATTGTGCAGCTGTGCTTACCAAGCAGGGTGCTGGTGTGTCTGAAGGCTCTGACCTGAGAGTCAGACAGACCGGTGAGCAGAGCCAGCAGCGAGGGGAAGAGGTACTCATCATAAATGAGGCTATTCCGACAGGAGCGCACCAGAACCCGCACAAACTCGAACAGGCCGGCTTTGAAACGCCTCAGCTGGGGGCCTGGAGCGCACAGAGGGTAGATCGCTGAATCCTGAGGGACGACAGGAAACAAAAGACATTGAGGGAAAATCTTACACTGTGCTTAGTGTGGTTATTTGAGCCAAAAGTAGCTGCTATGCAAAAGACAATTACATCAGTGGCGAACCAACGTGATTAACTAATTAATGTGTCCATTTATCAGCATTAGATTTTAATTAGTGTGTTCCATCACGCTGTTCTCCATCCCTCAGATCATAATCTCCTGGGATATGGAGATTGTTTGACTTTCTCAGAAAACACCAGCAGGATTATTGGAAGTGAGAACGGATGACAAAGAGAGATATATTCAAATGTGCAGATCTGTAAGAATAATCTTTAGTTTTAGGATTAATTTGCGGAAATCTAAATTACGTCTCACCTCATTGAACTCTTTGGTGAGTTTGCTAATGATGTCAGCATTCTGCATGCTGTCCAACATCTCTCTGCTGACCACACCTGGACAAAAAAATTAAACACAGTGTCCTACATTAGGAACCAAAGTGCAGAAATCTTAGGCCACAATAGATATGTTGTTTTACAAATACACACACACACACACACACACACACACACATATATACTCTTTATCAACATATAGAGAACACAGACAGCGTGCAGCCTGCATTAAAACACCGAAAAAGTCATAACAAAATGGCACATTGCACTTGTAGTACCAAAGATGATGATGACGGCACTTATCACACTTATTAATCTGCTCCTGTGAAGCTTTATGTGTTTTTATTATGTTTTTAACAATTGCTGCAACACAAATTGCCATATGAGACAAAAAAAATAAATTAAATTAAAATTGAACTGAATTCAACTGAAGTCAATATTGAGTGTGAAGCATGGAACGGTAAAACCATGACAAAAGGTAGCTCAAACAATCAATATTGAATTTGGATAGCAGATGAGTATTGTAAATCTCATATTGTCTGCCCAAGAGAGCTCAAGACATGCAAGATGAAAAGTGAGGTTACGCTAAACACTTGCAACATTAGCCTGTACTCTTATTCTGAAATATTTGCATTTTTAATACTCAATACATGTTTCCTGTATGTTCTACATGTATTTTAGCAAAGAGACTACTGAGAAATTAATACATATGATCATTATAACCTTGCTTTAAAAAAGTAAGGTGGCGTCAGACTTTTGCACAGTAATGTCGATAAATGTAATAATAAACTAATGATGTTTTTTCTACCTGACCCGAAAAGAGAATAACATGGCATGATTTCTTTTCATTTTCACTTTCTCAAAATATTGATATATAGTGTTCTCAATAGACAGAGGATTAGCACAGCCCCTTGATGTTGCATCGTTACCGCACTGAGAGATCAATAGTTGACTGCTGATCATTGGATAAGCTGAAATGGGATAGATAATCTCTTGAACTTTGACTCCCTCCCCCATCTCGTGGGCTCCCTCTTGACCTCTGACCTTTGCATCCGCAGGACTGAACAATGAAGTTGATGAGCACCAGCAGCCCCGCCTCCCGGCTTCGCTTGTAGCTGTCCAGCCACTCGTCCACCACTGTCTGCAGATTGACAGGCAGATAGCAGCCAATGAGAACGCCGAGGCTCAGATCAAAGGGTGGATGGATATTATCACAACATACCATTTCAGTAACATCATGGATTTCAGCTTGCACCTTTTTTTTCCACCATCGGCCTTTTATGTTTTCCTCAGTAACATATGTGTGTCTGTATGCACCAATGCTCTCCCCTTTATAATTTCTGCTCATTTTGAATTCCCGTTCTATTCCCCAGCTCCTTTGCATAATCATTTTTGGCAACCATGGCACCATTTCACAAACATGGATCCTACTTACGAACATCTGTTGTGTTGATAATCACAGTGTAACATATGTAAAGTGTAGGATTGGGCGATATGACTGCATATACCAATGACAACAGAAATGTGTCCACCAGTACAGATTTGGCAATGTTGTTTCTACTCCAGGAGCTATTAAGAGCAGGCTATATAGCAACTTTACAGTTCAATTAATGTAAACATATATTTTAAATATAGTAAATATAGAAAGTATAACTTACATAAAACAAAAAGAAAACTAACAGTCATACAGAGGAGAAGTCTGGATGGAATATTGTGAATTTTAGTGAAAGATATCAAGCTCAAATGTATGGAAAGTGTTTGGCTGGAAGATTGGCTGTAGATATTTTTATTACACCTGCTCAGAGCTCTCAGGATTCGGGCAATTCAAGCTGCTCGACGATTTGTGGCTCCCAGGAAGCCAACTGCTACCACTTGTTTTGGGCAAAAAGTAAAAGCTTTTTGGTGTGAGCTTTACACAAAATTAGTGACTGCCTTTTACTTTCAACATCTACAATTAATACAACAAAAATACTTATCTGGAGTACTGAGTGAATCTGCTAGAAAAGTAATTACAAGGAAATGGCGTCAGCCAGACGCCCCATTACAGAGAATTACTGGTATGATATAATTTATGTTAAAAAGCAGCACTGCACACAACTCCAAAAATCTTTAGTGATGTAAAAAAAGGTGCATGGTTGTTGCAAAGACCACAAAACATGTAAGACACCACCTTCATAAAAAATATCACTTATTTAAAATGGGCATCAGCTTTAATCGCTGCAACACCCCGATGATGGCTCTTTAGCTGAAATGCGTTAATTTTGGCCCAAACCAAAAAAGTGAATTTTTTATGAGTTTTATTTTCATTCATTTATCTCAAATGTAAAACACACACACAATGTTTTATGTTTATTTTTCATTTCTTCATTGTAAAAAAACTTTTTAAAAAATGTTTTTAAAAAAAGGCACAATGCCAAGAGAGATTTTGGCTCTAATGTAGCAGCAGAAGGAGGGAGTAAAATTTAGTCATGATCTGACAAACCTTTGTGTAACAGACTAAAATTTTGTGAACTGCAGTTTGCCAGATTTGCTGAATGTGCTGCATGAAAGTGGGCCTTCACCCAGAATCACCATCTGCATTGTGCTGCTGCTCCACACTGTAGGGACAGACTCTTTTTAGTACCGCTCACCACACTTTTTTGTCGATCTATTGTTATGTAGCCCTTCTTTTCTGGTCTTTAACCAGAAGAGACTGGGCCCGGCACCACAATGGTTGGGATGGACGCACACTGTCAATCATTGACTACACACCCCGAGAAAAACACTTCTTCCTCCTCGCGTATGAAAGCCAATTCTGCAGGGTCAAATCAGTCAGCCACTGACAGCAGATGATAATCTCCCTCATTGTTGCTCTTAGAAGCTTGTTTCTCTTCTCATTACACATGCCTCCTTCAGCACCTCCCTCCCTTCATGTGTTTATCTCTACACCCCCTTCCCCCCTTTGCTCCTTAGCTGAAGGTTTACTCACCACCATGGCACTCTTTCCAGAGCGGACAGCATCGTAGATATCCTCCGCACTGATGCCCCGTGTCACCTCGTTCACCCTGGTCACAGGTCTAAGAGAGATCTGCCTGGATGTCCCGTGGGAGTGCTGCTGCTGCTGCGGGGAGGGACCGGGAGGAATGGGGCTGCTACCGGGGCTGGACCCCCTCAATGCAGCTTTACGCCTGGGTCTCTTAGGTGGCTTCAGATGAAAGAGAGATGGGAGTGCAGCTCAGCAGAGGACTTAAAGTGAATTGATGTTGTCAACTGAATTAGTGCTGGCCATAGCAAGATAAGGTGTAGGCTTACAGGTCCAGTTATTATGACTCCAGTTAAGCCTTTTTGATCTTTACTAAGAACAAAGAGCTGATCAGTACGGATGCTCTACAACAGGGATAGTCTACTTACTTTGGTTGGGGGCCACTTTTGCAAAGGACAAAAACAACAGACAATCGCAGAGGCCCCATACATGTTTCTAGAATTTTAGGACGTTTCTAGGCTTTTAGGAAATGTTGGGGATTTTAGAAGTTTTTTTTGATTTTAGGATATTTATAGGAGTTAAGAAATTTTTTCGGATTATAGGACATTTCTAGGACTTTGGGACATTTCTAGGATTTTTGGATGTAGCTAGGATTTTTGGACATCAGGGGCTTGGCAAGCACCTCTGTTGGGGCTATTTTATGAATTACGAAAACTTTATGTGAAACTTTGGCTTCAGTTTCACCGTAAAATACATAAAAGAGCCCTAAAAAAAGCCCTAAAAACATAAAATAAAAAATTACAGTACATTTCATTTAAAAGGTAGAAAAAAGTCTCAGGAGCACCACCTAGTACCCCAGGTACAAGCCCCCGCTGTTTTGCGCTCTCTGGCACCTTATGTATACTGAATGTACAAAAACAATTTCAAGAGTGAATTTTTTTTTTTAAATTTGGAATTAGACAATAGTCGGGGGGCCACCTGGCACCCTATCGGGGGACAGATTTGGTGGCTGGGCCTTAAGTTGAGTATCTATGATGTAAAGTCAAACTTTCTTAATGAGGGTGGAGCGTTTTAGAGAGAATAAGATCCTCTACCTGAGGTCTAGTTGCTGCCTGTTTTTTCCGCTTTGTGGCTTTCATCGTGGCCTCATAGTCACTGCCAGAATCCGAGAAGTCATCCAACTCCTCGAGACTGAAAGACAAAAAAAAAAAACAAAAAACAGAATCAGGATAAATCTCAACATTAACAAATAATGATTACAAAGGCTAACAACACTGCAGAGCCCAGCGGATGTCTGGATTACATTTTTGATGATTTGAGCACACAGGTTATTAATCCGTACCTCTCAAGATATTTGAGCAGTCTGTTTCTGTGGCAAACAGTCAGGCCAGTTTGGAAGGAGTTCGCAGTGTCCCTTAAATTATTATCATTATTGTATTTCTCACATTTGTTGTTGCCGATGCACCCTCTCTTTTTTTAAAAGTCTGTTTTGAAAGTATATCCGATGTTGTTTCAGAGCTCTGCCTTGACTCTGCCGATACATTGTGTCTGTTAATTTGTGTGAATGTTAAATTAGTAAAATATGCAGGGTTTTGCCTGATAAATGTAAATATACCAAATATGTCCAACAACTCTACAAGATTCATTTAAACTTTGTAATAAGAGATAATAATATGAATAACTTGTGCAGAAGACTGCAAATATCACTTTTAAAACCTGAGCTTATGGGTTTCTTTTAAAAATTACAAAAAACGAGTAAAACGGGAATTGAAAATTGCCTTAAAATTAGCTTAAAATACCGAGAGCCAGAGAACGAGAGGGAGATAGAATCAATTGAAAATTCTCAAAAAACAAGAGAAAACATCAAGAAAGCAATATCATAAATTATAATTATATATTTAAAATTGGGTAACAATGCATAAATGTGTATTATCATTATTATTATTATCATATTTTAGCACATTTTCAGGTCATTTCATTTTTGTTCTTTTTCTTCTTTTTTGTATTTTTTGTGACTTTTTCTGAATTTCTTGCTAATTTTTGGGTCATTTCTTGTTAAGTTGCCTATTGCCTTCTACACATTTTTGAAAGAAATCAAGCCAATTTACTTAGATTTCAGATGGTTTAAGTTAGCTAAATCACCTTTAGATGACCATCTGAGGCAAAACTAATACTAATATAAATCAGTTAATAAAAATAATAATAATAGGAGTCGAGGGTAGTGGCAGTACTCTGAATAACGCTGTTGTTCATTTCAGTGAAAGTTGGAAAATGCACGCAGTTTGAGTGACATATTTCACACGGTAGCACTTCCACAATGTGGCCACTAGGTGGCGCTGGAGGCAACACAAGATCTACATCATCTTGGTCCACATCATTTGTAGACCAAACCATGTAAATTTCATGTAAATCAACTGATAGTTGTGTTACAAGGCGTACTTCCTGTTGCCAGTAGGTGGCACAGCGAGTATCATACTTTATTGATATGTTGACGTGTTCAGGGCTGCAGCTTGATCACACCTGTAAAATTTGGTGCCAATCAGTTGATGCAAAGTGAAGTTACAACAACTTCCTGTTAGGCTGCGAATACCTTGGAAGTCAGTATAATAAAATCTCTACGAGAAGTTCATCAAAGTATAAAATATGTCATTTCCTGTCACCAGTAGGGGGCCCTATATGTAAGGGTAAGGACTGAGATGTAAATGTGTTGAGAGCGGGACTGTCATACAACATGTGAAATTTGGGACAGATTGGATGTTTCTCTGAATTATAAACCACTTACAGTTTACTTCCTGGTTCATGGCAACAATGGAAATGTTAAGCCCCGCCACGCCCACATGGTGTGAAAAAAACTCAGGCTTTTGTGTTAAAGGCCTTGTGAGAGGATTAAGAAAGTCATTTGGATTAAATCTGTAGCAGTTTGAAAAGTTTTGTCCCCTGTAAATGGACAGAAATTCACCAAAGTTGCTCATTCAATTCAAAATGACGAACTTTCTGTTGGATTTTGGGTATGGGTCCAAGAGACTTTTTAGCACCTCTTGGCATCTTACATGTGTCTACCGATTTTTATTCATATTGGTGAAATTTGGGTCAGGGGCTGTGCCACTTTTATGGGGGGCGCTACAGAGCATTTCCTGAGACCCGCGCAGGAGGCCATTAAAATATGAATTTTTTTCGCCAGACCTGATAAATATGCAAAGTTGCACGAGTTTTTTGATTATGATAAGCCCCTAAAATGTAATTATTTTGTGTAAATAATACTACTACTACCTGCAGTTTCAAGAGGGTCTTCGCAGCCGCGCTGCTGTCGGTGCTCGGGCCCTAATAATAAGCTAACGATGGGTTGGCTAACTTTACCTGTTCAAAGGGAAGTCTCCACTTGACATTTTTTAGTTACACCGGCACCACGGACTGTAGGCTGGTTATGAAGGCAGGTTAGCTGGTCTTTATAACACTTTTTTTTCAGCGGTTGGACCTACATTCATTAAAGGAGAGGAGACAACATGAGCTGACTTTACGAGACTGAAGTTAGCTAACATTAGCCCCCTAGCATTAGCTAACGTAAGCTAGCTAGCTAGCTATTTGCACTGCTGCGTTTACATCTTCGCCCGATAAATTAATATCTTATATCAAGTTATGGGACTTGGGACCACAATTCTAACTATTTTTAAAACATTCCGGTCAACTATCAAATATAACACAGCTATTATAAAACAACTGGGACGATCTTTTCTGATAATTATGTCCGATAATGGGTCTCAAGGGTTGCTAAAGTAACATTACAGGAACCATTAGCAGTCATTTGATTATCAAAACTTTAGCTTTAAAGATAACAGCCGGCTACCAAATACAGCGAAAATAAATCAATAACCACTAGCAGCAAAATTTTACCCCTAACAGTGTATTAAACCGACCTCTTTATATGGATTATGATTATTTTTTATCCGTCTTCATGATCCCGAGAGATTCAAGGGCACGCAGAAGTACGCAGAGTGATGCTGGATGCTGATTGGCCAGCGCCTCCTCAGCTCAGAATATGATTGGTCGGTGCAGAAGGTCAGTCGATGATCATTGGTTGTTTAAAACAAGTGGTTCTGCAAAGTAAGATGAATTAAATTTTACAACACTTTTGTGTGCTGCATTCATAAGCCTTTCAGAATCTCAGAAACATGAGCAAAGTGGATTTATTTCAAAATCACAGGCGAAAAAGTCAATGGGCAACTTTGTAAGAAATGCTCTGCATCTTAGATCGTAGATTTAGGATTTTTAAAAGGCAAGGGAAAAGTGTCTAGGAAGCTATTACTACAATTATTGTAATTACATATTTTAAATTATGCTACAGAATTATTAGAATTTATCTAAGCACCCTTCTCAGGTAATTTCCTTGTATGTTTTTTTTTTTGTCTAGTTTTTTTCCTTTCTTTTTGCTCATTTTCAGATATTTTTCTTAATTACTAATTTATTGGGAAATTTCTTATTCAATTGATCATCACTTTTTTCAAAATTCAAGAAATTTCTTGCCATATGCAAAGTCAAAACAGCAGTTTACACAATACAATGAATACATAACACAATACAATGAAATTCTTAATTGCCAGCCCCCTTTATGCAAAAACAATGATAAAATCAGAATAAAAGTTAGATCAAAAATTACAGAAACACAGACAAAGAAGTAAGTTAAAAACCTGAGTTAAAAAGTAGAGTGCAGAATACCTCCTGTAAATATATACACTGTTGGGTATGTACGTATGTGTTGTGAGTATGGGCATGATGCCATATTTATATAACATTGACAGATATTTCCCCGTGTTTTTAAACAGAACAAGTCAATGTGTTCAGGTTTTAAAGGGTTAAAGGACAAAACTTGCTCGAATTAGGAGTTTGAATACTGTGTACACCTGTAGAATATTTGCACCATTGCAGTTCATTTGCTTTACCCTGTTTCTGCCTTATATTTATCTGCTGTCATATACTGTTTCTATGTATAATCATTCAGTCTGTCTGCTCAGTGTCTGTCTGTCCAGTTTTTAGGACCCTGAGGTGGATGGCTCAGCTGCTCCCCGCCCCGCCACCGCAGGCTCCTCACCCCTCTCTCTCCTGCTGGTCCTCCTCTGCATGGTCCATTGTTCTGTGTCTGATAGGCTGTGACCGCAGTCAAACCTGCGAGGGTGAACCACATAACTTCTGGTCAAAACCTTTAAAATAAAATGCCTATATATTTATTTTTGGTAAAATACAGAAGCTTAACACATTTGGTCCTCAGTGGGACACAGCAGTCTTGAACGTAAATTATATTTCAGACGACCTCCCCTTTGTATGATCATGATGCAGAGTGCAAGATAAGATTTAAGAAGAAATAGAGACTTCAGTCAAATCTTGAGCTCAAGTGTGTCAGCAATCAGCACCTGTGTCAAACTGTCTAACGGCAGCAGAAAAACTTAAAATGCAGCCTATTTACATTATTACTAAAACTAATTCTAATGTGGCTCCAATTAGTCTTTTTTTTCTTAAAAGGGACCTATTTCTGTCACTTTAAAAAAGTCTGGCATTTAAACATTGACAAAATATGATTTAAAAAGAAAACTAAATAAAAAACACATTTCAGGGTATTTGAAAATAAGTGCTCTAAGATTTATAAACCTGTCATGTGAGGAAAAAATTGACTACCCCACTAATTTACTGGTAATTTTCTCGCTTTTTACTGATTTCTCCTCTAATTTTGGGGTCAATTTTCATATTCCGTTGCTAATAGCCTTCTTCCCATGTTTTTGAAAGAAGTTATCGCTCAGGTTTCAAATGGTTAACTTGTTGACCTGCTTTATGTTACGTTCTGTCAATTTTCATTCGAAGTACTCTGTGCATATAAATCCCTTATTGTAAGGCACTTTGTACTGAATTTCTTATTTGGAAAGCCCTGTAAATAATACAATTATTATTATTATTATTATCATTAATAATGAATTCAGTTTTACTAAAATGGAAAACTATATGACCATAATTTTTTGAACATTTAGGCTATTGTTGTATATCTTTTTAAATGCTTGCTCCTCTATAAAAAATGAAATTAACACTAAATAAAACAATTTAAGGAACTTAAGAAGTTGAAGATTGCCACTACATTTAATTAAATATTTTTAGGAACTGCTCATTTAGTTAGATTATTACAATTGTATTGTCTTGTTTTATCAGTATTCACTCAATTTCACCAAATTTAGCCTATATCTGCTATTTCATTTTACACTTTAAAACCTACTTCATACATGCATTTTTACTCTGGTTTGTGTCTTTTAAATCTTGTCATCATTCCATTTTAGGATTTATTTAAAGCTTTTTCATTTGCCTTTTTGAGGAAAAAAAAAACAACCTGCCTTTACTTTTATTTTGAAATCAGTGTCTTTTTCCGGTGTCCTCCTGCTCAGTCCTGTTCACTTGTCTCAGCTGAGGCTGTTAGATGAGGCTGAGGGACGGGAGTGCCCCATTCACACTCCCTCTACATTTACGTACAACAGCGGATCTCCCAGGAAGGACACATTAACTGGACACGGTGGATGGAGACATATGTGTGATATAAAAACCAGCCCGGATGCATCTGTCCACTGCACTTATCTGGAAAACTATGACTCTTTTAAAAGACTGACGATTTGGGATACTGTTTCTACTTTTGCGTGCATCTAAATTTATTCATTCATTTATTTATAAAAAGGGGCAGCACCCGTCTGGTTTTATATAAACCCGCCCTCTCCCTGCTGTAGCCTATTTTTTCTTTCTTCTGAGTGCTGCGGTGAGGATGGATACCCGGCTATCTCCCCCCAGGTACCCGCTGCTGGTGCTGCTCTGCGCGGTGTGCGCGCTGTCGGGGACCCGGAGCCCCGCGGCTGCTGCGGGGAGGAGCTGCGCCGACACCCGGCAGGTGTACGCGGAGAAGGGGTACAGCACTGGCACCGCTCCGCTTACTCAAATATCCGGTAAGACTCTGTATTTCACCTGTGGTGGGAATTAAAAAAAAAAACACCCACATGTAAACAATTAAAAAAAAAAAAACCCATGCATAACAGTGCCATCTTTATATGTTGGGGAATATGTGCCTTTATTTAGGCTTATAATAAAATTTGAGAAGAAATGTGCGTCAACATGCTTTAGTTACTCTCAGTAGGGACATAAAAAACACATTAAGGTCACTATAAACTGGCTGCTCACCACCACAAATTATTTATTATGGCAGCATGAGTCATACTACAGCAGAAAAATCCAATTTAACAACAAACACACTGCAAATAATGCTAGAAAAGTCTGATCTAAAAGTATAAGGTGGCACAAAACTCACTCATAGACCACATGAGACACAATGTAGGAATATCATAGTGAGTTTTTCCTCCAGAGAAACAATACAGGGGTGGTTTAAAACAAATTACACCCGCCCCCTCCTCCCCTCTGTGCTGTTTAAATAGGATGATTAAGGGGATGAGCAAATTGCCAACACCAATGCAACAAAGAACCTCGCCCCTAATTAGTCTTTGCCTACTGGCTCACTGTTAAATCCCTGCATATACCCACAGGCTCTGTTCACTGGTGATAATCTTATCTGCTGAATGAAAGCAAACTGTTGTATTTTGGATGATTTTAAGTTTTGGTGAGAGGGTGGGACGATGGAGGAGAGAGAGGGACATTTGTGTGGGTGTCTGACAAAGTGATGGTGGACTGGAGTGTCTGAAGATACTTCTTGGTGGTTCAGTTTTGCATTTAAATCAGTGAGTGTGTGTTTCTCTCACACCGACATGAAGCTTTCACTAAAACAAAGTACAATTTGTGAGAGAAATGTGTGTGAAATTGCAGATCTCAAGTGTGTGAGGGTTTATTTTGTGGTAATTTAGCTCTGTGTGTGAGTCAACTGCAATATTGATTGATTTTCTCTCTCTCTGTGTGTGTGTGTGTGTGTGTGTGTGTGTGTGTTGGGGTATTGCTGCCTGAGTCTTGGCTCACCGTCCCGTGGGCCAGGGGAGCAGATGGCCGGGAGAGCGAAGGATGAAGAGAGGCAGTTTAGAAATGGAAATAGAGGGATGAGAGAGGGCTAATAGTGAGACACACAGAGAGAACAAAAGAGGCAGAGGGGAACATGGGCGAGGGTGGTGTAGTTGGGAGAGTTTTCACTGTATTAACAGCAGCAATATTCATGTTATATATAAAACTGCAGAAACAAAAGAATTCAAACCTTTTCCCCCCATTCAGTGTTTTTTTTCCCTTTCTCCCCTGGTTGTCGTTTGCATATCATTACCTCTGACATATCAAAGACCCAACCTGAGCTGACAAAGAAAGACAGATTGAAGCTGAATAATTCATGCAGGGAAATTACAATTTTCTATCACACCCTTATCTTTAATAAGATTTCCCCACAGAAACTGAACAGACCAATGAGTGGAGGAATTAAGTTTTAGAAACATCTGCTCTGACCTGATAAAAGACTCACTGCAGTTACTGGGAATAGGCACTTTTTGTTGAGGTATTGATAATAACTTCATTTTAACAGCACCCTTTAGGGCTTCTATTAAAACCTACATGATGTTTATGATTAAACCATGATAATCTAATTTCTGCACACATGATTCTAAACATCTCACTTTTCTTTTGCTTCTGGCCTGGTTTTACCTCCGTCTTCTAGGTGAGCACCTGCGACTCTGTCCTCAGGACTACACCTGCTGCTCCAGTCAGATGGAGGAGACACTGGCGCTGCAGAGCGAGAGGGACTTCCTCAAGGCCGTCGAGGAGAACAGCCAGTTCCTTTTGACTACTTTCACCCAGAGGCACCGCAGGTTTGATGGTGAGAAGCTGACTGAAAGACAAGTTATTGTGTTAAACTCAAAAATTACTTAAGATTGGATAAAAAAACATTCTTATTGAAGCCACACTTGGGACACTTTAATGAATAAAAAGGGACACAAACTGAACTGTGCTTGACCTCGTCTCACCCTTGTTATCTGCCGAGTTAGTGGCGATGAGTGACAGCTGATTAAAAACTAATACAGGATCTCCGACGGCACAGTTCCTCTCAGATGGGCCGATATGTGAGCCACAAAATTGACTCTGAAAGCTAAAAGCACTGTGGTGCATGCATATTGCAAAGATCCTCACATGGTTCTTATATATGATTAATCAACACACAAGAGCTGCAAAAATTTAAGAAGTATCCGAGCACTGTAAGTAAGGCAACAAGGCCGTTCATAGTGCTTTACATAAAACATCAAAAACAGACAAAATGCAAAAGAAACACAGTCTAACTTATTTAAATGTCTCCCCGTCTGTTCCTGTATTATGACGTTAAGTAATGTCTCAGTGACCTTTACCTTTAACTTTCAACCACCAAAAGCTAAACAGTTCATTTTTGAGTGGATGTTTTTTTTGCCAAATGTGAAGAAACTCTCTCAAGGCTTTCTTAAGATGTATTACATGTCCACAAGAAAGAGATGGATGCAAGATCAAGGTAACCTTGACCTTAGACCTATGGCCACGAAAATCAGTTCAACCTTTTGTGCCAGATTTGAAGAAATTCCCACAGGTGTTCTTGAGATACAGTCTTTATGAGAATGCAGTGGGTGAGGTCACAGTGGCATTGACCTTTAACCTGTGACCACCAAATTCAAAGTAGTTCATCCTTGACTTAAAGGACGGATGTACAGACAAATGAACGAATATACGGACAACCAGAAACCATAATGCCTCTGATCATGGCTATCATTGGCATGGAGGCATGAAAACAAGCTGAAATAAAACTAGACAGCTATAAAATCGAGAATAAAAGTTACATTTTAGCGAAAGAAATGAGTAATTATTTGATTTATAAAAGGCAGCTACAAGAAAGGTGTTCAGCCTCCCTTTAAAAGAGCAGAGTTACAGCAAACTTGCCATTTTCTGGTAGTTTGCTCCAAATACGGGGTGCATAAAAACTCAACGCTGCCTCTCTATGTTTAGTTTTGACTCTGGGGACACAAAGCAGAGCAGTTCTGGATCTGAAATGTATTTTGGCTCTTAAACATTCTGTGTTTTTTAAACCAAAAGTTGTATTTTGGACTCAGATCTCTGACAGACATTGAGTATTGTACTTTCATAAAGTTACTGGACTTACAAAAGATATATTATAGAAATAATGGTCATAACTGAAGCAGCAGAGGTCAAGATGTCCTGATTTTTAGTCAATAGTACACGTTATGCTCCAGAAAAACTGGATCCTATGTTTCCCATAACATAACCTGATTTGATTTCTTTCAAAAACGTGGGAGGAGGGTATCAAGAAACATAGTAAGACATGGCCCAAAAATTAGAAAAAAAAGTAAAACATTTACGTGAAAATTTAATAATAATAATAATAATAATGATGATAAAAAAATGTCTGAAAAAGTGCTGACAAAAATATAATAAAATAATATATATAATACATGCTCTGGACATTTTTCCCCTACTTTCTTGGATATTTTTATAATTCCAACCTTTAAAAAACAAAAAAAAAACCTTTTTTTAATTTTCAGCACATTTTCTTGTCACTTTTTATTAATATTTTGCCATTTGTAGGACATTTTTGCCAAGTTGATCATTGCCTTTTACCCCCCATGTTTCAGAAAATAATCAAACCAATCTGCTTAGGTTTCAAAGGGTTAAATAAATGGTCAGTGTGGGGAAACCTACCCAGACAGCGTTAGTGACTGTATTTCAGAGATTTCAGCCCACGTTGTCTCAGATTCCTTATACATGGCTGTAGGTTTGTAGCAGCCGAAGCATTAGAGCTGAATTTACACTTTCTCCTCCTACCTGCTGTGGACTGCTATCACCTTTTTTTTCTCTCCCTCCTCATCCTTTTATATAATGTACACGATGAATCATTTGAGGATGCTGAAGGAGTGGGAGCTTGCCTATGAGTCCTAAAGTCCTAAATAGAGTACACGTTGTTACACTCATTTACCAGTGTGCAGGATCTGATGTAACTGTCCCTGTGAGCTGTTCTTCTTGGAGCGGTGGGGGTGACTGAGCGCCTACGTATGGAAAAACCTGGCCAAGATATTAGAAGAAAAGAAGGTGGGTGACAGATTCATATCTAATCTGTGCTGTTCCCGTCTGTCTGCAGAGTTCTTCAGAGAGCTGATAGACTTATCGGAGAAGTCTATGAACCAAATGTTCACCAAGACCTACGGCCGGCTCTTCACGCAGAACGCACTCGTCTTCCAGGAGCTGTTTGTGGAGCTGCGCAGATATTATTCTGGTTAGTTTAATCACTTTATCCACCATAAAAAAAAATCTTACGTTTCAGATGGTCTAATGGTCTTTGCAAAGTGATACCAGTTGGCTTGAATTTGACATAAAAACAATTAAATCAGGGGTGTCTCAGCGGTTTCGTGGGTCTGTTTCAAACGTTTAAATGCGACTGTCCCCATACTTCCATGCCTCCTTGGCACCAGAGGAAAGAGTCGAAAAGGAAAGACAACAACAAGCAAAGCAGCGGTGGAGGAGGTCATAATAATGTCCCTTTTAACAGAGGCAGCGCACTGATGTATTAGGAATCTGGATACAGCCATGGAAGCAGGGCCTTGTTCTGCTCATTGGTGCATGAAGCAAAAAAAGCTCTTTTTCCGGGTGTAGAATACACAGATCTTTTGGCCCATAAGGCCAAGCTCCCAGGAAATGCACCAGGCTCTAATGCAAATTTTACATATTGGCCAAAAGTGGAATTACACCATCTGGGTTGGTCATGTAATGCTCACTGGCCCAGAAAGACTTTTCCCCATTGACTTACTACTGGAGGTCTGTGTCACTGCCGGCAGAAGTTATCTGCTCAGGCACGCTCAGGCATCTATCTATCTTACAAATCTTATTTACTTATTTTACATGGAGATGGGTTAGCAATGTACAGCTTATATTTATATATCTATTTATTTTTCTTTTTAATGCAATGGCTTGGTATTGGAAGATATGCAAGTTCAGGTATCGGAATCAGTACCGGGAGAAAAAAAAGTAAATCCATCCATCTTTTATTGCATTCAATTAAAATAAGATGCTGTGTTTGTGAGTTCAGAGAAAACTATATTTGGTTAGCCTGGTTAAAGTTGGTAAGCATGGTGAAGTAGTCGGGTAAAGAGCTATGATGGTGCCTTGGTGCAGTGTCGGTTTGTTGTTTTATCAGTCCGCATCCCTGTTGTGGTATATCCACAGCCGCTCTGGGCAGCAGAAAAGAGGCAGCATTGTCATTTGAGGAGAACTGAAATGCCAAGAAGATTGGGAAAAAAAAGATAGAGGACTGGAATCCCACGGACGACTGTTTCTATTTCTGTTCCAGATTGTTCCGTTTTGGCATGACAGCCGTTCGCTGGCGAGTCTGTCTGCAGGCTGTTGCTGCTTAGTCAACCTGTCTTTGTCTGCCAAACAGCATGTATGGCTAATTTGAGGCTGAATTGTAGACTACAGATTGGAGAGTCGCATATTCGGGGTTTGTCTGCCAGTTGACTAATGCACAGAGGCGGACAAGCACCAAAACACATTAAAAGGGAAAAATTAAAAGAGGAAACACAACATTTTATGCTAGCGTTGTGTTTAACAGACAAAACTGACATCAAAGGAGCAACACTGATTTGTGTTTGTTGCCTATTGGCTTTATGTGGTGGGTTTAATAAAATCTGTCAAGATGTTTTTAGTTTATTTGATTACAACATCCTGTAGCAGCTTGTATTTTGAATAGTGTTGCTTCTATGCACAATACGCAATTCATTTTTATTGACAGAGCAAGAGTTCACCCATTAATGAAAATTTACCCTCAGTTGGTGCCGCATTAAGCCATGATAAATGTGGTTTGTCCCCATAATTAACTTCATCTCAGCTTTGTCCCATACCATTAAATTTGGTGGAATTGTCCAGAACTCACCAGTTTATATTTTATTAAAGCTTAAATTAATTAATTAATTAATTAATTAGCGTAATTAGGGAATGGATGCTTTAAGTGGCAGGTTGGTGACATCTATTTACAAGTCGCTATCACGGGGTGGTTAGTATACGTAACCATGGCATAGACCTAGATTCAAAAAGTAAAGGCGAAACAGTTACTGTTGATATTTGAATGTGTTTTCAGTTCATTTAAGTGAACTGTAAAGTTTAGGTCGCCTAAAACAGTCTTGTTCAGCATTTGGTTGTCCATCTGGACTTGGATATTCAGATTTTCTTTCACTAGCTAAAATTGGCATTAGAATAAGCGTTGTCACAGTTTAACATAGCTGTCAATGCAATGTGCTAACAAAGTTAGCAGCTAACGTTAGGGCTAGCTCCACCCTCTTGTCCAAATATAAAATAGTCACTTCTGGCTCCAAAATCCAATATGGCGACAGCTGAAATGCCAAACTCAAGGCCTCAAAATGAGTAGGCCTCAAAACCAATAGGTGGCATCACTAAAGTTGTTCTGTTACTGATACCACTATGGGAAATGCCTTCGATGTCACCTACAATGTTGAATTGGGTCGACTATGCAGGTCGATGTACCGCCTACATATCATGCACTTTATTAATAAACATTAAAGTGGGTTCACACCCGGATAAAATAGCAGTTTCCTTGAAATCAAAGAATAAAAATTTGCAAAGAAGAATTGATTTCCAGTTAACAGCGTAGCAATTCTTCTGGAGCTTCATGTAGCTATTTGTTTAGGTTAAACTTGAGCCCAGCCATACAACAACGACAACTGTCTCACATTGATACAAGGTTAGTAGTATACACTACAGCTGTTAATTCTTATTATTTACTTTTTTAAGGCAATGGCATTGGATTATTACTTGGTATTGGCTAATACGCAAATTTGGGTACTGGAATCGATATCAGGAAAAAAAATAGTCTTGGAACCTCTTTAAACGTCATGGTGGCCATAATTTGTCCATAATTTTATACAGTCTATGGAGCAAACTCTGTGTTTGGTGGGTTTACTTTAACATAAGCATAATTGCAGCTCACTGTTTAAAGATATGGCGCTAATACGCTGCTCTTTCTTTCAAAACGTCCTGCAGTAACAATAACTTTGTCAGATATTGGAAATTGTTATATCGTGATATGAAATAAACAGTGTTTTTTCCTGATTTTGAAGGTAGCATTACAGTAAAGTGATGTACTTTTCTCAACTTATCAGGCAGTTCTACTTGTTTTCAATTGCCTTTACCCACTTAGTCATTATATCTACATTACTAATTATTATTAATCAGAAACAGAATTGTGTGTATATTTTCTCAAAGTATCAATGGTCATTCCTACAGTATTGTCACATCAAAGAGGGAATAAGGTGAAAAAAATTCTAATGTTCACTTCTGTCTCCCATTTCTAGCATTAATAAAATGCTACTGAGGAGATTATAAAATATCGAGATATATATCGTGTATCGAGATGCAGCCTAAAAATATTGCAATATAATTTTCAGCTCATATCGCTCAGCCCTAATTCTGACAGCTGCTCTTGTGTCCACAGGGGGCAGCATCAGTCTGTCGGAGGTTCTCTCAGACTTCTGGTCCAGACTGGTGGAGCGAGTCTTCTCTCTGGTGAACCCCCAGTATCAGTTTAGTGAGGACTACCTGGAGTGTGTCAGCAAACATGCTGAGCAGCTGCAGCCGTTTGGGGATGTGCCCCGCAGACTGCGCGTACAAGTATGTGATTTATGATAAATACTTAAACATGGCTTCAGTACAGAATAACTGTATTTACAGTTTCACAGAGTGATTGATTTACTTTATTGTGTTTTCTTTACTTTTTAAATTCAGGTGTCGAGGGGTTTCATTGCAGCCAGAGCTTTATCTCAGGGCTTGGCTACTGGTCGGGATATTGTTAACAAAGCAACAAAGGTGAGTTGTTCATCGTTCTGCTGTCAAAACTGCACTGGCACAATTCTTATGTAACCGTTTCTAGCCTAATTTTCCTTTACAATGATATACATCTCTATTTTTAAAGTGGAAATACGCAAGTTTTTTACTTTAACTTATCACAATGATGTAAATGTTCATTGCATAATGTCTTGGCTATAGAATAATGACACCATTGGCGTTAAGACTGGTTTCATACAAGCCTCATTTTCTATGCAATTCTGTCTGCCACCTCTCCTGGGAAAATGAGAGCTTGATTTGCATCAAAGGTGTCAACAATTCTGCAACCAAAACAAGAAGGGGATAGCACTTTTGTTTTTCTGTGGTTGCTATTTGTAGCTATCCCACTTACCAAAGAGTATCAGTGTAAATTCTTTGCAGTTATTAATGTATTTATGGAAACTGTGATTGTGCGGAATATGATCCGTTTGTCTCCTCAAAACAATGTTGAAAAGAGCTTCACAAATATCAAACATAAGTTTGTAGATTCACCTTGTTCCCATGGTCAAAATGTGTCCGTATTAATTGAAGATTGTACATCTTAAATGACAAATCACAATTTGAAAGCCAAAAGCTGAGGTCTATGATCTGCAGTGGGTGGGCACTTTCTTCGGAATAAGATGGACTCTATTAGATCAGATCATTTGCTCAGGGCTGCAATTAACGATAAGTTTCATTATGAATTGTGTCAACTGTTTTCCCAATCTAAGTGTGTTGTAAAGATGCCAGAAGGTTTGAAAAATGCCCATTATAATTTCCCAAAGGCCAAGGTGACACACTTAAATTGCCTGTTGTATCTGAGGCACAATCCAAAACCCAAAGGATATTCAGTTTCCTATTATTATTTGACAAAGAAAAGAATTAAGTCCTCACATCTGAGAAGCTTGAACCAGAACATATTTGGCATTTATGCATTAAAATGTCTATTATTTGATTATCAAAACAGCTGCAGATTAATTTTCTGTTAATTAAGCTATACTTTTGTTGCTCTTATCCTTTTTAGTATCAACAAATTACAGAATCTTTAGCTAAAATAAGAAGGCTCTCCAACAGTCGCCACCACCGTGAAGTTCACTCATGTGCCTTTAAAGTAAATAATGTTCATATATTCTTCTTTTCATAACTCTTTGACCCACTGCTTTGTGTTTTTCAGCTGACTGCAGATTCAGAGTGCGTGCGTGGCCTGATGCGTCAGTGGTACTGCCCTCTGTGTCGAGGTATGCCCTCCCTGCGGCCCTGCCACTCCCTGTGCCTTAACGTGATGAAAGGCTGCTTAGCCAATCAGGGCGACCTGGACACCGAATGGAACAATTTCATTGGTGGGTGAAGAACACATTTTAAAATACCTTTTGTTGTTGTGTGAGTGGGTTTAGGGTCAGGTGCACAACACACACAGCATTTGTTAATAATGAAAATATTAACATTTGTATGTTGAGATATTCTGTGCTTACTCAGTGTAAAGAGAAGTAGGTTGGTGATATATGGAATAAACCAAACCTGAGAACATTTGGGATAATGAAATATAAATATGGTACCGAGAATTATGTTTTATATAATTTAGATTAAAAACAAAGATCCCAACGTGCTTAGCTGAGATCTGGTATTTTACCACTGATGATTGAAACTGGACAGTAAACAATTTAGAAAAAGAAATGCACACAGATTAAGGTGGATATTTAGGTATGAGACATTTGGATTAACTCATTATCTGGAGAAAATGTATATTTTTTATCCTTTGAGCACCACAGGCTGAGTGCCATGTAATTCCATTAAATTCAGGGGAGAACGCAGACATCTCTACAGCCGATTTCTCCAACATTCGGCAACTCGCAGCAAAACAATCTAGGCTAATAAAAGCACTACAGTTAAGAGAAAAAATGTGTATTTTTGATTTTGGGTTGAACTGTCCCTTCAAAAAAATAAAAGACACGTCATGGCCTAAATGACATTTAAAAGTCCTTTCAAAAAGACTGCTTTTATTGTCCGCTGTCACTCATTTAATTTCACTTCCTTTTCCCTCTAATGAATTCCTCCTCCATTAATCATTCATGCTTCTCTGCTCCTTCACAATTGATCTGTCCTCCTATGTTTCCTTTCCCCTTTCATCAAACACATACGTTGTTTCCTTTTTTTTCTCTTTTCATGTGCAGTGCGTCCTCTCACCTTTCATCACTGATGCATGTGCACGGCACCTATTTTACCCCCATTTACACTTTTTCTCCAACCAACAGTTCTCTTTATATGATTTTGGCCTCCTAATCTTGCTGTAACCTCATCCACAGATGTACATCAAATCTGCTCAGTTGTTTAGTCGTGGGGGAGACACAGGAAACCATTGCCTTGATGTTTATCAGGATCTAGAATAGGCCACCAACAAAGTTTTTTCTTTGCGTGCGACGCCAGACAATGAAAACTTTGGTGAAGGTAGTCATAGCAAACTTAATCACCCTGTCATCTCTACTTCTGTGTCTCCCCCTGTCCACCTATCAGATGCTCTGTACCTGGTCTCAGAGAAGCTGGAGGGGCCGTTCAACATGGAACTTGCAGCTGACTCCATCTCCGTGAAAGTGTCGGAGGCCATCATGCACATGCAGGAAAACAGCGTCAGCATCTCCACTAAGGCAAGAAAGAGCGCTCAAGCAGATGATCCTGCATTAAAATGATAAAATGAATATGGATATATCCTTTATTCCATTCCCGGGATTTTGCAGCTGTTCTTCTAGTACAGTGATAGTCAACTTACAGCCATGGGCCAAATCTGGGCCCTCATGGGGTGTCGGGTGGTCCTCTTACCGTTTCCTAAATTCAGAAAAAAAATAAAGTGATTCACATAGGGAATTGTTTTTGTACATGTAAGGTGCCAGAGTGCACAAAACAACATCAAAATAGAGATTATTTATCAAATAGGGTGCCAGTTGAGGATCCCCGACACCTCCCGACAGAAGTCCTAGCCAAGCCCCTAATATCCTTAAATCCTAAAAACGTTCCAAAATCTAATAAAAATCCTAAAATCTGAGAAACATCCTCAAATCCAGAAATGTCCTGAACTCCTAGGAGCATCCTCAAACCTGAGAAATGTCATAAAATATTAGAAACGCCCTAAAATCAGAGAATGGTCCTAAAATCAAAGAAGCATCCTAAAAATCTTTGAAATGTCCTAAAATCCTAGAAACATCTTAAAATCCTAGAAATGTCCTGAATCCTAGACACATACATGGAGTGTGCTGTGACTGGCCCCTGGCCTCCTGTAATTTTGTGGCCCCCAAGAGTGCTCATTAAATTGCTTTGTTGTTATTTACCTCAGGTGTTTCAAGGCTGTGGAAGCCCCAGGCCAGCTCCAGGACGGTCCAAACGCTCACCCAAAGAGTCAGGAGGCAACAGGAGGCCGTTCCGCACGTACAGTCCTGAGGAGAAACCCACCACTGCTGCAGGCACCAACCTGGACCGACTGGTGAGAAAAAAATATACCTTGTGTAAACCGGTTGAGGCAGCTACATACAGTACATATTTTAAATATACTAAATATAGCAGCAAACCATTATTTGCTATGTAAAGATATAGTGGCGTAATGGCATCCTGGGCAGAGAGTAAAGACCTCTGTGTATGTTGTAATCTGAGCTGCTCTGTAGTTTGTTGTGATAAGTTGGTCCAACTGCTGGCTAGCTCATCTCTGCTGCTTTAAACTGCGCTCATATGGCGGTTACCGCTGATATCGAGATAGCGCAGTGGTACAAGCATAACGCTCATCGATGGTTAACACCGTGAGCTCTGTCAGCACGGTTGCTGTTGTTTAGCACCTTTAGCTGCTAGCCTTTCCATCTCTTTTGTCTGCACTCATATGTACACAAAGCTTTGTGGAAACAAGGCGTAAACTCACTCTCTTTTACCCTTTTTACACACTCATGGGCTGGTTTGGCTTAGTTTGCTTTGGCACGACATCACAGCATGGCAGGGATTTTCGTCTCCATGACAACACTGCCAGATTTTTAAATCCTTGCTTAAAACATATTTTTATAGGGAAGTTTTTCATTTTAATGACTGAATAGTACATGTGTGGCATGGAAATTGTGTTTTGTTTCCTTTTGCTTCTCTTCGTGTCGTCTTCATGAATCTACACCTAAATAAGCGGGGAAGGGTGGCAGCTGTTATCTGTGACCAAAACAACGGCGAACTACATATGACTTATGTGGCTGGATTTGAAGAAGGAAGTTTTTACATCTAATTCACAGTAATTATGTTAACAAATGAAACATGTCTTGATTAAAATACAGACTTTGCTTTGTCTGAGTCAAAATGCGTTCAACTCCAAGAGGAGACTGAGTGAAAAGAACAAGACCTATCTCAAGTACTACAACACTACTCACAACACTAATTGTTATGTGCCAGAAAATCAACACAATGAGCTAAAAAATGCTAAAATGTAGTTTAAATCTGAGGGGTACTGCAGTCAGGAGATAATTATCTGCGGATTCATCATATCTGAGCATTTGTTTTCACAATACATTATATACTTTGACCCACTGTTTATATAACAATAGCGATTAGTGCAGCTGCAAGTACTTAAAAATGTTGTTTTGTGCAGGTCATATTATTGGGTTGAGTGTGATCTCAATATATGATGCTGAAACCGTAATAAAGAATGTCAGGAATGTTTGCTCTGTGCATGAGTCAGGATTCAGATATAGCAATTTGAGCAGAAAGCCAAGGCAGGACAAACCACAGTAATATAAGTCTAAGCTTGGTACAAGAAAGTAATAATACAGAGTGCAGCGGTCAGAGCCCAGACAGTCCTCCTGTGACCACAGAGCTGTATTGAAAGATAGAAAAATAAATGAAACCAAGAGCTGAGGAGGGAGGGAGAGGATGGGAGGCATTCATATCTATTTATGAAACATAAAAGACCTATGGTTTGAGAACTGACCCAGAGGCAGTGTCATGTCAGCTTCTGACTTTGGCCAACGTCAGCACTGCAGCTTCAATATGCTTTCTCCAACCAGCCATACCAAACAAGGATACTTTAAAACCAGGTCTGAGTCATATCCAATTTCTTTCCGCCTCCGTGCAGGTTACCGAGCTGAAGGAGCGACTGCGGCCCATGCGTGGCTTCTGGGTGTCCCTCCCACACACCATCTGCAACGATGAGAAGATGGCTGCCGACGTCACTAATGAGGACCGCTGCTGGAACGGGCAGACCCGGGGGAGGTGAGCGAGATCAGAGTGGAGGGGCGGAGGGAGGGGCTCGGTAGAGGTGGAGGAGGAGGAGTGAGTGATGGCGCAGAGGTGGAAGGATGCAACAGATGGAAGTAAGTTAATTTAATTTTGCCACCAACAGCCACCCACATGCTCTCTGCGTGGGTCTGGTTGCTTTTATTAACACAGAGACAGGCAAGTATTTGGGCTAATGTAGAGACACTGCAGGCCTGCGTGTGTGTGGTGAGAGCAAAAACTAGTCTGCATAATGAATCATTTGTGTTTGTGATGTTTTAGCTGCATCAGGAAACAGTTTTATGTAAAATAACAGCCACCTCAGCAGCTTTAACCACAAGGTGGGACTGCAGCCAAACATGTGCTGGTAGAAAATGTTATATTACTATGATTACTCCAATGCTGTATTGATACATAGACAGCAAGTATTGATTTAAAGACACATACATTATTAATATTGCAAATACAAATTAAACTCCTGGTAGCTTATAAAAATGAAATAAGTTGCTTTTTCAGTCCACTAACATTTTGCTGCAATAAATATGATGGAGGTGAGATGAACAGACTGAAAACTTTATCTTATTAAATGAAACAGATAATTTACAGTTGAAAAAGGATATATATATATCTCACACAATATCTCAATATATTTTATCACAATACTCATCATATCACAAATTGCAATAATATTGTAACGTACAGTATTCTGAGGCTTGTGGTGATTCCCACCCCTAATAATTACACTGGCCAAATGGAAAACATATTACACACATTAAAACTATAATATGCTTAAAACATAATTGCATTTAAATGATGTCCTCTTTATTATTTTTATTATTTCAAAAAGTGTATGTATATTTATAAATATATATACACGCACACACACGTATACAGTTTTTTAATAATGTGAACATGTGTGTCTCAGGTACCTGCCAGATGTGACGGGTGACGGGCTGGTCAGCCAGATCAACAACCCCGAGGTGGAAGTGGACATCGCCAGGCCGGATGTGAGGACCAGACAGCTGATCATGGAGCTGAGGGTGGTGACCAACAAACTGAGACAAGCTCAGAGTGGACAGGACATGGACTTCATGGACAGTCAGTCTATCTATTTGTGTACATCCTAAAAAAGAGCATTAAGCATTCATTAGCTATCTGCAATAACACAATGCGCTGAAATACATTTAGTACCCTACTTAGAAGAATACTTCAACGATTTATCAATGAATTACTCACCCTGTGTTGCACTGAACCTTTGTAGAAAACTTTTTCTTGCATCCTTCCAGTGCACAAAGAATCTTGACGGATCAATCGTTTATCCAGTTTTATGCTCAGTATTTCCAAAACAACAACCATTTCCACTATAACATTTACGATTTACAACAAATGAAAGAAAAACTTATAAACGTATGCAGCACCGTCACTGCATGTCTTCTAAAAGTGCTTGTTTTTGCCACTGACAGAGCCTGTTATTAAGAGTAAGATCCTTTTTGTTTTAACCAGAGCCAGATCCCAAATTACCATCACCAAACCCACCAGACTCCATTAAATTATACAGTAATTATAATGTGCATCAGTTGGTGATTGTTAGAGGGAAGGATTGCTGAAAATGATTTTGGGGCTGTTCCTGGTTAAACAAAATGAATCTTATTATTATTAAAAACATGGGGAAAAAAGCAATTAGCAACTTGGCACGAAACGTCCCACAACAAAAAAGACATTAAATGATTAAAAAAATTATTATTAAAAAAAAGATAGGAAAAAAAGACCAGAGACATATTTTTATAATTAGCATAATTATATATTCAAAAATATTTTACAGAAATATTCTAATTTTTAAGCTGTTTTTTTTTCCAGGTAATTCCCTTGTATGTTTGTTGACATTTTTTGTTTGCTTTATTACTTCTGGGTAATTTTATTGTACTTTTTGCTAATTTATTTCAACTTTTTTGGGTAATATCTTTTAAAGTTGCTCCTTGCCATCTGCCGATGTTTTGAAAGAAATCAAGCCAATTTACCCCAGTTTCAAAGGGTTAAGAAACATTTTCAAGAGGATTTTCACATTGTCATATTATTGCCTGTAGGTAAAGGATCTAAATGATTCCACCTTAAGTGTGATTTGTTAGACTTATAACATCATCATTAAATCTTATGTTTTGTTTCTGTTCACACGCATCAATTTTAAAATCTTTTTCCTTGTTCCAGGTGAGGAGGGCAGTGGCTCAGGAGGCGGAGATCAGGGTGAAAGGTACAATGATGACTGGCCCGGCTACGGGCCATACTCTCCGCCCTACAACAAACCACCTCGCAGTAACCCGGCAACCAACCCGGCAAAGCCGCCTCGAGTCCGAGAGAGAAATGGGTCTAAGTGGAACAGAAACAACGGTCATGGACGGGTCAGATCTGCAAGCAGCCAGCTCTCTTTCTCTCTGCTTCCTTTGTTGTCTTTGCCGTTCGTGGTCACTGTGGCCCCCATGTGGAGATAGCTGCTTACTACAGTCTGGAGGTTTTCTGTCATGCCGGAGTCTCAAGCACATTATGAAGAAAGAAAAGTCATTCCATTTGGTTACACCAGCAGAAAAAAAACAAGACAAAAACAGGCTAATTTAGCAATAATCAAAAACCTGTTTAAAGCACAAATAGATAGGTAAAGTGAATATTTTTCCTACAGCCCCAGCCACAAAAAAAGGCACTGTTGTACCAGGCATTGATGATTACAAACAATACTTAATGAGTACTGCCATTTTTTAGTGCCATTCGTTTGATGTATTGGAGTCTGGGTGCTGAATGGTTAATAGAGAAACAAAAAGTACAACAGCAGCAGGTGAATTGGAAGCATGTTTGGGCGATGAAGCTCGTGGTCTCGTGGTTTGCTGGTCTGTGAGAAGGAAATCAGTCGTGCTGGTTAAAAACAGTGTGGTTTCAGTTAGCAGCTGATTCAATCTGTTTGTTTGTTTGTTTGCTGCCTTTCTTGTTAAATTAAGTTAATTAATTTAATTGGTCTTGATTTCAGTTGGGTTGTGGTTAATTTCTCATCTTGTGGCAGTAGTAAGATTTAATTTACTCACTTAATTAAATCTCTGTATTTTGGCTTGGAGATTAAAAAAGTCGATAGTGTGACTCCTGATACCAAACAAGGGACTTACTTTGAATGTACCTGATTAATTTGCGGTTACTTGTGACGACAAGGATTTAATTAATGTAATATATTGATGTTTTTAATTTATTTGTAATATAATATTTCATCGTTTTTATTGTTATGATTTTTAAGGTTGTATGTTTTTATCTTTTAAATTAAGTGTTTGTCTTTAACTTTCTCTGGTGTAAATAAAGAAAATCAAGTTGTATTTGAACCAACAAAAAAACACTTAAAGGTCCGGTGTGTAAGATGTAGTGGCATGATCTAGTGGTGAGATGCAGAACTGAAATTTCTCCCATGTGCAAAGCGTGTGGGAGACCTGCGGTGGCTGTTGCCCTCCATGGAAGCGGATCCGTTCAGTATGTAGATATAAATGGCTCATTTTAAGTTAACGGAAACACAACAATGCTTATTTTCAGGTTATTATACACTAAAGAATACAGTCATGAATATTATATGTCATTTCTACCACTAGATTTCCTTTAAGACCTACACACTAGACCTTTAATTATGGTACAATTTTGGGCCACAAGACTGGCTTTCTAAGCCCTAACCAGAGATCGTTAAGGAGAAGTGTGTGTGTGAATGTGTGTGTTTGTACGATGCTTTCATATCGTCTGTTGTATGATCTGGTTTCAAGGTTCTGAGGTTGTGTCGAAAAGTTGTTGGGACGTTTTTTAATACAGTGTTTTTTTACTTATTTTTCCTAAAAGCAACAAAAGATGACGTAAACAGTGAGCTCATGTTGTGATGTAAAATCGGAACAAATGTTGATGGAATGAACTGAGAGACGATGGCTAATTTTCAAATGCTGAATGTGTTTTGATGACGATCTGCAAAGAATATTCAAGAAGGAAAAACAAAAATTGTGAGGAGTGATCATCCGTGAAAGGAGGGTGAACTTAATGGATTTGTTTGACATTTTGGGAAATGCACTTACTTGCCGAGAGTTAGATCAGAGGATCGATCCCACTTTCATGTATGTATGCTGTGAAGCAGCTGGTTAGCTTAGCAAATCTGTTATTTACGTATAAGTGTTTTTTAAAAAGGCCATAAATCGTGACAAATTGTGGTTTTGCACAGGATTACCTGCTGGACTTTTTCTAGGCTACAAGCAGTTGCCAAGTAACAAGCAGAATTTTCTGGTCTTGAGCTACAAATAGTGCAAAACATTACCTCTATAAAACTGCAGATTTTCATTTTTGTACTCCAATTTTGGTACAAATTAAACAGACAGGATATAACTTTAACTGGTGAGCTTTACAGTTAGCATTAAATATTGTCTGTACTTGCTTAACGGCTCAATAGCTGGCGTACTATCGTACAATATGGGGGATAATTGATTCGTTTCACTGAGGCGTCCACAGTTGCCGGCAATGGGTCAAAATACATTGCGCATGACAATTAAATATGGGGGAGAATTTCAATACAGCTATTATTTAAAGGGTCCTTCATAATCAAATGCTTTCAAAATACAAACGTTTGGCCACCATCCATTCGAGCATACCCAAAATGCACTGTTGGGCCGAGTGCACCCAAGGAGGCTAAAAAGAGCGTACTCAAAGAGCACCTGAGCTGACACACTACTTTAATTTCTAGCACTCTCCAGCATCGCAGCTCCAGTTACATTACACATATGTAATACCCCATAACTCCCACAGGGTCATAGCACGTGTCCCAGCCTCCATTTAACAGCCACGGACAGAATTAGGCGAGATGTACCCGTTTCCAGTTTAATGCTAAACTGAGCAGCTGATAACTCCAGTTCCAACTCTTGGCAGGAATGCAAAAAAGGCGTGTTTCTCAAAATGTTTAACTATTTCTGTACAGATGATGAAAGTCGATTGACAGGATCCTAAAAGAGAGCAGAGACGGAGATGTTGGAAAAAAAAAAAGAATGTATAGATACTGTGAAAAGACACTTTTCTGCTGAATGAGAAAATGTGAAAATCACCTACACTTCTAGTCAAATGGGCTATTGCACCTGTACGATACAAAAATAGAAAAAGGAGGGTTTCATCCTAAAATTCTGCCACAATGATTTACTTACCACTTTTAATCACAGGTAACCTAATTGTTGGAGTTTTTATGTCAAATGCAATTTTGGACTGAAACCCCTCAGAAACAGTAGGGACTTCACCACAAACACAGTATTATCTCGCACAACTACAAATGAAAACACAGTATTTCACAGTATTTCAAAAGCAACAGTGTTGTAATCATATGTGCAGTCAGATTTAAACATGTTGGCTGCAAGATTTCCATTCAATTTCAGGTATATGATTCCTTAGTACGACCCTGTCATCCGTCCCCACCACTCGCACATTCCTTCATGGTGAAAGTATAGCACAACTTTTTTCATGTTGTTGTAACAGTTTTTGGTATCAAATGAGTGATATTTTCTGCTTCATTAAAAAAAACTCATGAAAATTATGGTTTTCCCTTTCATTTTATAAAAATGGCAAAAAAAAGATGCAACTAAAATTTTGAGTGTGTCTGCATTAATTAAGAAATCCTGTATCATCATGTAATTCTGCAGTAGTAATGGATAGTTTTTGGACCAGAATCAGACCGTTTACATTTCGTGTTCATGGCATGCGTCTCATACCCCTGAGGCCCCCGTGGTTTCCTTTTAGCCTTTAAGGTGAGCGTTGTCCTTTTTTAAGATCTCCATCCTTTGAGGGCTTCATTTTCTGAGAGAGGCTCTTGATGCATCCACGCTGACAAGGACAGAAAAAATAAGAGAATCAATACAACATTCACACACACACACTTAATGAGGCACAACATTTAAAAAAAGATAGTAAAACACGGTTTCCGGGCATTTTTCCAATGAATTTTAAAAATGTTTCCATAAAATTTTACCCATTTCCATGACTCCAATGAAGTAGTTAAATAATGAGGCCTATACAACAATCATAGGGTGCAATAATGAGGCTCTCACACAGTGTGTGCTATGCCTCAAAGGTATTGTAGCAATACGACGCAAAACAATGGCTATTCACAAACCATTCTGTTAATTCCAAACTATTTCCAGACATAGAAAAAGGTTTTGTCTAATTTTATAACTCTTCCAGGAGTTTCATGACATGGGAACCATGGTAAAAGTAAATAGTAAATAGTAAAGTAAAGTCATAATGCATCTGTGACAAATGGATCAATACTACGTTTATCTGCATTTTGTTTAACTGCTTTCACATTGTTTGATGTGCAGATTTGTAATTTAGAATATCCTATGCCTTTGAGATGCACTTTTATTATCACACAAAGGTGGAAAATACTGCAGTTGCCCCAAACTCTGAAGAAACAGATGAATATTTGACTTAAAAGTGTCAAGTTCATGAAATGAATGTACTCTTGTCCTGATTTTTTCAATGTTTTGTGATATCACAACTGCAGACTGTAAATCTTTTGGATGCAGAAACCAGACAAATTGTAATCAAAGAAACAGCATATTTACATCGACAACTGGATCAACTTCCAGAAATACGACATTTACTGTTTGGCAGCCCTGAAGAAAACATTGGCATTATACGTTTCTGCAAACCATGAATACATTATATTTGTATATTTCATATGCATGATATGCAGCAGCATGCAGGCCTACGTTTGAGACTGACAAACAACACAACAAGATGTGACTTAGTGAGTAATGCTACATTTCCAGCAGGCTTTTAGGCAACAAACGTGACTGGTTTGTTGGATCCATTGCTCACAAAAAGCGATTTTTTTGGCTGTTTCCTACCTGGATTGTTCACTGGGTAGTTTAAGCCCCAATGTGACCTTTTCCTTACCAAAACTATGTGGTTTTCATGTTAAGTTTCAACATATCTGCTACAAAATGTACAAATGTTGACGTATCCGTGGTTTGTAGAAACGTACAATGCTAATGTTTTCTTTTTTTTTTTTAGTGCCGATTGGGTTGCACTTTGATAAATACAATATAATTAGTCCACAGCTACAGTACTTCACCAAAGTTCTCAAAAAAAAGCACTGTTATAAATTATGTTATGTGCTACCTTCCACAAAAAGAAGACAAGAACTGCCAAAAACAGGAGCAACGCAATGACCGTCAGGAAGATTATCCACCAGGCAACTTTAGCAAAGTATGTGGCTTTTCTTTCGAGGAACACCGTCACTTTTACCTGTGGAGCCAGACATCATAAGAGTGGGTTATTGCGGTACATTAACAGGTGAGTAACTAACTCAGATTTCAGTGTGTGGACTGCAGGATAATAAGAAAACCCGTTTGTAACGTTTGTTACGTCAGTGTGACGATAGACACTGCAATACTAGGTTGAGAATTCTCACCATTATCTAAGCCCAAATGGTGGGTATCTTCTCTAACACAACATATGTAAGTCATGTCACAAAATCAAAAACACTTATGGTTGTACCTTTGTCCCAGGCTTATCCGGTTGAAGTCTAATATTCTCTGGAGAGCTTAAAGTGAGAAAAGCATCCACGACAATGTCCAGGTAGTTCAAAGAGCTGTAATCCTTAGGGGGAGAGGCAAATTACATGAGTGAATGGTGGTGCACTTCAGAACTTCATGTTCTCATATATCAATTAGTTGTTTGGTCTATAAAGTATCAGAAAGTGGTGAAAAATATCATCAAGGGTTACCAAAAGCCCAAGATGACATCCTAAAATGTCTTGTTTCGTTCACAGCCCAAAGATTTTTAGTTTACTGTCATAGAGGCGTAAAGCAACCAGAAAACATTCACATTTAACAAGCTAAAATCTGTGAATTTGGACTTTTCCCCCTTAAAGTAAAATTAAAGTAATTAATTATTTCTTGCAGCTACACTTGCAATAGTTTTGAGTTGGCGAGGCTGACAACAAAGACCCCAAAAAGCTTAAAGTCAGCTGGAATAATTCTTGGAAACAATATCTTAAAACATCAAAACTGAAGCATTGTCCTCACCATTATCCAACAGAGCTCATGCATTTCAAACATATGAGCATTTGGGATTTTACAAAAACATAGGAGTATATTTCAGAGAGGATGCAGAAGACATGCATTTGCCCCCCCCAAAATAACAACAACCATAAAGGAGTAGGGGACTAGCAGACTCTTATACCATAACTTTACACAAAAGGCAAAAAAAAAAAATCACCCAAAAGGAGGAAACTGATTGTTTGACACAAAAGTTTCAAATATAGTGGTTCCCAACTGGTCTAGCCACATGGTTTAGATTTCTCCTTAGTCATCGGTTCAAGGTCCACATTTAAACATAATTACCACTTATTTAAATTTTTTCACAAAATGCAAATGAGACATGGGCTTAGAACACAAGGAAATAAAACTTGTCCACTCGTTATGGACCTACGACCCAAGTTTGGACAACGACCCACCGGTGGGGAACCACTATTCTAACAGACTCCCAACCCCACATTTCATGTGTTTTCCCCATTTTGAAACTAAACTTCTTCCCTTGAACAGAAATAACACACCTCTGTAAGGGTGGTGTTCCTCAGGCGTGCGTGCAGAACTATGAGTTCAGTAATGTTCAAACCCAGCAGAGGGCAGCGTACCTCCACACACTTCAGTCCATCAGCGCAGGTCTGAAAGGAAGGACACACACCTGAGACTGACACGGGACATATGACTGAACTAAGCTCACTAAAGACTAAACTAAAACAAAAACAAGGTGTGAAAAAACAGTTAATTAAAGTAAATAAAAACTAGACTTTAGGGGAAATTTTTAAAAAAATCATATTGTATACTAACTAAATTAGCTTTTTTAAATATACAGAAAATGTTTAGTCTTTGTCAATTTGGTCAAGTTTGTCAACACAGCAAGCATGAGCAGGTACTGTGTTTAAGAGAGTGGGGTGTCTACATGACTGTGAGTCAATTTCATCACACAGTGTTGTGTTTGTATTGTAATACATAATCTGAATTTTTAAAATCTTGCTGCTGTCAAATATTCTTCTTATTATATTTAAAGATTTTATTTTTGGGGTTTTGCTTTTGTTATATAGGACAGATTAAGCATGAAAGGAAGAGAGAAAGAGGGACATGATGCAATAATTGATGGAGAAGGGGTGGGATTTAATAAGTTTTTAATTCCCACCCCTTCTCCATCAATTATTGAAAAATGAAATGCTTCGCTTCCATTTTATACAAAAAAGAAATTTCTATGCAATATTCTATGTGCAACATAATAATAATAATTTCATACCAAGGTTTTGTATTTCCTTCTTTTTAGAAGAAAGTCCAACCCAGCAGTAGAAAGCGCTTCATGTTCAGCTTCACGTCGTCGCCTTGAGGGGTTGTGCCAACCCTCGATAGCAAACATCATCAGGTCAGAGGTGTTTATTGTTAGAGGCATGGATTACATTTTGAATAATAAAATAAAAAAGGTAGAGGTGTTTATTACCTTGACATGTTTCAGTGGATCGACCTCGTTCACAGGCGAGCAGGGGACCGACTGCACACCCTCACTGCCGATATGAGTCAAATACAGAAGCCCTTTTCCTACAGAGTTCTCCTTCGGCCAGAAGATGTTCAGCGATGCATTGGCCAAAGATTTCAGCGGTCGGCCCAAATTTGTTATCTGAAAAAAAAAAGAAAAAAAAAAGACATTGGAACAGTTTTCTTTGCCCAGTTTAGGTGGGAAATAAGCTATTGAGGAATTTACAGTAAGATGACAATAAAGTAGAGCTCACCCTAAATTCATACTGAACTGGAATTCCAATTTCATCGAATGAGTTTATGGTGCTCTCAACTCTCAAGTTTTCCCCGAGTGACACTTGAGAGGGCCTGGCGAGACTGAAAAACAAAAATAGACTTGTCAACATTTGTTGATCATTTCAAAATATTTAAAAAAAATGTCAAGCCACAGTTTAATAGCTGTCTTTTCTTTCTTTCTTTCTGCTTCTATTTTTTTTTTTACTAAATGTTTATTCATACTTGTGAACATTTGAATTATAGACAGCTACTTTGTCAGGAAACAGTTCAGCAAAAAATGATAAAAACAAATAATGGCGTCATGTACACATTTAAAGAGGAATCTCCAAAGAATTACATCAATTAAATAGAAATAAAATAAAGATGACTTTGAAAAAACAGATGTTATGTTTGGGCTAATTTACAGTTAAATCAGTACAGTGCTGTATCAAATCTAAAATAAATAATTGCAGGAGCCCATTAGTTTAAAAACGATTCTGTCTTTAAAAAGAGTTTTGCTGTTACTGTTTTTCCACTTTTATTAACCAGTCTTGCTGTTGATGTAAGGTTGGTGGTAGTAGTGTGAGCCAAGATAAAATCATATTTTTTTTCATGTAAACCTTTTCGTTTCCATAGCTCCATCAGGGATTGCTCCTATAATTTAATACAGCAGGTCTTGTGATAAAACAGTGTTCAAAATGATAATTCTGCAAAAAAATATCAATTTCAATGAAAAAAACAAACAAACACAGAAAAACAGGCATAATCCACTTAAAACAGCAAATACAAAAAGTATTAAATAATTTATATTTGTGCTAAAATGACAAAACTATATATATGTTTAAAAAAATCAATCTAATAAAATATCACAATTTAAAAAAACATAAAAACAATCCATGCTTACCCATATACCTGCAAATCCAGCCAAAAAAACACTTTGGCTAACGCCTCAACTGGTTATATATTCTGCACACTCGTCCTGCATCACAGGAATAACACCAACATTTATTCATAATCACATACAGATACAGCATGCTAATAAAAAACTGATTAACCGACTTACGTTTTCAGTTGCACGGACACATTGATGTTTTCGGTGCTCAGCATGATCTTGGATGTTGAGAGTATGACATAAAAAGTAACCTGAAGGGAATAATGCAGCTTTAACACAAAACATGCACACAGTAATACACAATAGGGATGCTGCAACATACAGGCAATGACAATAACAGTGATCTAAAAAAGAATCATAGATGTCATGTTGATACTACACCTTATATAGTATCATGTAAATAATCCAGAACCTCTTTAATAACTTAAGGTTCTTTCCGTTCTTGCTTTGCCTCCCTCCTCCAACGCTACCTGGTGGCCTTTTCACTATCTATTCATTGCAAATGCTCTTTGTACACAGTTATGATTGATGATTTTCACAGTAATTAATTTGCCAAAAAAGGAGAAGAAATCCAAAATATATAAAGAAAAAAAATTTAAGTTGATTGGTAGCATTTTCTTTCTTTCAAAATAGATACTGCAATAACATTATGAGTTGAACTCTTTTTGCCATGACAACAGTGTAGTGAAACGCACACGTGGAGGAATCTGGGCGGTGTAACTCACCTCAGCATCTCTTCGGAGAGGATTTCCCAGTTCACAGTTTATTAATGTTCCATTTTTGTTGGCTGTACAACTCACTTGTGTTTCCTGCAGACAAATGCATGCAAAGAGCAAGGAAATATGTCTATTAGTATTAGGGTAATCCCAGTACTGGAATGTAACTAAAGTACAGTTTACTAAGTAAAGTTTACTTAACTGCTGTACAATTTTGTTACACTTGAACTTTAACCAAATATTTTCATTTTCTGCTACTTTAGATTCTAGTCCATGACAATTCAGAGGCAAATATTGTACTTAATACTCCCTTACATTAATTAGTAGTTTAATACGGAGCCCTACGGAGCTCCTCTGGTGACATTTGATAAAATTAATAATCAATTATTAAAAAGACAAAAAAATCTGATTAACAAAGAGAGCTGTGACACTGTTGACACAAAAAAAAATTACCAACTTTTTGTGTGTCAACAGTGTCACAGCTCACTTAGTGGATTTAGATTCATAATGCAAGATATAATCAATAGATATGTTATGATGAATTATTATCAGTTAAGATGAGACCCCAGGTGATCCCCAGGGGTAAATTCATCAGCGGAACAGCAGTATATAAAGAAATTAAAAATAAGCTCCACCTTTACCAGCTGCAACATTCAAGTGACGAGCATATTAATGCATCAATAATTATAATCCAATTACGTCAACTATTCTGAAAGGGGACCCTGCAGAGTACTTTTACTTTTTGTACTTTGAGTATATCTTAATGATATAACGATATAACAATTGTGTACTTTTCAATGCAGAACTTTTACTTGTAAAGGGAGTATTTGTAAATATTAGATATCTAGATATTTTTTACTTTAACTCAAGTAAAAGGGCTTCTTCCATGACTGGATAATAATTAAAAAACAAACAAAACATCCTACAATTTTCATACATATTTCACAGTAAAGCCAATAATGTTAAAACGTAAAGGTCTTTCCTATCACAGATCATTTTCCTTATTGGCTGATATTCCATATTTATACTTCACACACTTACAATTTACAGCACACATTAAAACTTACCACAATTGTACCTTTAGGTCAGTATAAAACTCTGATTGCAAACTACTCTCCTCTTTAATGTAACTGTTTCTAACTGTTCTGTTGTTTGGTTTCTCATTAATTCATCTCTCTGTTTAATTTTATTTAAACTGTAATCTCAATGATTCCCTTAGGTTTAAATTAAGTTTGAATGAATATGGCACAGACCATCAGAATGTGTTGGTATGTTGATGTTTTTTTTATCTGTTTGTATTGTCTATTGTTATATAATGTTTTTTTAATCATGTGTGGTAAGTATTTTTTAGTGTGAGGTATTTGTTGTGATTGTACCTGCCCAGGGACTGCAGATGTAAACTAGCTAACAGTTAAATCTGGCATCTTTTCTCTTTTTGAGATGAATGTTTTTTTTATGTATGGCCCTTGATTATATAAAGACATGAAAAACAAAATAAAATAAAATACAAAATAAAGATACAAATAAAATAAAAACATTTAAAAAAATATTTTTTTATTACAATTCTTTCACCACAGGGTATTTGTATACTTACTGAAGCTTCACTGTAGACAATGGAGACGAAATCAAGCGTCTCTGGGAGGCTGATGATGGATTGACTCTGGTGTGCATCATCCCCATCCCTGTTAGTCACAGTAATCTCCAGAGCTACGTCTTCAACAGACGGAGTGATGACCGCAACACCATCGTCTCTATGGACGGGACACGACATGGCATGAGTCTGCAGTTTGTTTGGAGGGAGTTAGTTCTGATTACATATAGTGCTTAGTTTTTGAGTTTAATTTGTTTTCTTACTTGGCCAGTGGTTTGAAAACATCTTGATTATTTTGTCTTTCTCTGGAGCAGAACTTGTACTGTAGCTGTAGGTTACTTTGGCAAATGTTGTCCCTGCCACAACCCTTGTTAATTAAGATAATCTGTGAGAAAAACAAACAAAGCAGAAATGAACATTTTTGTACTTTTAAAATCTAAGACTGGTTATTAATACAATTCTCTCACACAAAATTTACAAATTTCTAAAGACAAACAGGTAAACAGACATATACATGCGCATCTCAAATAAAAAAATATTGTGAAAAAGTTCATTTTTTTCATACTTTAATTCAAAAAGGTAAACTTTCATATGTTGTTTATTCATTACACGTACATTTAAATATTTCAAGCCTTTTTTGTTTTCATTTTGATGATTTTTGCTTATTACTCATCAATATCAGAAATCTAGTGTCTCAAATTATTAGAATATTTCCTAAGATAATTCAATAAGTTATTTACAATACAGAAATGTCCAGCTTCTGAAAAATATGTTAATTTATACACTCAATACTTGGTGGGGCTCCTTTGCTATAAATTACTGCATCAATGTGGCGTGGCATGGAGGTGATCAACCTGTGGCACTGCTGAGGTGTTAATGGCGCCCAGGTTGCATTGATAGCAGCCTTAAGCTCATCTATATTTTCAGGTGGTTTTTTTTCTACATTCTTTTACATTTTTCTAGCTGTAAACTATAATCATCAAAATCAAAATAGAAAAATGCTTAAAAAGTTTTAGTTCATGTAATGAGTGTAGAATATATTAAATTTTTTCTTTCTTAAATAACTGACTCAACACAATATTCACAACACAATATTCTAATTTTTTGAGATGCACCAGCAGACATACACTCGTACCTCTGAGACAGTGCTCTTTTGCTGATAGAGGTTGAGGACAGGTGTAAGGTCGGGCAGACCTGCACTCGTCCTGGTTGTCTGACTGGAGTTTGACAGAGAGACGGTGACGGAGACGGGGATACTGTGCAGCTTGTCCTTGATGCCACGCTGCAACACAAGAGTTATAGTTTGGTTTAGCGCATACATAATCTGGTATTTGATTGGTCTGTTTGAAAGGGACTTTGCAGCTGAAGAAAAGCACCAGAAGTCGTATTCGGGTGTCAGTACAGATTTCCGTCTTCTGTCCAGGCAGCTTCAAGTTTCCTTGAGGTGAACCCAGAAAATTTACTCTGGGAGGAAGTCTCGCTTTTCTCCTCTCAGCATCGGCCTCAAAAGCGTAGTCGAGGGCTGAGAAAGAAACATAATATTATAACAACTGATATTTATACTGATACATGTACCCACTGCTGCTATTACTGCAGCAAACACTGCAACTGCTACGACTTTATTTATGGCAGCTGCTATCAAAATGATTGCTGCTACTTCAACATATGTCAGTAATAGCAGGCTACTAATAACTCTTATGTAAGACAAAAAAATAATGCACTGCAGGTAACAAAGGAGGTCTGCTCACTGCAGGCTCCAAATAAATAGTTTTTTTTTTCTATTAAAGGCAACGCTTTGATGTACAAGATTTTCCTCGTGTCTTTTTCATGTTTGCCAGGTTTCGCTTTCACACTTGATGTTAGGAAGATTTTGTACAAAATTAAGTAATAAGGACTTTATTAATGGCGTTTTAATAAGATAAATTAACTATTTATTACAATTTGCAGACCTCCTTTGTTTTCCATAAAAACATTAAATGCCATATGCAACACCATATAAGAGGTGAACAACCTTATATTCAGCGTGAAGAATATTGAACTGACAATAAGGAAACTTACACAGTTTGGGGTTAAACGATGCTGGATGTGCCGTGTAGGTAAAACATGCCCGAACTGCAAAATAACTTAACGCATGTTTGTGCAAAGACACATTGGATCAATAGTCACTATGTTAACAGTTATATCACTTTGACATATACTGTATGTTTTCTAGCATCTTACCACGTAAGTTTTGTACATTGTTCTTTTGTGATGTCTATTTCATTTGGTGTTACCCGCAGAGAGCTGCTGACGCTGACCACTGGCCTCGCTCTGAAACAGAGACAACAAAAATGACAGGTTCAATCAGTTCGCTGGTTTGACATTTGTTATGAGCAGACAATGGTTGTTAGAAATATTAAGAACAATCAGAAGTGTGTTGTTTTGGCTCTTTTACAGCACAGTGAAACTAAAGTTTAACACCATGCAGTGTGTGAATATTAGATTAGATAGAATATTCCCTAATATGGTGCGTCTAATAACAGGTGCCTTCAAAGAAAGTGGCCTAATCTACATGAATCATTTTAAACACACAAAAACAAGTAAATATTGGGAGAAGGTTGAAGCAAAAGATGTCCTAAACAAATCTGAACATGCAAGAAACAAGAAAAGACAAAAAGGATGAAAAACTGAATATAGAAAATTGTATTTTAAACTGTAAGTCTGTTCTGGATGTGTTAAAAATCAAGAGTTTTCATCTTAAATCAATATATAAAGCTCCGAAAAATTTGTTTTCTATATTGGGTTGTATGCTTTACATTATTTGTTATTTATCACCAACATACATACTGGCTTTATGAAAAACATTTTTGATTGTAATAGGTTACTGCCGTACTGAAAAAAAAACATTTTGTTCTTTAAACTTACCTGTAAACAAAGACAGAATCAGACAAAGATCCCACAGCCAGATCAGGGTACTGATTGTCATCCACATCCAAGTTTCCAGACAGAGAATATCCAAACAGAGTAGCTTTCTCAGGTGAAAGAACCTGAAAAACTCAAAATATTGGAACGTAATTTCAAAGTCTGTTTTTACTGCCTAAATATTTCCAACAGAGCTCTGAACAGGTGCTCTTTTCATAAAATCTCACCTGTGCAGGCTCTTTGTTGATTCCCTCTGATGAGCCGTAGTAAAGGTAGACTCGACCAGAATCTTCATATGGCGCCCCCACAGCAATATCTGTCAAAGATTAACATGATGGTAAGTACGAAGACAAAGATAGTACAGGTATCTTGAAATTAAGTCCAAACTTAAGTCAAAAATGCTTTTCTTGGGTGAAAACGTTTTTCCATATCTTAAAGTATATTTATCATTTGTGGGTTCTGCCCTTATTTTACTCAAGATAATTTTAGGCTTTAGAGAGACAGTTAATCCCAAAATCAAAAATACATATTTTCCCTCTTTCCTGTAGCGCTCTTTAGTCATCTAGGTTGTTTTGGTGTGAGTTGAAGAAACAGTTGAAGTAACCGTGCCTCTGCAAGTAACTCACCTGGCATCCCTGAGCTAGCTAACGTCATAACTCAACCAAGGGAGATGCCACTATTGTCGCCACTATTTTACTCGTCGAGTTGTTTCAAACAGAAGCCTCTTGTCTATGAGTTGATGCACGCTTCCTTCTGCACGGGGATATGGTTGGCAGGTGCAGTTCGATGAAAAGAAAATAGTTCCCTCATAAAACTGCTCACAACAAGGTCTGTGAATTATCTTGAGTAACGAGGTCATCATTTTTTAAAAAGAGACAATTCTGTTGAGTTTTTCAAATGTACTTTTTTGGCACTTTGAGCACCACAAGCCGGGTGCCATCTAATTTTATTGTGTTTGAGAAAAGGCAGACATCTCAATGGGGGATATCTTTAACACTCGACATCTCACACCAAAACAATCTAGACTGATGAATTTTGCTACAGATAATAGGGAAATGTGTTTTTTGATTTTGGGGTAAAATTTCTCTCTGATGTGAAACTTTTGAAAGATGGAATACGATATAAGTTATCTTACAAATAAAAAGTCCAGTTCAAACATTCATTTGCTCATCACAGTACACTCAAGTCTTTTTTTTTATTTCTACTGGTATGACCAGCAATTTGTGGTTGATAATGTCAGCAAACTTAAGATGAATAATTCTGTGTTTTAATATTCATCAGATTTCCTGTAATCACAAGTTTGGCCAAAGAGGCAGCTGTTTAACCAAAGATATTTAACGTTTACCAATATCTGCTATACAAAGTAAGAACTGAGTTTTCAAATTAGAATAGGCGTAATTTCTTACTTTGTCAGTTTAGTCAGTTCAGGATGTATTTTATATGAAAATGACAGTACCCCCATAACCATCTTGATTGATATCGCCAACGTTTTCCACTGCAAGGCCAAACATGGAGTCTGTCTGTCCAAGCAGTTGGATGGGATCAATCTTCTCCCAGTTTTTTCCTTTGTCATTGATATAAATGTAGACTGCTCCTCCAATCAAACCATCTTTAACAAAGAACTGCGGTGCTCCTACAGCGAGGTCCTCCCACCTGCACAAACCACAAGAACAAAAGACAGGAACTCTTTCAGCAGTCTCATCATAAAGATAATAGACAGGAAGACATGTTTGTTTTAGATAGATATGAACTGCGTACAAAGGATTCTTTGGCATAGATGTGGTTTATTACAATGTACTCAAGAGGAATGAATAACATTACTAGAAATATGTTTAATCTATAATTTTATAACCTGACTAGTATAATGGCATAAACTATAAAACCACTATTAGATATTTAGAGTGGGAAAAAGAATTACAATTTGCTCGAGCATGTTGATAAAATAAAGCTCATAGTGTCCAAAATTGAAAGTGTGTATTCTCTGGAAGACATAAATGCGGTCAACAAATTTCATGGAAATATGCTCATAATATTTTGATTTTTCTCGTAACTGGATTTTTCTCGTCCTGGATACAGATGCAGCCATCTTGTGCTGGTGATGTAATTTGGAGCCCGAGTCTGTGAGTTCCGGCCATCCGAATAATGAGAGAGCAGTGCCATTGATCTCGTGAACACCGATTGGCACCCACAGTTGCCAATCATGACTTAACACCCCGTTCTCATACCTACAGATACCTAATTGAAGCCACACTTAAATAAACATGGTTTCAACAAACAGAAAGGTGATAAAAACTACTTACAATGAAAGAAACCATCTTTGGGGAAAAATGTTTTTGATGTTTTTGGCATGTACCTTTGCCCATGGCCCATCAGCTAACATGCAGGAGTTTATGACCTATGCTGCAGCCGGCCACCAGGGGGCAATAAGAGATGTTTTGGCTTCACGGGGACCATTGGGGACCATTATTATTATAGTCTATAACTGTGCTAGATTGACGGTTATGGTGTCACCAAAACCTGTTAAATCTGTAGTAAGTTTTGACTTTTAACCAGAATGTTGTAAAGGGCAAATGCTGGTGCATACACAGTATTGATGAGAGTAAATAAATCATGATTTAACATTCTCTGGTAACCAAGAATATATATAAAAAAGTCAGTCCAGACAGATGTTAGGATGAGATTTTACTTCAAAACAAAGTTTACGATTGATGGACTGATCAATATAGATCTTTTCACTGAAATTGCATCGCTTGGCAACAGCTTGGGTCCATGTTTACTTCCTGACAGCTGATGTGGTTTAAACAGTCCAACTGTCCTGGGGTGGCCAGTGGTTCAGTGGATAGAACAGGCGCCCTGTGTATGAAGGGAGTGTCCTTGCTGCAGCAGCCGCGGGTTCGACTACGGCTTTTGGCCCTTTGCTGCATGTCGTCCTCTCTCTTTCCCCCTTTCACACTAACACTCTGTCCTATCCAATGAAGGCTAAAATGCCAAAAAAGAATAATCTTTAACAGTCTAACTGTCCAAAGAGTGGTACACATTCAGGCCCCGAAAAAATCAAATATTCAAGCACTTGAGTATAATTCTAAAGTAAAGTTACCCATCACCATTGAGATCCACCACTGCCAAATCGTAGCCAAATGAGGACGCCAGGCCCGGACCAGAGAGGACCAACTCCACCGACAAACTTCTCTTTAACACAGGGTCTGCCTTCAGAAATGCCACCTGCCCGCTGTAATTTCCTCTGGGCGCTCCTGAGACGATGGTCAGCTCACCCCGTCTGATGAGGGCCATACCAGAGTCAATGGAGAATCCTGGAGGACAGAGTATAAAAATGTTTATAGGGGAGTAATAGAAATAAAAACAGACTTTTAGGATTTCTCAAAATACTCAAAAAGAGCATTATTGCTAATGAAAATCACATCTTTATTAAAGTTTTTGATTAACCATTAGATACATGGAAAATAAAGACCTAACATGACATTATCAAATTGACAGAAACTGACCCAGGTAGCTGTCACTCTGTAAAGGAATGAGTTTCGTGTTAAATTGGTTGAAATCCCCAGTCTCACGAGAGTCTGCACTGAAGATTTTCTGATTGTCCAAAGCCTCCATTTGTACGATTCCTTGAAACAGTGAGAAAATACAGAAAAACAAAACTTAAAGGTCCAGTGTATGGGATTTAGTGGCATCTAGCGATGAGTTTGCAGTACTGGAACTTTTTTCCAAGTACCAAGCATGTACGAGAACTATGGATGCAAACAAGAAAATGCAAATGGCACTATCTAGAGCCAGTGTTTGAGTCGTCCTTTCTGGGCTACTGGAAATAACATGGTGAACTCTGTGGAAGGGGACACACTCCATATTTATATATAAATAGCTCATCCTAACTTACAAAAAGACAATTCTTATTTTCAGGTGATTATACAATAACAAACTTGTGTTGCATCAAATGGAAAACCTTTGTTCAGGGAAATATGCAAGATTTTAATGTATGTTTTAGCATGTATGTTGTAAAGCTTGTGTGCTGAAACAACCAAAAATTATGATAATAATTTTTGTTTTTTTAACAAAAAAAGTGCACCCAGTGTACCCAGCTCTTCTAGGAAATTTTTTTTCGCCATTTAAAGAATGAAAGTATGTATTTGTCTCCCATCTTTTAAGATTTTTATATATATATAGGGGGAACACTTTGACTTTGACTGGAAGCTATTAAAATTAAAGTACTATACTAAGTATTAAGTACTGTTGGTTGTTTTTTATGCATGGGGACCAGCTGTATCCTTTTGGAGTTATTGTTAAAAAGCATTTGTGCATCAATTGTATGAAACTAAAAATTATTTTAAGCCTTATATATGTTGATGTTTCTTACATGCAATAAAAGATGTAGAAAAAGAGGTCTTAAGATGATTTACAATCTCTTTGTAATGACTAAGCATATACTGTGCGTGTTTATTAATGTTGGCTGACGACACAAACACTTGGAGGTGCGGCCCCAAGTTTTATTTACCTTTCCAATAGTATGCTCCAGGTGCTCCAAATAACAGAGACGTGTTGTCCTTTGCAAAAGACGCTCCATGACCCTGTTGGCAGTATGCAAACCACTCATGGTCCAGTCGACGCTTGGTAAGATGCCTAGTGCCACAAACCACCCTTCTCCACGTCCTCTCTTCCTCTCCGACCTGCAGGTTATCTCCTAAGAGGTAACACTGACCCGTCACCAACTGAGGAGTGTATGGGCCCGGGCTCGGGTTCCACTGCTGGTATCGATGAGCACAAGACTACAAGAGAAAGATGAGGAAATTATAGTGTACTCTTAAAATAAATAAATAAATAAATGTGAAGAGTTTTGTTTACCATAACATTTTTACCAGGACCTTGGCTCGTCACTCTGACTCCCATCCACTGGTTGTTTATGCCGTTACTATCCAGGAACTCTATAAGGATAAACAAGTTGGGTTCACTGAGCACCTGCAATGTCTGTATAATTACATTCTTTACTTAGATCTTTAACTCAAGAAAAAGTACCAATATTATCATGTAAAAATACTCCATTTCAAGTAAAGGTCTGCATTCTCTAACTTCAATTCATGAAGAATATTCGCCTTTTTGGATGCTCTGTTCACCACTGAGCGAAGAAAACAAAGTATCATTCACAAATTCAAGGTAAAATGAGGTGAATAATTACAAATGGATTTTTCTGCAGGTGAAGTTTTGCTTTAAGTAAAGTCTTTATAAAATGTAGAAGTACTTCTGCATTTAAAGAGCCGCTGTGACTCATTTATCATTATATATTGTATTGGGGTTATTAGTACTGATGCATGATATAAATATTTCAGCAGCATTTTTACTTATGTAGCTGCTCAAAGTGTAGACTATTTTAGCTACTTTATACATACTTCAGTTCACTGGTTACCGACAAAGTGCTGGCATGATAAATCTGAGGGGTTGGGAGACCATTAATGAGATCATGAACAATAAAAAAAAAGGGCACTGCTAGAGAAAGAAACAGTAATTCAAATACAAGGATGTGAGAGTGGAAATTGCTGTTTGAGAAATCTGTTTACAAGTAACAGACACAAGAGACCTGCACTAATCTTAATCTGAAGTAAGCAGCTGTGAAATAAATGTAGTACTGACCACAATATATCCCTCTGAAATGTAATGTAGTGGAATTAGAAAGTAGCATGAATATACTCCAGTGAAGGACGACGATGTATTAATACATTACTTCACATTAAAACACACAAAAATGAGTCATAGACTTTCAGATAAAATAGGCAAACATACCGTCATCATTGAACTCAATGGGCTGGCAGCGCTCCAATGTTTTAGTGAGATCACACTGGTAAACAAGGCCTGTAACATTCACTTGGTTCTGGTGTTTTGCTCGCGGAGCTCCAACCAGCAATCTGGAGAAAAATACCTCAGCAGGTAAGACACAGAATTTAATTTACTCAAACTTAATCCAATAATACTAATTTTCACTCACAGGTTCTTTTTGGTCGGGTTCAGCTGCTGGTGGAAGGCGACTGAAAATCCAAACAGGCTTCCTTGATCTCCGTTTCCCTGCAGCACATGAGCGGTGTCCAGATTAAAAGCTACAACATTAAAAGTCTGCAGGTGCCAGAAACACAACAGGTTTATCACGTGCCAATGTTTTGCCATGATTTGAATTAAAATGTGCAATGTGTCCTTGTTCATGCGGTGGCTGCGCTCTCTAAGAGCAGAGTGGCTGTAAACGCTTACAGAAAAGGGATTGGCCTTAGCAGGTGCTAACTGGCACGCTGTAGACAGACAAACAGGGTGTGGTGGCAAGAAATTTATCTTCATTGTAACAACTCTGCACTGTGCACATGTATGAATTGATAACTTTAGTTAATATTAACCAACTTCTGCTTTGATGAAAGCCAAACGTGAGACCCACCTTCTGAGCAAAAGTCTTCTCTGCTGGCAGAGTGCTGATCAGAGCTGAGTATTTATAAAAGTAAAAAATGAGGTTGTTGTATGGCTTTTACTGGTTTTATGAAAATCATGTTCACAAATAGAGTACAAATAGATACAAGAGTCAGCATGCACCTGGCTGAATGCACTGAGAACTTTCACTTGTTATTGTACTCAAGATTCTCTCTAAAATAAATAGAAATGAAGGTCAAAGTAAAACTGAAATTTTTCACACAGCACATCCTGAAATGTGACTTTTTTTTTCTTTTTCCAGAAGATCAGTGCAGCCATGAGAAATTGAAGGTGTATGTGTCAACAGGTGGCACCAGAGTGCTTATTATTTAATATCTGAAAGTGACCAACCAAATACAGAAATTATCAGTAATATTATTCATCTGTTTTTGTTGTAGTAGAAATAGTGGTATTTTTAATATCTGTAGCAGCAGTTGTTGCGGTTTTACAGTTGTGATACTGTGCAATTTAAACATTAAAAAGTTACTTCAAACAACAATTACTTTAGAATCAATTACACAGCGACCAGCACATGATATTTATAACAAAACTAAAAGATTCAAGCTTATTTTTAGTTTGTAAAGAAACAGGTTCAGGGGAATCAGTGGGCTTAGAGTCATGACACATGCTGAGGCGGTGATGGTGTGAGTTTGGCTACACTTTCTGCTGCATCGCATCCACTCTGTTCGACTTCCTGTTGCTCTGTGATGGATGTTTAAAAGAAAGAAAAGGACAGGACGAATGGTTACAACGGAATTTAATACCTGGTGTGAACTGATCCAGAGTTTTTGTGACTTATCTACGTAAAACAGGTTAATGTAATGTACATGAGATGTTTTTGGTTGATGCTTTCACACAGTGACAAACAAATGATCAATGGATCATGCAGCAGCGTGGTCGTGTGGTCAGAATGAAGTGTGAATCCTCACGGGCATTTTTTTTCTTGTCTAGCTTGGCAGCAGCAACCCTTCAAAGCTTTTCACATGTAACAAAGCAAGTGGAATTAAAACTATTATTTTTTGACATGAACAGCTTACAGGAAAAGACCTGCACACATACGTGCATGCATGCACATGCACGCGCGCACACGCGCACACGCACACACACACACACACACCTGGGCAGTGATACCACAGAGTGTTTCCACTGCAGTGTTAAGGGGATGTGGTTTTCTTCTTTAGTTGTTGAGCAAAGGGAGAGTGCTGCTCAGTCACTGGTCCAACCTACGATGTTGACAGCTGCTGAACTTCTGTTCTCATACATCTTCTACTCACACCTGTTGGCTCTATCTTTACTCCAGCCTCCTTTTTTATCTGCAAAAATGACACCTCCAGGTCAAACTAATTTTGCTTGACATTTTGGGAACTAGCTTATTTGCACTTAAAAAATATCCACTGATGTAAAGATGTCTCTTTTACAAGGTAAAATCTATGGGAAAATGTCTTTTGGGCCCAGTGGGATCAGGTTACAGACCTGAAAGTTGTCATGAGGGTCTGGCAAAGACACCAAGATGCTGAAGATGGTAGGACATTGCAAGTCAAAGCAGACTGGGCTTTTTTCTTTTTTATGGGGGAAAAGTAAGCAAAGTATGAAGAAAACGAAGTTTGTTTTTTTTTAAATTAATGCATGTAAACATGTTCTAGTAGACACCTCAAATACAAGAATAAACTTGAAGATGAGCACAATAAATTCTCTATCATGTACAAAAAAATACATCAATTCTTGCACACACTCATGGAAAAGTAGGTACTTTCCGGCTTTTATGAGGGCTGGGACTCAATATTTGATGTTTATGAAACTTACTTTCTTGTCACAATCTAAAGTTACTCAGTTCGACCAAATGTCTGGTTTGATCGGTTTGAAGATTAGTTTTTCATGCCCAACACCCACCACTTGAAACCGTCCAGTATTCAGTTTGGGTGGTGGTGTTGCTGGTTTTGTCCCCTCTTTTATCTGCTTAACCAAACAAGACATACATCTGGTGGTGTGAAAACATGATGCTGAGTTAGACAGCAAATATCATGGTTTGATCCCCCACTAACATCAAGTTCAGTTGTTGCTACTTAATTATGTGAAATTCTGGTGAAACGCTGATGTCTTTAAATCCCCACAGAATTTGGATTTTACCTCCAATTTTGGACTTTGATCGGACAAACCGTAAATGTTACAAAACATATCATAAAACATTTTGTGATGCTGAACCTGTTTAAGTGATCTTATAAAATAGGTTGTAAAATGTTATACAATGAAAACAACTGTGGTTGCATGGGATTGATTGGTTATTTTTTAGACATTTGATTCAACTAAATTAGTGCACATCCAGGAAGGCAGAAGCCCAAACTATCACGCTATCTGTTTTTGCTAAATTTAGCCTGCGGAGGCTTTTTGTCCCCCTAGCTACATATCCTGTTGATGCCCAAAGTCGTAAGTATATTCGGAGTAAACGTGCTCGGTGGTCTGTCAAAGCAGAGAAATGGCCAGCCACAGCCTTCATCTCACAGCTCAGCTGCTGCATGTGGTTTCGCTTGTTTTTTCACAAGCACTGACGTGCAAATACCACAGAACAGACCTGTTGATTCAAACACACTTTTTTTTTTACATGAAATATCTATAGTTAGAATTTCAGAAGCTATTTACAAGACTCTTTTGACTGAACCAAAAATTAAAATTAAAAATTAAAAAAATTAAAAGCTGCAGTATTTTTGGACCTATAGGAAGTTGCTAATCTCTCATGTGAAATAAGAATAAATCACATGTGCTTGTTGACCCGATGACTTCATATAGCTACTTCACACATGAGGTACAGCAGGATGAAATAAACCAGGTTTGACATTTTATGTTAATTTAAATGTCTTCCAAGGATACTGTGCTGTTTGCTCTTTCATTGTACACTTGTATCTAAAGTACCTCTCAAACACAAATAGAGTGGTGAAGGAATGACGTATTTATGGCCAACTAGGAAGTTGGCATTGCACTGGTTCCCTCTACAAAAACCTTATGGGAAATTTTGAATGGGATTTTCGGTTATCGCCAAAAATATGCTCTGTGACAAACACAAGTTTATGAGACGTTTTGTTCAGCATGATAATCTTCACAGATGAACAATACTTTTGTGTGTTTTGAAGAGTAAATTAAATCACCAGAAGCAAAAAGCTGTTGTTAGGCTATGCATGAACTACATAGCGGTCGCACGTATTAAACGTCACCACTATAAACACTGTAAAAACACGTTAAAACATGATCGAAAAATATCATAAACAGATAAATGTACAAGTTCCAGTGCGACTCTGTGAAGCTGTAACTTTAAGGCAGGCCCAGTACTACGTATTCCTCAAGTTCTGCGTCACACAACCATTAAAATGATATTTCAGACTTTGTGACATAGGACTGTATGGACTACTGATCCACAGAAAGTATATTATATACAGTAAATGTCAGTCCGCACACCCCCAGTTTGGAGAAGCAGGCTGGTGCCCAAAACTAAGCAATTGACAGCTATGATGGAGTCAGCAATAAAACGTATTTTAGTCACCAAAAAATATCAATAATCATTTAAGTGTATGCCATATTAAGATTATTTTCACTGCTTTACCTTAATATCAGACAGCGATTTCTGGCGAGATGTGACTTTTTTTAGGCGGCTAAAGTATGTGTTATTGACCCCCAGTCTAGCCTGCTTCTCCACCGGGGCGTGTCAGCTGACATACATCTATTGTATTTAATACAGTGACATTTGATAAGTACCTAATACTAATCCACACTATCCTTGTAAAGTTTTTAATATATCTACCCAAATGCCTTTTATTGTCGATACATTATGAATTACGTGTAATTTGAAATTACAGATCACGGTGAACACTTTGATCTTTCACTCTTACATGTTTTTTCCACTATAGATCAAAGCTAGTTGATTACTCTGCCTAGGTTTATTATTACAGGGTTATTGAGCTACATGTAAGATTAAATATGAAAAACCAGCAATGTTCTTCACATCAAAGATTTAAATTGGTTAATTCAGCCTAGTTCTATTTATGTAAAGTTTAGGTGGAGTCTCATGTCTCTCTTAGTTCCTGAGATGACAAAATTACATATCAGCTCTGAAATGGTAAAGCCCGCCAACGGACATGCATACAGTGAGCTTTAATCATCAAAGCACAATGCTGGCTACCACATGTGCTTTGAGATGTGAGGAGGAACTGATCTGTGTTCACTGCACACTTTCTTTTTCAAAAGGAAGCCTCAACAGAAGCATGGGTAACATGCTATATGGAGACCACATCTATTAGGCATTGTCAGTGCATTCATTGCGAATTACAATGCATTCATACAGCTTTATGACTACACTCATAAACAAACATAATTCTTACTGATGCACTATATCAACAGTCATAAAACATTATAGATGTGAATTATCATTTATTTTAAGGGTCAAGTGTGGTATGGATGCTCTTAACTAATTATAAACTAGAGGTTGACTGATGGGGCTTATAATGCATTATAAATACCTACTGTCACCTATACACACACATCAACAATCAACTGTAGTAAAGACTCATTGTGTGTTGTAACAGTCCATGCAGCATCATAATTTCCATTTTTTTTTTTTTAACCTCCAGAGCGGCCCTACAATGCAGAAAAGTGTACAATGATGTGAGGAGGAGGGGTAAACAAAGCTCGCCGCTCAGCGAAAAATTGAAGCAGAAACAGGAGGACTCAGCTGATCTCTCAGTGCATGTGCTGCTGCTGGCATATTTGGGTTAAATGGCATCGGCACAGACAGTTCAGCCTCACGCCATCCTACATCCTGTAATGTGCCCTCATTTATGTCCAAGAGACATTTATGACGCATATCAATGTTGTGGAGCACACATACCACAAACAATGCTCCGACTTTGAGGGCTGTATTGTGATGTTCCACCTGACTTATCCAAACATCTGAACGCATGCATGCACATCCTGCTATCTGAATAATTTGCCATTTAAATAGCAGGAAACAGACTGCGTTTTTGACGTCAGACCAGCTTTTATTTGGTCAATGGCGCAATCGATCTCTGTCTCAAAATAGCAATCTGCCAACAGTGCACCTGATCTCACCTCACTTTAAAACCGACACGCCCAGGGGTGCACAGATGGGCGCAAATTTATTTGTCATTTAAAGGATTGGGCGCCGGGCATGAAAATAACAACTGCGCCAGTCTGACACTAGCATTGACACTTGCGCTGTGTCGTGTGCCACCTTGCGCCCAGCATAAGATAGAGCCCTATGAGTCCTTACTACAGTTGACTGTTGATGTGTATATAGGTGAGTACAGGCATTTATACTGCATTATAAGCCCCATCAGTCAACCTCAAGTTTATAACTGGTCAAGAGCATCGGTAAGATACTTGCCACTAATAATTCATTACAAGTCACATCTGTTATGTTTTATGACTGTTGATATGGTGCATCAGTAAGCATTGTGTGTTTTTATGAGTCAAGTCATAAAACATTATAAATGCATTATAATTCACTATGAATGCCCTCATAATGCATTAAAGATGTGGTCTTCATATAGTGTTACGGAAGCATCATATTAGCTCTGTTTACTGTCAGCTGGTGGAAGGAGATAGAGTCCTACATCTCTGATTCGATAACATCTAATGCAGCACAACCAGCTTACAGTTTTCAATTAACTGTTCGTTAGTTGACATTTATCACCAAATCGTCAACATATTGTATTGTATTTCAGTTTGGACAAGAGTGGCAGACAGACTGACATGCACATACTAAAATCCTTGTAACTATTCATATGACACAACTAAAAAATACTGACCCATTCTGTTGCCCTATTATGGTGTTTGATACTGCTACATGTCTGCAGCAGCTACCCTCTGTCAGGGCAATCTGTGCACTGGTGGCCTCCTTTATTTCCCACCTCTACCACAATTTCTCAACTCTCAGAGCTGCTGAAGAACTTGTGGCTTCTTCTCGAGATGATATTATTGTAAGTTTTAAACTGCAAATCTCAAGTGTGACAAAATATAGTACATGTTAACTGTTGGTCATAGACCTTCTGGGAATCTTATGAATTGAACGTTAAGAGTTCATTTTGGCCTCAGAGATCAATATTTTAGATGAACGCATTGTTCAAAGAAAGCTGGCTGAGGTTAGTCACTTGAGTTGCTTTAAACCAATGCCAAATGTTGTTTTCCTGTTACCTTCCTGTCCTCTTAACGGGAAGACTCACACCTTCTTACTCGTAGCGGTGTCATCACACCAGACTTCTCTGAACAGAGGTGAAGAAAGCATGAGGATCACTTACAAAAGGTAAAAGCAGCTACACAACACAATAAAAACACTCAATTACAAGTAAAAGTGAAGCATTAGGTATAGGACTTAAGCAAAAGTACACAAGTTTGAGCAACAGAAAGTACTTACAGTATCATAAGTAAAAGGCTCCTATCAGTGTTGTGCTACATTGGATCAGTATCACAGATGCATAAACATGTATATATTACTTTATTATTGAAGTTGATAAAGCAGGAATCATTTTCACGGTTTCCTATAAGATAAGATAAGAAAAGATAAGATAAGCCTCTGTTTGTCCAACATTGGGGAAATTTGCAACAAAGCAAGAAGCATCAGTTAAATAAAATAAAAGCACTATAAGTATGTACTGGTCAAAAAACACACAGATCAGTTTTACTGACTATTACTGATTACTACTGATTAAGTTGAGTTACGTTTAAAAAAAATATTAAAGTCACAACTGTGCCTATGGCATCACAAATAGGGCATCACAGAGAAAGTAAAAAGAGTTTTAAAAAAGTTTTATCTGTATTTACACATGATTGTATAACAACATATAATAAAGTGTTTCAGTCCTGATTATTTTGCTTTAGAATCGTTAGCTGATCTATCCGGGGAAAAAAAACAAAAAGCTGCAGCTCAGATTTACCGTAATAGGTCATTGGCTTGCAAAATTTAACAGGAAGTGTATTTCTTATGTTTCAGCCAATCAGTGTGATTTTCACTTGATCACCTTGTGACAAAATCTTCCATCTGAGTGAGAAGACATCAGTTGTGTAAGAGAGGAGCTCTGTACCACAATGACTGGAAGACAGGCTGCTTTGATTCTCCTCAGTACACTGTGTGAGTGCAACTTTACTTTTATAATTTTAAATGAATACTGCTGTAATATATCATTTTATTTCTCTTTTCTTCAGCTCTGATTCAAACCGCAGAGGTTGCTGAGCACATCTCTGTGACTGTGGCTGAACCTGGTGGCAGTTTGACTCTGACATGTCTGTTTCATGGAAATGAAGCCGGGTTATTTTACTGGTACAAGCTGAAGTTTGGATATATGGTCGAAACAGTTGCAGCAGGAACGTTTAAGACAATACAACTTCAAGGACAATTTAACAACTCACGATTCATAGTGACTAAATTGGATGCTCAGTATGTTCTTAATATCACAAATGTGAGCAAAGATGACGAGGCAACATACTTCTGTCAAGCAGGATCCGCATACATCATGAAATTTGTTAATAGCACACTTCTAATTGTGAACGGTAAAGTATGTTCATTCAGTGTCTTTGTTTACTGCTTTGTTAAAAACAAACAACCATTTGTAAACTGCCTCTTTGTGAATCACACAGATCGTAAACAGCAGAAATCTTTCTATGTGGAACAAAGTCCAGAGACTGAGTCGGTCCAGCTGGGCGACTCTGTGAATCTCCAGTGTTCACTTCTCTCCAAGAACAAAGAAAATGAAGATCAGTGTCCAGGTGAACACAGTGTGTACTGGTTCAGATCTGGATCAGCAAAAACTCATCCAAGCATCATTTACACTCACAGCAAGGAACGAGAGGAAAGAAGCTGTTTCTACAGTCTGTCCAAAACGATACAGAGCTCCTCTGATACTGGGACTTACTACTGTGCTGTGGTCACCTGTGGAGAGATCCTGTTTGGTGAAGGAACTAAAGTGGAAACAAGTATGTTTTAAAGTCTTTTTAAAATTATAATACATCTATACTGATTACTATTCTGTTGCTTTCTTTTTTCTTCTGCCTCATAAATTACATTTATTTTATTATAGGACATTGCCTTTTTTCTTGAGACAGACTTTCCTCTTCAGGCCTCTAAAATGATTTAGATTCGATCAGATTTATGTGCTCAGATTAAGAAATACTGTGTGAAGCCTTTGATGAGGGTTGGTTAGTTGACGCGTTTCACAAACCATGAAGGTTTGAAACCACTGAATTAGCTATTTACAGGCTACTTGCGGTGGACCTAAAATTGCAACACCTATGTAGTACAGTCCTTTCATGAGAGGGGTTTTGCTTCCTCAGCTACTCGTCCTATTCCTCTGTGTGTGTGTGTGTGTGTGTGTGTGTGTGTGAGCGCGCATCTCCATTTTCTCCCATCGCGGCCTCTCTGCTGTTCATGCCGTCTTGGGCATTTCACATTGTGACTTGAGGGGCTGATGACAGCAGCACTTACAGTGCAACCTAAAAAAATACTACAGCATTATATCAGTAAGTTTTTGACATATTCTTGGTGACTGTTAGCTTGACCTGCCAGACGAAATTACAAATGCGAGTTATGCTGCATTCACATGGAATCAGTCAGATGGCAAAGGGACAACACTTTCTGAGCAGTACTGGAAGAAACGGACACTCTGACAGAAAGGCAGGATGTCATAAGGATGCATGCATGATATGTTGGGATATCGGTGATGTCGTATTGCTCACAAAGAATGGATAAAATAAATTAAATAAAACTATATGGGGTTTATTATTTTTTGTAATTTTTCTAGTAATGTCCAGTAATTGTCAAGATCGCTCATGTTGTCTCCTTTTGTTAAGGACCCAGGCAACATCTGGTTGTAAATTCTGTCAAGGGTTTTCAACGGGGGTCTACTACCCGCTGGGGGTCCTCAGAGTAACTGTAGAGAGGCCGCCAAATTATTATTTGGGACTTTAATTTAAGTTTTTTTTTGAGGTTGTTTTTTTTTTCAAAATTAAAGTGGCCAAGGAGTACATTTTTCTTGAAATTGGTGACATTTCAATAGCCTTACCTTTTTTGTGGGAGTGGGACATTTTAATATGTCAGTGTGGGTAAAGTGAGACATAATCGTGTTCTTGTTTGAGATTAATGATTCAGATTATTTATTGATGTTTATTTCACTCCTTTTTCTTCTACATACAATTTTATTGTGCGACGTTTAATCTTTGGTGCCTGAACTCTGTGGAAGACAAACTGATCTGTATTGCTTAAAATCAAATAAATCATTTACAGAAAACCATACAATCGAAATAAAAACAGAAATAAAAAAAGACTGCGAGTTCACAGCCATGCTGAGGGCTCTGTGAAGCTTTACTTAAGCACAGTGATGCTTTGAACTAACTATTCAGATCAAAATGCTTACATGCTTACGAAGACAACATGATAACATGCTGATGTGTAGTTTAACATATTATGTCAACCATATGCTAACCTTTAATATCAGTAATGTTATTAGTTTGTAAATATTCAGTCATAAATCACACTTTTCATTTGATGCTACATAAAACTCTGTTTTATCAAAGTGTATCTAAAAGGCTAAAATTCACCAATTAGACTATAAGTCACTGGTGTTGTGGAAAAATTGTTTGATTTTGCTTTCAGTTTTTCCTGTTAGAGTAAAATAAAAATGTCTAATAAGAGTCCTAATACCTAAAATATAAAATAGGTAGGCAAGTTATGATCACTGTCTGTATAATAGTCACTTAAGAAAAATCACCTTTTTTACTCTCCTCTCAGGACAGGACCTGTACCAGTACCTCATTGTCCTTGGGCTGCTGCTGGGCTGCTGTGTAATTGCTAATGTGGCTCTAATTATCTCCAGAACTCAAACGTCAGTTTGTAAACTTTGCAAAGGTAGGTTCATCCTGTTGGAGTATTCAAACTAAGCAGTTAACTGTACTTACTATACTTTATTCTGCTTTTCTGTGTCCGCTTGTGTTTTTGTCAGCTTTGCTACACTTAGTAAAGCAATAAAGCCAGTAAAAGATTAAAATGTGCTGTGAAAGATTAAAATGTGCTGTTGTGACCAACTTGTCACTGGATAGTCGGTGCTACTGGGATTACAGACATTAAAGAAAAATGACAACAATAACTTTACTGCTTGTGTTTTCATTAACAGGAGGAGCTTCCAGGCATGACGGATCAGTTGACGATCAACCAAGTAATGTGGTAAATACAACCGAAATATTGTCTAATGCACAACTAGAACTGAATCATAATATTTGATTATTTTGTAAGTTCAAATATATGGCCTCTGAGCTAGGAGGGGTATACATTTTTTGTCCAGAAATCAATCAAATGTATTTCCTGAGGTGACACTCCTATCAACAGAGCATCAAAAACTGCTTTTTGATCTTATCTATGGTTGCAGCTATGGTTACATTTAGGCACCTCTATCACTGTGTTAGGGCTTAAATAAACATAATGATCTGAGGTTATAGTATTTCCTAATCCAACCATGTCTCATAGAAATTATACATTTATATAGTACCTCATTTTATTCTCATTTACATTATAATAATAAGCATTCTTGACGCCTAGATTATGGCCAGGGACAATTCATTTTTTTTAATGAATAATATGAGACAAAGGATTTAGTCCCCTCTATGGTTACGTTTAAACAAAACTACTCAAGTTATTTCAAAGGTAACTTAACTAGAGTAACATGGTCGCATAGCTTTTAATATTTAATATATATATTTAAATATATCAATCCAATATTGGTTGAGATATTACAGCTCCTAAATCCAATAATCGTACCTATCATTTACAGGATGGTGAAGCAGAGGCACTAAACTATGTAGCCCTGGATTTCCCCTCAAGAAATGCCAAAAGATGGACGAATAACAGGGAGTTACCACAGGACTGTCTGTACTCTGACACCAGAGACTATCAGTGAAGAGCTGCCGCCACAAAGAAAGAACTCTTAATATGTTTATCTACATAACTTTCAGGTATTTAATTCCTGTTTAGGTGAACAAGATGAGAGATATTTTCTGTAATGTTATTGTTAATAGCACAATCAGAGACAGCTCTTGTGTTTTCTGATGTTAATCTTTTTTTCAACCAAGAATATATTTATTGTTATTTTCATTATTTTATTTGTTTTATTATTATTGCTTGTGATATATAGCTTGAATAATCACTAGAAATCTGAGTGAAATTAAATGGAAACAAAACGTTTGTCATTAAAGAAAACATACATCTTCGTTCCTTATATTGTGATGTTGGACACTTTTGTGAATATTTACTAAATTTATTTAATTTAAGAAAGGTGACTGGTGTGCAATTAATTTTCTTTTCACTTTCCCTCTGTGTGGTTTAAAGTTGCTGGACCAGCAAACAGCTTTTGACAGGCAGAATATTTGATTTGAAATCTTTCACAAACTATTTATAGACTACATAATAAATAGATTTAGTGGTTTTTTTTTTTTTTTACTTGGGTTAATATCCATTTAGCTGTGAAAGATAATGAGGGCGTGTACAACCCAAATGCAAAAAAAATGAATATATAGTTCTGCTCAGTAAGACTGGGGTCAAAATTAAACAAAAAACAAAAAGTCTGGCCCAAATCCTGAGACATCAAACATCAGATAAACCTGATCAACAGATTAAAAAAGAATATCTCTAGACACTCTAAAAACCAACAAAAAGCTTTTACTGTCGCAGTATGTCTAATAAGCATGAACTTTGACACCCAAGAGGATGGTTTCTTACAGGAAATTGACTCTTTAAAGGTAAGCACAGCTTCAGCGCACTGACCAGAAAAAGGCAATATGTAAAGCCAAGCAAGGCTTTGAGAATAATACAGGTGAAAGGTAATGTTGATGAGAGCAGTGACACTCAGCCATACAGAAAATGTGTGGGCTATAACCAAAACTATGAATTAAAATAGGCTGTATGCTTTACACATAGCTTGTACAAGTGGATACAGCCACTGTGACATCACCCATTGGTTTGTTGACTACCATTTTTTCATTGTTTTTATAGTTTAAATGTGTATAATCTGGGCATAAAGTAAGGCACAAGCGGTGACGGGTTTGTATTTAGTCCCTATATTAATCATAGGTGTGTTTTAGGGACAACATGAACTCAACCAATCAGAGTGTCACATCCTAATTCCTTTAAAAGCCGGGTGCTAATTTAAGGAGTGAGTGGTTTTCTGCTGAGTGATGCGATAAGAGCAGGAAGTTCACTGCAGAAATGTCAAGCAGCAAAACAAAAGATAGTCATAAACTTAATAGAAGAAACCATACTAAACTTTTAGGATGTGAAATAATCAGTGAAGTTATTCTACTCCTCGTGTGTAAGTGCATTCAGCGTCTCTCTTAATGGGAAGTTAGACGGAAGCTTTGTACCTCTGCTATGTTCACATTTTAGAGATTATTTTCCTCATATTGATGTATTATTTCATAGACCAGCAGCAACTCATCTATGCGTACCTGTGTGTAAAAGGCAAGCAGGCTGACAATAACACCAAAGCATTAATGCCAAAAAGTGCAATTCATCAAATAGCTACTTGAGGCTGGTTCCATAGACCACCATGTTAAAATGCCAAACTTTACAGCAGAAATAAACATTTTTACAGCTAGGAACAAAAATGGTTTGGTCTCTGTAGCCAATTTAAAAATCCATGACAATTGCACAGGGGTGAATTATTTTATAACTCATCTGTTTACATCACATTAAGGCTTAAATTTACTCATATATACGGTCAGGCTGCTTGAGTGGCAGGCTGTCTGCACGGCATTGCTAAACTTTGTGAGTCAGATCCTCCCTGCCCACGCTCCTTCACAAATGGAGTGAATAGATGTAAATGCAAAAATCTAGGCGTCAAAACAGCAGTCCACAAACCAATTGGTGATGTCATGTTAGCTTCGTCCATTATTTATAAAGTCTATGGCAACAACCTGAGCTTAAGTATGTTGTGAACCATCTTACTATCTGAATAACACATCCTTTTAATAACTGAAAAATACAGTGCCACTGACTTTAACCCAGGTTTTTGTTGGTCAATGCGCAATCACTTTGCGGCCTTAAAATAATAATCCGCCAAGAATGCGCCTGACCACACCACATTTGAAGACCTACATGCCCATGGATGGACAGGTGGGCGTGATTTATGTCCCATACAGATGAAGAGATCTGTACCTGACCATCAGGGTCCAAGTCGCGTTTCGGACTCCTGGTAGTGAGACTGCCATGTCTAAATGGGACCATAGTTTACTAAATTAACATCATGCTGTACTGAAGATTTGAAACCAGCGATTAAGACCATAAACTCATTAGGAAAATGTTTACTGAGATGATAAATCAAGCAGCAAGTAGGTTTATTTTTTCAGTCTTTTATCTATATTGGCTACAAAAAAAAAGAAAAAAGAAATGCGAGAAAGGAGATGAATGTGTCTCAGTAGAGTTTAGCTGAAATGAATTCGATGACAGGATTCCAGATTTTCACAAATTTATCAGAAGAACCATTTCAAATAAATCTCAGTTTCCAGAGTCTGAGATTGTGCAGTACTGCAACACCAAAATGTCTATTTTCCAAAACAAAAAATGTTAATATGGGCTTTTTGAACTGCAAGTGTGTGATATTAAACTGTGGCAAACAGAGAGCTAAACACAAAAATCAGCAATGAATCCAAACTGATTATATCACTGACTCGCTGTCACTACACAACAGTCACTTCACAAAAACATTTTCAACCGCTCTGCAATAAATCGATGCTAACCAGCAGCCTTAGCATTGTCAACAAGCTAACGTTAGCGCAACAGTAACGTCACAGAAACACAACATACAGCCTACAGTGTTACAGTGCGGGTAACCAGCTCACCGATGTGATTTTACCAACAACACTGAAAACCTGCAAACCAGAAATCTGTCTGACTCACCGTCGCTTTGGAGTCCGGACAGCTCTCGTTAGCTGTCGCCACCTCGGAAACAGCTCCGGTGTTCACGCTCGTTTCATCTCGAGCTTGGTTGAATTTTCCTTTTAACTCCTTTTCCATCTTCGTCTGCGTCTGTGACTCTGTCTTCGCCGCGAACGCCGATGTCTGCAGGAAAATACAGTTTTCATCGTTGATGTTTTTTTTTTCGGCCATTGTGTTGGTAAGTATCCTCGCGAGGCCGTGAGCTTGACTGAGCGCGCGAGGGGGAGGAGGCTGCGCAGCGTGTGCACGAGCAGTGAGTACGTAGAGACTGCCCCTGGCTCTGATTGGTTGAGCTCTGGAGGGGCGGATTCCTCCAGATTTTAACACAGATCACCTGTTTCGTGTACTTTTCCCAGATTATTGTGACAGTTATGAGAAATATGACAAAGTTATTTTTATACAAGTTGAAGCCGCTCTGCTCACTCTGTTTGCTCCTACTTTGGGACACGCCACGTCATTTACATACAACTTGAAAATCCAAACACCAAATGGAAAATGAAAAAATATAAAATTTGAAATGCAAAATAGCAAAGCTAAAATTTTAAATGCTAAATGATAAAGTGCAAATGCAATGAATAAATAAATAAAAATATATTTGCTGTTTAAGCTTTTAAGAATTTCCATTTAAGCTTTTCCATTTCTCATTTTAAGTTTTAACATATAAACTACCACACAGTATAGCAGAAGAAAAACATTAAAATAAAATGAAGAAATACACATATGCGTAGATGAACACATATACAGATGCTCACACACATACAGACACAGTAAGGGAGCATGCAGTTGCACAAAATAAAGGACCACATAGGGTTAATCTAATTGTGATTGGCTACAAAAAAAAAAAAAAAATGGAAAAAAGAAATGCGAGAAAGGAGATGAATGTGACTCAGCAGAGTTTAGCTGAAATTAATTCAATGACAGGATTCCAGATTTTTACAAATTTATCAGAAGAACCATTTCAAATAAATCTCAGTTTCCAGAGTCTGAGATTGTGCTTCACCTCTCTCAGCCAGCTCGGCTGGTGAGGGTTCGTCCACTGGAGAAGGATCAGTCTCAGTGCTAATAAACCTCCATAGCCATTTTCAGTTTCATCTTTATAATTTAACATTTCAGTCTGTGCATTTCCATTTAATTCTTAATTTTAAATTTCACTTTTTTTATTGTCACTGTACATTTTAAAAATCATTTTACATTTTAAATGAGCTTTTTCACTTTCCCCTTAAAGTTTAAATATGACATGATTTTTCCTAGCAGTATGTTCAATTAAAAAAATCTTTTAAATTTTATCTCTTTTAATTTTTTATTTGGATTTTTAACTATGACCAAAAATATCCTCCATAGAGAAGAGGCTCTAATATAATTAACCTATTATGTAAATCATGAAAAAAAAAAATGAAGCGGTCTTTAGCTCTTAAAGAAGCTTTTGGAGCTGAAGACACTTCTACCATGAAGCATTACAAGGATAGATTTAGTAATGCAAAAATATATATTCATAATAAAAAGACTAACTTCAGCCGCACATCTTCAGTTTCATGTTAACAAAATTAATATTTTGAGCTAATATAACAACGAAAAAAAAATCCCTGAAAAACTCCACCACAAATGTTTGTTTTATTATTATAACCAGTCAGGTTTTAATTATTTTCTTCTTGAAAAAAACTTGGCGGTTTTGAGAAAAATTTCCACTCCTTAATCTTACCTAAAAGGCTGGAATAAAAAAAACAATCTTTTATATAACTACACCACTTGCAACATAAGTAACTTTTCTAAGGGTAGCCCAATTCACAGATATTTTTACACTGTGAGACTTAGTTATTTAATGTGTTTATTTGACTGAAAAAAAGAAAAAGGATTTTTACAATTAAAATATTTTTTTAAAATGCAAGGTAAAAAATGGTAAAATATGAAAAATTAAGAGCACATGTCTACAGTTCACTGTCAACAAAGTCAGAAGGGAACCTATCACATTTAATTATTGATTTACACTGTAAGAGGTCAGTACTATAAACTGACCTGAAGGTTTTCATAATGACATTCACATTTAGCATTTAACTTGAGAATAGACACTTTCTTCAGTCTTCAGCTCTTTCTTCTTTCTTCCTCTCGTAGCTTTGTTTCCAGAGAAATGCAACGCAGTGTAGTTCAGATCAGCTCCACCTTCAGTCTGGAAAGAGCTCGTAATGTGAGAAAGTCATGTCTTTAAATGCTGCTGGGAACTATGGTGATGAAATAATAGCAATGTCATTTGGTATCATTACTTACAGCATGGACTAGTTGGCTCAAGTTATCATTTCTTGTTTGTGAAGCACCGCTGTCTATTCCTTGAAATTAAAACAGTCATTATTTATTTATTCCGACTTTTCAACAAAAGTCATACATTATTTCCTTTAAATATTGATAATGTGTAACATAAAGGTAAAGCTTAATGAGACACAATCGGACCAATTAACAATATGGGGAAATTGTGCCACAGATGTTAGATGCTATAAATTTCTATAGATGTCTATTATTTTATCCAATAAGGTTAATCATATCTCGCATGATGCCAGCCACTTACCTTTAAATTGTGAACACACTGATCTTGAATTTTGGCAACAGATTAAAACAATATTTCCAATTATAGAGACGCCCAAGCAGAGAGCTGTTATCACCAGTGCAATATATTCAAAACTTGGCCTTTGCACTAGAAAACAATGGAAAAAAAACATTATCAGCCCTGTCTCCTAGAAATTACATTTATATACAACTATTTTTAAACATTAAAAATGTTTTGAGGGAAATGTAATGACGAGTGAAGTTTCCTATCAACATGAGGTAACATTAACATAGCTTGCCGGTACTAAAAATGTTGATACTGAACGTATTGGCAAAATGTTCTCTGAAAGTGTATTTCAGTTGTTTTCTTCCAAAATCACCCATCCTCTGATACAGTGTCCACTCATAGTGATTACAGCATTATTATTCTTTGCCTATTTTAAGAAACAATTTACTGAAATCACAGTCTTTCCCTAACCTTAATGGAAGTGCTTTTGTTACCTAAAACTAAAACAAGACTTCAACATTTTGTTTTTTAAATGAAAGTATAACCAAAATCATAGTCTTTACCTAACCTTAACTATTTTTATGTAACCAAAATCATTATTTTTCCCTAACCTTGACCAACAGATTTTTGTTGTCTGACCCTAAAACATCAGTGTTCATCCCTTCTTTGAAGCAAACTCAAATTTCTGGTACGCCTGCCATCCTTTGCCCTCCAAAGGCTTTGCCATATAATATATAATGAATGTAATACAGGTAGCTATTTACGTTGCCACAACATATTTACGAAAACAGTTTAGTAACTTTCAAATGCAATTTCTATGAGTCAGGGTTGCAACAATGACGTTATCAACATTTTTTGAATATTATTTCCAGCACTGAATCACAAAATCATACCGATTTCCAGTTTTGTTATATCTCCAAAGAATATCTCTCCACATGTGGCCACAGCGCAGTAGTACATCCCGACTTCATGGGAGCTGAAGCTCCTCAAGTAGCGATAAACACAACTCCTCTGAGTGTCAGATCTCCTCTCGCAATCAACACGTCTTTTTCCATCACTGAAGATGACGTCTGGGTGAGATCTATGTGGTCCGGCTCTGAACCAGAACACACTGTGATCTCCTGAACACATTTTATTCTCAGAGTCAGAGAGGATTGAACACTGGAGAGTCATCAGGTCTTCTGGATAATCCGGACCAGATATTGTTAGCGATTGATCAACGATATAATCTGATGTCCTCTGAGTGTTTCCTGCATGACATAAAACTGTTAAAAGGACGTATAAGAACATTTTCGAAGCATAGAAGAATCTAAGTATATCCCAAATGTGAGTTTAATCGTCCAACATGCCGAAATTTAGCAAAAGTTTAACTATTTTATCCAGAACAGTTTGTCAGGGAAAATTAGATTGTCAAAACAATAATTGGACCAACAAAACAAAAAGATTAAGACAAAGCAGCTGTTAATTTGTCAATCAGTGGCTAAATCACTGCAAACATTTGGAGACAGTTAAAATAATCTTAAATTAGATTTAAACTGGAAGTTTGCGATACTTAACGGATTATTTTTCTAGAACATCACCACAGTGCAGCTTTAGATCAGTGTCTGTTTCATTTGCAAAACTTTGTAAAAGTAGATCACATTATTTACCTTTAACTAACAAGTACACCCCACTCCATTGAGGATCCATCATCCAGTCCACGATAGCACAGTGATACATTCCCTCATCCTGTTCGACCGTCATATGAATGGTCAGATTGCAGGAGGTTTCTTCATTGTTCACCACCAATGTTGTGTTAGGAAACTCTGGTGCATACACAGGTTGGTTACGTAGCCACAGTGTCACAATTAATTTCAGAGTCTCTCCGGCTCTCTGTCTGTACCAGCAGATCTTTCGGCGACTGGGCTCAGTGTCAGGCAGAGCACACGTTAAGTTCACAGGTTCACCAAGTTCAACTGTAGTAACTGGAACCAGAGTATCTGAAGTAAATAAAACAGAATACATGTAACAGTAAATAACAAGTAGATTATGATTTTTTAAACAAATGATGCAAACACTCCATATATTTGTGGTTGGCATGCTCTGAATACATAGAATAAAATATCACTTACGTCCTTGATGAAGAACAAGCAGTGTAACCCATAACAGGATCATCTTGAAGTTGTGTCTTGTAAGGAAACTTTCAGGTATTTCACTGAGTAAAGGAGGTGATGTCACATGACCACTGTTCTCTCTGTCACACTGTAAACTGCATCTGATTGGCTATCACAGCATAAAGATGCAAAAGGGAACTTCCTAAATCTCACTCTGCTGTTTTTGAAGCTTCATTCCTCTCAATTCACATAATTACAGTACCTTAGCACAGTAGAGGATTAATGTAACAGATTGCCTCTGTAGATTTTAGTGTGAGGAAATATAAAACTGTGAAGACAACATTGGTCTACAAATTCAATGACTATCAAATTTCAACCACAACAAATCAGAAAATTATGATATTCCATAACAAATGTTAGTACAGTTTAAATGTAGCAACAAGGAAAGTGGATTCACAAAAGCGTACACTAGCTGTCTAATCAGTTACATTTAACCTGTTTACACCTGATATCAACATGCATTTTGGTTGATTGCATAGACTTAATATAAAGATGGCTGATGCATCCACACTAACCCAGGTTATGCTTAAATGAAGGGAAAACATCTGTGGGAGCTGCTGCCGTCTTGTGCTGGTGATGTCATTTGGAGCCGGAGTCTGTGCAGCAGCAGTTTCAGCGGTGGTGGAGTTCCCATCAAACACCCATCCTACAAATCGCCAGCAGTGCCATTGAACATGAGAGCAAAGATCGGCATACACAGCTGTCAATCAGAGCGCAAAATTCCCTTTTTGTAAAATTGAATAACTCATTAAAACCAAACTTATAGGAAAAACAATCACTTGAACAAAAATCAGGGCGATGAGAAGTACCTTGTCTGACTGAAACCATCTGTGGTTAAAATTAATCTGGCAAGAACTTTGAGTTTTTAGTTTAGCCAATGGGTCTTTATGACCTATAGTGCAGCCAGCCACCAGGGGGCAATAATATGTGTCTCTCTTGTAAATACAGGTGTGAATGCATCCAATGCGTCCTCAGTGTGTCTTAAGACCTGCTCATTCAGATAAAGAGCTGTATTTAAAGATAGATAATGCATCTTTACTTTCCTCTTGCTTATATCTTGAGCTGAAGACATAACTAGGAGCCAGAGTCTCATGATATCACGATATCTCCAGAACTCCTGCCCATAAACCCATCCAAACTACTGCAAGCACTGATCACTAGCACACCAATTCTCACTCATATAAATCATGACATCAAACCTACTTCTATATAGTATCAATTAAAAAAATGTAACCAAACTTATCAGGCAAACATTTGAACAAACATCAATGTGTTATGATCTACCTTAAATGACGGAAACCATCTTTGGATCTGTGATCTTTTAGTTTGGCCCATGGTCCAGTTACTAACGTGGAGGGGGTGGGGTTTATGACCAGCAAAATTTATGTTGCTGTTGTTGTGTAGGTTAGACGCAGTTCTGAAGGACAGTCTCTGGTGCAGCTCTCCTCCCAGGCCAGTGAAAATTCAGTTCAATATCTGCCCGGTTAGCACAAGCTACCCCAACAGGTGCTGTTAAACGGTCCCAACAAACTCACACCAAAACGAATCAACTGTGTCAATAAAACCGTTAACTGTAAAGTTAGCCCTGTGATGCAAACAGTTAGCCGTGTGTGTGTGTATGGGTGCGCTCTTATCAGCTGTCTCTGGCGTGGAGCTCACACTCCTGCAGCAGTAATCTTATAGCGGCAAGGAGGCAAAAGGTACCGCAGGTGGGGGGAGCTTGTCTCATGATGAATAGAGAGAGATGAGCAAATCAATACATTGCATGCAGATATACTATGAAATAGGACTCAACCTATTTTATATATTATCATCTGTAACTGTGAATATTGCACAACAAATCTCGGTTAAAAACACTTTTGGTCTTTGCAAACAGAAGTGATTCACCTTTTTTTGCATATGGAGCAGATAAGCTAGATCCAATCACAGTATGTTCACTGGAGACACTTTTTTAGTACTAGGTGTAAACGGACATACATAATATATATATATATATATATATATATATATGTAGAGAGAGAGAGAGAGAGAGAGAGGGAGCTGTTCACTTGTGATCGGATCACCCAAAACAAATGATAGGCCTACCAGGTCTGAACAGAAATAACTATCACCAGTGAAAGATCAACATTAGGTTTTCATATAAAGCACAACACAGAAATGAAGAAATGAATACATTTACGCATGCAGAGTAAAAGAAGGAAGGATTAAAATAGATGACAGATAATCAGCAGATACTTTGAATGCTGTATCAGCAATACATTAGCATGAAACAGCTAGTTCGTACAGTGGCTGAGTTTGCAGTCAACTGATCTCATAAAAACTTTACAAAAAACAACTTTAAAAGAGAACCTACTTTTTTTTTAACTCAATCATCCGTACCTTATATTATGAACAAGTCTCACAAGTATAAACTAAAACAAGTAGTAAAAAGATCCATCTTGAAATGGATTCAGATGCCAAGAGAGGGGAATTTACATCACCTGATAAAGTTTCCTCAGCTTGATATTACTGAAATTCAGCCATTCAGCGTCTTAACTCTCTCACAAGCAATAGTAACCGCAGATTCCTAAAGGATATCTTAAGTTTCTCTTCTGTTTCTATGTATTTGTCATACCCAATAGGGAAATTACCAAAATTTGCAGTTTAAATTTTTGGATTATACAGGAGTTCGCGGATCATTATTTTTTGTTAGTAACACGAAGTTATTCAGTGCATTGGCATTGGATTCTGTTGCAGTCATTCAATGCACAGGACATTCAATCATATAGTCACAATAGTGCGTAGAAGGTTAAAAGGTGTACCTTTTATCCATTATGAGTTTGGTAACTGTTGTTATAATGTATATTCATGGACAAGGAAGCAACACACAACTTCCAGTTAGTAGCTTTACATAGCATTGACAGGGAACAATATGTGCGTAGATGTGGGTCATGAAGAAAGGTGACAGTGTTGTAAATTCATGATGTACAAAGGGACTTTAATGACAAATAACAATTAAATGTTGATAGATTTACAATACTGCAGCACAGTTCTTTTACCAAATGCTAGTGCATTATATTTATTTCTCTACAAAACACATAAATATAATATCAAATGTTTTTTTAATAATTTACAATAAAAAATCATTTATCAAAATTAGAGGGAAATTATGTGGCAGTCCATTTCCCACAATGTGCAGACAAAAATAACATCATGTTATAAAAAGCAAATCCAGTGACTTTTTGGTGAGTTTTTAGACTGTTAATCCAACTCCAGAGTCCTGACATCAGTGTAGATACTCTCTTCCTCCTCTGTTCTTGCATCCCTTGTCCCTCCTTTGCTTGCTTTCCTGCTGGTGAAGGTAAGAGCATAATAAACCACCGAGTCCTCATCTGTCTGAGAAAATACATGGAGACATGTTACGAGACAGCAGATGTCAGAATTTAGAGACAAAACCGTAATAACATTAAAGCAATGACATCTTTTATTTTGATACCTCACCTGCTGACTTTGCTGGTCACCACTGACTGTTGCAGCATTTGTTTGCAGAGCAACAATAAAATTTATAAAATAAAAACATTAATGTGAATCCAATAATATTAAATGCTGTTTGATAGAGCGATATATGAGTGACTTTGCTTACCGTTGCAACAACCACAAGATTCTTTCTTGAGTTTCTTGATTAAATAAATGAGAAAGGCTATAGCAATCAGAGTTTATAGCCAAAGCAGAACATAACAGAAAGTGGATTGTATTGTTCCTCTGAGAATCCCAAATGTTGACTGCTGACACAATATGAAAAGTTTACAATTAGTTAGAGTGTAATTAAGAGTAATTTATGTTTTGGTACATTTACTTGACCTTAATCAAACACACAAATGTGCTAATTCCCTAATTACATTAATATAAATATGATGCAGTTACCTTCAGTGTCGAGTTCTGATTTGTTTCCAGAAGATATCTCCTCACATGTGGCCACAGCACAGTAACGAGTCCCAGTATCAGAGGCGCTCACGTTCTTGAAGAAGCTGTAGAAACATGCTTCAGGGTTCTTTTTATGTTCCTCAACACTATTTTCTTGAGTGCAATCAAAAATTGGGACACTGATGTGATCCGGCTCTGAAACAGTGCACACTGTGTTCTCCTGGACGTGTTTTGTTCTCAGAGTCGGAGAGGACTGAACACTGGAGCGTCACTGAGTCTTCTGGACAGGCTGGATCAGACGGAGGGACGGCAGTGACTTCTGGCTCTGGTTCTGGAAGAATGATGAACAAACATTTATTTATTAAACACAAGACAAATGTCACTTTTAAAAAAAGCTGTGATGAAATTAATGTATTTACCTTCAACTCTGAGGTCTGTTCCTTTCAAAAACGTGAAGTTTTGTTTGTGTATTTTCATGCAGAGGTAAACAGCTGTATCACTGAGCTTTACATCTTTAATATGCAGAGCAAATATGCCGGGCTCTTCTGTGGTTGTAATCCGAGAATCACTATCAATGCTATATATTTTTTCCCAAAATTTTTGGAAAGCCTCCAGAAACAAGCCTGATCCAAAAAATTCTTCCCGAAAGCTTCCGGGAACAAGTTAGTCTCACATCAGCTCCAACACCAACAGTCTTTGTCTCAAAGATTTGATCCTCTGCGCATCCTGAGAAGACATTATTTTTCATGCACAGAAATAAAATCATGTATGCTCTCTCCTAATTTACAGTGAGAAAATGACAATATCATCATCTGAATATGTAAATATACTTACGCCCCACTCTGAGCATCAGCAGTAAATAAAACAGGACAATCATTTTCTGGTTATTATTCCACATGAGACTGCTGATATTTAGACAACATTATGAGGTTATTCACCGTAATGTAATCATATCAAGTGGGAGGGGGCAGTTTCAGAGCGATATGATTGGCTTCTCGATATGTTGGCGTTTACCACTACAGTGGAAATAAAATCTACCATCTTTCCAACCTAAACACATGAAACAACAACATCAGCACGCTTTTGTTTCACGGTGGGTTTCTATAACTGACACAGAGTAAACACAACAGAGGATTTGATCTGAAGGTTACCTCATTTTTCAGAAACATAAAGCAAAGAGACAGTTTTAGTATTTGGGTGTCCTTTTACTGTTGTACCAACATATTTATCTGGGTTGTAGCCTTTTCTCCAAAACCCTGAAGTGCACAGTAGGCATCATATTTTTATGATTAATCTGGGTATTAAGTTTGATTAATTCTGCAAACCCAAGTTTATGTTTCATCGCAATATTTTTAAATAGTCAAAACCATCGTTTTTTACTTAACTTTGAAAGCTGGTTGGAATATGATTATGGTTAAGCAACTAAAAAATCTTTGTTTAATCATTAAGTTCCTGTACAATTAACCTAAAACACTTATCCAAGGCTTTTTTAGAGTAAATTAAAAGCTGTTCTTGGTCAGTACATGTAGTAAAAATGGAACAAATATAAATCAACAATGCATTTCAATGGCGACCCGCCTACTCTGCCTGCCAGTCACCTGTAGACACCTGCAGACAGAGAGGAGCAGGACTGTTAGACCACACTAACACTGCACCTGCTGAGTTTTACTCAGGGGGGGTGAAAGGCAGAAGCAGAGCACCACTGTATCACAGAAACTCATTCAAACCTAAGAAAATCTGAATTTTTGACACTTTGCTTGTTTTGATCTGACGGAGGAAATCCATGTGAACCTGGGAGAAAAACACAAAGAAAACTAGAACAGATTTAAACTGGGAGACCTTGTGAAATGGCATGATTATTTATGCCTCAACACTGGCATCAGCCGTGGCCAGAAGGTTTATGTTTTCGCAGCCCGTTCCAATTCCGAAGAAGTCAAAAAAAGCTTTTTTTTGCACTGTTTTGGTATAACCTCTCAACGCCATAAGCAATCTTTCATGTCCACATGATACGCCGCTGGAAGCTGTCAGCTGACAGCTGACAAGGCAGCTGGAAAAAACATTTGCGGTGTTATTATACGCTGCCGGACGGCTACTGCAAAAGTATGATACACAGACGGCTGCGTCAGTTGAGATTGCAGTAAGACATAACCTGTCACATTCTTATCATACACCACTGATTAAAAATGCTGCTGGTAACAACACAGTATAAGAAGTATGATGGTCTCTACAGGGCGGACAGTAGGGGCAGTGAATGGATCCAACAAGCCACAGACTTTCATGCAGGAGTCTGGTGTTTCTTTCCTGTCTGAATTTGATGTTTTCTCTTTTTACACCATACCGTGTTCTCCCTTCCTTGGTTGCCATGTGGATGTGTTGTATAAACATAATCACATGCAGCATCATATGCTTTTGCTCACATTGCTGTAGTTACATCCTAGGACGTCAGTAGCAGATGCAAAAGGATACCTAGGGCGTAATATGTAGATGCAGAAGTGCAAAGCGGCCATATGTGATGACTTAGAGTGAGAACATTTTGGTTTTTGGTTTGTCTTTTCAGTCGTCTCATTCTTGTAAACACGATATCTTGAGAACGCTTTGTGGGAATTTCCTCAAATTTGGCACAAACGTCCAATTCAACTCAAGAACTTATTAGATTTTGGTGGTCAAAGGTTAAGGTCGACATGGCCTGACAAAAAATATTTTGGGACATAACTCAAGAATTCCTACACCAATTATGACAAAACTTCACACAAATGTGTATTTGCAAAAACACTTTTCTGATTTCTACTGAACACCATAACTCAAACAGAAGATGGAGATGTGTGTGAATCATCTGCATTTTAGAGTTTGTAGCTTCTTGGCAGCAACATCAATTTTTTTTCTAGTGTCATGGCTGCATGAGTCTAGACAGATATGGATGTGAACTGTATTTTGCCTGACTGGCAGATGAATGCAAAAGCGAAATGGTACTCTAGATTTATAAAAAAGAAAACTTTTCAAAGTCGACAACCTCACAATGACAGTGACAGGAACATCTGACAATAAAATGCAGTCCTGTTCATCACCACAAACTCTGTCATCAAAATCACCAGGTGGTTTCTAGCTTTGGCTATTTTTAAGAGTCACAGGCGATGAAAACAGTCAGATCTATCTATAGAGCCAAAACTGCAGCACACTGTGGTTTGTGGCCTTTATCAGGGTCAACATATTGTTGACCACAAGCCAAAACATGTTGGTTTGACCGTGATGTTGTTAATACTAAATTTTGTTGCTGTTCCTCCCCTACACACACAAAATACACAGTTAAATTTACAGAGGGGTGAACACAGGGAGGGGTAACATCTGTAAAATGTTATCTAAAACAAAAGCCCTGCAGGAAATACTTTTATCTACTTTGTGTCCTGCTTTGTACCTTCTGTTCTTTCTTTGTGTGCACTGCTTGCATCTCAAACACACACACACACACACACACACACACACACACACACACACACGCACACACACACAGACATGCATTCACAGTCACCTCTGACGAACGAATGATGCATGGAAACTTCAGCACTGTTGCGGTCAGGCTTCAAACTAAGGTCTGTACAAAGAGGCTTTCTCACTCTGTTTAAGTCTCAACAAGCCAGGCTTAACTGCTGTTTTTAGAGGCAAGTGGAATCGCACAACAGTACTTCACTTTCATGACTATTATTATCATCACAACAACTAACAGGAGTAGTTAAAGGGTAAAGCCACACTATTATGACTGTTCTTACCCACATCTTTCTGCAGTTTGGTGCTTTTTATTGATATCTGCCGTCAGAGGGGGAAATGCAAGTCATTCACTAGTTCCACTGGCAGTGTCCCAAATTAAGGTCAATGATTCCACTAGTTTAATTTAAAATCAAATTAAACAGTAAAAAAAAGTATATTTGAAATATTTTAAGATGCATATGATTCTATATGTAGTTGTATCGTTCAAAACAAAATCACGTGTTGAGAAATTTAGCCTGCTACAGATTCTTGTAGCTTTTCTCTCACTGCACATCCTGTTGAAGCCTGTAGTCAGGTCTGCTCTGAGTAAACAGCCTTGATGGTTGGTCAAAGGGCGCAGACATGGCCCACCGCAGCTCATTCACTGCCAGTCTAGCTGCTGCATGTGGCTTTGCTTTACATGAACTGGGGACGATGCAGCACACATCTGGCATCTTAAGGCCACACGTCCACCAAAGCACTATTTCCGCAACATTGTTTTTTGCTACAGAATATCTGCAGAAGTAAAAAAGTTGGAACAACATCGAGAATTTGCTCTGGATGAAGGGAAGGCTGATGTACATAAGAGGAGAGGACAGACCTGCCGGACTGTGTAGGTTCATGAAAGGAAACATATATCAATACATATATGCAAAGTATAATAATATATGTCTCCTGCATCTCATTTCTCCTTGTTGTTGTTGTGTGAAACTTGAACATGTAGGATGTGACAGTTGGTCTGCTGTTTTGTTGCACCACCCTTCCTCCACTGTGACTGAATGGCTGGGTAAATATTTCAACTCTCAGCGCTCAGAAAAAACATCAAACACACAGCGTTCAGTACAGAATAGATGCTCAGCAGCACCTCATCACACTGCTGGTGTTTGTAGCGTAGAAAACATTACACTGCCACTGCAAAGACCTTAAACATTTGTTGAGAAATTTTAGATATTTTAGGCCAGGCGCTTTAAGATCAAACCCATTTCATATTATTATGCCAACTCTTTACATTCGAGTCAGACTTTGCCTCCCGGAAGCGAGTTATAAGAGGTAGAAATGAAGATGTCCTGAGATATAAAACAACACTTCAAGATCAATTTCTTTCCAGGAGCAAATGTAACATATTTACACTCTGAGGCCACATTGAAAATGGTAAAAATCAATGGATTTTTTGTTTTGTTTGCCAATACATCAGCATGAGCACAAAAAACTCAGCAACATAAAGTATTGATGCCTATTAAGCCTCCTCGGCTGTTGCTTTAAAATTTTATTTGACTGTGCTGCAACATAAAAAAACACAATAGCAAAATAAAAACAATAAATTTCAATGAGTCAAAGCAATTTTTAAAAATCAACAAAATTATGACTAAACATGTTAAAAAAATGCCATGAGAAAACTTAAAAAAAAAGAAAAATGATGTCTTAAATTTACATTGATAGATTTATGTGAAGTTAACAGCATTAAACATGTCAGCAAAGATAGTAAATCTTCCTCAAGCTCTCTACTCTTTCAAGCTAAGTCTTTCAACAGTCCGAATGATGGCACTATAAACTAAAATGCACAAAACTACATGCTGAAGGATATCACCAAAAGCCATAAAAAAAAAACCTTTTCAAAATTAAACTGATGTGACACAGTGTATTTATAAAAATCATTTGAGCTTTAATTAGTAAATCCAGCAGATGTTAATCTCTTACAAAAGCCCTGATATCAGTGTAGGTCGTCTCTCCCCTCCGCTGCGTTTACATTTCTTCTCTCTGCTCTGCCAGCTTTCCTGTTGGTAAAAGTTGGTGCAGAATACACCAAGGAGTCTTCATCTCTCTGAGGAATTAAGAAAGATATAATGAGACAGCAGGTTTATATCTCTCTATGTGTGAAGAGAAAAATATGCCAATAGAGAGACAGATAGATACACCTTTTCTTTGTATACCTTACCTGCTGACTCGCAGCATTTCTTTGCAGAGTGACGGCATCTGTATCACAAAATAAATTCAAGATTTAAGATGAAAGATGCTTTAAGAGGTCAATTTACACACAGTATGTAAATCCTGTGAAGTCAGATTTTGCAAATTACTGGTTTAAAGATTGATGTATGAGAAACTTTTATTACCGTTAGAATGATTACAAGTTTTCTTGATGGTATAAAGGAGGAAAGCAATAACAATCAGACTTATAGCCAAAGCAGCAAATAGCAGAAACAGGGCAGCATGGGCCATCTGCAAATCCCACAAGTCGGGCGCTGAAACAATTCAAGGACCAAATAATAAAGGTTATTTGTTTTTGATAAAATGTGTAATACATAAGGAGCAAATCTTGCATGATACTTGATCACAATGACCAGAAGTTTTCATCTCTTACCTTGAATGTCCACTTTTGTTCCATTTCCAAATAATATCTCCCCACATGTGGCCACAGCACAGTAATAAGTCCCAGCGTCAGAGGAGCTGACGTCCTTTGAGAAGCTGTAGACACATTTCTGTGCAGATGGATCTTCAGGACTCTTCTCACATTCATCACGACTGTTTCTTTGAGCATAAATTAAACTGGGGTGAGATTCATCAGATCTGGCTCTGAACCAGATCACGCTGTGTTCCTCTGGACATGTTTTATTCTCAGAGTCAGAGAGGACTGAACACTGCAGAGTCACTGAGTCTCCTGGACGGACTGGATCAGATGAAATGTTTTGAATGACGGCAGTGATATCAGGTTCTGGTCCTGGGAAACATACAGACAAAAAAGCATGCTTAACTCACTTAAATGAGCATAAATGTAGTTAAAATGCTAAAATAACTGCTGTTATAAATGATGTTTACCTTTGATGTTCAGAAAAGTGCCTTTCAAAAATGTCATGTCAAGTTGGCTTACTTCTATACAGTAATAAAATCCAGTGTCACTGAGCTGTGTTTCCTGAATATCCAGAATAAATGTTCCAGGCTCTTGTTTAGCTGTAAAGTGAGGAGTCTTGTTAACACCAGTATAATTAAAGTAAAATGTTCCTCCCAAGAATTCAGGTAAGTTTCCAGAAACAATCCTGAACCAAAATAAGGTGTCTTTGCTCCCAGATTTCTGGCGATCACATGTTAGAGTCACATGTTGTCTAACATCAACAGTCTTGTCTCCAAGATCTGATCCTGTGAACATCCTGAAAAAATAAAAGGCACAGAGGTTAATGCTAAACAACAGAGAATCATGTATTAAATTACTGTAAGAGGATGAATAAAAAATATACTTACGTCCCACTCTGAGCATCAGCAGTATATAAACTACGATCAGCATTTTCATGTGAATCCACTTGTAACTGCAGTTAAATTACATCGTATTAGGAGACGACTCGCCTTAATGTAATCACATAAAGTGGGAGGGAACAATTTCAGAGTGATCTGATTGGCCCCTCTTTGTGTTGGTCTTTTACTTTGCCACAACAGTGGAAATAAAATCAACCAACGTTTCAACATGAAATAACATCATCAGCACCAGTCTGTTTCATGTTTGATGGTGGGTTTCTATAGCTGACACTGAAAGTAAACACGAGTTAAAGCTGGAGGGTGCAGTTTTCAGAAAAAAAAAAAAGGCAGAATTTGAAAATTCACCTTTTTCCTGCTGCTCTCCCCTCTCTGTCCTGAGCCCCTCCTCCCCAGACAGAGTGCCAACATGTTGGACACACTAGATATCCGTCCAGCATCAGGTTTGGACACCCAGGACAGTGTGTCCATTCACGCTTGTTACATACATCGTCTCTTTTCAAAATAAACTTGCATTTTCACAGGAAATGTAGTCTCTGTTTGATAAATGCATAAAGTCTTTTTAAAGTGCCGTGTGGGAAACAACAACTAAGTCTGCGCTGCAGAAACAACCTACAGATTTAAATGTCATTCAGTGTTTCACACAGCATTTTCTTTTGCAGATTTAGTTATTTTAATGCTCACCTCCATGCGTGCAGATGATGTAAAATAAATTTACAACACTGGCAAAAAAGCTTCATTTTAGGTTTATTTCCTTTGGTTTAGGAAACAAAAGAGTAAGAAGGCACAAGTCCATACAGATTGTTGTAATTTTAATGTTTCTATCCCAATGACTTAAAGGCCTATTATGTTTTTCAAACCATCCTGGTGCCTGGACCTGTATTCCCTTCCATGAACATCTGGGCTTTGAAGGTGCAGCCAGACCTTTCTCCAACGCCGGTACAGACCGAGACACATCTGACTATGAGAGACTAGAGTTGTTGCAGCCGTTGGTGAGGTGGTCTCTAGTGAGGAGTAACAGACAGAAAACAGATCTGATTCAAACGCTTTGTTTGTATTTAGTGCTGTCGGAGGTTAAAAACCAAGCTTGACTCAGAGATTTACAATGAACTTTTTCAAAATAGTTAAATATCAATTTTGAAATGGACACTGATAACACAAGACTTCAGATACAAATACATCACGTGCAACTTATCTGTAAATAAAGATACATAAATATCTTTAAGCCTACAAGTACATCCTACAACAGTGTCTGAAGCCCTTATTAAAACAGGAGTTTATGGATCAGTTTGACTGATGTACTGATGAGAAGATGCATGCAGCCATTTTCAACGGTCACAAAGAGAGAGGAGCCATCTTAAATATGCTGCGAGCCAATTCAGATGCTCCACACCATCAACGATGACCCGCCCACTGCCTGTCAGTCACTTCAGCAGGAAGAGCACAGCGTACAGAGGAGGAGTGTTAAACCTCCCACCGTGAAGCAGCAGAGCGAGTCACTCACAGTATCACGTGAAAACTTTCAGCTGGTCATGATTTAGAGTTTCTGACCTGCATATTCTCATCTGAGGGAGCGAACCTGAGAGAAAACTACTAATAGATTAACTTGATCAACGAGGACATTAAAATAAAACAATCCTGTGCCACCAAACTGTATGACTGACGGCCTCTCTCTCTAACAACATGAATATCAACATGAACGCCTGACAATATCATGCAGACCAACACCACACACTCTGAAATGTGTAAGGAGAATAAAAGTGGATAAAACAGACATCCTTCTATCTATAGACTTAAAACTGGCAACATTTATAAAACCAGCGCACTGTGGTCTGTGGCTTTCACCAGGACCAGCTTAGTGTTGACAACGAGCCAAAACACCCTTTGTGCACACACAGATAAACACGCAGACACAGTTTTAACAGACAAATGATGCATGGAAACTTGAGGTGTCAGTACAAAGGGGCTGTTCTAGCTTTCTCACTCTCTGTTTTGGCCTCAGGAAGTCGAGCTTCACTGCTGTTTTTAAAGAAAGGCACGTGGAATAAAGGTCTATAACTTTATAACTGTTTATAACTGTTTATTTTGTGTTTATTTTTAATACCTCAACAACCCACATGAGGAGGTGATGGGTGAAAGAGGGTTGGGCACACACACCTAACTAGTCATGTTTTGTGAGTGCTTCTTTTCGATTTGGTGCTTTTCATTGGTGGTTGCTGTCAGAGGAGGGACGTGCTCATCATTCACAGGTCCCACCCTGGTCTTTTCACCAAGAGCTGGAGTTTGAAGTGTGATCTTTAGTTTGGTCTGCGTAACTATCTGAAAATGAGTGACAGCCTGGCTGAACTCACTTGGTGCTTTCTGTTCATAGAAATGCTGATAAAAGTAGAAAAGTGCAGTCAGTCGAGCTAAGATCTCCACCCAGTGATCAAACAGCTGATCAGGCTGATGGCAGCCACTTTGACGGTTCTTGTAATTACAGCAGATGTGGCACGGCATGTTTCAGAAGTGTCCAAGAAATAGGCCTACATGCCTCGGCTAATTTTAGTGGAGTTGCAGCATGTTACACAGAACAGACTATGTTTCCTGCTGAAAACCACTGTATGTGAAATAGATATACATTATAATGATGAGGAACACTTTAATAGCTAAAACACAACCAATAATCTTTGATCCAACTCGACTTCAATGGTATTAAAAGTGTCTACAGCACAAGAAAGTAGAACATGGCATATTTGAAACAGACAAAAGGAGAAACCTCATACATGCCAACTTTGGTCAGATACTGAATCCATGACACTGATCACAGTCGTTCACCTTTAAACTGTGCTGATTATAAAGATCTCCCTGCTGCCTATTAAAAATGCCTGTAAAGCATCCATGTTTTCTCTGTTTACTCAGGTCTGCTCTGAGTAAACAGCCTTGATGGTTGGTCAAAGGGCGCAGACATGGCCCACCGCAGCTCATTCACTGCCAGTGTAGCTGCTGCATGTGGCTTTGCTTTACATGAACTGGGGACGATGCGGCACAATGTGTCTGGCATCTTAAGGCCACACGTCCACCAAAGCACTATTTCCGCAACATTGTTTTTTTGCTACAGAATATCTGCATAAGTAAAAAAGTCGGCACAACATCGAGAATTTGCTCTGTGATGAAGGGAAGGCTGATGTACATAAGAGGAGAGGACAGACCTGCTGGACTGTGTAGGTTCATGAAAGGAAACATATATCAATACATATATGCACAGTATGATAATATATTTCTCCTGCATCTCATTTCTCCTTGTTGTTGTGTGAAACTTGAACATGTAGGATGTGACAGTTGGTCTGCTGTTTTGTTGCACCACCCTTCCTCCACTGTGACTGGATGGCTGGGTAAATATTTCAACTCTCAGCGCCCAGAAAAACCATCAAACACACAGCGTTCAGTACAGAATAGACGCTCAGCACCTCGTCACACTGCTGGTGTTTGTAGCGTAGAAAACATTACACTGCCACTGCAAAGACCTCAAACATTTGTTGAGAAACGTAGATATTTCAGGCAAGGTGCTTTAAGATCAATCCCATATCATATTATTATGCCAACTCTTTACATTCGAGTCGGACTTTGCCTCCCGGAAGCGAGTTATAAGAGGTAGAAACTGAAGATGTCCTGAGATATGAAACAACACTTCAAGATCAATTTCTTTCCAGGAGCAAATGTAACATATTTACACTCTGAGGCCACAAAAAATGTAAAAAATCAATGGAGTTTTTGTTTTGTTTGCCAAGACATCAGCATGAGCATGAAAAATTCAGCAACATCAAGTATTCATGCCTATTAAGCCTCCTCGGCTGTTGCTTTAAAATTTTTATTTGACTGTGCTGCAAACATAAAATAACACAATAGCAAAAAAAAAAATTTTTTCAATGAGTCAAAGCAATTTTTAAAAATGAACAAATTATGACTAAACGTTAAAAAAATACCATGAGAAAACTTAAAAAAAAGAAAGAAAATGATGCGTCTTAAATTTACATTGATAGATTTATGTGAAGTTAACAGCATTAAACATGTCAGCAAAGATAGTAAATCTTCCTCAAGCTCTCTACTCTTTCAAGCTAAGTCTTTCAACAGTCCGAGGATAGCACTATAAACTAAAATGCAAAAAACTAGATGCTGAAGGATATCACCAAAAGCCATTAAAAAACCTTTTCAAAATTCCTTACAATTCATACTTTTATAAAATAACAGAATAAAAAAGTCAGACATCATTGTATGTCAAAACGACAAATTAAATATTTTCAAGGTTATCCCAATAAAAAAATGTTATCAATATCTGAACTTTAAACTGATGTGACACAAACGTATTTACAAAAATTATCGAGCTTTAATTAGTAAATCCAGCAGATGTTAATCTCTTAAAAGCCCTGATATCAGTGTAGGTCGTCTCTCCCTCCGCTGCGTTTACATTTCTTCTCTCTGCTCTGCCAGCTTTCCTGTTGGTAAAAGTTGGTGCAGAATACACCAAGGAGTCTTCATCTCTCTGAGGAATTAAGAAAGATATAATAAGACATAAGACAGCAGGTTTAAATCTCTTTATGTGTTAAGAGAAAAATATGCCAATAGAGAGAGACAGATAGATACATCTTTTCTTTGTATACCTTACCTGCTGACTTGCAGCATTTCTTTGCAGAGTGACGGCATCTGTATCACAAAATAAATTCAAGATTTAAGATGAAAGATGCAGGAGGTCAATTTACACACGTATGTAAATCCTGTGAAGTCAGATTTTGCAAATTACTGGTTTAAAGATTGATGTATGAGAAACTTTTATTACCGTTACAATGATTACAAGTTTTCTTTTTGATGGTATAAAGGAGGAAAGCAATAACAATCAGACTTATAGCCAAAGCTGCAAATAGCAGAAACAGGATTGGGCTGGGCAAATTCTGCAAATCCCACAAGTTGGGCGCTGAAACAATACAAGGGCCAAAGAATGAAGGTTATTTGTTTTTTCTATGATAAAATGTAATACATAAGGAGCAAATCTTGCATAATTCATCACAATGATTTTGACCAGAAGTTTTCATCTCTTACCTTGAATGTCCACTTTTGATCCATTTCCAAATAATATCTCCCCACATGTGGCCACAGCACAGTAATAAGTCCCAGCGTCAGAGGAGCTGACGTCCTTTGAGAAGCTGTAGACACATTTCTGTGCAGATGGATCTTCAGGACTCTTCTCACATTCATCACGACTGTTTCTTTGAGCATAAATTAAACTGGGATGAGATTCATCAGATCCGGCTCTGAACCAGATCACACTGTGTTCCTCTGGACATGTTTTCTTCTCAGAGTCAGAGAGGACTGAACACTGCAGAGTCACTGAGTCTCCTGGACGGACTGGATCAGATGAAATGTTTTGAATGACGGCAGTGATATCAGGTTCTGGTCCTGGAAACATACGGACAAAAAAGCATGCTTAACTCACTTAGATGAGCATAAATGTAGTTAAAATGTTAAAATCTTGTTTACCTTTGATGGTCAGAAAAAAGTGCCTTTCAAAAATGTCATGTTAAGTACGTCTACTTCTATACAGTAATAAAATCCAGTGTCACTGAGCTGTGTTTCCTGAATATCCAGAATAAATGTTCCAGGCTCTTGTTTAGCTGTAAAGTGAGGAGTCTTGTTAACAACATCATAATCAAAGTTATATGTTCCTCCCAAGAATTCAGGTAAGTTTCCAGAAACAAGCCTGAACCAAAATAAGTTTTTTTTGTTAATAGATTTCTGGCGATCACATGTTAGAGTCACATGTTGTCCAACATCAACAGTCTTTGTCTCCAAGATCTGATCCTGTGAACATCCTGAAAAAATAAAAGGCACAGAGGTTAATGCTAAACACAGAGAATCATGTATTAAATTACTGTAAGAGGATGAATAAAAAATATACTTACGTCCCACTCTGAGCATCAGCAGTATATAAACTACGATCAGCATTTTCATGTGAATCCACTTGTAACTGCAGTTAAATTACATCGTATTAGGAGACGACTCGCCTTAATGTAATCACATAAAGTGGGAGGGAACAATTTCAGAGTGATCTGATTGGCCCCTCTTTGTGTTGGTCTTTTACTTTGCCACAACAGTGGAAATAAAATCAACCAACGTTTCAACATGAAACATCATCAGCACCAGTCTGTTTCATGTTTGATGGTGGGTTTCTGTAGCTGACACTGAAAGTAAACACGAGTTAAAGCTGGAGGGTGCAGTTTTCAGAAAAAAAAAGGCAGAATTTGAAAATTCACCTTTTTCCTGCTGCTCTCCCCTCTCTGTCCTGAGCCCCTCCTCCCAGATGAGTGCAGACATATGCATGCACTTCATATCATAACACCAACATGTTGGTCACACTAGATATCCCTCAAGCATCAGGTTTGGATGCTGAGGACACTGTGTCCATTCATGCTTGTAAAGATCTCCCTGCTGCCTATTAAAAATGCCTGCAAAGCATCCATGTTTTCTCTGTTTACTCAGGTCTGCTCTGAGTAAACAGCCTTGATGGTTGGTCAAAGGGCGCAGACATGGCCCACCGCAGCTCATTCACTGCCAGTCTAGCTGCTGCATGTGGCTTTGCTTTACATGAACCGGGGACGATGCGGCACACATCTGGCATCTTAAGGCCACATGTCCACCAAAGCATTATTTCCGCAACATTGTTTTTTTGCTACAGAATATCTGTGGAAGTAAAAAAGTCGGCACAACATCGAGAATTTGCTCTGGATGAAGGGAAGGCTGATGTACATAAGAGGAGAGGACAGACCTGCCAGACTGTGTAGGTTCATGAAAGGAAACATATATCAATACATATATGCACAGTATAATAATATATGTCTCCTGCATCTCATTTCTCCTTCTTGTTGTTGTGTGAAACTTGAACATGTAGGATGTGACAGTTGGTCTTCTGTTTTGTTGCACCACCCTTCCTCCACTGTGACTGGATGGCTGGGTAAATATTTCAACTCTCAGCACCCAGAAAAACCATCAAACACACAGCGTTCAGTACAGAATAGACGCTCAGCACCTCCTCACACTGCTGTGGTGTTTGTAGTGTAAAAATCATGGCACTCCCATTAAGAAGATATTAAACATTTTCTGAGAAATTTTTAGATATTTTAGGCCAGGCGCTTTAAGATCAATCCCATATCATATTATTATGCCAACTCTTTACATTCGATTCGGACTTTGCCTCCCGGAAGCGAGTTATAAGAGGTAGAAATTGAAAATGTCCTGAGATATGAAACAACACTTCAAGATCAATTTCTTTCCAGGAGCAAATGTAACATATTTACACTCTGAGGCCACATTGAAAATGGTAAAAATCAATGGATTTTTTGTTTTGTTTGCCAAGACATCAGCATGAGCACGAAAAACTCAGCAACATAAAGTATTGATGCCTATTAAGCCTCCTCGGCTGTTGCTTTAAAATTTTATTTGACTGTGCTGCAAACATATAAAAACACAATAGCAAAATAAAAACAATACATTTCAATGAGTGAACGCAATTACTAAAAATGAACAAATTATGACTACACATGTTAAAAAATGCCATGACAAAACTTAAAAAAAAAAAGAAAGAAAATGATGCATCTTAAATTTGCATTGATAGATTTATGTGAAGTTAAAAGCATTAAACATGTCAGCAAAGATAGTAAATCTTCCTCAAGCTCTCTACTCTTTCAAGGTAAGTCTTTCAACAGTCCAAGTGATAGCACTATAAACTAAAATGCACAAAACTAGATGCTGAAGAATATCACCAAAAGCCATTAAAAAACCTTTTCAAAATTCCTTACAATTCATACTTTTATAAAATAACAGAGTAAAAAAGTCAGACATCATTGTATGTCAAAACGACAAATTAAATATTTTCAAGGTTATCCCAATAAAAAATTGTTACCAATATCCGAACTTTCAACTGATGTGACACAGCGTATTTACAAAAATTATTTGAGCTTTAATTAGGAAATCCAGCAGATGTTAATCTCTTACAAAAGCCCTGACATCAGTGTAGGTCGCTCTCTCTCCCTCCGCTGCGTTTACATTTCTTCTCTCTGCTCTGCCAGCTTTCCTGTTGGTAAAAGTTGGTGCAGAATACACCAAGGAGTTTTCATCTCTCTGAGGAATTAAGAAAGATATAATGAGACAGCAGGTTTAAATCTCTCTATGTGTTAAGAGAAAAATATGCCAATAGAGAGACAGATAGATACATCTTTTCTTTGTATACCTTACCTGCTGACTCGCAGCATTTCTTTGCAGAGTGACGGCATCTGTATCACAAAATAAATTCAAGATTTAAGATGAAAGATGCTTTAAGAGGTCAATTTACACACGTATGTAAATCCTGTGAAGTCAGATTTTGCAAAATACTGATTTAAAGATTAATGTATGAGAAACTTTTATTACCGTTACAATGATTACAAGTTTTCTTCTTGATGGTATAAAGGAGGAAAGCAATAACAATCAGACTTATAGCCAAAGCAGCAAATAGCAGAAACAGGGCAGCATGGGCCATCTGCAAATCCCACAAGTCGGGCGCTGAAACAATTCAAGGACCAAATAATAAAGGTTATTTGTTTTTGATAAAATGTGATACATAAGGAGCAAATCTTGCATGATACTTGATCACAATGATTTTGACCAGAAGTTTTCATCTCTTACCTTGAATGTCCACTTTTGTTCCATTTCCAAATAATATCTCCCCACATGTGGCCACAGCACAGTAATAAGTCCCAGCGTCAGAGGAGCTGACGTCCTTTGAGAAGCTGTAGACACATTTCTGTGCAGATGGATCTTCAGGACTCTTCTCACATTCATCACGACTGTTTCTTTGAGCATAAATTAAACTGGGATGAGATTCATCAGATCCGGCTCTGAACCAGATCACACTGTGTTCCTCTGGACATGTTTTCTTCTCAGAGTCAGAGAGGACTGAACACTGCAGAGTCACTGAGTCTCCTGGACGGACTGGATCAGATGAAATGTTTTGAATGACGGCAGTGATATCAGGTTCTGGTCCTGGGAAACATACGGACAAAAAAGCATGCTTAACTCACTTAGATGAGCATAAATGTAGTTAAAATGCTAAAATAACTGCTGTTATAAATGATGTTTACCTTTGATGTTCAGAAAAGTGCCTTTCAAAAATGTCATGTTAAGTTGGCTTACTTCTATACAGTAATAAAATCCAGTGTCATTGTGCTGTGTTTCTGAATATCCAGAATAAATGTTCCAGGCTCTTGTTTAGCTGTAAAGTGAGGAGTCTTGTTAACACCAGTATAATTAAAGTAAAATGTTCCTCCCAAGAATTCAGGTAAGTTTCCAGAAACAATCCTGAACCAAAATAAGGTGTCTATGCTCCCAGATTTCTGGCGATCACATGTTAGAGTCACATGTTGTCCAACATCAACAGTCTTTGTCTCCAAGATCTGATCCTGTGAACATCCTGAAAAAATAAAAGGCACAGAGGTTAATGCTAAAACAACAGAGAATCATGTATTAAATTACTGTAAGAGGATGAATAAAAAATATACTTACGTCCCACTCTGAGCATCAGCAGTATATAAACTACGATCAGCATTTTCATGTGAATCCACTTGTAACTGCAGTTAAATTACATCGTATTAGGAGACGACTCGCCTTAATGTAATCACATAAAGTGGGAGGGAACAATTTCAGAGTGATCTGATTGGCCCCTCTTTGTGTTGGTCTTTTACTTTGCCACAACAGTGGAAATAAAATCAACCAACGTTTCAACATGAAACAACATCATCAGCACCAGTCTGTTTCATGTTTGATGGTGGGTTTCTATAGCTGACACTGAAAGTAAACACGAGTTAAAGTTGGAGGGTGCAGTTTTCAGAAAAAAAAAGGGCAGAATTTGAAAATTCACCTTTTTCCTGCTGCTCTCCCCTCTCTGTCCTGAGCCCCTCCTCCCAGACGAGTGCCAACGTGATGGACACACACTAGGATATCCGTCCAGCATCAGGTTTGGACGCTGAGGACAGTGTGTCCATTCATGCATGTTACATACATCGTCTCTTTTCAAAATAAACTTGCATGTTCACAGGAAATGTAGTCTCTGTTTGATAAATGCATACAGTCTTTTTCAAAATAAACTTACAACATTGGCAAAAAGCTTCATTTTGGGTTTATTTCCTTTGGTTTAGGAAACACAAGAATATGCTTAGATTTGGAAAAAAAAAAACATAGTCTGGCCTGAAATATGTACGTCTGTCACGAGCATAATGTAACATCAAGTGACATACTGTATGTCTTTAGCATCATGTGCTACACAAACTATGCTGCTGGTACGAGCCCCTTCTCTCCCTGCACGTTACCATTTTCAAAATTGACATCGCTCCATGAAACCTCACACAGCCAGACCTATTACCACATTTTGGCTAAGTCCCATGTGGAAAACAACAACTAACTCTGCGATACAGAAACAACCCACAGGTTTAAATGTCTTTTCGTGTTTTTTTTTACACAGCATTTTCTTTTGCAGTGATTTAGACGTTTTAAAGCTCACCTCGATGTGTGCAGTTGTTCTGCCAAAACAGGTTCCCTCCCAACACTATTTTGCAATAGCACCATCACTGCGTCCTGAGCTTAGCTTCGCCAAGATGATTGTGATGAATTTAATATAAACAACCCAGAATTTAAGAGGGTGCAATACAATACACATTGGTGTACTTTAAATGTGTCTAGCCCAGTGAATTAAAGGCCTTTTATGTTTTTCAAACCATCATATTTCATTATAGAAATAATGAAGCAATCATACAGTTACCTTGAATGTCCAGTTTTGTTCCCCTTCAAAACAGTATCTTTTCACATGTGGCCACAGCACAGTAATAAATCCCATCATCAGAGGAGCTGTAGACACATTTCTGTGAAGACTGAGCTTCAGGACTCTTCTGACACTCAACATTATGTCCAAGAGTGCAAACTGAACTGGGCTGAGATTTATCTAAACTGAATCTGATCCAGAACACACTTTGTTCTACAGGACATGTTTTGATCTCAGAGTCAGAGAGGACTGACCACTGCAGAGTCACCGAATCAAGCAAGATAAACATGCTTGACTCACTTTAATTAATATGAAAATAGTAATAAAAAGTTCAAATAATTGCTTTTTATAAATGTTTACCTTTAATTCGCAAAAATGCTCCTTTCAAAAACATCATGTCAAGCTGGCTTACTTTAATACAGCAGTAAACTCCAGTATCACTGAGCTTCGTTATCTGGATATAGAGTATAAATGCTGTAGGCTCTTGTTTTGCTGTAATGTGAGGAGTCTTGTTAACGCCACCATAATCTAAAGGAAGAGTTCCTCCCAAGACTTCAGGCAGATTTCCATAAACAACCCTGATCCAAAACAAAGTTTCTGTGTACACAGGTTTAGGGCGATCACATGTTAGAGTCACATTTTGTCCAACATCGACAGACTTTGTCTCAAAGGTCTGATTGTGTGAACATCCTGAAGAATGAAATAAAAGGAACAAAGACTCGTGATTAACAACACAGAATCATAGATTAAATTACTGTAAAAGGATGACAATCTCAGTATAAATATACTTACGTCCCATTCTGAGCATCAGCAGTATATAAAACTCAAAAAGCATTTTCATGTTAATCCATATGTAACTACAGTTAATTAGACTGCACTGAAATATGTCTCGCCTTAACGTAACAATATAAAATGAGAGGGAAGAATTTCATCTTATTGGCCTCTCATTATGTTGATTTTTCATCCTACTTACACCTGCAGCTCGCTCCTTGCGTTCCTTAGCCCCTCCCACCAGACGAGTGCTGATGTATGCATGTTTCACTCAGTAACCCATTGTTATATTGATCTATTTATTCTTATTTCATTGTAGAGCTCTCTCTCTGTTTAATCAGACCACAACTGAGACAAGAAATAGCTGGCTGCCACAACCTGCAGTCCCTTCACCTCGCTCCCCTGCCACTGTTAACTGCCTCTCCAGGGAGACAGCGTACAACAGCGTACAGAGGTGAAGGTTAAACCATGCGGCTTCTACAGCATAGACAGTAACATCTGACAATATAATGCAGTTCACTTTAACACCACAAACTCTGGCATCAAAATATTTATCACAGCAGAGTAGAGTTGAGATTTCCTGCCAACATGAAAGGTGTAGGGGTGTAAAAGGAATAAAAACAGATTAAAAGACAACTGATCTATATTTAGGGCCAAAACAAAACATTTATATGGCCAGCGTGCTGCGGTTTGTGGTTTTCATCAGGGTCAGCACGCTGTTGCTAAAGAGCAACAACAGCTTTTGTACACACACCAATAAACACACATCCACAGTTATGACAAACAAATGATGCATGGAAACTTGATTGTTGATGTCAAGTTTTCAGTAAAATTTCAAGATGTCAGCAAAAAGGGCTTCTTTCTCACTCTTGTTTTTAGCCTCAGGAAGCTGAGCTTCACTGCTGGTTTATAACGGTCAAGTGGAATGATTATTATTTTCATAATATTCAAAGAGAGAGGATCCATCTTAAATATGCTGCTAGATGCATCCAATTCAGATGCTCCACATCATCGATGACGACCCGCCCACTCTGTCTGTCAGTCACTTCAGCAGGAAGAGCCCGGCACACAGAGGAGTGTTAAACTGTCCGTCCTCTACACACACTACACTTCTTTAAAGAGAGCTGGTGAAAGACAGCAGCAGAGTGACTCTCTCACAGAATCGCAGGAACACTTTCACCTAGAGGTGATTTAGAGTTTCTGCATATTATCACCTGAGAGAAAGAAAGCCATCTGAACCTGAGAGAAAATCACTATAAAACATAAGCCAGTGATCAAGATAAAACAACCCTATGCCACCAGATTGTATGGCTGAAAACTGAGCACACAGTGCAGTCTAACACCTCAAAATCCGCCATCAAAAAAATCCCTAAAAACTAGAGTGAGGCCTTGATACCAACTTGAAAGATGCAAAGAGAAAGAAAATACAGACTGACATCTATCTATAGGGCCAAAGTCACTCTAACATTTGTTAGACCAGCACATTGTGGTTTGTGGCTTTCATCAGGTCCAGCATGTTGTTGACAACAAGCCAAAACACAATTTGTACTTTCACACATAAGCACACCCACCCAGATAAACAAGCAGTTACGCACACTGACAAACAAATGATGCATGGAAACTTTAGTATTGTTGTGGTCTGGCTTCAAACTAAGGTGTCAGTACAAACGGACTTCTCTGTTTTTCTCATACTCTTTTTTAACCCTCAGGGAGTTGTGCTTCACTGCTGTTTTAAAAATGGCAAGGTGAATAATGCTTTATAATTTATTGTCTTTTTAAAAAAACAAAAACAGGAGTAGCTAGAGGGCTTTCATCTCTCTCTCCTGCACTTTGGTGTTTTTGATCTGTAGTTACAGAGGGAGGAGGTGCTAAACATTCACAGGTTCCACTTCAGTCTTTTGTCGAGCAGGAGTTTAAACTGTGATCTTAAGTTTGCCTGAATATCGAGTATTACATGCTACAGTCTTTTCAAATGGCCATCACTTGGCACAGTGATGGACTTGAAGCTTGTCCAACTGATGGTGAATAAATCGACACATTTACATTAAAATTAAATCAAAATACCAAACAATTTGCATCTGCTATATGGTTTTAGATGCCTTTAGTTGCATTTCTAAGAATGAAAGCAAGACAGATGCAAGTTGTATTTAAAATTAACACAATAACAAGCAAGTTAATCAATAATTTCAGTCAGTGAAACTTAATTTTAGCCTTGTTTGTCTCTCCTCTCTCTGCACATCCTGTTGAGGCCCAAAGTCAGGTCTGTTCTGAGTAAGCAGTGTTGATGGTTGGTCAAAGGGCGGAGAAACGGCCCACCGCAGCCTGTGCCTGTTAGTGTAGCTGTTGCATGTGGCTTTGCTTGACATGCAGAAGATTTTTACAAAGTGCCGTGAGAGCAGAGAGATGGAGACTTTTATTGATTTTAGTAATTGCTCCCTGACATTTTAAGTATATCAGAATATCATCACATAATTTTGTCTAATATGGAAAAAGGAATTGTGTCCGGACAATAAAATACTCAGTATACAGTATATTTTGTTCGGCAGGCTTTGAGTAGTTTACATGGAGCAGTGGACAGACACACAGCAGTTCACTATTGAGTACCAATGACTGTCTGCTAGTTTCTCTCTCTCTCTCTCTCTCTCTCACACACACACACTCACTCACACACACACTCACTCACTCACTCACTCACTCTGTTTCTCTCTCACACTCTCACACACCCAAACACACACACCAAAAAACCATCGCTAACCCTAACCCAACAACAAATACAATACAACACAACACACTTACACACACACACACTCACTCACTTCTAACACACACTCACTTCTCTTTCTATCACTCACACTGTCTCTCTCTCAAACACTCACACACCCACACACACACACACACACACAGTATCTCAATGTGCACAAAGCAAAAATATCAAATGTAAAAGTTTTGACCTTTTGGTGGAGGACAGCATGGAGACCCATTTGCAGAAAAAGCAAGCTCATGTCAATCAGAAGAGCGAACTCTTGAAAGATAATTAGATGGATGACATGTGACAACGTGCGGCGGACCCTTTTTTACTTGTTCAACCCATATTTAAAAAGAAAAAGGAAGTTAACGCTGCAAGACTGCCAAAAACCTAAATGTAGATGTTAGGAGATTTCTAAATTACATGAGCTCTCACAGATAGGACTGGTGCCATGTGAAAAGAGCTTCAGACTATCCTATTTTGGGCTAACTTGTCAGAGTAAAAAAAGAGCCTTTAACACCTTCACACATTTACCTTTGAGTTTTCACATCTGTTGGTTTTCTATGTGGTTTTGGCCACAATTCCTGTCACCTTTCTCTTGTAACTGTGAATGAAACGTGTGGGCAACCACCTATGCTGCAGCTAAGTTTATTTCAACTGTCATCTCTGACTCTTATATCAAAACAAAGTAAATATCACACACAAAGCTTCAGGATGAGTTTAGCCTATTTTAGCACGAACTCAAGAAGCAAAACAGCAGGCCTACACTGAAAAAGGAAAATACAGCTTTCAGCAGCTCCAAAAGTGTCTCATTTGTCACATCTCATTAGTGAGTACAAAATTAGCCAATACTAAAAAAAAAAAAAATTAACTGAGATTTTTTCAGTGATCCAAAAGTGTGCAAAGTCACTGTGATAAAGGACTTCAGTCATTAACGTTAGTCATTAAATTAGCTCCAATGTAAAAGCCAACTGCTCATTAATCAGCAGTTTCTTTTCTCTACTTAAGGCACGCTGCAGAATTTTTTATAAAATGTACTTTACAACAACGCACTGTGCATTTCCTTGAATGGTTAGAAACATTGTTTTAGAAAAACCTTACTGTTTACTGCAGTGTTTGCTAGCAGTTGTCTTCTTGCATTGCTTTTATCAATACGTTACCTTCACAGACTGTTGACCAGTAAAATAATGTGAAACCGCCAGAAACGTTGCGTTTGTCAACTGCATGCAGATGTTTGTGCGTCCGTGTGCATGTGCTTGTAAAACACGACATACAAAAAAAACGATCGAAATTAAAACATTGCTTATATGCAGTGTGTCAAGAAAACAATTTTTGCTGTTGAAAGATTTCCAGCACTTGTTCTTAACTAACCTCAAAAAAGCTTATACAAAAAGTAACAATTGCATAAATTCAGTCACGAAGTGTGAATAAAGACACTGCTTTGAAGATACCAAACATGGACATTTCTTATAGAATGAAAATGGATCACATATTTGCTAAGTGTAGGGGGAAGGTCATTTTCCACAGATCAGCCAATCACTGCAATTTCTACTTTGTAAACCTTGATCACTGCGTGACTGATCCTTCATTTGGGTGGGCAGACATCGCGAGAGCAAGACAAAGGTGCTGTACCACAATGATCGGAGGACTGGCTGCTTTGATTCTTCTTAGTGCAATGTGTAAGTGCATTTCTTAGCTAGAGAGAGAAAAATTATGTCAGTGGCAAATTCTTTACCTTTAACTTTGTCGTCTTGTGTTGTATCTCTGTTACTGTCTCTTTTCCTCAGCTGTGATTCAAACTGCAGAGGTTCCTCATCAGATTTCTTTGACTGAAGTTGAACTTGGTGGGAATGTTACTTTGCAGTGTCCAGTTTCTGAGATGAAGGACAGATTATTTTATTTGTACAAACAGTCTCTTGGATACATGGTCCAAACTGTTGCGACTGTAGTTGGTGGAAAATTAACAGTAAATGAACAATTTAACAGCCCACGGTTCACAACAAAAAAAACTACTGATCAGTGTTTTCTTACCATCACAAATATCAGCAAAGAGGATGAAGCAACATACTTCTGTCACAATGGAGCGAAGTACTCACAAAGTTTCACCAATGGCATCTTCTTGGCTGTGAATGGTAAAATATTTTTTACTTTCAGTGTTTGAGCAACGTTTTCATGTCATACACATAATTTAGATCATATCTTTGATATCTTTTTTACTGAATCACACAGATCATAAAAAGCACATATCTTTCTTCGTGGAACAAAGTCCAGAGACTGAGTCGGTCCAGCTGGGCGACTCAGTGAATCTCCAGTGTTCACTTCAACTTTTCAGTAGCTATAACATATGGTAATACATAGGGATAGAAAGTAGAGAAATTAAACAAAAAAGTTATGTTAACCTCACTTTAAAGCAATCTATAAATTGGTTTATTACAGCCCAATGTTACAGAAACATCTGTCATTAACTCACAAAATGATCTATGTTTTTGCAGGATGATGAAGGAAAGGCAGCAAACTATGCAGCACTGCAATTCTCAGCAAGAAGAGTGAAAAGGGGAAAGATGAAGAGTGAACTTTCGTCACAGTGTGTCTACTCTGTTGTTAAAGCAGATTATCACAACCAGCACCATCCCTCCTGATAGACCAATCCAGTGAACGCTTGAGGCACATTTATTGTAGGGAGACGGCGGTAATGGCGATATGTTTACATCAGATACTTCACAACATTTGTGCACAGACAAAGCAAGCCTGTGAAAAGGTCTATACAGAGATTTTTTTCCCAACTGCCATCCAATAACCATAGGACACAGTTGTGTCATTTGTAAAATGCACTCAGCTAATTTTTGTGGGACATCATCTGATTTTAAGTTGCTTTGTTAATGAGTTGCTACAGTGTATGTATGTTCCTGTATTTCAGTAAGGGGACATCAGCGTCTAAATCTCTTTTTTTTTTTTGACATCAAAATATGGCATAAGATAATATTAATATTATACAGTACTGATATATCTATTACGTGTCAACACTGATCCTGTGGAAAATTGCACATTTACAATTTCTCCCACTTACATTAAAAATAATTTGAGTAATGTCTATGTTAACTCAAACTGAGTTTTTTTTTAAAATCATATTTCAGGAAATTAATAATAACCCAGATGAAAAAGAGCTTTAGCTGGAAAAAGTTGACGACTTTGTCAATGTTCTTTTTTAAGAATCTTTTTGCAGAGGTATTTTTTTGCCTACTGCCTTTAGCCATGGTAAAGACATGATAGGAAATGACAGGGGCCGAAACAGGACATAACATGCAACAAAGCTGGACACAAACTTTGAATGTTGCCGTTTGTGGTTGGCATCCCAAACCCGACCCTAAACCATCAGAGCACCCTGCCATGGTGTAAAGTAACTTTTAATTGTGCAAATTTACATAAGAGACACGAAAAGTATCACTGTGACACAAGCACTATCTGTAAAGAATGATTAAAAGAAAGGTTGAAACTAAAAACAAGTGTGTCTGTATTTTTCAAAATAAATCCAACATACATTTATTTTATTTAGTTTCTTTTGAAAATCAGGAAGATGGTTTGAGCTGTTGCTGTTCAACAATTACATCCTGTCCAGGTAGAGACTGCATTTTTTTCATGTGCCTGCATAGGTTTCCTCTCAGGCATTCAGTTTCGGCTAATTGGAGAACTTTTTCTAGGTGTGAACATGAGTTTGGGTAGTTTTCCATTTGTGTTCACCCTGGACAGATCCTCCAGGCCTCTCACGCATTGTGAGCTGGGATAGGCAGCCCTCCGCAAACCTGCAGAGGATAAAGGTCTAGACTTCAGGCATTTTATGTTTGCAGACAGCTGAGGTCAGCTTTCCGCTAGTAAAACTGAAACTAATAAGACTGCGCTGGATTTGGAGTGAATGTCTGTCAAATATTTATATAATATAAAAACTAACTCAACTGTGCAGTATCTGTGGCTGATCTGACTGCAGTCTTTTGTACTGGGCTCAAGTGTTGGACATAATATGTTTTTTAGTTGAGGGAGGTGCAGTCAGCGTGCTTGCTATGTGTACATTTTGTGTGTTCACAAAAATAGGTTACATGCAGTCCTTTGCATAAGGGTCTGCGTAGACCCTTATGGACACGCAGAAGCAGAGACTATGTATTGGCCTTAAGTCTGTATAATGGATATAGAATTTCAATCATGCGCTCAGTTCATTTCAACATGTCTACTCAAGTCTAGTTTTAATTGTATGGACAAAAAAAAATATTTAAAGTAATATATAATATTTGCATCATTACCTAAAAGCCACATATAACAAAACCTTTTGCTCCAAACAGACTACCATTATATCATAGAGTACCAACTCATGACCAACACACCTTTAGCCATGCTAATTCATCCCAAAAGATGAGGTCACAGAGACCGTGACCTTTGATCATCAAATTTTATTCAGATCACTGTTGAATCCATTGAATGTTGAACGTTTGTGCAAAATTTAAAGAAATTACCTCAGCATGTTCTTGAGGTATAGCTTTCACGAAACTAAGACAAATGCAAGGTCACACTGAACTTAACGCAACCTTTGACCACCTAAGTCTCAGTCGAAATCTCAAAATCTCAGTAGGAGGTTTCAGTTTGCTGGTGTTGTGTCAAAGTCTGTTCCCCGGATGATATTGGCTTTTATATTAGTGTTACCTAATCTAACAGCCCTGCACACATTTGAATCTCAGGTTTTAGGGAGATGCACAGAAATCTGGCCTATAGGAGTGTGTTGCATAGATAGAAGTCAGTAATAGTCAGGAAATTTTATGGGACATAAACAGAAGAAAATCACATTTTTGAGTGGAGGGAGACTTGTGATGTAATGGAGAAAACATGATAAAGTGCCCTCCAGGGTGTTTTGCAACACTCTACAGCTAGTGCACTTGTTTTTTATTCTGACACATAGTGTACTTTATGTAAATGAAAAAAAAGAAAAATTCATTAAAGATGTAGAAATTTGTTTAACAAATGAAACAACACACGTACACATTTTGAACAGCAGTGATGTAAAGCTAAGGGACCTGGGAGAAAGTTCACCACCTTACATGGCAAAACTGTGAAAAGAGACAGAGAACTCACTCGTCTCTTGGCCGATCCAAAAAGCCAGCTTAGGTAGACGCATCATAAGCCTTGTTTAAAAACTGAATAATAAACTTCACGAAACCTGAAAATAAATTTAATAGATATGGAATACACAATGCTATAGGCTATCACCAAATCACCAAAAGCTTAGCTATTTAATGCAAGGATTTTTGCATCATAAAAATTCAAAACATTTTTATTCAATCTTTGCATGAAACATCTTTTAGTTTATCCAAAATACTTTTGTTACATTATGTGGAATATTATGTCTTGAAATGCAATTGCTAGTGCTGCAAAAGCAATATATTCCCCAAACAGTGTGTCATATACAAATTATATGAGCTTCGATTAGCACATTTATTCTTCATTTAGATCATTCATACACTGCAAAAGACCTGACATCAGTGTAAGTTGTCTCTTCCATTCTTTGACTTCTTCTCTCTGTTTTACCGACTTTCCTCCTTGTAAAGTTTGGTGTACAATAAACCAAAGAGTCCTCATTTCTCTGTGGAAATAAAGTGAAAAATTAAAACTGAGGCCAAATTTTAATCCATGCAAATAAACACAGATGAATACAACTGATGTGTTTTTCAGCTACATCTTTAAATACCTCACCTGCTGACTTTGCTGATTTCCATAATTGGTTACAGCATTTGACTGAAGAGTGGCAGCAGCTGTATTTTAAAACATGAGATAGTAAAAAAAAATATGTATATGTAAATAACTTGAACTTAAATTAATGATAAAGTAGGCTAACTTAAACACAGCACAAATGTGAATTGAGTTATATAAGCTTTTGGAAAACAAGAGTTCAATAGATGAATGTATAAGTAGCATCTCTTACCGTTGCAACAATTGCAGGATTTTTTCGTGATGGCATAAAGAAGGACGGCTATAACAATTAGACTTATAACCACAGCAACACACACCAGAAAAAAAACTGTGTTGTTGTCCTGTGAATCACAGGTGCTGACATCTGAAACATTAATGAATCAATGATGTTAAGAAATAGTAATAGATACTTAACATTAAAGGATAAGATAATAATTTAACAATTACTTAGAAATATGGTGCAGTTACCATGAATATCCAGTTTTGATCCGTTTCCAAATAATATCTCCCCACATGTGGCCACAGCACAGTAATAAGTCCCAGAGTCAGAGGAGCTGACGTTCTTTGAGAAGCTGTAGACACATTTCTGTGCAGATGGATCTTCAGGACTCTTCTCACATTCATCACTATTGTTTCTTTGAGCATAAATTAAACTGGGATGAGATTCATCAGATCTGGCTCTGAACCAGATCACGCTGTGTTCCTCTGGACATGTTTTCTTCTCAGAGTCAGAGAGGACTGAACACTGCAGAGTCACTGAGTCTCCTGGACGGACTGGATCAGATGAAATGTTTTGAATGACAGCAGTGATTTCAGGTTCTGGTCCTGGGAGTGAAAAGAAATAATATGTAAAATTGCTGTTGTAAATGATGCACAATTCTTTAAATCTGTTGCTGTTTTGCTTTACTTACCTTTGATTCTCAGAAATACTCCATTCAAAAATGTCATTTTGCTTTGTGTTACTTTTATACAGTAGTAGACGGCAGTATCGCTTGATTGTGCTTCAGTTATATGCAGAACAAATGCTCCAGGCTCTTGTTTGACCTTCATGTGACGATTCTTCTTAACAATGTCAATGTCACTGGCTATCATTCCTCCAATAACTTCAGGAAAAGTTCCAGAAACCAGCCTGATCCAAAATAAGCTTGCTAGAACTTTCTCGCGGGTGCATGTTAGAGTCACATTTTGTCCAACACCAACAGTCTTTGTCTCAAAGATGTGATCGTCTGTGCATCCTAAAATTAAAAACACAGATCAATAACAGATACATTCATATTCCTTATCTGTATCACTATTTGAAGATGCCAAAATGTGTTTTAAATACATATGTCGAATAAATTAAAATGTAATACTTACGTCCAATTTTGAGTACGAGGAGTATATAAAATATGATCAGCATTTTCTCTCCTCGACAGGCTGCAGTTCAATTAAATCGTATCAGAAGATGATTTGCTTTAATGTAGCCACATCAGTGGGAGGGAACAATTTCAGAGCTATTTGATTGGCCTCTCGTTATGTTGGCTCTTTACTGTACCACCACAGTGGAAATATTTCAACCAAAACTTTCCGACATAACATATAACAACTTTAGCACCACGCTTTTACCTTCTCATATTTGGCTCTCTGGGGGAGAAGCTCACAGTGGGACGTTTACAGTAAACGTGTTGTTTACAACGTTTCTCCTATGAAGAAAATCAACTGTAGCAAAGGTGAATTTCTCATGGGCCTGACCTCATTTTAAGTTGAAGTGAAATTATTTCCCACACTCAACATGACTGCAATTCATGACTAAAATAAACGTAATTCCTGGGAGTGATTCAAAACTGTCATTATTGGTAATGGACCAATATCTGTTCACAATAACTTCTGGGTAGCGACCCTTCAAGCTGTTGCCTCAAATGGTTAGTTTTTAGTCACCTTAAAAAGGTCTGCCTGGGGGGAAAATAAATTAAGAAAAAAAAAAAAAATCAATAAATCAGCTTTAGTGTAAGCGATATTAAGACATTTTCACCACACTTCCTTGCCATCAGATAGCCTTCTCCGAGGACAAAGTGAAGCCATTATTTCAAAGCCACCAGACTCTATTTACAAAAACACTAATTTTACTCACAGAACATGAGAGTTGCTGGTCAACTGCTGCCTCCATCAGTTAGAGTGGAAGGTAAAACAGGGAAAATATTTCAAACACAGCGTATACTTAAACTGATACTAACTGTATAAGGTGGCTAAAGCATGTTTTGCTTTCCCCCCCTCGCATTAGATTTCATGTCAGTAGATTTGGTAAATTAAAAAAACTAGCAAAGCAATACAGTACAGATAATGAGCAAAGCAGCAACTTGAGATAGGTCAGAGTACCAAGTGTCATTACATATGTACATACATACACCACAAAACAATCCAAACCAATTACAAGAGAATCCATTTACCACGTTTATGTTGTCAAGTTTGAAACAGTCTATTAACCTTTTTTACAGTTAAGAGATATAACATTCATAAATCAAAGATTGGGTGACTGTCTTTTAGTCTTAAATCTTAAACTTGATTCCTAGTCCTGTGTTAAGGGGTTAACATGCAGCTCCTCAAAAATGTAATTTTACATCAGAGCTATGATGGCAACAGAGATACATCATGTACCACAATTCGGTTCAGGTTCGTTTGAACTGCAGAGTTTCCAGTGCTGGTCCAATTAACCGCTTCGACAAAACTGAGGAAGTTAAAGAAACTTTTTACAAATTTTTATCCACACACATTTATCCAAGCCGTTACACCACAAACCTGGTGCTCAGTTTGGTTGAGAGCAGGTGAAATACAACTTACTCCAGGGATCCAGGTGTGTGCGCAGCCAAATGTCACCGCACACATTTGCTAAGGGGAATCTGATTTAAGTACAACACGACCTGATCATGTAATACAGGTGATACAGTGGTGCTATGAGTGGGTAAAATCCAACTGCAATCCAAAACCTAGCCAAAAATCCAGCCGCATGAAGTAACATCTAAAAGACACTGCAAACCACGTCCAGAGCATTGATATAGCATCAAATAACTGTGTGCTATGTAAACACAGAGTGGAGTAATGACGTCCTGAGCAGAGAATAAAGTCACGCTCAGCTGATAATGACGTCCTACCCATGGTGAGGCTGACGCTCACCCATTGATTCAGCCCAAGGCCAGACTCTGAATCACAGATTTACTCTGAATGTTGCTCCTTTAACAGGCTCTTGTCTGGTTTTTGTGGTCTTTCACATTTGCTCTCTGTGCAATGAGACTTTTCAGCACTGCTACAAACCACCTGCTCCCATTTTATCACTGCCATCTGTTGGTGAAAACCAGATGACTTAAACGGCAGATTAAATTCACAACAAACCTTTTATTTTACTGGCTCTTTTTGAGACTTGGTACAATTCTGCCAATTTAAAATCCATCTATGTATATAGAGAGTTTGGATGGTGCTAATGAATTTGTGTGAATTGATTAAAATAAGAGATTGTCTCACTGAATCAAAGAGGAATTCAGAGGTGCATTTTTTAAAAATAACCCAGGACAAATTAAAACGCTCCACATCAACAGTGATGACCGCGCCCACACTGTCGGTCTGTCATCTGTAGTGAAACTCATCAGCAGGAAGAGCACAGCAGACACCACACCACACACTAAGTTTACAGTAAGTTTCAGATTGAGGTGACATTTATGCTTTTTGGACAGAAAAGATTGTCATAATTCCACAAATAAATAACTTTAGACCCTCGTATTGTGAGGCAACATCACCCAACAACGTCATTAGAAACAGCTTTAAAAATTATTATTTCTAGTTTGTTTGTTTAAATTTGCAATTTATAAAAAAACCAAGGGGCATGGCATGGTGCAATAGGATGTCCATCACTTGTGAGTTGGATAAAATAACAGGAACACCTCAAAATTTAAGGCAACCCAGTACCACAACACCTTAAACTCATCAAAAGGTCAAAAAATGCAGAGGTGTTCCTTAACACTGTCTTGTGCCCATCCTCGTATGCAAAATACTAAACACGGGGGTGATCACACGGGGCAAGAAACAACTGTAACATTCAAGTTTTTTAAAGAAAATGAATACATTTGTGTGCTGCTCAGTATTTCCTGGTGAATGTATGTTCACAGACACACGTTAACAATCACCTCTGACAAACAAATGACATGCGGAAAGTTAAGCACGGCTGTGGTTGGGCTGCTAAAATAAGGTGTGATTTCAAAGCCCCCATTCTCACTGTTGCTCTCTTTGGACGAGAGATTATGAAGTCAGCAAAAAACAAGCAACAAGACTGCAGGAGGGTTATATAAACCCACAGCTGGTCAGTGATACTGTATTTAAGTGATACATTGCCAGTGAGCGAGTGTTTTCAGTGTTTTTTTTGTTTGGTGGTTGTTATTATGAGACAAGGGAGTACTACACATTCACTGGTCCAACACAGATCTTTGGAAAGATTCTGCATACCCACATTTTAATGCTATAAAACCAATATCTCTTACTCTACATCATTTATTCATGCCACAAAGATCCCCAAATATATAATGAGTCATCGTAGAATGACTGTCATGATCTCTTTGGGCTTTAAATTTTCATCTGATTAAAACATGTAGTCAAAAAAAGAAAAAACACAAGAAGAGGTGACTAAATTGCTATATATATTCTCAGAGGCACATGATGTCCCTGCAGGGCAGAGACAAACATTACAACATATTATCACTGTATGTGGTGAACGGTGCACAGTGCATACAGCAGACCTATATTCTGTTAGGATAAAACAAGTATGTTTAAGGGATATAAAAATCCACTTGAAAACCTGCACCTCTGTGCATTGGTGGAATTAGTAATAAGTGTACTGGTTAAACTAAAAATAGGTTTCTGGTGCCTCTTGTAGCTCGTCGCTTATTTTCACTCTAACCTCAGTACATATCCTGTTGAAGCCCACAGGCAGGTCTCTTCTGAGTAAACAGCTTCAGGGGTTGGTCAAAGACAGGGAAATGGGCTGCCATAGCTGTTGTCTGTAGTTAAAACAAGGCTTAAGTTTGGTTGGTGCAACTGATGTAAAGTTTGTTCTAAGGACTGATCTTAACAAAGACCAACTTGCAACTAGGACCAGGTTTAGTTTAGACCAGTTGGTGCAACCCACTCCTGCTTGCTACTTATAAAGCCCTGAACTCACCCGAGTGCTCTGTTACTGTGCTGTGCTGAGTAACAAACCCCAAAACATTTCAAACAAAGAAAGTAAGAGGGGAATTTGAAAATACAGACAGAGGGCAGAGTCTCTGTACCAGGTGTGTAGGAGACCTACAGTAGTCAATGCAGAAATGCAAACTGTCCTATCTAGAGTCAGTGTTTGGTTTGTCCCTTCTGAGCTGCTGTCCAACGTGTTCTTACCTCACAGGACATCCTGTTAAAGCCCGCAGTCAGGTCTCTTCTGAGAAAACATCTTGGTGGTTGGTCAAAGGCAGGGAAATGGGCAGCCACAGCTTTTGTCTGTCGGCATAGTTTCTGCATGTGGCTTTGAGTGTTGTCTTCAATAAGTGCAAGTTGCCTTTTTATGAGTGCTTAAAGGCAAGAAGAGAAACAAAGTAAATTCTAGTTAATCTCATCTGAAACAATACTTTTCAAACCATCAAGAAAGTAAGACTGGGTGCTTGAAAGGGCGCTGTGGAGGATTTAGCATAATTTAGCAATAAGGTTACAGATAGGAACCTACTGAATACTTCTCTGCTCACCCCTTACCACTTACAGCTATCTATGGTGGCCTTCAGGTAACATAAAAACTTGAAAGGCCCTCTGTAGAGCCAGTGTTTTGTTTGTCCATTCTGGGCTACTGTAGAAACAGGTGAAACATGGCCAACACTATGGCAGACAAGCGCTTGCGATATAGACATCAATGTTTCATTTTAGGCTTGGGCGGTATTTTTCATACCTTCCTGGAATTTCACGGGGTTATAAAGTATGACGGTATTTGCGTGCAGCCCTTACCTGCACCTGCCTAAATACCCTGGTACACCGTAATATCGCCCAATTCTGAGGTAATGAAAACACAGTGATTCTTAGTTTCAGGTGATAATACACTAACGGAAACATAGAAATAGAGATCATCTTTTGATGGGATCATTCCAGCTGCAAAACAACAATGTTATTTTGATGTCAGCTACACGGCTGTTAAGTTTTGTGACTGCATTTTGCACATTCATTAACTATCATATTGACAAATATCTCGAATGACAACCTGACACCGAAACATCTGGCAAAATAAACAAAACTGTTGCTGTGGTAATTCCTGCTCCAGTAGGTACCACCAGGACCACATTTCAGACATACAAACTCATGAGGAGAAAATAATATCAGCCTCTCTTTCAGGAGCGTCTTAATTGCATATTAGCAGGCCCACATTAAATATGCTCCTGAAGACATCCGACTACACCTCTGCATTTGTATATATATTTTTTTTGCAGCAAAAACATTCAGCTAAAGTCTGCAGAACCCTGAAAACTGTCAAAAACAAACAAACTAACAAACAAAAAACACCTGCAGATTCCATAACAGGCTGTTAACAAACTTGAGTGACCCATGTGACTCATTGTTGATGTTACTTGTGCAGCAAAAGACAGACAATCTGAGGTTAAGTAATCAAACTTGAATGGTCATTGTCGTAGTGACAAAAGTGCTTTGGAAACATCGGTAACACTTCATGGGGGCACAAAGATGGCTGATTCATAAGAGACAAATGGTTAATCCAGGAACACTGCTGACCATTCTGGTGTGCTTAGCATGATTGCATTGTGCTTTTCTTGCTTTTGGGATTTTTAACTTAATGACCCTGATGCACAATTAATTTCATTAGTTTGAGAAATTATGTAAATCATATTGCCCATAATGGTCTACTCGTATGTATTATAGTCATTCTAAATCTTAAATTTAAACAGTTCATCATTATGATTATGGTTTATGATCATTAGTCGTTTTGGTGCCCTCCTCAGCACGTGATGCCCCACACACAGAAGCTTTAATGACACATGTACATCCAAGAGTTTCTGAAAACGGATCATAAATCTTCTAAATTTAGGAGGAAGTGCATTCACTGTGTTTCAGCCAATGAGCACAATTTCCACTGTGTAGACTGTGATGATCTTGTGACTTAACCCTCCTTTGGGTAGGAGGACATCAGTTGTGCAATAGAGGGGTGTTGCACTACAATGATCGGAGGACTGGCAGCTTTGATTCTTAGTACAATGTGTAAGTGCAACTTAAAGAAGTTGATTGTTTATTTTTAACTGTTAAAGTTTTCTTAAAGAAAAGTCAAAGTAAAGATATTTCTTTGTGTTTTGTGGTCTAAATTTGATTTCTCTTTTCCTCAGCTGTGATTCAAACTGCAGAGGTTCCTCATTACATCTCTTTGATTGAGGTTGAACTTGGTGGGAATGTTACTTTGCAGTGTCCGGTTTCTGAGAGGGAGGACAGATTATTTCACTGGTACAAACAGTCTCTTGGACGGATGGTCCAAACAGTTGCCACAGGAATTTTTACTCAACAAAAACTTAGCGCAGAATTTACCAACCCACGTTTTAATGTCACAGAGGGAAAGGCTCAGTATTTTCTTATCATCACAAATATCAGCAAAGAGGACGAAGCAACGTACTTCTGTCAAAAGGGAACGGCATATTCACAGAGTTTCGTCAGTGGCGTCTTCTTGGCTGTTAACGGTAAACCATCTTTTACTCTTAATATTTGTGCCAAATTTTTATGTTATACAAGTCATTTACATAATTTCTTTTGATGTCTTTTTTTCACTGAATGCAGATCATACACAGCTGAAATCTCACTACTTGAAACAAAGTCCAGAGACTGAGTCGGTCCAGCTGGGCGATTCAGTGAATCTCCAGTGTTCACTTCTCTCCAAGAACGAAGAAAACACAGATGAGTGTCCAGGTGAACACAGAGTATACTGGTTCAGATCTGGATCAGGAGGAACGCATCCAAGCATCATTTACACTCACAGCGAGGAACGAGAGGAAAGAAGTTGTTTCTACAGTCTGACCAAAACAATACAGAGCTCCTCTGATACTGGGACTTACTACTGTGCTGTGGTCACATGTGGAGAGATCCTGTTTGGTGAAGGAACCAAAGTGGAAACAAGTACGTGTTTATGGCTGTATTAAATTAATTGTGATTTACATATTGTATTTTTATAACTGGTTTTAAATCATCTACGAGTCATTTAAAGATCCTATTAGACTGTTACAGACCGGTTACAGTTCTTGAGTTATAACAACTTGGTACTCACCGTAGTCACTTCTGAGATATCAAACATGAGCAGTGAGACGATCCAGCAGGCTGTGCACAAACCACAAGGTTGGTCAGACTTATCTGGAAGATAAAAAAGATGTTCATGATAAATAGATTTATCAAACATCAACTGATTGCTTAATGAAGAATTACAAGAAGCATCACAGGTGCACTCACATTCTGTGACATTTAACCTTGTCTGACAGCTCATTTTTTATAGGCCATTAAATCTATCTTTAGTGATGTTTCCATGTTCAGATATCACAATGAACAAAAACTATAAATATAATATGAAAATATTTCTTTAGAAATTCTATTTGTCAATCTAAATGAAAGGTGCACACCATTTAGACTTCAAAATGCAGGTGCTGATTTCATTACTTACCAAATTAAAGAAAAACTTATTTTAACTTCCTGGCTCTAATTTCTTAATTCTCATGATTTTTGTAAGCCATACTATTTCATAACACTCTGACACTGAGTATTTGGAATGCTTTAAATGAAATTGCCATAATTTTAAAAAATGTCCAAATAAATAATACATAGAATTTGATAAACTAAAGAAAATCTCTTGCAGAATTAAAGTTATGATGACTAGAGAGTTAAATAAACTAAATACATTTTCCTTAATTTCAGGACAACATTGGGACCCAGTTGTCAGCATCCTCAGCATACTGTTGGCTCTGTGTGTGATTGTGATTGCCATCCTCATTTTCTCAAGAAACTGAGGGTAAGTTTTAGCGACACTGCAAAGACGGAGTACATAATGTGTGATTTTTTTGTTTTTATTTATTAAAACATCCAAGACAAGGATCCAGGACAGCACAGAAAGCCTCACTGTTACCAAAACATCGGCTCATCAGCTTCATTCTATGCTTGGTTATGACATCGAAAGCACCCTTTGGCATTTCTATGTGATGCACAGCTGTCCTCTGAGGAAAACATGATGTAACACATCAACAAATACATAATATTTTGGATGTAAATATGTCATGAAAGTTCCATCCATTGTCCAGTACGGGACCTAAGGTATGTAATGTTAAAACAACACAGACTTTTAGGACATAAACAGCTGTCGGGTGAAAGTCTGTGTTTGTTTGACCCATCCATCTGCTTTGAACATAAAATATTGCAAAGGATGAGTTTGCACCGTAATTATCTGAAACCCGTGTGCATCTTATAGACACGCCAAAGCGTGCTTTCAGGGCTGCGGAGCAAAAAAAAAAACAACAACAGACAGTCGTCAGTATTTGACAACCTAGGAATGAGAATGGGTCGCTAAAATGTCAATTAAAAAAATGTTCTTTAGGACAGTGACAGAGCCATGGAACTGGATTTCTCTACAATGGAAAGCAAAAAGATGGAAAAAAGAGACAATACCAGCAATGGTAACCACAGACTTCTGTTGGGGTGCAATCCCCTGACTGTCAAGAAAAGGAGTTCAGTTCCTTCTAATGTAAAAACACTCAACATCTCAACATGTTTTGCATGGACAAAGTGTGGTTATGATGTCAAACTTAAAAGAGCATAGTTTTGCATTGTTTAACTCCATTTACAATTGGCATTATGGATGTGCATGTACATATTTAACCCCACATTTTTCCCCAGATTGGAAAATTGCAATTGTTTATGGGCAGTAATGAATAAAATGTATAAAACGGTACAAATGTATTATATGTGTAAATGTTTAATGTACAAGGGTTTAATAAAAAGAGAATAATGCCATAATTCTTCTGTCACTTATAAAATAAAGGGTGTAGATAAATGAGGAACTTTTGATTTGAATATCACATTCAAGACTTTTTATAATTTGTGGTCTGATGGATGAGCGCTGATCAGAGTTGAGCAATTGGATTAGCAGAGCAGCTGCTGCAGAGGGAAGTTAAAGCAAACTTTCCTCTGCTGCTGTAACATAGGTTAGACCCAGCACTGGACCACAGTGTGCACAGTTTCCATGGGAATGCAGCCCCTTTCAACTAAAGCAGGATGGATAAATGATGTACATAACTAAAACTATATGAATTAAACTGCTCAGTTACGCTACACTTGGCGCTCTGCTGCTCCGTCTGTGTCCAGAGTACGCTCTGCCGCTCCGTCTGTGTCCAGAGTACGCTCTGCCGCAGCACTGGAATGTTTGGGAAACCCTAAGTGAACTTGAGGTGTGTTAATGTGTATTTCTGAAACTTTGCAGAGAGTCAGGTTAGCAGTTTCCCACAGTTTCCACTCTTTTGCTAAGCTAGGATTTTTGAGTACTTGCTCCAGCTCCATATTTAGGACACAGATATAATGACTTTCTCATGTAGCTCTTGGAAGACAACAAGCAAAATGTCTAACAGATAAAGCTACTTAAATACAGATCATAACTGAACCTTGTACCATGTAAGTGCAGACTTTGTTTTCTATGACATAAAGAGAGGAGTGTGTTGGTTAACAACTTGACTAATTGCAATCTTTATTATCAATTTTAAGACACTGTAGGCTCCCAAAGATCAGGGCTAAATAGAAAATAAAAATGGGTGGTATATAAAATGATATGATTATGCAAGAACATACTACGCAGTAAACTACAACAATCAGGTCCACTGGTTAAACTAGAATAAGCCTCTTGTAGCTCTTCCTTCTTGCACCCCTACCCTCACTGCACATCCTGTTGAAGCCTGTAGTCAGGTCTCTTCTGAACAAACAGCCTTGGTGGTCGGACAAAGGCAGAGCAAAAAGCCCGCCACAGCTTTTGTCTACCAGCGTAGCTTCTGCATGTGGCTTTGTGTGTCGCTTTCAAGACACACATGCAGATTGCCTTTACTGGGTGATTTGAAACAAGAAAGAGAAAGCAGTCATCCCCTGTCATACTCATATGGCTCAACATTTGTTTTCCCCTTTTAATACTGTAAGAGGCTGGCCTTTATGTTTCTCTACTACATCACTGCACTGTTAAATTTCTAGAGGATAAATTCTCATTGTTAGTACATAGCATGATGTAAAAACCAACAATTCCTTCAGAGAGCTAAACTAATCTATAATCTGTAGTGCTCCAGGCAGCTTTTTCACAGACAAAATGTGCTGGGTGTAATGCAACCAAAGCTCTCTTCATGCTTTTAGTCAGAACCCAAGAAGAAAGTATTATGACTAATATCAGCTCATGAGCTTGTATGCTTTTAGTCAGAAACAGAGAAGAACGTATTATGACTAATACCAGCTCATGAGCTGGATTGTTATTGTGTTGTTGGGCCACAGTAACACTGCGGTGTAACGGAGTGCTGTTTTGAATGTATTCATATGTTTGTTAATGTTGTTTTGTTACCAAAATTGGCAGTTTATATTGTCTTTTTGAGCGTGCCTTGTGAATCGAAAATTATTTAAACATGATTTTACTACTGCTGTACATGCCCAGGGGTCTGTGGTAACAGGAGCCTGGGCTTCATCTGAAAAATGTTACTCAAATTATTACATACTGACCATAAGAGATTCAAAATAACCACAAACAGATGCAAAGGAACTGCAATGAAACACTGAATAACTAAAAACGAGACAAAATAAACACAAAGAGATACAAAATGACCTAAAAAACGGACACTGAATTACCTCAGAGACAACAATGAGACACAAAGCCACAAAAAGATGCGTTATGTCTACAAAGCAATAATCCACCCCTGGTGTAAGGTCATAGGAATGAGTTTTTGACAGTGTAACTCTGCATCCTTTAGGGGTTTAGTTTTTTTGTTCATTTTGGCTTGACATCTGTCTTGCGAATTCATGTAGATACATGACAACACCAAAATTACAGCAATGCAGATTACTGTCAAAAACAAGGGCAATAAGTTCTTTTAGTGCCCCCTACAGGTCATTCTGTTCTTCACACCCACCATGTTTCATGTTATATTAGTGTGAACAGAATTGATGATGATTTTCTCCCCCCTAAATATCACTGCTGTTGTAGGTGTCAGTATTAGTGGTTGGAAAACACAATGAATCATCATAGTTTCGTGTAGCTCTCACATATTGCGTTGTGTAGTGGAGGCACACTGAAAAACCTCTTTGTCACACTGACATCAGCAATGTGGCACAGAAAAGAACCACTGTGTTTTCTGCACAGATGTTCACTAAAGTTCTTACCCATGTTTAGAAACACTTAGACAACAGTTCAAATGGTCAAACAACATCAGCAATAGGAAAAAAGGGACACTTATCTGCTTTTACCACCATTTTCATACCTAGATACGGGCCTAACATAGAGGTTTCCTGTATTGTGGTCTCTAATTCTAGGTTAAGAGAGCTGCTCGATGATGCAAAAGACCTATTACTTACTTATTTGTTCTTTCATTATGACTACAGCCGCATTTCCTGTCATGCATATAATTAAGCAGCACCCAAACCGCGTTTTATGGGTAATGATGAAAACAACTGAGGGACCTAAATCACATGGCCACAGCACACATCAAGTTTCCCCAAAATCATTTTGAATCACTTAGTGGAGCTCTGGTTTTAAAAACGTTATTGTTGAAGGACATTTTCAGAGGAAAGGACAAAAATAACTTGGTGGACAGAGACAGAAAGTGTGACAGTAACTTACCATAACGTACCAGTCTGACAAAAAAATGGATGAAAGGAAGGGCTTTACTCATTCTGTGTTCATCATGGTTTCACAAAGTCAGACATATTTATCGTTCAGTTTTTGAATGTAAGTATAGGAACACATCATTCAATGAAAGGTCCAGCATGTAGGATTCAAAGATATCTACCGTGGAGGTTGCAGATTCAACCAAATGTAACTTTTCTCTTGTGCCAAGTGTTTAGGAGAACGTTGGCTGATGGAAAAACACAAATGGCCCTATATGGAGCCAGTGTTTGGTTTGTCTGCTCTCTGCTTCTGAAGAAACATGACAGACTCTGGGGAAGGTTAAGGTGTTATTTTTGTGCTCATCATCTACCTTTCCTCACAAAACAAATATCATAAAATAAATAAAGGACTTCATCTAACCAAGTGATTGTAGTGGACTTACTTTAACTTTAATGACAAAGGTGATTGTTTTTGTAAGAGGACTTCTTGAGCACGATGTCCTGCTATTAGGGGACAAGATGAAAATATGAGTCATTTTTTTAGGCAGTATCAACTGACCTATTTTGTTTTGTAGGTATATGAACTCACCTGACCACAGAGTTGCATTAAACCACACCAGTCAGACTGGGTGTAAAAGCCCCTGTGGCTATTTTAGAAATTGTCGTGGCTTTTGCATTAGAGGTAGAAGTACTCAAATACCACAAGATTACAGTGTTTAAATACTTTGTATCAAGTAAAAGCCCTGCTTTCAGTGAAAGGTACAAAAGTATTAGCATTAAAATATATTAGAAGTACTCATTTCAGAATAATGCACTTGACAAAAATGTGAAGTATTAATTGCAGTCAACCAGTATATTCCAAAACATTTAATCACACATTTAACATTGACCTTCCAAAAAAAGCTCATCAGTGGGCCTGTCATATATTCTGTATACTGTACTCTAAGTTAACTTATCTGTAAGATAAAACAAAAATAAAATAAAAGTCAATAGACATAAAGATCTGGTTAGTATATACAATAACTGACATTATTATGTCACTAAAGGGAAAACATTTGCCACATAACATGCCGCTAACATCTCCCACACAGAGCAGCATTCAAGCATTAAACAATCTGCAGTTATGACCTTTTGTGTAGATGTTGCCGTTCCTATCCCAAAACCCTGACATCAGCGTAGATTCTTTCTCCCTGGACCGCGTTTGCTTCTTCACTTAAACGCCTGCCGGGTTTCACTCTGGTGAAGTTTACCACAGAATAAACCAACGAGCTTTCATCTGTCTGTAGAAATTAAATGATTATTAGATGGGAACTGTGACCAGAAATGTACCAACCAAACATCGTATCTTTAAAATGACTTACCTGCTGATTTTGATGATCACCAGTGGTTGTTGCTGCATTTGTTTGTAGGACAACAGCTGGATGAGACAAGACAAACCATGAATAACAATCAGCATGTAATGATGATTTCATTTCATTTTGGAAATGAATTACAGATTAACCTGAGAGACATGGCAGTAATGTTAATTAAATAAAAGTCGCTGAGTAAAAGTGTGATAAATGGAAGTAAGTTTTATTACCGTTACAACAATTGCACTTCTTTTTCTTGATGGTGTAAATCAGTAAGGCTATAACAATCAAACTTATAGCCAAAGCAGCAAACGACAGACACAGAATCGTATTGACCCTCTGACAATCGGCAGACAACATGTTGGAGGCTGGAATAATAAAGGCGAGAACAGGTGGCAAAAGTTAATGAGGAGTAAAAGAATAGCATTAATCTTACATTTTGGCTAGCTAAAAAATTATAAATGTAAAATCTTTACTTCTAATAGGGTAAATGTGCAAAATGTGGGTTACCTTCATCTTTCAGTTTTGTTCCATTTCCAAAAAATATCTCCCCACATGTGACCACAGCACAGTAATAAGTCCCAGCAGCAGAAGTGTTGAGGTTTTTAGAGAAACTGTTGATACATTTCTGTGGAGACAGAGACTTGGGACTCTTCTTACAGTTGAAACTGTTTCCATTAGAGGAAATAAAACTCGGTTGAGATTCATCAGATCCGACTCTGAACCAGAACACACTGTGTCCTCGTGGACATGTTTTCTTCTCAGAGTCAGAGACGACTGAACACTGCAGAGTCACTGAGTCTCCTGGACGGACTGGATCAGTTGAAATGTTTTGAGTGACGGCTGTGATATCTAGTTCTGGACCTGTGATTTCAGAAAAAACAGTATTTTTAAAATTTATTTCCATGATATGAAAAAAATTTAGTACTCGCAAATGTTTAGTACTTTAGTACTAAACAAAAAGTTGACACTAACTTTCCATGTAAAAAATATTTTGTTTGCTAGACAAATTTCTGTATGTTTTGACATAACATCTGTATAAATTACCAAAATATATCATCGATATTAGATAGATATTTATTAGCACTGAATGCAAGACAGAAAAGCAAATTAATCCAAACTTAAGTTGGAAATTGAATGTTTGGTTTAAACAAAGTGAATATTTCTCTACTTACCTTTGACTATCAGGAGGGTTTTAATCAGAAATGTTGTTTTTAGTTCAACTACTTGCTGGCAGTAGTAAAATGCAGCATCACTCAGCTGTGTTTTAGTAATATGTAAAACAAAAGTTCCAGGCTCTTGTTTTGTTGTAAAATGTGGAGTTTTATTAACGACGGCGTTGTCAAAGGTATAAGTTGCTCCTAAGACTTCAGGAAAGTTTCCAGCAACAACTCTATTCCAAAATAAGTATCCTGCTGAATTAGCCCGGCGGCTACATGTTAGAGTCACATCTTCTCCAACAAAAACAGTCTTAGTCAGAAAGCTTTGCTCGTCCGTGCATCCTAAAAGAACAAATACGTTACATTACAGCTACCATAAGAAGGTGACAAAAATTGAAACATAACAGAAGTGAAACTGAATTTTTTTTATGAATACTTACGCCCGATTGTGAACACGAGAGCTACGCAAGTTATGATCAGCATTTTCTGGTTAATCCACTTGAGACAGCACTTAATTCAGATCCTGCTGCAGGATGATTAATTGTATTGCAACTCTGTCAAATGAGAGGAAACAGTGAAATGGGAGGGAACAGTTCCATAACAATCTGATTGGTCCATCATCATGTTGGTTTCCACCAAAGCAAAGATGTTTTCAACCAAAGTCTGCAATAATGACGGCACCAGCAGTGTGGTTTTGACATTGTGTTTATCAGTGCTATAATTAACACACACAGAAGTGTAGTTGGAAAGGAACAACAGCACAGCAACAACAGCTTTCCTTTTCGAATACGCAAGCCAAATCATCATGTGTTCGGCCATTTCTTTTGCTTTATGTTTTCGATTTTCTGTAAATATTCTCTTTTCTCTTTATACTCTTTTTGTCTGCTTGTTTGTATAATCATTTCTCCATTTTCTTTTTTACACATTCAAGATAAATATATCAAATCAAAAACGGCAACATTTTAATCCTCTGGCTAGAATATAAATCTAACCTGAATAGTAATTCATTTCAAACACATTACATTTGACTCATTTCCAGACCACTGTCTGCTATTATTCTCCTCTGTGGTGTAAATATCCAATCCTTTTTAGAAGCAGATAAATATCACCTAAATAAATATATTAATTAACAAAAATAACAAATTTTATTGGCCTATGTGGTGTCATTTATTTTTAGTTTTAATCACAGGATATTTGCACTGTTGTTCCTAAACACTGTCGAAGTAGAGACTGTCATATTATTAATGAGATTTCACACAATGGTGATGCACCTCGGGCTTTTTACAAAACAAGCCTGATTTGTCAGTTAATGAGTTTCACTTTTACAAAACTGAAAATGTATCTTCCTTCAGAGCAGAGGGCAGAGAAGACATTCTGAAACACAGAGAATGAGCTTTTTATTCATCATGAGTCAGGTTACGTCACGCCGAGTTGTCATCTTATTGACTGTGTGGACTGAAGGTCAAACAAGGTGAAAGTTCAGGCTTAGTAGAAAACATCCAAAATAGGCTGAAGATGTGTGACAAGATCTGACTGTAATTAAAAAATTGTCCATTTGTATAAATTTGTGTTTTTTAATTAACACATCACTCTCTTATTCCCTTTAGTTTAACTAAAAGTAAAAAAAGTGAACATTCAGGGTGAACAAACAATGTGCACTGTTCACTTCATTTGCTTTAATTAGTAATTAAGTAAGTAGGTAATTTTTCCATAATTGCAGATGTAGCAGTACATTTGTATGTACTACCTCTCATCTCTATACTGACTTTGGTAGTTAAATTTGTGGCCTTCCAGCGTGGATATCTGCATATCCTTTCAATTCAGTGTAAGACACTAACAGCCTTCTTTCTCTCTCCTCACTCTGCTGCCATCGTCTGGTAGGAATACAAATCAAAATGTTTGTTGGCTGGTTCAGTGTTTGATCTTGGAGAAGCCTTGAACCCAATGGGCTATAAACATTCATGTCGTTTCAATATAAATAGACTTAATGCTCAAACAATGAGGGTTTTGTTTGAGGGTATCTTTTACTGAATGCTTCAATCGAGCATACAGACAAACCGAGTCCATCCCTGAAATGTTTAGTTTGTCATATTTACTAGGTTGCCATTCTCAGGCAATAACATTTTCTAAAAAGTCACACACTGCAGCTTTTTAGCTATTTACACCAAGTCCTACCATGCATTATTATGGATTTGTGTGCTGTGATTGGCAAATACTTGCCATGTCAATATGTTAAAGTCAAAGACATCAAGGGTTAGGTAGAGAGGTAATGATTAGGCCTAGTACTAGTCAGTCTAATATTCTCTGAAAGTCAGGTGACACAGTGTGAGCAACACACACACACACACACACACACACAAAGGAAAATGTGGTGGATTAGTAGATCAAGCACCACAGGAGACAATGTTATATTTTGATGGTACTAGGATGCACAGGAATATACACCCCAGGTGCAGCAGCAGTAGTTTGGATTAAACATTATTATCTTTCCATATCCCTGTTGACTCTGGCAGTGTCTTTCTGGACTTTGCTGTCTTTTTAACAAACACCAACTCTTCCATCAACTCATATTGCTGCCATCTTTTGGCAGGAAGCACATGCTAAAGGCAGAGGGTTCATTCAGACTGTTTAAATATTTGTTTTATATAGTTCAGTTTTGATTTTGGGGAGGCCTTGAACCCAGTGGACTGTAAACATTCCTCTGAAGAGTTAGAAAACTACATGGTTTGGCAGCGTTTTGTTATCATGCAGCACAAACCTGGAATAACCTCCCAGATGATACAAGACAAACCCAACTCTGAACACTTTTAAGTCCAAGCTAAAAACGTCTTTTGTTTTACACTGCTTACTGCACCCAGTAATGACCACAAACTATTTTTAAATTGGATTTTCAATAATTCTAAATAATCATTTTAACTTTGCACCTGTTTTACTATTTTCAATGATTTTTCAAAATTGTAAATCATATGGTAATTACATTGACCTTTTATATCTTTTTTCTTTACTGTTATTTTAGGTCTCTCTCCTTTAATATGTTTTATATTTTAATGATTTGTAAAGCACTGTTGTATGAAATCTGCTATACAAATAAAGCTGCCTTGCCTAATGCAAATATGATCAGACATCAAATAATGACAACCCCCCTTTCTACCACTTTATAGAAAAACATCAGTGACCGACGTAAACATTAATAAACTTCCAAAGTTATTCAGAGCTTCACTGTCATTTAATGCACACAACTGTATTAAATAGACAACTATAAGATGTCTTTTTTTATTTAACAAGAGACAGAAGTACACAGCTGCCGTTTAATCAGTTGTCAAAGACTACTATGTCTCTGTCATAGTGCACAGGAAAGCCTTGTTCACATCTAATTGCAATTCTCCTGGTGCGAGCTTGACCTCGGTACTGACAGTGAGGATGCCTGGCCCCGTTGTTTCTCAGTGTACAGACAACGATGTCGAAGGGTTGGAGACTTCTGGTCATGTCACCATACGGCTCTCCTGCCTGACCACAAATGGCTCTGACGATGTTAGTAGTGGCTCGGATGAAGGTATTGGTCTCCTTGCACTCGTTGCTGTCAGTTTTGGTGATGCCGTTTCTTTGTATCACACCGTCACATCTGTTTGCACTCATTTGCCCATTAATATGCTGCTTTATGAACTTCCTGTAACGTTCAGAGACAAATGCATCCTGACAGAGCACAGTGGCAGAAAGCAGCAGCAAGCAGGCAAATGGGATCCTCATGATTCCCTGCTGAAGAAAAAAAATAGGAAAATGTTCTGTTCGAGAATTTATGCCAGCAAAGAAGTCTGCAACATTTAAGCTAAAATTACTTTTTTTTCCATATGAAAAAGCATACGTTAGATGAAACTGTGGGTGTATTAACTGAATGTTGACATTATGATGAGCTTGTCACTTTTAAAACCTTTGTGTGAGTAAAATATGATGAAGCTATATTATAATTCATCAGTGTAATCAAGATGATTAAAATAATAAAATGTATGAACTCCTTAAGGTCCATAAAAACATACATATTTATGCTCACAAGTTAATAATTGCCTACATAATCGTAACAAAAGCTTTTAAAGAGCTTTAGAGAAATCCATAGAAATATTATGAAATATAAAACCACTGCTAAAAATAATGGATCATGAATTAAGTTTTCATATGTTGCAAAACTCTAGATAAATTTGTGAAGCCAAAATGCAAAATATAAAAGGCAAAACAAACCTTTAAGTGTAATGTAGAACAGTTAACAGGTCTTTTTTCTTCCTTTTCCTGTTTGTCTAGTCCTTTCAGCTGAAACAGAATAAGAAATTAATTATGTGTTTTGTTTTCCAGCAAGTTTCTCTTAAATACAATGTAAACAAGGTGAATAATGTAATAGAAAGCATATTTACCTGTATGGCGAACACAGTGACAATGAGGTCTCTGCACACTGCTGAATCAGTTATTGAATTTGCTTTGAACTTGAACTTGAACTTTGCTTTGACTTCTTTGCACAAAAACACGGCGGGATGGGAAATCGCACTGCAATCATGTTAAGTTGGTCAAAGGGGAGAAAAAAAAATGGCATTTACCGTTTAAGAAAAACTGCAGTCAAGTATTAGTACATGCAAACGTGGCCATCTGGAGGAGATCTGAACCCTACTGAGTCAACTTTTTTAGTATAAAATATAGTTCATATGCTGTGGCATTAAACTGGATCTAAAGTACTTAATCCAAATCATGGACAGGGTTGAACACGGGTGCCTATGCACTTTTAGCCATATTGTTTAGATCAGTATCTATTTTAATTTAGAAAAATACGAATTTACTGAACATTAACCCAGGATCTTTCCTGTGAACTGTGAAAAGTACCAATAAGTTCCACAAAACATATCACACACACTCATGGACGCACACACATCATGTCATTAAGATCGCTCACATTTAATTTGTCTCTAGACACTGAAAAGCTCACAGAGTGCAGGTCATTAGGTGTCCTTAATGGCTCAGTATGTCTCTGACTAAGGAGTCTTTTCACACCTCACTCAAACTCTGATGCACCACAGCAATCAGAGGTGTTAAGAAAATAAATGCTCCAAAATAAAAACATGATGCAATCATTGCTAGGGAAACCAATGATATAATATAATATGATAGAACAGAATACAATACAATAAAATACAAAATATGATAGTATATAGTAGAATCATCAAGTGTAAACATAGATATTTTTTGTATGTTTTTTGTAAGTTTCTGTAAGTTAGCACACAAATTTCAATCTGTCAATCTGTGCTCATCAATCTGTTTTGCTGAGAAAAAAATAAAAATAGACATGAAGTGGGCCTGAAGGTGTGTGCTTCTTCCTGAGGTCTTGAAGAGAGTCCCTCTGTGTCAGAATCTAGTCTAAAAGTCACTATTATTCTGTGTTTGGTCGTGTTTGTCTGTGTGCAGCTAATCTAAAACACTTCTGGAGGAATCGGCCTAATATATTTGTGAACATGCATGACTGCATGCTCAAGGGCTTCTCGTGGTTGTGGTGATTCACAATTGTTGATAAGCATATTTAACTAACTGCTTTAAACCATCAATGACTGCCGACTCCTCACTCCTCATACCTCGCCAGCAGTGGCTGCAATTTTTTACAAATCAAATCTGCTAAAAACAGAAAGTCTTACATCGTCTGCTGCCGGCCACATTTTGGGCTTTGTTGTGGCTCAAAATTGACATCCTTAAAAAAAGTTTGGTCTCATTTCAACTCAGAGCATCTGGAGATCAGCTGCATAACAAACATGTTATGATCCTCTGAATTTAGGCACAATACGAGATGAGTAACCAACCATCTCTACCAATTTATGATATCTCAACCATTTATGATATCTTTTCTGGTATCTTGACTGAAAGGAAGCCAGGAGGGACAATTCCACTGGTCACTGCCAGCTCGGTTCCAGCTGCCATGGCTTCTTCACTGTTTTGTTCCCTTTGCTGCATGGTGCTAACCAACAGCAGAAAACAAGTTAAACCAACTGTGTTATGAAGAAAATAACTCTATGCACCTCAAAATCTAGCACCGGCTCATGACCGGATGAGCGCTCAACAACCAGAACTAAAATCAGCAGCCTCACCAAGTTCAACCCAACAAGAAACCAAATAGTCTGTTTCTGCAGAACATTAACGGATTATCAATAACCCAGAAATCAATACACAGATCCAGTTAACAACTCCAAAATCACAAAAAAAGAAGCTCTGGAGTGTGCCGGTGCAGCACATAGAGGAAGAGACTAATTGCCATTACATGCAGCAGGCCAGATCAGGCCCCCGAAATCCTTCAAACTGGCCCTTATAATATTAATTAAATTAGAAAATTTACAGGGGAAAAATATGCACAACAGTTTTAAGGATATCTAGTCTTTTTCCTTTCTATATTAAAACAATCCACAAAACATTGAGATGGAAATAATTTTATTATGATTTACTAATCCCACGTGTGTGTGTTTGACCCACAGGAACTAAAGGGCAGCACAGAGGATCTCAATCAGCACAGTTTCAGGGTGAGCACCCAAGATTAGTGTCTAATTCAGTTCCTGGGATACGATGTTGAGTAAAGGCCAGAAAAGTCTTTTCCCAGAACTCGAAGAAGAATGATGACAGGTGACCTTTGACCTCCTATATACATAATATCAAAACTTCATCATGATATAGAAAGAGACATTTGTGGAAAATTTGAGAGTATGAATTCTTGAGTTATGCCCAAAAACATGTTTTATGAGGTAACCGTCACCTTTGACCTTCAACCACCAGATACTACTCAGTTCATTCTTGAGTCCAAGAGGACGCTTGTGCCAAATTTGAGGAAACTGTCTCAAGGTCATCTTCAGATATTACGATCATGAAAATGAGAGGATGCAACATTTTGTGAACGCAACATCTCAACAAAACCTAATCTGTTCATCCTTGAGTCTAGAGCTGGGCGATATGGCTTAAAAATAATATCACAATATTCTTATTCCATATCTTGATACACGATATACATCTAAATATTTTGAAATCTCCTCTAAAGTACTACTTATGTTAAAAAAAGTAAAGTATATGGTTAAATAAAGTATATAGTATATAGTTTATACAGAGTATAAAGTAAAGGTATATAAAACATTGTTATAAATGAAATAAACGATAAAGCATCATGTGAAACAACAGATGTTTTTTTATCGCCAGATGATATATTTCATCATATCACACAGCCCTACTTCAGTCCAAGTGGATGTTTGTGCTAAATTCAAAGAAATCCTGTCAAAGTAATCTTCAGATTTCATTCACAAGGATGTGCTGAACAGACGAACAGATAAACAGACATATTGAAGGATTATAGAGGGACAACCTGAAAACATAATGCCTCTGGCCGCAGCTATGGTCGGCAGGGAGGCATAAAAATACTGTCTGTGGCCGGGTTTCTTGCTTAACGTTCCCATAGACAAGGACTAGATTGATGTATCTGGTTGGTTCATGCTCAGGTTGAAATTTCCAGCCTGTGCAGTGTTCTACCACAAGCTCCCAACACAACCAAACCATGGCTACATTTAGATGAAAACAACTCTACTAAAAACCGAAAAGTCTTTCCTTTGCATTTTTAAACAAAAATTGGCATTATTATAACATTGTGAGAACAATCCTTATGTACACTGATCCACAAAACAACCAAAAATGCTGCAGTATGCATGCCAGGGGTGTAGTTAGCAGTGAAACTTTGTAATGATACTCTATAGAAGAACACCACATGCCTAAAAGTGCAGCCATGATGCCACCATTTTTACAGGATCCACACATCACCAGCGTACACAGCGACAGAGGGGGGTTGAGCTCTCAAAAGATGATACTCTGGAACCTCGCTTCAAAAGTTTCAGGCTCCCTGTCGTGTGAAACCGCAACAAAAGTAGGACTTTTCATGCAAGAACTGTTGCCGTGTAAACATCCCCAAAGTTTGAAATCACGAGACTGAGTAAGGAGTGACGAGGGAATAGGAAGGTCAATGTCCATACGTCCTGAGAAGCAGCAGAGGCGGGTGGTGGGGGAGTGAGAGGAGATAAATCAGCTGTATGAAACAAAGTTTGGTCAGATTGCTGCCAGAGCTCAGCAGCATCTCATCTCCTTCCTCTCTGACGATGGAGACGCTGGAAGGAGATGAACTCTGCTTTCCACAACTCCTCAACAGCTCCTGCAGGAAGCCAAGGCGTCCTCACACTGGCGTTACGCTCTTCTATTTTCTGTCCCTCATCTCTGTGTTCACTACAGCTCTCAACCTGCTGGTCATCATCTCCATCTCCCACTTCAGGCAGAGATACGCACCTTTAGCACTGCTAATAGCCGGTTACAGTTATTTTTACAGGAAGAAGAAGTAGCTGTGAGACAGCTGATAGATGTTTATTATTTAGACTTTTGTGTGTGGACAGCAGCAGCAGACTACTCTGCACTTACTATTCAATCACTGTCTTAATGTTATTATTCATAGTAATGGTTTTCTCTCACTGCAGGCAGCTCCACACCACCACCAACCTCCTCCTCCTTTCCCTGGCTGTCTCAGACTTTCTCGTGGGCCTCATAGTGATGCCGGCTGAAATCATCTTAGCTGAGACCTGCTGGTTTTTGGGTGATCTCATTTGTGCTGTCTATTATCTTTTACCCTTCATCATTGTCTCTGCCTCAGTAGAAAGCATGGTGCTCATATCAGTCGACCGCTACGTGGCTATTTGTTACCCTCTGCATTACCCCAACAAAGTCACTTTTAAGAGAGTCCGATTAGCCATAAGTCTGTGCTGGATCTGCTCTCTTCTTGTTAGCATTGTTATTTTATATGATCACCTGAAAAAGCCAGGCACGTACAACTCTTGCTATGGAGAATGTGTGGTTGACATTGCAGGTGATGTGGATCTTGTTTTGAATTTTATTATACCCATTTCCATCATCATAATTCTGTACATGAGGGTGTTTGTGGTGGCTGTCTCTCAAGCTCGGGCCCTGCGCTCCCACATCACAGCTGTCACACTGCAGCGTTCACGGACTGTAACAGATAAGAGGTCTGAGCTGAAAGCAGCCAGGACTCTTGGTATTGTCGTGGCCGTGTTTCTGATGTGTTACTGTCCATATTACTGTCTCGCTCTCACAGGTGGCACAATAATGATCGGCTCCTCAGCAGAAGCCTTTATGAGTTTTCTGATGTATTTTAACTCCTGTCTCAACCCTGTGATTTATGCCTTTTTCTACCCTTGGTTTAGAAAGGCTGTTAGACTCATTGTTACGCTTCAAGTAATGCAGCCCGGATCCTGTGAGGCAAACATACTGTAAAGATTTTTTTTCTGTGCAGCGGGAAATCACTGAGGTGAAATGAAGAGGATTAAGTCTGAGCATACAGAACTGTTGTTGTGACAAAGAATCTTTTTAACCCTTTAAAACCTAGATGGACATCAGTTTTCCTGTGCTGCGTTTAGACGCCTTGCATAATCATTTAACCCTTTGAAACCAAACATATTGGTTTGATTTCTTTCAAAAACATGTTGGGGTGTTGCAATGATCAACTTGGCAAGAAATGTCTTGTTAATTGCAAGAAATTAAAAGGTGCGAAGAACAGAAGAGTTCGCACACTAGTGCATGCTCCCATAAAAATGTATTTGATTACGTCCACACGTGTGATGTTTTGGGCATTATCCCCTCTTCAGGAAGGTGCTGCTTGTATTTTCAACATGAGCAAACAGATTGATTAAGACTGTGAGAAGTAAAGGAAAGCCCAGAGAAAAACTTTTATGTGTAACATATACTTTTCCTGAGGTCGAGAATGTTGTATGTGTAATAAAGTTAAATGCTTACACATTTTTGGAACTCTAAACGCTAATATTCAGAGTGAACCACGTGAGATTTATCACTGGTTATTTTCACAGTCTGCACAAGAAAAATGAGTTTACCGTACCATGTCCGCATATCGTACCTGAATTAACTTTTTAGATCAACTGATAAAAAAATATACATAAACGAAAGCATTCTTCTCTTATCTAAGCCTTAAATCAAAGCCTTCCAGTGTAGAGAAGAGACTTTTGGTTTTATTGTAAATGAATCTTCACGGATTAAATGTCACACCAATCAAGCTCACTCTGCTGAGATGTCATTAAGTTTGTCTAAATGATCGTATATAATTTTGCATTTTAATTACTTTAATAATAAAGAACTCTATGCATCCACACATTACAGATTCATTCCTTTATGGATTACATGTGCAGTAAGACAGTGGAGACTCATGTATGTCCTCCAGCATGTGCACTTGATTACCACTGGCCAAGTTATGCTGAAATATACATTTTACAGTAGTTGCTTGTGAATAATACATGAATCTTATTATTAAATACAGTCTGTGAACTTTGGATCTGCAATACCCACTTCTGTCTGCACACTGCTGCCATCTTGTGGTGGGAAGCAGATGGTTTGATGATAACAGCCATGTGGTTTTGACTCTTGTACTTTCTTGGTCCACTGATGCTGACATGTTCATCACAGGGTTATTCTAGTGTTTTACTGGGTTATCTGATAAAAATAACACCTACAGCAGCTACCCTGACAGATGCAGGGGGTGGCTGGTCATTTCTGAACCTCTGACAACCACTGCAACTAAATATTCAAAGTACCTTATACGTAACCTGACCCCAAAAGAGCTGCAACAGACCTCAACAGAAACATTGACTTTAACCATCCATTTGTATGAACAGTTTACATGTTTCCTCATCTGTACTGTATAATTACAGCACAATCATATTTCTTATATGGATCCTAAAGCCTTGATGTAAAGTATCTTAAATTCCTTACTTGGCCAGGGTTAAACACCTGCCACCAAATATCAATTTTATATTTTTTGTAGCTGGACTGATCATTAGGAGCACTATTAATCTGATTTGAGATTAAACGAAAATAGAATTTTTTCATATAAACAAGCAGACAAATAAAAAAAAGTAATATTTACAGACAATGACAAAGGGGAAACTTGAGTTCTGCTTGGATTAAAATTATGTCTTCATTCACCACTACAGAGGCTGCTGCTCTCACCAATTTCTTTGCTTTCTCTCCATCTGCTCTTTGTGTCAGCAGAAACCTTGGTACTACATCGCATCACATCACAGCACATCACTGCTGCAAAAGCTAACGAAGAAGCATGTCTAGTTATCAGGGTAAGCCAGATTAATTAAGAGTATGAAATTAGTGTTTAACAGATGGCACACTCTTTTAGCCCATTTCAACCACAAGGGTTACACTGGCAAAATACAACAAATCATATAAGATTCAATTAGTTCAATTGTCTACAACAGTATTATGTTCACAAAAAAACAACAACAATGCATATATCACCATAGATATATGACTTAAACACATCTCTTAAGTATTTTCATAGCATACAAAAATATGTTAGTCAGGGTTTCCCACATATTCATTTATTTGTGGCACCTGCCACAATTAAAAAATCTGCTGCAATGTATTGATTTTATATCTTTGGAGCTGGACTGTTCATTAAGAGCGCTGTTGGAATATACACACAGTTCAGTTATTCATTCAGTACACTCTCAAAGCACACTGTGCACTCTCGGCACAGAGGGAGCAAAAGAACAGCATGAGCAGAGGAAGTGAAACTTGAGACGATTAACGCTGGGTCTAATAACTCTCACTTCTCCAGTTCATCTATCTGATCAGCTCTGACCAGATCAAGAGATCAATTATCCACTTTGCAACTCAAAACTCCTCACACTGCTGGTGTTGAAAAAGAAGAACTAATGGGGAGTTTGGCCTGCACTGCGTTCATGGACCAGCAAATCCATCAGGATTTAGAGAGGGGATATACAAACAAAGCTTGTATTCTGACACAGGTCCAAATTAATACTAAAATAATTGACCACCAAAAAATTCAGAATTTTGAAATAATAATTTCAGAGGATAATTTATCTCAAATGAATGCTTTCAGCAAAACCATCCATCACAGACCAAAAACTTAAAACCACCAATGCATGTATCAAAAACATGACTTTCACAATCTTATGCCCACCAAGAAAGTACAATAAAATGGTCATTTATTAAATGCCATTACCTACAACACAGCTTCAAATCAAGACATTTTCTTCCATTTTTCTTCTCCTTACTCACAAACCACACACAGACAACAGGTGACCGGACAACCAGGAAATTAAACACAGGAGAAATTGCAAATTATTCAAACAATTCAAGCACACAGCTTTAAAACAAGACACAATATGAGCTCATGTAGCAGCAACAGCATAGCAACAAGGAGTTAAATCTACACAAATTTGACCAACAAGAGAAAAAGGGCTGCAAAGAAGAGACAAGAGTGTATGAGACTCACATTATATGACACCGAAGACCGGAGTGCTTTCTTTCTTGAAGTTTCATAGATGTGTAGATCCAAATGAAAACATGTCCCGCTGTTGTTTGTTTGTCGAAGTCCGCCGCTGCTAGCTAACCTAAGCTAACGTAAGCTAATGTAAGCTAACCTAAGCTAACTTAAGCTAACGTAAACTAACCTAAGCTAACGTGCGCTAACGTAAGCTAACCTAAGCTAACTTGTAAATAATGTAAATTAAACTTTCTATCGCTTATTGTGAGGTCGGAGTACGGCTGGCACTACACACCTGTCCATCCACAGCTTCGCAGTAGCGCGCGACCGCCTCAAATTGTTTGACGGTTAAATCATCTTCACCTGGCTGACGTCAGTCAGGGTGCAATACCATGTTTGACCACACAGACAGACAGTTACGGGCCGTTAGAACCAGGGGGGCGCTATTTCACCCATTTCCGGAAACAAAAAATGGGACAGACATGATTTAAACCACATAAAATGTCAATTATATTACAAAGAAAATATTAGACTGTTATTTTCAGTAACAATTATTTTGGATTATAGGATATTCCAAGCTTGTTGCCACCAGGCCACTGACCCAAAAAGGACAGTAACCTTATTCAATATTCTTGATAGATCAGCTTTTAATTTTGGAAAAGCTTTGTACTCACCACCTGTAGCCTAAATATACCTGCATTCTTATAATATTCTACTACCACTGGATTAAAAGGATAAATAAAAATTGGTAAAACTTTGTTAAGATAATTGTAGGCCTAATACATACATGCAATGCACAAAATGTGTTTTGGCCTTTAAATCTTTGGCTCACTTACACTGATAATAATTCCACAATTCAGTATCTCAGTATTTAGAAAGACAGAGCAAGGTAGATTTGGTCATTGTAAACCTAAAAAAAACCCCAAAAACTAGTACAACCAATAGATTGTCATTGGAAGCAGGTTATAGACAAAATACAGCTTTCCTTTGTCAATGAAAATAATAACTGAAATAACTTATCAAATAACTAATCAAAGGTATCAAAGAAATGTAAAGTTTAAAAAAAGTACTTTCAGTCAATATTCAAAATTCACTGCAAATTGATTTGATGGTAAATCACTCGGTCATCACAGTGCCAAACTCATGGATAAAAAAAGTGAAAAAGAGAAACAATATCACATATTTTGTCCAAATATTTGGGAAAGACTGGCATTGCAATCTGCTTTAAAAGAAGTATAGCCTACCTGATCTTGATATGTTCCTCGATCAGAACTGTTGGGACAAATAATGTGGAAGATTTTGTTGCACAAAGAAAGATTTTCAGTAAAACATTAATTTCAGACTCAGACATGGAAGATTAGTGTAGTTTCAATGGTTTAATTTGAACATTCAACATAAGTATCAATTATCATCACTCACATATTCATGTTTTTTAAACCTAACACCTGGAAAATGGAAATGACTGACTTTATGGTTATTTTTCATTTATTGTCAATAAGTCATAACTAAGGTGTTTGATTCTGTTCACAATTGAGAAAAGAGGGGATGAATGTGGCAAAGATAAGTGGGCAAAAGATAGAAACTCAAATTGTGAATACAGGAAGAGGAGAGAAGAAGGAGAAAATACAGGAGACATCTTAAAACATGGGGGAGGTGAAAAGAAAAGAAGTGGAAAATGAGGAGGAGAAGGTGGAAATCTGTGACATTGACGGACAAACTTAATACTGATATGTCTCAAACCCAGAATATTAGAGCTGTGAATTAATAACTGTAAAAGTGTGACGATACTTTGCACCTGTTGTAAACAAAGCAACAATGTATAAAGTAAACAATACAGTAGTAGTTACATTATAGTCTTTTGCTATACTTTTAATCATGTTAGTCATCTATAGGCGGTAAAAAACCGTACTGATGTTGACTGATGTTTTTTTCAGCTGTGTAGTGGTACCGCGGTCCAAAACAGTGACAAAGTTACAGAAGCCACTCAGACGCAGCAGAGTCGTTAACGTGGAGGTTTGCTGTGATCAGACTGGAGCACGCTGTCTATTGGTCGATAACTGTAAGCCACTTTTTTAACCTCCACCCCAAACTATCAACGAGAAAATTTAAACAAATTATCAAAAAGCTTCACCTTGAAAACTAAACATGAACATTTTCAAAGTAAATGCTTCATGGAAATATGTTTTCCTGTATTAAAGCACATTATGAAACAATAACACATTAACACTGTAAGAGGAAAAAATGCAAAATGGGTTCTTGCCGATGATGCAATTTCACATTAAACATGAGGTAAATATAAACATTAATTCATGACAAAAGCATTGTCTCATGATTTAGGCTTTTCTTGTTTATGATCCAATTAAATTGCTTAAATTTCTTTGGAATTTCTACACACTTCATCAACACATTCTCATCCCAAATCATCTAATCATGCTTGGTCAGTGCCCTTCACGTCTACATATGACACTCTGGGCATCCTACTGCATCTGTTGTTGATGTTTTGGGACTGTGTGTCAGTTTACGCCTGTTAAATGCATTGTGTCTTTTCAAAATACACCTCAGCTTTTAAATGTAATGTACAGTTTGTTAGATGCATTCAGTCTTTTTCCAAACTAACCAACAGCATATTTATATTTTTATTTCTTTGTTCAACACAAGCATGTGGTTAGGTTTGGAAAAAAACATCAGGGCTTGGCTCAACATTTACATAGGAAGCAAACACTGAACTCCCAGGTGAAAGTCCGGGGTAGTTTGGACTTATCCTCTGCCCCTTTGACCCACCCCATAGGGACTCTCCAGCTCCTTTTATGTTACAGGCAGCATTTTTTAACTGACGGCGTCTGGTGGCGTGTCATACCACCACACTGTCTCGCTGACTGGCGGGGTATCATACTACCACAAAAGGTGTCATCTGGACTCTTTATAAACTGACGCCACCCATTGGTGTATCATATCACCAAAAAAGGTTTTGGTGTCTATATCTGACACCAGAGTCACTGACCAAGCTACGCTATTTGATGATTTGGGAAATCTGTCTGGTTTCATCGGGCCTGCACACACAACTTATTAAATTTACATAAGCATCATTTTCTTTGGGAACTAAGGAAGGCCACCACAGAGTTTTGATTGCGTTGTCATGGAAACGGGCGTCAACTTCCACATGTGATACAAGAACACCACTATCCATCCAAAATGATTAAAATGAAACATTGACAATATTGCAGCAACATTTTTGAATTTAAAAAAAGTACACAAAGGCACTTGAAAATTGTACAAGATGAATAATTTCAGTCAGTTGCTGACACACTTTTAGGTTAAGGCAAAGACATTTTCCTTTGGCATAATGGCTTCATTCAACAGCTTCCCTGCCTACTCCGAAAATCAACTCATGCAGCTATTTATAGCTCAACTTACACCAGTAGATATAGTTTTTCTTGTGGTGATGTAGAAACGTACCCCTGGTGTCAGTACACCATGACATCACAGTTTTAGGTGGATACAGTTTAAATTCCTCTAACCACAGCAGTGATGCTGTTGTTCAGCAGCAGTGAAGTGGCTTTAAGTTACACTTTAAAATATTTCTTGTTATGTGGATGGTCGGTTTGATTAAAAATGTCTTTCTGTTTCCACCTGTGCTATGACTTCTCATGACTCATCAGGGATTTACTTTGTTTCTGTTTTAAAACTAATTTTAAATCTCAGCAGTTAATGGGTTAAGGCTCAACATGACGCTGAACTTACAGCATGATTTCACTATCGTTAATTGAAATGCTAATTCCTTCTTTACGATGTTAAATTCTTAAAGAGACAGTTCAAAATTAAAATGTCTTTTTTCCTCTTGCCTTTAGTGCTATTTATCAGTCTAGATTGTTTTGGTGTGTTTTTGGTGTAACAGCTCAGCTGAGAGGGACGCCATAAATGTTTACGTCTTGCACGGTCACGACCACAAGCCTCCTGTCCACCAGAGGATGAACGCTTTTTCTGCATGGTGATACAGTTGGTGGGTGTAGTATGGTAGAAAGAAAATAGCTCCTACATGAAACTGCTCACAATAAGGTGTGTGGATTATCTTGAGTAACTGATTCATGATTTCTGGAGAGAGACATTGTTTTTGAGCTTTTTAAATGATTTATTTGGCATCTTGAGACCCCAAACCGAGCGTCATCTAGTTCCACTATATTAAGGAGAAGGCAGCCATCTCTACAGCCGATATCTCCAAAACTCTGCAACTCACACCAAAACAATCTAAACTGATAAACAGCGCTACAGGTGAGAGGAAAAATACGTAATTCTGATTCTGTGGTGAACTCTCCCTTTTAAAAAAAACAAATTTCTTTTAGGTTTTCATGTTAAACCTCATGTGGCTCCAAGTCTGGTGTGCAACAGCAAACTGACGAATAACACAACATTAGAACAAACTGTTAAATCGTCTCTGTGGAAAGAGTCTTTTATGGTTTCTCAAAGAACTCACATGTGAGGATGACGTCCATTATATAGTGAAGCAGGTTAGCTAGGCACGCACAGTTCCCTTTTTCCTCTCCAAGAGGGAGGGCGACAAAGACGGCCGCCTTTTCCTCGTCGCGGAGTCAAGGGGGCTCTTCTCCCTCAGCCCTCCTCCCTCAGTGTCCACAGCCTCCCACACATCAGCACTCACATTAACATCATGCAAATACACTTTGAAAATATAGAATTCATTGGGTTAGGGTATATATTTATATAGATTTACACATACATATAAATTCATATACTTTTAAGGAATGTTAATCTATTTTGCTGTGTATTTTTTCTCCTTACAAGGTACAAAATAACTTTCCATACTATGTAACACATTATATAATCAACATATTAAAAAAAGCACAACTTATCAGTCCTTTTATCATCTTTTAGAAAAAAAAATCCATAATAAAAATAAGTTCTATGTTTTTTCTCACTTATATCTTACAATATATTTTCTCTCTGTCAAAAAAAAAAACACGCACACATGTCCCATTTTTGTTTGTGGTTTCTCTTGGCAGCAAATTGGCGGCGGTCAAACTGAATGTGTCGGAAAAAAATCACATGGTGCTCATCAACGTGGAAAAATCTCAGAGCGACAGCCTCGTTGACGTGTAGAATTCACAAAATGGCAGCGGTGGGTGTTTGCAAAACAAACTTAACAGACTGCGGTGCTGTTACAACGGGCACTTGGAGCAGCCACACTCCAGAGCAGTTTCCATCTCCTCGGAGTACGAGCTGCCGTCGGTGCAGCGGAAAGTTGCCTTCCTCCTTCTGGTCTTGGTGACGCCACAGCAAACACCTGGAGGTGCTGCCGCCTGGCAGGTTCGGGGACAGTCCATGCGGGAAATCTTGCTGGTGGACGTGCAGGTTCTCATCGGTTGGTGGCGCTTCAGCTGCTCCCTCACCATTTCTCCTTGACATGTCAGCTCTGGATATTAACAGAGAAAGAACAAAAAACACACATTAAAGGCCATAAACTAACAGGGGAAGATGGGAAAAGATGCCTCCAACCCCTTAACCCTTTCAAACCTGAGCAAAGTGGTTTGATTTTTTTTCAAAAACATGGGCAGGTGATGAGCAACATAACAATTCCTGGCTCCCAAACTAGCAAGAAATTAGTTAATAATAAAATAAAATAAATAAGAAAAAGAAAATTGCCTTAAAATAAGCATAAATAAATAAGTCAAAGTAAAAAATCAAACAAACAAGACGATCTGAAATAATACATATAAATACATATAAATAATATATATGTATAATTTTTTTTGTAATGTAATTTTAAATGTATATCTACAATGATTCTAAATATATATTTTTTAAGATGTGTTACTAGTTTTTGTTAACTTTCTAACAAATCTCCACTCTTTTTATATATTGTTTTGACTTTTTATGCCTTTATTCCATAGGACAGGTTAAGCGCTAAAGGAGGAGAGAGAAAGGGGATGACATGCAGCAAAGGGCCGAGGCCGGAATCGAACCCATGGCCGCTGCGGAGAGGAAACAGCCTCTGTACATGGAGCACCTGCATCGTCCACTGATCCACCAGGTGCCCCTCTCCACTCTTTTTAAAACTAATTTTCTTTTCAGCTTTTGGTAATATCCTGCAGTTTGTGCCAAGTTAGTAACTGCCTTTTCCCTCATGTTTTTTTAAACAAATCGAAGTAATGTGCTCATTCAAAGACTTAGATGGTTTGTCGAAGTGTGTGAGTGCAGTGCAAGAAAACTGATGTCAAATCAGGTTTTAAAGGGTTAATTCCTCTCCTGATACTATGCTATAGTGAATTGTGATATTTCATCTGAAATGCTGCATTTTTTCACTCCACTAGTGCAATTTTAGGGTAAACTTATCTCATTTTCTGTCACTGGAAAAAACTGTTTCTATGTTTTTATATTAATTGTACATAAAAAGTTGGTGGTATGCATATTTGATAATGGGGAATTTGTGTTGTGAGTCTTTTCAGTTTAGAAGATTTTTCTCATTTGAAGTAAAAAAGTAAAAATTTGACTCTTGGGGCAAGATGTCCATCCAGCCTCAAAATATTATGAAGATATTTGACTTTATATACTAGTATAGTATTATAGTTTCAATGGACCATTATTTTTAACATGCTTGCTGGAGGAAAACATCCTGAAATAAAAACATTTATCCTGGAGGAAAGGTTAAAATGTTCCTAGATAATGCATTAATGTTTCAGGGTTGTGTTTTTAGTTTGCTTTATTTAATTAAGTAGCTCGCTCTGAGCTCGGGACATCTCGCCCTGATGGTGGGGCAAGCTGTCCCTAGAGATTTAATTTATTTTAATTAAATTTGTTGGTTTATGCGTCATCATTCTGCATAAATCAAATCCAAATATTTTTTAAATTTTGCAGTAAATTCACTTTGTTATTACAAGGGGCATCTTCGCCCGTCTTCCTTCTATTTGTCAATCTTGTCATTATTTCCGTCTCCTCTTTCTCTCCATCGTACCTGTGTCACAGGTGGGCCCGGTGTACCCCGGCTGACAGTGGCAGACGGGCTCTCCTCCCTCTGACACGCGACACTCCCCGTGTCCGCAGCGGTGCCCCCTGCAGGCTGGAGGCTCCTGCCGTCGATCACAGTACTGACCCTGGTAGCCATCGCTGCACTGACAACTGTAGGACTGACCTTTCGGCACACACAGACCATGAACACATCTGGAGTGAGAGGAAGGAGAGCGAGAGGACAGGTTAGAGATGGGTACATCGGGGCAGATGACGTCTTTTCAGTCAGAAAGAGTCATTTTATCTCACCAAACACAGGAGCTGCTGGGCTACTACCGCCTTAATCTGTAGTTTGTAACACAAACTTACTATTTGAAGTATCAGTTGACCAGCAGCTCCTGTTCAGTGAGGTAAAATTAGTGATTTTGTCAATGTAGTCTGGTTTGAAGAGATCATAGATAAGTATCACCGTTTAGTCCCCTGTTCAAAAGGGCTGTCTGTTTGAGAAGTACTGAGCAAACGACTGGATATATGAGACTTGGATTATACTGAATGAATTTCAGATGTTTTTTATATATACTTTTAATGTTGTTAAATATGTTCCCATATGACATGGATTCATCAAGAATTATTAATTATTATTAATTTGGATTCTTTGTTCACTGGAGTCGTGACAAAAAACAAAAAGAAAAGTTTCTTCACAAATTCTATGTAATCAAAAAAACATCCCATGTAACCTGGGGTGAGTAACTGATATACACATGGTCCTTTTGGGTGAAGTATTCCTTTAATATGACTTTCTGAATCTTTACATCCATGCATTTCTGCCCGGTCTCTGCTGTCTCTACCTACCTGCTGTTCTGACAGGCGTTGGTTCCTGTCGTCTGGTCACACAGAGCGCCGCTGCGTCCTGGAGGACAATCACATGTCACCCCGGTCTCTCCTCCCTCCCTGCACGCACCCTGGGCACACACACTGCAGGAATGACACCCTGCGAGAATGCCCTCACCCTGGTGAGAAAGGGAGGAAATACTGTCAGCAGAGTCAGAGGGCCTTTTAAAGATAACAGGAGAGAGCAGGGGGGGTGTAACCTGACAAATGCTACAGCCTTCATTGACAGTGGACGTCCACCCTAAAAATAGTTTCAAAAAGGAGAAATGACATCTGGTCTTCTCTACAGCTGCCACCAGCGTGGGTTTGTTGAAATATGGCCTAAAAACTTTACTGTGGCAGTCAAAATGTTTTTTGCTGTAACTTTTATTATAAAAGTTTAGTGCCTCTTTGGATTGACCTTGAACATGAGAATTATTGTCATGAGATTTTGCAGCAGACTTCTTTATTTAACATTTCTGCTGCATGTCTGCTTTCTCTTTCAAACATGACTTTGCTAATAATACCGAAAAGACACAGTTACGCAAGTAATAACAATATTAGAGGTAATACATCTCTCAGCTTTGAAGGCTGCTGCATAGCTCCTTTAAAGCCAGGCTCAAATATTAGAGTACATACATGATGCAGCTTTTGTCAAGAACTAATCTTCCCCATGTGATTACCTTGGCTTCAACCCCTTGTGCTCGCGCTCCTCCTGCAGTTCTGTAACTTAGGTCTTGAGGCTCCCCGTTGATTCGGACATTGTGGATGCAGCCGTTAAAAGCCTGAGGGGAACGTTCAGGGCCGGGTCGTAGACCTGAGGCCACCACCTGGTGTGGTACGCCTGGGAAACGGAGCAGAGCAAGGCAGAAAGTTATGAAAAAAGCAGAATGTAAATAAAGAAAATTAATTTGAGAAAAGGGGAAAAAACAAGTGAAACATAGAACAATGTAAGCAAATGAATAATTTGCTTGATCAATATGCTCACACTAATCTCTAATTTCATTCTTGGTTGATTCTCACAGTAAAATACAATGTTCCAGCAAGTATACAGCGCCACAGCGCTCACTACTGCAACAATATGTTCTTTTCTAGCACTTGAGAAAAAAAGTTGAGAAAAAAAGTCTCAGGGGCGTGTCTTCAAAAACAAGTTGAACAAAAACAGTTCTGCATCTCTTCACCACACCCCTTGCTGGGATTGTGTGTGTGTGTGTGTGTGTGTGTGTGTGTGTGTGTGTGTGTGTGTTTGCATGTTGTCAGTGTATTTGTATGTGCACATGCATGGCAAACATGTGATCATAACCACAAAAAGTAAAAAAAGTACATTCAGAACAAGCATGTCTGATTGTGTGTAGATGTACAGTATGTGTATAAAAGCGTGTGTGTGTACCTCCTATGTAAAGCTGGGTGTTGTGGTCGACGGAGGGCTGGCGTGCTAGCTTGCCCAGACTCTTGGGGGCACCGTTATCCACCACCAGGCTCAGCGAGCGGTTCTGAATCAACAGCTCGACCGTGTGGAAAAGGCCGTCATTCACTGACTCCACGCTGCAACAAACACACAGGGAAAAAAAGGAATGAGAGATTTTCAGTATGGTTCCTATTATGATAAATTACTGTTGAATTCTACACCAGACAAAAGAATTAGGGGGGAAAACATGATAGAGCAAATTGGAAATGCCAGACACTAAACAGACTCCAAACATTTTCAAGTCAAACATTTTTTTTCTATCTTTTGTTGTGTTTGCAAATCGACCAAACTAAATGAAAAAGAAATTAGGGAAATCTGTGTTGAAATGTTTTTCCCAGACATAAAACAGGCTGATTACATCCTCAATGCAGTGTTTTTGGAAGAGATTATAATGGGCCCTTGATGTAGGCCATGGTTTCTTAACATGAGGTTTGAGGCCCAGATATGGTCCCCAAACAGCACACAGGATTGCTTATTCAGATGGGCCCGGAGCCTCAGGGCAGGATATAAATTGTATAATTTAAGTCTGCCCCGAGGCTCAACCAATTAAAGACAGGGGCTCTCTCAGCCCTTAAGACGGACATCGTCTGCATGATTCTGTTTGAACAGATCTAAAATAAGAACAATAATAGCTAAAGCAGACAGCTCAGGCTTTTGTCATCCCAGTCATCACATCACACCTTAAGTTATCTTACTTTATGTGCTGTACAAACATGATATTTCACCCTAATTATGCCTCCATTTCCGACCACATGAGAGCGCTGTTTGCATAATCTTGTATATAAATTATATATATATATATATTATATATATATATATATATATATATATATATATATATATAATATATCTAAAGTAAATGCCACAATAGCTATAACATTCATTCTTCTTGCGCCAGAGAGCTAAGCCTTCTGCCACCTGTTTCATCACGCTCATGACGGCATTGTGATATGTTACCTGTGGTACAAAGACATGCGGTGGTGGACTTTTCTTTTTTTGTGTGCTTATTTTCAGGTAATTTCCTTGTAACTTTTTTGCTTTTTTTAAGTTGCTCATTGTCCTTTTCCCATACTTTTAAAAGAAACCAATTTGCTCTGGTTTCAAAGGGTTAATACAGCACTGACATGTAAATGTTTCCACTGAGGAGGAGCCTGCAGTGAACCAGCACTTTGACCTTTTGCACCGTGTGTGACCCTGGGAATAAAGTGTGTGTGTTTGCGTGTGAACGTTTGCGTCTGAGAGTGTTTTCTTGCTGGAGGGGAGACAGACAGCTATAGAGACAGTGGTTTGGCACAGCTGAAAGAGGGAAAACGAGCGAGAGTGAGAGAAACACAGGGGAAGAGAGGTAGATGGAGGGGTGGTAAAGCCGACTGTGCCTCCGTTCACCAAAGTTATTCCCTCCCTGAACCCGGAGAATGCAAGCAGAACGTATAAAAAAGACAAAACACAAAAGAACAAGTGAAGCCACTCTTTCCACTGGTGGTCTGCTTCAAACTCCCACAGCTAAACATCAAGACAAAACATCTCTTTGTCTGCAGTCACTCATTGGCTAAGTAGCGAAGGAGCCTCGAGTACGCTCTGACTGACAGCTGTTTATAGAGCGTTCAGATTACAGTGATGTTGCATTAACAGCCAATGGGGCAGGGTTGTGAGTTCTGGAGACGCGCCAGTGTGACTTCCATAGAAAACGCTGACCATACAAACGGAGAAAAACAGCAGATGCAGGAGCATTAGAAGAAGAGGAAAAAGACAATTGTGGTTAAAGAGATGGCGACAAAAATTTTGATGACAGAACAAGAAGAGGACGGAGAAAGAGCAGAAGCAATAAAAAATAAACTGAAGAAAAGAGAACAGGAAGAAGTAAAGAAAACAGTCAATAAGAACAACTGTGCATGATGGTTTTTGACTGCTCCTTCATGTTTCATGTATAGCAGTAAGGGGGGTTTACAGCATGCACAATTCATAATCAAGACATTATGATTAATTATTGATTTACTTTGCTAAATGGATGGTAAACTGGGCGTGAGTCTATAGAGTGTTACAGGAGTCTTACAGCCTGGAAACCAGTGTACATTTCAGCACCTCTGGTTCCCTCGTCTCAAAGTCAATGGATTTTTGAGCGAGTCTTTGGTCAGAAGCCTGAAATAAGGTCTGTGGTTAACACAAGCTGAAGACACTTTCACGTTTTGTTCTATGACATAAAATATGTCAGTAAATACCCCACTCATGAATTTTAATGCTTTGATGTGTCTTAAAAACGAAAGTAGCTAAGGCGTGGCTAAATGAGACTACAGAATGTCATCACGCCAAACACGGTTTTGCAGTATCATTGTGATGGTGATGTTACGTCATACGACCGTGGTGTAGCATCTTTATAGCCTAATGTTAGTTTTTTTACTTCTGGAAAATGCATTTACACTTAAAATCATAAATGTGGTGTTTTTTTGTGAAGAATATCTTGCTGAACAAAATATGCAAGTATTACAAACATCTTATTTTCTGCAATAATTAAAAATCCAATGGAAAAATCACATAGGCTTTTTGATGAGGGAACCAGGGCGATGCTAACTTCTGCACTGACTGACAAACTAATGTCATCCCTGCAGCACTCTATACAGCGCCTTTCTACACTGTTAAAAAATATTTATTTTTACATAAAAAAGCTTATGTCCATGCTGCCTCCAATTCTTAAGTTGACTAAATCTGAGGAGACAAGTTAAAAAAATTACAAAATTACTTCCAACTTTTCTTCTCAAATTGAATCTACTTTTTGATAATTTTAGGCAGCCCATAAAATAAGTTTTTAAAGTTAAAACAAATTTTAACAGTGCAGTCTTTCAACACTCAAAGTGCTTTACAGTACATGGTATGTAAAACCATTCACACACACATTAATACACGACACTATTTTGTATTTTCTCATTTGAACTTTGTCCTGCATTGTCTTACTTGTATACAAAAAAGAAAAAAGACAAAAAATGGATAAAAGTTCAAAATCAAATTACTTCATGAACAGGAATCTCAAATCTGTGAGTAACAAAGCCATTTATGCCATCAATAATACATAAACACATTTTAAAAAAAGTTCAGTTCAGCATTTAGCTGGCGGCTTCTAAAATAAGAGCTCTTACTTCACTGTCGACCCAACACAGACACATACATGGTTTCCATTAGGAGCCATGTAATTTAATAAAGGTCTCAAACAGGCCTGCTGCAACCAGGCAAAATGATGCTCTGCTAGCCTGAGAGATTAGCCCTCTATCTCAAAACCCCGCTCTCTATCCCACCTTCACTTTGTATTCCCTCTCTCACTTTGCCTTTTCTCTTCTCTCCATACATTTTCTATCCTTCTCAACCTCCTCTTCCTCATCTTTCTCCTCTCTTCTTCTCTTTGTGCTCTATTTTTCCCTCCTTCCCCTCCCTTACAACAGCCATCTGTACTCCTCTTTACTCCTCTAAGGTTTCTCTGCTTTTGTTCCAGAGGCACTTGATCCACTTTGAAATTTGTTCAAGTGTCTAGAAAGTCAAATCAAACAAGCAGCTTTCACAGCTGAGGACACCCTCAGAGTAATTTTTTACACGGGGTTGAGTTTAACACACTAATTTAGCCACATTAAGGAACACACTCTAAACTGTGTACCTGCTGCAACAGCAGAGCTCCACCGGGTGGCAGTAGATGACCAACGGTCAGCGCTGACGTCCAATCAGATGCCAGACCTGCAGGGGACTGTGCATGTGTGTGTGTGTGTGCGTGTGTGTGTGTGTGTGAGATGTTTCCCAATATCAAACTTCATCAGTATTTTCACGAGTGGATGTTTTCCAGAGCCTCACTGAGACATGTTTGTTTTTGATTTTACATATTACAAATATACAAATACATATTATTTCCATTAACTCTTTAGTGGTATTATATATTTTTGTGAATGTTGTTAGGGGAGGATTTTTACTTGTTTGGTCAATATATCTCTGTGTGTGTGTGTGTGTGTGTGTGTGTGTTTCAGGTTCTTTGAAGTCGGTGCTGTGCTGTTGGCCCTGTGTTTTAGTAAAAAGCAGCCCGTTATGAAATTCAATAAAAACCAAACACACAGCCTGTAGCAGATTTCAACTGCCTCTCTCTCATCTCTCATTGTGTTTCACCCAAACCCACAGGGGACGTCAATTTCCTGTCAGTCCAGAATCAAATACACCCCAAATGAGCGCATGCACACACAAATACACTTTAAAAAAATAACTTCCTAAAAACCGAAAACTGGCTTTTTTCAATACAGGTCGTTGAGTATATCTCAAACTGAAAAAATAATATATACTTGCAGATCCACTTACACCGTTTAAATCTAATTAGGCATCGCTATCATTTACTTACAATGTTTCTGAACCACATTTACGGTTTGTGTGTTTGTGTGTATATGCATGCGTGAATGTATTTGACGGTGAGTCTTGTGTATTTGTGAATGTGCATGTTTTTGTAAAAGTGTGTGTTTGTAGGTGCATGTGTTTGTGTGTTTGCATGTATTTGCATGATTGTGAGTTTTTGTGTGTGTGTGGGTGAGCGTGCATGATCCTGTGTGTGTGTATGAGCATATGTGTCTGTGTGTGTTTAGCAGCCCAATCTGATTAAAATGATGTTCAGCAGACAGGCATCCCAGTCCCATATTGCCGTGGTAACCTCAATTAGTCATTGCTGAGACGGCAGCTGCTGAGCGGTGAGCTCCTTCACTGTTTTCTTTCTCTTTTTTCCAGCTTTCATTAAACCAGGCCGCCCAGTTTGGATGAAATTTGTACTTTTTGGGAGTGGATTCGTAGCGTTTTGATGTGGACCTCCAGGAACGAGTGCTCATTGTTTCGGGTTTCAGTATTAGAATGTTTGAATTGCCCTGCAGCGTTTTAAATGTATAATGTTCGAGGATTTTCTGTTTGTTTTAACCTCAGCATTGTGGTTTTTAAGAGTCAGATTCAGGTTAAAAATTCAGTTAAAATAATTTAGTAAGGTCTGTATCTAAAAAGAAACTGCATGTAAAAGTTGCATGATTATGACATAAGTATGAATGAATATAAACATTGCTGCTTATTAATTCTAAATGGCAAACATCAGGAGACACTGGGCTGATCTGTAGGTGTCTAGCTTTACAGTGACACATGGCATACACAGCGAGTATTTAAGGACACAATAAAAGGGACAATACAAGAATGATTTGAGATCCTTATATGATGTTGGACTGTAAATTACATTAGATTCAAAGTATTGCTTTGATTTTGTGCCTGAACCCGTTTGACCGGACCGACTCTCCGGGTTCAGGCCAGGCTGTAATTTCTCAAAATCCCCTTGGGCTTGACTATAGTCGGGTTCGCTCTAATCTCCCTATTTTTTTTTTTTTTTTTTTTTAATGCAGACATTATATGGTTTGTATCAAAGTAACGTACCTTATTAAAGTTGATGACTTTTTAATTGTCTTCTAATAAATGTTTTAAACAGGCCAATAAAGCTGAAAAGACCTACAAACATAAGCACATCAATGCTGCGCTCAGATTTGTCTCTAGGCTTTGCTAATCCACGGTGTCCAAAAACCGATGTCAGAAGGCATTCCTTTCATTCATATAAACTTATTACTAATAATATATTGTTTTCATATGTAATCCCCTTTGTAATCACCAACATTTTGATTAGTAACTGTAATTTAATCACTTTTTCTCAGTAACTGTTACTGATTACAGTTACATTTATTTTGTAATTTAATTACTGTCACTAGTTACATTTAACTTGTTACTCCCCAACACTGGTACCTTCGAGGGCGTGTGGAGGTTAACACCATCCATCAGATCCCAAACCCTTTGGCACGGGCATCCGAACCAACCAGGATCATATCAGGACCTCTTTTTGAGCACTTGATCCCTCACTGGCTTCCCACCCACTCACACTGCAAACCTCTTAGCCTTTCAAATAATGGATGTGACTATTAGGGCTCTCTAGTGATACATTTTTATGTATTTATTGTCTCATTTCTTCTTAACTGGCACAAAAAGAAAAAAAGGTTAATTATTATGGTTTTATATGGCCAATTCTATTTGCTGTTTACCTGGTGCAGTAGGTACAGCACCTGTCCCTCTGTCTTCCCTTTCCTTCACTGAAACTCTTTTATCTTCCTCTGTCCAGCCATCCATCATCATCCCTCCTCACCCTTCATCTGTCTTTTCTCTGTCTCCTCTCTGTCCATCCATCCATCGCCTCCCCTTCTTTATCATCCTTTTTTCCTTTCATGTACACATCCGCCCCTGCATCGCTCCCTCTGTCGCTCGCTGATGAAAAACCGTAGCTGTGCTCTCTCTGACCCGATGGGAGATTAGTGTGGCATTAGTAAAGGTCAGCACATTAATACACAACAAACAAACACACACACACACACACACACACACATGCATGCATGTTCATTTAATACTGTGCATGCTTAACCACTTTCCTCTGTTGCTAATGAGGGCACAGTGAAGGACTTGCACACCTTCTATCTCTCGTTCTGTTGCTCTGTCTCCCCACTTTTCTGTTTCCTAGAAATCCAAAGCTCACCCGCATGTACGCATCCTGTATGATTTTTATATTCATTATCATTCCTTTTGCTTTCCACCCTTAAATCACTCTGTCCATCCTGCTCTGATTCCTCCTCTTCTTTTTTTACAATCCTCAATCTCTTCTCCCTCTCTTTTCTCCCCTCTCTATTTTCTAATCCAATTTCTCTGTTTCACCGCAGGTTGTAGCTCCTGTCCAGATGTCATCTGGGCAGATGTGTCTGTGAACAGAGAGATGTATGGCCCCTGCATAATTCTGGCTTGTATACTTTCTGCAATCTTATCTGTCAGGGTCTACATGTCTGCTGCAGGCCTCCTCTTTGTTTCTCTCCACCTCCCTCTTTTGGAGTGCAAACTTCAAGGAATACTTAAACCACAAAATGATCATTTGTGTATCAGTTACTCGCCCCATGTTACCTTGAATTTTGCGAAGAATTTGTTTTTCTCGCATGCTGCCAGAGTGACCGTATAATACAAAAGTGTGCAAAACTTCTTCCAAACATTGCGTACAACATAATGTTACTTATCTGCATATTCCTCTCCTGCCTCTCCTAAAATGCTTCCAGAAACATATTTGAAGTCCCTGTTGAGCTGTTAAAGCCAGAGTTTGTGTACAAGAAGTGGTCATACTGCTTCCTGCACAGGGAAAACAGCGGCCACGAAAACGGACATCAAACAGTTAAACTGAGCAGCGCTAATTAAATATAAACCAAGATTCAGTTACTGAGTTGCATATTTCTCGCCACAAATGTTTTCAGAAACATGATTTAGCTTAATGGTTCATTGTAATACAAGATCTGGCTGGCCACCATTGTTACGCATGGACCCTTCCACATTACGTCACCGACCAGCAGGAGCGTCTGGTAATGCGCACTGCATTCAGGTAGTTGTGGGTTTTCTACCTCTTGAGCAAAAGTGTCCTTTTCTCTGTTTTCTTTGGTCATGTAACAACAGTTTAAAAGGTATAAAAAAGCCTAGTTTTATGTGGGGACTGTTAATCTTGGTGAAGTACTTCTTTAGGAATTTTCTCTGCTTTTGGATTCTCTCTTTTCCATGGAGGCATATTAGAAAAACAACATTTTCTTCAGGAATTCAACACTGGGGTGAATAACAAATACACAAAAGATATTTTAGGGGGTGAAGTGCCTGTTTAACCTGATCTCTTAGTCATCCAAAAATCGAAACACAACCAAATATTCACGTCAAAGCCTAAATTGAACTGTAAAAACTGATGTGAGTCATTAATGTACCATTTACATTAGTGCGTCTCGGTCTCCTACATTTGAAAGTGAGACTCCTACATTTCAGCTCGTCGTCAAAAACTGGCTTCGCATAAATGCCCTTCCTGGCTCTCTGGTTTCTTCACAAGATAACCGACCCGGGGATCTCTCAGAAACATCCCAGGGACTGGCAGCGGTCCCTGGCCCTCAGTTGTACAACCGCAGTAACTGTGCGGACAGTGCCACGTTCGGGCTCTGCCAGAATCGCTGCGCTCAGATTGTGGTGGTTAAACAGTTACGCCATCCTGGACAGTATCAGTTGAATGGTGGCAGGAGGTTCTGCTGTGCCTGCCTCGCCATGCGGTTTGAGTCCGTTTACACTGTATTTCCAAATTAGGGCAGATAAGATAGGCCGTTTGCAGTGCTCAGACTCATGCAATCAAAAGATGGCACATATGAAGGGGCACATGCAGGCTTGTGGTAAAATGAGCCCGGGGCTTGGAGCTGGGCCTCGTCTGCTAATGCTAAACATAACATAGAGGCCGTGTTTACTTAGTGCTTAGCATTGTGCTCAGACGTGATTTAGTTCTATAGATCTCTGTTTCCCTCTTTCGCTTTCAATCGTTCATTTTTTCTCTGCCTCTTCTTCTCATGTTCCCTGTAGGCTCTCTGTTTAACGCTGTCTTTATCTCCAAATCAGTCTTTCCTCTCTGTGCTACTGTACACTGTCTTCGTCCCTCTCCGTCTTCATCTGTCTCTCTTTTACACTTTCTTTCTCTGTTTCTCTCGGCTTTTCTCGCACCCTGTCTGTCTGCCTGTCTCCCTCCCAGGCGTGGCCCGTGTCAAGTTAACAGCACCAGACAAGGATAATTCCCTGACTCACTCTGTGGTTTGCTTTCCCCCCTCTGTTCTTCCCCCTCTCTCACTCCATCCCTCTGTCATCCCTCTCTCCTCTCTCATCCATCCTGCCGTTGAACCGTGTCTCATGGTCTTTTCATTTCGCCTGCTTCTATCCATCTGTTTTACCCCTCCCGTTTTCTCCTCTGGCGGGCAACCTATTCTGCCCAGTTATCTCTTTATCGTGTTGTCTGCTATTTCGCTCCTGCCTTCCGCCCAGTGTCGCTCCATCCATCTGTCTTTCTGGCTATCTCTCTATCTATGTCTGCCTCTCAACGGATCAATCCGTCTTTCTGTGCATCCATACGTCCCCCCGACTGTCCTCTTCTCTCTCCCACTCAACCTCTTCAACACAGTCTCCACCCCTCCCCATCTGTGCCAGATAATTAGATTAACCCCGTCGTTTCATTCCTCCATTCCTTCCTCTCTGGCCGTCCCTTCCTCTTGTCCTTTCACAATGTGTCATCTCATTTTCTGGTTAAGGTCATATTTGGGATAAGTGGTTTCTACTCATCTCCCCGCCCAGATTACAAACCATCATTTTATGAGGAAACAGAACATCACCACAGACATGGAGTGCGGACAAACTGTAAAAAAGCAACAAAACCGTCTTCCTACCCAGACGACCTCTGTAGTCTCCTTGAGCGGTTGATGGTCTACATCAGCTCCAGGGCTCTCCAGCTGACCCTGCGCTCTGGCCTGAATTCACCTAGTTCACTTCAGCATCATATTATTATCATAATTAAGCTGTTTGTATGCATCAGTTTATCGAGGCCAAAGGGACAGACTGCAGAGTTCACCTTCAACAACACAATACTACACTTTACTAAATAACCTCTACATATGGAGGTAAATGCACTCACTTTTAACATTGGACTGTGCTGCAGCAGGCGTGGACTCACAGAGCGAGAAAAAAACGGACATCCCATTCAAATCAACGCAGCAGGATGGTAGGAATGGCAGCCTTTTTTATGAGTATCCATTGCAAAGAACTGTAATCTTATTAGTGGGCTAACTTGGGCTTGGCACCAAATTCTGGGTCCTATGCATGAGTAACAAATAATAAAAATAATTGAGCACATGAATCTGTCTCTGGTTATTATGGTAGTCGCTAATGAACTGTTCAAACCACATTTAAACAATAAAAATCTGTGGAGTGTGCTTAAGTCTACACAGTTTGAAATTTCACAATATTTCCACCGTCTTTTCTCAACATACTTTATCCTACATTGACTGTGTGGTACTTTTATGTTAGTTACATAAGATTTTCTTGGAATATCATGCTTAAGAGACCACAATTTTCTTTATATTTAAATATTTATCATTCCCAAGTCTAAAATGATGCCCATGTTATTTTACTAACCTCCACGTTGATTAAATGCTTTCCACACAGCATGATAAAAGACTGCTGAAGAGTTCAGCCTTTCAGCTGATTTATTTAGCCAATGTTAATATACTTATGGTAACAATTTACTTAAAACTTAAAAAGAAAGCAAACAAAACTAAACTTGAAATTCCAGGCTTTTCATGGGAGCTCCAACTTGCAGATCTCATAAGCATCTCTAAAACACAACTGAATAAAAGTCATCACATTACAATACTCACAGTATCACTGTTGATGCACAACGCTCTCAAACCTGTGAATGTCGACACCATATAGGCATAAAAAGGAAACTGGAATGAAACTGTCCTTTTGTCCCGCTCTACTAAAGCCAAAGTTATACTTTCAGACTACACATGGAGGGTCGACGCAGACCATCTGCTTCGAAATATACGGCCGGGTGGCCCGTATGTGTGGACCATACGTGTCGACAATGTGTGAACACATTCGTGCAGACTCCAAATGTTGATATAAACCAAACCACATGGGTGTCCGCTGTTCATGTCCGTTTTAGAGCATAACCGGCCATTGACAGTTTAACACCTTGCGTTAAACTGTTTTCAGGATACAAAGACTTAAATCAATTAACTGAATTAAAGAAATAGCAATATGTCCATTATAACTAACCAGAAGCTTAATTAAATTTATATATTTAGAGGACAGGTAAAGGCAAAACAGTGAAATACCGCACAATAAGCCAAAGAAATTAAAATATGTGCACATTTTCCTGCAGGCACATGATGTTTTAATATAAATTCTGAAATGATACAAAAAAAAGTGTGAGGCTTTAAATGAATCATGATTGAAATGCCTGATGCAGAAACAGTCTTTGCCCTTGACGTAATAAACTGTGGCTTTCATTTTCTTCTCCCACAGCCACTTGCAGGATTTATAATGACGTAACATCCTAATCCTTGAGTCAAATTTGTTATGAACTGGCCACATATTATCATCAGAGGCAGTAAGGCTACCAGTGCCTCCTCCTCCTCTTTCTGTGACCTTGCCTCCGTCCACAGAGACAACAGGACAGAGCAGAGCCAAAACCACAAAGCCAGACATCACATGCTAAGAAAATCACTGATCGAAATACAAAGAAAGAAGCAGTGAGTAATGAGAAAGCAATAAACTCTCACTTTCATTTCTCTGTCTTCCTCTCTCCATCTTTTCTCACTTCTTTAATTGGTCCGATTACACTAACATCTGTCTCACTGCCCTCAGTTGGCATTACTACCCTGACTGGTGCAATAATTCAAAAGTGCTACAAAAAAGCCTTTTAAATGTTTTTTTAATGCTGTAAAATTTATTTTCATACTTTGGAATAATTGCAATAAAAAATGAGACCTTGGTCAAGATGATTGGTAGCCTCTGTCTCACACCAGTGGTATCATTGGGCCTTTTTCAATTTTTTTTTTCCTTTCCATGCCGGACTAAATGTTGGAAGTTATTTTTCCATCCGCTTGTAACACCTTCCATTATCTGCCACTGCGAAAAAACTCTGGAAATATCAGCTCTATTTGGACTGGCAGAGCAGTGCCCTCTCCCTCCTTCACACAATAAAACTCCTCTTATACATAAAGTATTACAGAAATGTAGGTACAGGGTATGATGCTTTACTTCACTGCATTTATCTTTCTTACACACTTTACCAGATTCAAGGAACAGTTCAGAATTTTTGAGGGGTGTGTGTGTATGAGATACTTATCTAAAGTGAGTGTATTACATACAGTAATATGTCAGCCTTTCCATCAGAAAGCCATAAAGGGCTTCATTTGCCCATCTATACACTTGTCACAGACACCAGACTCCATTGAGAAAAATGGTAATTTTAGCTCGCTGAACACAGGAGCTGCTGGTCTGCTGCTGTCTCCATCAGGTAGTTAGTTTGTACGTGACTTTGATGAATCCAAACTAACCCTTTAAATGCCAAAGTCACACAACAACATAAACAAAACTGAGTGAGGCAGCGGCAGAACAGCAGCTCCTGTGTTCAGCGATGTAAAATCACATCTCTTTTTTTAAAAATGGAGTCTGGCTTTGAAATGAGTGATATAACAGCTTGGTTTTCCTACTGGAAATGACTGTCTGACAGCAAGTGGTGAAAATACTCTCAACATAGCATACACTTAAACTGATGCTGGATGTTTAAGGTGGGACGTTTTGAAATGGCTAAAATACACTTTGTTGCTGATCTCTCCACAGCAGTAGATTGCTAAGCTTCCAGGTCATACTTCAGCTTTTTCTCCAAATATCATTTGTAATATACAGTCCCGTCTATGGATAAGTACCCCATACAGCCCCACTTCAAAACATCTGAACTATCCCTTGAAGTCTGTCGCCTGGTGGTATATCATCTTGCCAGTGCTCCATTTGGTTATTGATATTTATTCCAATGATTTGTTAATGAAATATTGCTGCTGATGTAAAATGTGTTATATGTTTTCAAGTGTTTTGTATCATTGGTTATGTCCCTCGAGACAATACATGGCATTAAATCTTGCATCATATATCCGTCTCACATCTCTTCCTCTCTCCTCCCGCCACAGACAGTATAGACAGAGACGCAGAAGGAATCAATATGAGCCAATCAGCACCAGACAAAGATGGACATGGACCCTTCTCTCTCTCTCTCACTGTTTACGTCAAAATAAAGTCAGGCAATCCTTCTTTTCTGTCCCTCATTGTATTTTTTCTTTTCTCTTTGTCACACACCTTCCCCTCTCCTTTTCACTTATTTCAGTGCACCCTTCAGACAGTTGTGTGTGCTCCTCTGAAATGGTGAGGACAGAGGGAGTCAAAAATTAAGGTTTTCCTGTACAGGCAGAAACACATTGTACTTCTATACTGCTATATGACATAAATATGAGAATATGAATTGTTTTATAAAGCTAAATTAACTCATTTATTTTTGCCAGATTTCTCCAGAAACAATGAATATTGTTCATATCTGTTTGCGAGCTTTGTTAGAACAGAAAACATAATTTAGATAATTACATATCAGCTATGACAAACGCCTTTTCTTGACTTATTAAATACAGTAGTCCTGGGCCTGAATCTCAGTGATGGATTGCGTGTATTGTGCGTAATTTAATTCCAACAGATTAAACACTTATAATGTGGGAAATTCACACACAGAGTGTTGTCTATTAAATTTCAGCCAGTTTTTAATGTTTTGAACATCCATCGCCATGCTTCTTATAATGTTGTGGCGAGAGGAAAAGTCGCATAACATCATAGAATAACTTGTAACTTGTTACTTAAAACTCTGCCTTCTGTTGTGTTTTAGATTCAGATTCAGATTCAGACAACGTTATTGATCCCAAAGAGGGCAATTAATTTGCAGCTAACCCCGTGAACTCAAAAGACAAAACAAACATTGCTTTAAGAAGATGCGATGAACTTTGAGAACTAAGAGAAGCCTGACAGGAAAAGTGTTGGCAGTGTCTTTAGTGATTATGTCAATGATTTACTGAATTTGAATTTGTGCTAAAATTTTGGATGAAAACTTCTGCATTTCGCACAAATGTTATGTTGTACGATCATGGGATTGTAACTCTGTGTCCGTGTTTTTTTGTTTGTTTTTAATGCCACATGCTGTAATCTGCATATATTGCACAAAAACCCTCCACGGTTTCTCTGACCAGTAACTACTGAAAACATTATCATGTTCTTCTCCTGGATTACCATTACTGTTTCCATAGCTTACAGACGCATATCCATTGCTATGAAACTGTGAATCATATGATATCCAAGGCCCACACAGACTAACCCGGTGAATGAGGGCTTTTGTTCCCACTGTTTGATGTCGTACGTGGTGGGTTTCACTCAGGGACATGACCGTCTAGTCGGGATTGTAAAGGAATTTTCCTAAGTTCATGTTTGTTTATAGAGGGAAGTGCTCATACGTAGATCTGCTACTGTGTGTGTGTGTTTGAGAAAGAATATGCTTGTGGATTTCTGTGCACACGGCCAGATCAGCACTTACTGAAAAGTCCTTAAAGTACTGTAAATAAAAAAACCTCAGATCCTTGAAACCGTTAAGTTGTTTGGTACGTGCATGTGTGTACTTTTTTTAATTCTCTGGTATCTTTGCACTACCTTGAACCTCTGTAACACTTGAATCTTGTAAATGTTATGAAGCACAGTCGCTTCATTCAATGGATACAAATAAGTGACTTAAAATATATTTGAGTGAATGAATATTTGCTTTTTGTAACCATTAACCTGTGCTGAAGTAGAGCAGTATTTGAATTCTTCAGTGTTTTCTGCATACTTTTCTTTGTGTGTGTGTGTGTTTGTGTGTGAATGTGTGTATGTTCTTTTGGATTTCTTTAAGTGTGTTAACCTACTTTGAACAACAGGGAATGACAAGCAACTACCACCGCTATGTTAATGTTTTCTCTGTTTGTCATGGGAGCACCACATATTTACACTTTGCTATAAATGCCAGCAGTATGAAGAGGCGCGGAGTGTCTATTCTACACTGAGCGCTGCATGTTTGCCATTTCTTTCTGGTTGCTGAGAGTCAAAAATATTCAACTTTGGGTAAAATGTTGCAGCCACTCGTATGCGTCACTTTTTTTATCCAGCCATCCAATCACAGTGGAGAAGAGGCGGGATGACTACCACAAATACCAACCATCACATTGCGAAACAACAACAGCAATGATGGAGAAATTGATACTGACACGACACAGACCAGCAGCTCCGACCTCTCTCACTACGTGCCTCAGCTTTTCCTTCATCCAGACCAGGCACTCTACCTTGTGCCAACATCTTTATTTCCGTAATATTGCATATTGTACCGTTGAGCCACTTCTAATCATCACAAGGAAAATTCTTTCACTCCGACAGCAGAATTGAAAAAGCGTAAATAAAGAACTTGAAATAAATTCCTGTTTACAAGTGAGAGTAAAAAATGAGTGTGCACACATAAAGGTGTTAGTGTGTTTTTTAACCTTTAAAGTCCTTTAACCATGTTTACACTTGACATTCAGTGTATTGCACTGTATGTATGCACATTTGGCAAATTATAATTGAGTGTGGATGAAGGTGAGAGAGAACTGTTCTGTGTGTGTGTGTGTGTGTGTGTGTGTGTGTGTGCGTGTGTGTGTGTGAAAGATCTACCTATATACAGTTGTGGGTGGGTAGTTGGCGATGTCGTAGATGAGTCGTATGTGTCCCTGGTACAGCTCTAGTGCCAGGGGGTCATGGTCCTCCTTATAAAGCAAAATCCCGTGGTCTTTATCTGTAGCCACCTGGAGACACAGAGAGGTTGGTTAAAAAAAAAATTCACCAAATTAACTTCTGCAGTGGAATACAGTGGAAATAAATTTTGTAATATTTGTTGTGAGATAAGAAAAAATTGACTAGCAATGCAGACAGACAATGTTATTTTGCCTAATTGAGTCATTTAGCAGGTATGCTTGTCAACATTGGCTGGCTCACCTTTGTCATTGGGACTAAACCCAAAATACTCTCAAATGAGGGCAAACACATTTTTCTTTTTGACTCGTCCTGTAACATTATCCCCACCACTCGCAGTCGCCATCTGTCTCAGCTCAGCTGCCTGTTCCACCACTACAGACTGACCCCTGGTGATCATGCTGGATACTAAAACACATCACCTGAATAAAGTATCTCTATATCAGTTTAATAGGATGATGAGCGTCTGTGTTTTTTAAGGTATTTAAAGTCATAACTTCAGGATTTCTAAATGCCCCTGTATACCGTAATACTCTGATACTTCCCAGCCGGCATAAGCAAATCCCGTCTTAGATGTTGATTTTAAGCACTAATTAAAATTGATCTATGTCTTGTAATGATCTCAGCCTCTGTTACGCTGCTTCAAACCACTCCACTTCATCACCTTTCTTCTTGCATTGCTGGTGAGCTTTGTTATGCTGCAAGTTAACTGATAAACTCTGACTCTATAAGTGATATTTCACTGTTTATTTTATTTATTTATTTTTTTTACCATTTTCTGCTTGTTTTTAAAGGTGTTCTATGCCAAAGCAAAGCACAGAGCCTATGAGCTGTCTGGATATGGTTGTCGACATGGAGGTGACTGAGCCAGCAGCTAGCAGTTAACAGTGCTAACTCCATAAACAACGCTAAACAACACCAACAGATGACCTAACAGAAACCAGAGGGTGGACACAATGCTTCCATGATGACGCTGACCTGACATCTGCGGTGACTGCAGGATGAGTGCAGTGCAAAGTGGTGATGAAGAGCTAGCCAGTGGGATATATACATGCACATGTGGCCAGACCAGCTTACCACAACAAACCACAGAAAAGCTCGAATTACAACACCCACAGAGCGAGTGTGACCTTATTCTCTGCTCCACTGTATCTTGACAAAGAAATCAGTAGTTTGCTGCTGTAATAATGCTCTGAATGTCTCATGTAGCTCCTTTAAGATCACAAGTGTTGATGCAGGCCTAAACCAAAGAGGAATTATGAATAGACTTTTGCTGCAAGCTGCAATGTCACATCGTCAAACCGTTAAAGAGCTACACAAAACTTAGGAGAAAATGTAAATTCCGCCACACACATCCCTAAATGAGGTCACCTGCGCCTCCCTCCCACACAGACACACTTGACATGTCACACTTGCTCGCATGTGCCGCTAAGCGCTAACTAACTAGTGAGTGGAACTGGGGCCAAGGGGCCAAGCACTTAACACTCTGGCTTCAATGGAGCATAGCCAAGTCAACACCTGCTAACAAGCTGCTGGAGGATGGAGGAGATCGAGGCAGAGCGAAGACGAGAGAAGGAGGGAGAAATGTAAAGAGAACAAAAGAAAGAGACAGAGGAGATGGAAGAAGAGAGTGAAAAACAGAAAAGTGGGTGAAGAGAGAGCTGGTATGCAGACGGAAAGAAAAGTAAAAAGTGTTAAAGAGGAAGAGAAAAACCATCCAGTGATTTATGAAGTGCTGAGGCCCTTTTATTCTTTTTTTTTTCATTTTCTCCCTCTTGCCTCTGAGTCAGGGCCTCTTAGTAGAGTTTTAACAGTCTTGGCACTGACATTGAAAGCTCCTGGCAGGAACGCAGAAGCGCACACGCACACGCACACGCACACGCACACGCACACACATGCACACACACACTCACAAATCCAAACAGGTGGTAAATATCAATTAGACTGCCCCCCTTTTCTTGTTTCTCTTTCGCTCACGCTCATTTCCAAAAAGGAGGAAAACATGTCTCTATTAGGATATGACTCTCAGGTGTCCAAAATGTATGGTCTGTGTACATGAGTGTGTGTGTTTGTGTGTGTGCGCACGTACGAGTGCTCAGTGTGCCATGGAAACAGAGGGTGTAGCAGATGTTTGCTTTGCTTCGTAGGCACTAAGTCGTGCAACTCTATAGGTTTGATTTGAGCAGCTCACAGCTCTATTTCGAGTGGCTCATAAATGTTTTCCATGTAGCACAGCAGAATGTGACTTTTGTACTTCATGTTGACACAATTTACAAGATAAGGTTTAGGATACAATTTTTTGTGTATTACAAAACAGGAACTTTATGTAAATACCTGCACGACTGCAAGATTTTACTGAAAACCAAAACTTTAACAGAGATTAAACGTTGACCGTACCTGTAATGAAATATGCGCTGTGGGCCGGAGTTTGGCGCTCGGCAGCTCCACGTACGCATCCCGACCCAGGAAGTGAACAGTGGCCATCTTGTCACATTTGTTGCCGTAGAAACCGGGCATGCAGCGGCACACGGGCTCCCCAGCAACCACCAGGCACTGGGCGCCGTTCTGGCAGTCTGATTGGTCGCAGGGACTAGTCTGCAGCAAGATCATTGGTGGAGGGTTCTCGCAGAAGAGGCCGCTGAGGGAGGAGCAGATTACACACAAGATAACTTATTCATAGAGCTTTAATGAGGTGATTTGCTGTGTCCGTATCCTCTGATGAAACTTGTTTAGTGCTTGCTCTGTATTTTGCATCACATTCGGAGATTGCATTGGTGAGGCTAGAAAGGTAATATTCTTGAAGGAAATGGCCGAGTTTTATCAGCGTGACACGGCTCACACATTCTGTATTGTTTTCCGCTGCATCTTCGAAACTCTGAACCTCTCTTTGCATTTCCTCTTTTTGCCCATACAGCATCTGTCTGTCTCCTCTATTTGTTTCCTGCACACCTATGACTTCCTCTCTCTCTGTCTCTCTGTCCCTTGTGATGAATTTGTTCCTCTCAAGCCAACAGTCTCTGCTATAATTAACCACATGGAGCTGCATCTGCTGCACACACACACACGCAAACACACACGCACACACATGCACACGGTGGGTCCAGACAGTCAAGTGTCTGATTATGGAGCGCCATCTGTATCTCCTCTCAGTCTGGCCCTGCAGTGTGTAGCTGCGTTTGTGTCTGTTCAAGCCATTTGCAGTGTCCGTGATGTGTTTCCACGACTCTCACCTGAAACCCTCTTTGCACACGCAGGTATAGCCGTTGACAGCGTCCACACACTCAGCTCCATGTTGACACTTATTCTCCAGACAGTCATTATAGTCCTGCTCACAGTGTTGGCCCACATAGCCCGGTAAACACTCGCACCTGGGGGGACATGGAAATATGGATAGGGTTACTGTGTGTGTGTGTGTGTGTGTGTGTGAGTGCGTGGAGTGTGTGTTTGTGTGTGTGTGCTACAGAGTATGAAAACCAGACTGCTCTCAGTTCTTTTCGACAGCCAGTATTTTCAGAAACAACATGTTACCTGCAACAGAATTCTCGAGCAGGACACCAACCTCCAAACTAACTGGTAGTTAATTTTGGAATTTTGAATACGTTCATTTATGAACACGCTAATGCAAAACATTTCATTAGATAAGGAAGTTATGCATTTATTAAAACTATTTTCTACAAGCTTCTTGCTGGAAGTCTTGGAAAAAAAACAAACAAGACAAATGCACATTACACATGAATAAATCATTCGACACATGGTTGAATTCTAAAATGTTCAACTGAAAAGTTTTATTATATAAAATATACTTGTGTGGGCTCCTATGCTCGGATGCATGCTTATAGATTACTGTTAGTATTCTCCATGGTCCCAGAATCATATTGATGTAACAGAAGAACTTTAGTTTCCACAGTTTATGTCTGTTTTTAGCTGGATTACAAAATATTTTAGAGTTTATTTCTATGGTTTATGAAAAGCTTTGTCAAAGGAATACGTCATCCACAAACTGACAATTTGTCTGTCAGTTACTCACAATGTGATATCTTGAATTCATGAAGAAAACGTCTTTTTCTCACATGCCCCCAGTACATGAAATATCCAAAAATGGCAAACAGTCTTGATGAATTGAGGTAAAGATGAGTCAAGTTCGTCAACAGCAGAACAAAATCAAAACATCTACTTACAAACTCACACAACTCATGCAGAATAATTCAAGTCTCAATTATCCAAATATAAACATGCATCTTTGCTAAGCCTACTATTTAAAACACTTATGTGTAAAAGGTTTCCCATATGGAAAAGTGGCAAGCCTGGACAAGAGCACGAGCAGAATTCAGACGCACACACTTGGACGAACTTGTATGTCGAGTATTTTAAGGTTTAAGCGTAAATGCATGTGTTTAGGAGGAAGTGAGCATATTACTGAATAAATAAGACTTGGATTATTCTGCACAAATTGTGTGAGAATTTGTGAACAGATGTTTTGGCACAGGTTTGCTGCTATTAAATGCGGTCCCCTTTTGTTTTCAATTCATCAGAAGTATTTGCCCTTTTTACATTCTTTGTTCACTGTGAAAGCACACGAGAAAATGGTTTTCTTCACAAAAAAACTGAGTCTGCACACTAGACTATGCTCCCATAAATATTTACTCAACCAATGTGGTGACATTTTGAGCTACATGCTCTTCATGAAACATGTTTTTTTCATCTTATGTCCAGCACCTAGTTTTTGTCTTGGAGGTGCATGCTTTTGCAAACCTTTTGTCTGAGTTATTGATGTATATATAGTCATTTTGTTGATGGATTGTTCCTTTAAGATGAAAGCATTGTGTAGCTTATATTCAGAAATTAAGACCCAAAAACCCTACAAAGTTTGAGATTCATGTTTTTTACATGACAAAAGCACACAGAATTCAGCCAGTATTCCAGGTGATAATATTAGCCCAGTGACTGCAAACCCTGAGATTAATTACATGTTTACTTGCAAATAAACAGCAGTTTCATGTGTTTTCAGTCTTTGTTTCTGCGTGTCTGTCTGCTTGTGTATTTGTCTAATCAGGAGCTGAAGTCCCAGGGCAGCGATGACCCTTCAGATTCTCCTTGTTTTCCCCAAAAGTCAGCTTTTAACATTTTGACCTCGCTGCTCCTGTCACTTTGTTGTCACTTTCAGTGATGTGACCTCTGACCCTTTTAAGTGCTGACCTCCTGCGAAGCTGTCACTCACCTGTAAAAGCGGCCAGTCTGGACACACTTTGAGTCGTGCTGACAGGGGTCGAAACCATGGAGACAGTGATCGACCACCTCGTCGCACAGGTCACCTGGTGACAAAGAGAGAAAGGAGATCAGAGCTCAATCAACAGGTGTGTGAGTGTGATCATCACGCCACCAACCACATAAGTAGATTCATTTTTCAGAGTATGAGCACAAACAGAGAAGAGCAACAGGAAGACAAAACACTGGAAAAATGTGAATGAAATGAAATGGGAGAGGGGGCCGGGTTTAACCTTTTCACATTTCCTCACTGTCTGCTTCAAATGACAGCGGAAAAGAAAGAAAAACAAGCAGTGGAAAGAGATAATTTATATATGTGCCTCTCTTGTCCGAGGCCTCAGATAATGTGCAGTAGAAGACTTCATGTCCACAGACAGGGAATAGCATTATCAGCTTTTTCTCAGAGCTGATGGAGAGGAGGGTTAATAGGCTGTGTAACAGTGGCTGTGGTCTACAGATGTACTCACACATGTGCACGCCCACAAACACACGCACGCATGCACGCACGTGCACACACACACACACACACACACACACACACACACACACACACAGAGGGTGAGAAGGGTTAACAGGCTGTGTAAAAGCAGAAGCTGAAGTTGGTCAGATGAAGGAAGAGGGGATTGAGAAAGGTCAAGAACATTTCCATCGTTCTCTGCCTGCTTTAATCTAATCCTGCTGCCTCACTCCCACCCTGTCTGTCTCCAACGCTCTTTTCTCAAGTCACTTTTAGACGATGTTGTTGTGCGCTACACTACACTCCTTCATCTGCTGGAAGAGACATCAGAAATTCTTTAAGATACAGTAAACGTGCACAAAACTGTGTGATATTGAAGCAGTTTTCAATCGACAAATCTACACCGGGAGCTTCCTCAGTAGGCTGTTTCACCTTTTGGTGACTCAGTTAAAGATGCTGCCATTAATCTACCAATGTGAAAATAGTATACACGCATGTAAGGAGTCCGAGAGTCACGGTGGGATTTGTTTTGCTTTCCCTTGCAATATGTTTTGCGTGACCTTGCAATAAATTTGCATTCTCTTGCCATATTTGTGCATTCACTTGCAACAGTTGCCTGCAGTGGTTATGGTAAAACAGCAGCTGTTGAGAGCAAACTTTCTAATTAAGTGCCAGAAACTTTAGAAATTAGCGTTTTATATATGTACTAGTACAGACCCGAGGATATGTGCACCGCAACTACATCAGCGGATGTGCGCACCACAACCTTGTACATACCACAGATGTATATATTATTGGAGACTTTACCAAATAAACAGGCTAAAAAAACTGCTTTGTCAGTCACTGTCTCTCTCATTCAAGCTGTAAATCCACTTTTGACGACTATGTGGGTTACAAAGGCAGAGCGGTGCTGTCAGTGTTTTCCAAACGGGCACGGGCAGTGGATAAATGAGACAAAGGGCTACGTCAGTCTCTACCTATGGCAATTCTCAATGTCCATGTGCAATTTCAGATTGGGCAACCCATTGAGGAGAAAAATGGATGCAGACAGACAGACGGACAGACGGCATTTTGTTGCAGTTGGCCTTAATAAGTGTTTTTGCAGCGCTGCTACACAAGTTACTGAGTACAATGCATATATGCTTCTGAATCACTTCAGCTTTGTGATTTTTGTCCCCAAACAAAGTGCACGTCAAAATATCTGAACTTCAAATTGTGAGTGTGTGTGGGCATCAGGCGACACCATGCATGGTAGCCACAGCCACCAGTGTCTGAATGTGTTTGTGTGGGTGGATGAAACATGTAGTGTAAAAGTACTTTAAGTACCTGGAAGACTTGACAGGTGCTATAGAAGTGCAAGTCAATGTACCATTTCACCTGGTTTCTGTATCTCACTATGTGCAATGTTGATCTTTTGTGGATCACCATCTTCAAGTCGAAATGTCCCCCTCACACACATTTTGGTCCATTTCAAGAATTTTAAACACTAATGGAATTTCATTAAAGTTTGCGGCATAGTCTCTGGAGAATTAAAGAATTAAAGGCACAGTTCACACAAAAATCAGAAGGTAAATGTATTTTTTGGCTCTTTGAGCACCACAAGGCAAGTGCCATATAATTCCATTGTATCAGAGAGAAGGCAAACATCTCTATGGCTGATATCTCCAAAACTCTGCAACTCACACCGAAATAATCTAGATAGATAAATAGCAATATAGGTAAAGTGACAATTTTGTATTTTTGATTTTGGTATGAACTACCTCTTTAACCCTTATGGTCTCTTGTGACTGTCTGACCATTTCCTGTTCTGCCAGTTTAAGGACATGTCAAAATTGCATATGTAATTCTTCGAGCTATACTCAGAATACAGCACATTCATTCCCATGTCCAATTTTAAAACCTGAAGTTCTCTGTTTGGGATGAAACTCCTCGGTTGTAGAAACTTTATATCAGCAGTTTAAAAGGTCTTTTGACCTTAAATCTTGATTTTTTTCCCCCTCTGGTGCAAATCTGACGTGACAGTCCTGGTTGCTGAGTTTGGAGAAAGCTGAGCGACTAGCAAAGGACTGTCCTCTTAATGTGACACCTGATGATTACGCCTCGGTTCACTGAGCTGAGTGGAGGTTCAGAGCCAGAGGAACCAGCTGTGTGTGTGTGTGTGTGTGTGTGTGTGTGTGTGTGTGTGTGTGTGTGCGTGTGTGTGCGTGCAACAGCTGTATGTGGTAAGGTGGCTGGCAGTGTGCGAGGCTGCTTTATGCCAACAACGATAATGACATGGTGCGTGTGCGGGTGAGTGTGTGTGTATATTGACTGAGATCCAGTGTCAAAGGGGACCAGCTGCGTGAGTGTGTGTGTGTGTGTGTGTGTGTTTTAGAGGACACTGTCACAGATAAAAAAAACTTAACTTCCCAGTCAGCAGTTCAGCTTCAACTTAGGTCTCTCCCTCTTTCTCTCTCTGCTTCTGCCCTTTATCGGACTTTCTTTACCCTTTTCCCTCGCTATGTTTATTTTCCCTTTCCCCTCTAGAACACACTCCGTCTTTGCCATCACTTCGTCATTCTTCCTCTCTCTCTCTCTCTGTCCTGTGTGACTCTTAGACCTCCGGTATGAGCAGTTTCAGGTCACTGCGGAGAGGCTGTCCATTACTTACTTACCATCCAGTAAAGTGGAAAATATGATTCTGTATGTGTGTGTGTGCAGTGGAGGGACTTGGTGACCCTCCGAGGCTCTCAGGGGGCTAAAAGTGAGGGTTTCAGGAAAATCTTAGTGTAGAAATCGACGTGTGTGTAGGTGTGTGTACCTGTGTAATTGGGGGGGCAGATGCAGGTGTAGTTGTTGACTCCGTCGACGCAGGTAGAGTTGTTCTCACAGTCGTTGTCTTCACAGTCGTCCGGGTTTATCTCACAACGTTGGCCCTCGAAACCTGGTGGACATGAGCAGCTACACACACACACACACACACACACACACACAATGCAGGTCATAAGATGGTGACTCGGCAGGATCTGAGCACACACTCCTGCTGCTGAAATGAAATCAATCAGCCAGATAAATCAGCTGCTCGACTTCACTTCCCCTTAAATTCCCCTATAAGAGCTTTAAAGAAAAACAATTTAATCTGTGTTCTGGAGGGTTTTCTTCCGTTCTGTGCCGGTTCTTACACGCCGCTGGAGCCATGGCAGATCTATATTTAGTGGTCCAACAAGAGACACCCTTTCATGCCTCATTTTATAACAGAAATGAAATTTTAACATATCTGTTCAAAGTTTAATCTAGCGCTGCCTCACATAAACCCTCTCTAGCTGTCTTATTGTGCACTAGAATTTAGAGAAAAGCAGTCGTCTCTTTTAATAGCAGGCCTTTGATTCATGACATCACTGTTGTACTTTCATTACTGAGCATCAAAAGGTGTATTTTTTTTTTTTTTGTCTATTTAACTATAAAACAAAACAAAACCACCCAGTGCTGATAATAAACAAGCTGAGATAAACTTTTTTTTTTAGTTTAATGCCACCACCTGGGCAACTCTGCAGGAATTATCAAAGTGTCCTCCTCCCCTCCGTTCATCCACCTCCCTCCTCTCCCTCTCTTTCCTCCCAACACCTTCGCATATTTTACTCTCTTCTCTTCTCTCCAGCTGCTGATCTCTCTCCCTCTTCCCACCCTTATCTCAGTACGGGTAACTCCTTATAATAGATCACACAAACTCAAAGAGACACTACTTTTGGGTAAACATCACACAACCACCCACCCGCACACAGTTTGATAAATCTGACCACAGCTGTTTTCAGCGGCTCGTTCTCTTTCACAACTCTCTCCTCTGTTCACTTAGTTCCTTCAGTGAGCCGAGTTACTTCTATTGGATGAAAAGCTTTTTGCAGCGAGGTCATCCCAAGTTGTAACCAGTGAAGTCGACATAGGAGTGCTAAAAACTGTAATTCCTTAAATGACCACTTGAGGCTGGCTACTAGAGCCAGTCAGTCCCCAGAGAGCCCCAAGTTAGAAAGTCTAATTTTACAGCAGATAATAAACATGTTTACAGCCTGGTATTATGAACGGCATTGATCTCTATAGCTAATTTTAACATTAATGAAAACTGTACAGGGGCTAAACCTATATATAACTTGTCTGTTTATATATATTTAAGACTTAAAGTTACATACAATTAATTAATTACACATTGAGTGATAAGTGGGGTGCCTTCTGTTGACAAGTTGCTATCACGGTGACAGTGGTGGCTTGGTAAGGTAACTATTACCATAAGCCCAGATTCAAAGAAAAGGTGAGAACGTGTGTAGCTGTAGCTGTCATTTAAGTGTGTTTTCAGTTCATAAAAGTCAACTGTAATGTTTAACTTGCCTAAAAAGTCTTATAATAGCATATTCCTAATTATCTGACCACTCAAAGCACTTTTTACACTACAGAGCAACATTCTTCCACACACAGGTGGCTGAGGCATTCATTCATACACAATCAGTAGGGGGAAATTTGGAGTTTTGTAAGTTGCCCAAGGATACTTGGACAAGTGGATCGGAAGAGCCAGAGATGGACCCGCCAATCTTCTAATAAATATACGACCCACTCTACCTCGGAGCCACAGCCGCCCCTCAGGAGTCTGAGTTCAGCTCTTGTGGTAAGCACATTTTGTTCAAGTGGTTTTCAGCCAGTTTTTCATGAGAAGTCCGCAGCTGGCTTTAGGATTAGCAAAATGCAAAAGTCGAGTTTTCACAATAGGGGTCAACAAACTAGTAAGTGACGTTACGGTGGCTAGGTCCATTATTTTATACAGACTTTCCGACACATTTAGCCAGAGGAGAGACTTTTCAGGACAAGTGTGCAACAGTTATCACACGCACGCGCGCATGCACGCACACACGTATTTTTAGGACACTGTACCCTCCGTCCTTCCCACTCCTCTTGCACCTGTAAATCTTATTCTATTTTTTGTATTCCTTTCATTTCACTCTCACTGACTCTTGTAATCTCATGTTGCTGCCTCACAGTCTTTTTCTCACGCTAACACTTATCTCACTCACTCTCTTTTCCCACACCATATAGGGTAAAGTCACTGGTTACCCCCTCCCTGTCCGCCTGCTGGTTTCAGAAAGCTGCATTTAAAACTGGGTTGAACAATTTTTGACCTGTGGAGGTCAGAAAGATATAGAATCAAACTAAGCCTCTGAGATACTATAAGTTTATTAAGCCGCAATGGATAACATATTAGCATCTTGTTGTTTACTTCTACACATTCAGCAAACCTGGAACGACATGGAATCATCTTTTTGCCAAACTAAAATCCACAAACACTTCAGCTGTGGTTTGGTCTCCATAACTAAGTGCTACAGAGCTGCAGCAATGGAAAATGGAAATGGAAAAACTTTCCATGCAACATGTAATTGGTTGTCTATTTGCATTAACTCAGATACAAAAGTACACCTGTCTCATCTGTCTCAATTACAAACCTGCCAAGAAGAGGCGCGCATGATTCGCTCTAGTTGAGACATACATTTACCCTTTTTTTATTGCACAAATAAAATATCAGTTTTGGGTGTGGCTACATTTATTTTTTAAGATTTTTTTATAGCTTTTGCCTTCAATTTACAGGACAGCTTGAGCCTGATGGGGGGAGAAGGAAAGGGGTCATGCAGCAAACAGCTGCAGGTTTGAGTTGAACCCGCTGCTGCTGCGGCGAGAACACAGCTGATGAACATGGGCGCTCTATGTGGCTACATTTTTAATTGGTTTAATTTTGTAAAATTGTTACATTAATAAGCTGCCTTTTGTGTGCATAAATGGCTTCAACAGAAAGGGAGTGAAGACAGAAAAAGAGAGAGGGAATCAGACTAATTATAAAAGAAAGAAGCAAGAACAGAAGAAGAAAAGATATTAAGTTTACACACAAGAAACACAGGACAAAGAAATACAAATGAGAAGAAGACTGCCGGCCCTGACAGGGTCAGAGAGCACTGTTCCTCCAATCACATCCCGGTCGTGACATTTAAAGGATATAGTTTGACAAATGGGTCCCTGCTAAGAACCGAGGCTAATTGGTTTTATTGCATATCCCCAACTGATTATATCACATGTTAAAATGTCAAAGGGGTCTGGCCTCCCACTTATTCTGTCTTCCTCTCTCTTGTTCTCTCTGTGTGTCTCAGAGGGCACCTGATCTACCTGTGTTGGTATTAACATTAAGAGAAGATCTGTAAAGGGTAAAGAGACCCCTAATAGCATTACCACGCGGGACGTTAAAGGCCAGACCCACATCAAAGTTTTACAAAGGGCAAAGGCCTTGTTAAGGGGCTAGAGGAAGAGACAAATCTGGTAAGATATTTATGACAATTGTTTCAATCAAAATGTCTGTTTGACACAAGTGTGGGACAAAGACAGACAGTGGTGACCTGTATGGGGCAAGGGTACACACACACTTATATTTGTGTGTGAATAGTTCACACCGTTTGTGTTATTGACTGACTTTGTTGCTTTAAAGGGTTAGATGGCATTTGTCAAAGTTGAACAATAACACAAACAAACTAACCAATTGTTGCCATGGAGGACCGTCAGCCGCCATGTGCAGCGAGGTAAAATCACTGTTTTTATCAAAGAAGAGAAAAAACGACTTTCACTTTCAGTTCTGTGCCCCATCTGAAATCGCTGTCTGAGAGCAAGGTAAAGCAGTGAAGGCATCTTAAATATAGCATAAACTTAAAATGATATTCTCAATGAGGATTCTCAGCCGTCAAGCTCATGGTAATTCTGAGTGCTATTTCTTCAGTGCAGTTCAAAGCTTTGACCTGAAGAAGCCGCTCAGATGAAACTCCAGCAAGTCCAGATGCCTACGATAGAGCACTTAGAATTAGAGTGACATCGATTTTTTTTTAGGTGGCTAAAATACGTCCTCCACAGCAGTACATTGTTCAACTTCCATGGCGGTAATTCTGCTGCCTTTTTTTGTTAAAATACACCAAATTAAAAACTCATACTACATCATACAATCTGTTTTTAATTAATCACATTTCAATATCTTTGATGGCATTTTAATTTGTGGTCTGCTGTTTCAGTTACATTTTGTCCCCTGGCATTATGTCCAAATCAAGCCTGGAGGTGTGAAAGGCAAGTTTGCGATCCTGTATGGGCTCCTTTCTGCACTCCCTCACCAGCTGCCACTGAGAGGCTCTCGACCCCCGGCGCCTCCAGGAGCTGCTCTGCAGCCAGGAGTCAAACTGTGATTGTGTTGGGCAGCTCCCAGGTGTGAATGTGTGAAGCTGTATGAATGTGAAACAGCAGTCGCTGGAAAGGAGCGAGCAAGTGCAGTAAGCTTTCCCCGGATAAAAATAGATGGAAAAAAAAGGGGTCAAGCACATAATACACTGTGGGTTATTTATGCTGTACATCAGCTTAAAATCCTAAATAGCAAAGTTTCTTATGGATGTGGTTTTAAAATGGTTAATTATGGAACTTCTGAAAGAATTTTTCCACAGTACATATATTTTGGAAATAATTATTTGTTCAACATTTGATTTGAGCACATGGATTGCAACATATGCTAAAACCTTTCACTGGACGGTTAATCGATCAGAATGGGACAGTCTGATACTGCTGGGTTGCTGCATGAATTTTCACTACAGAGGAATTAAAAATTCTGCACTATTAACTTGTGTGAAGGCTTAACATAAAAAGGAACAATGCTCTCTATACATTAACTTTCATGGGCCTGAACTGAAACACAAAACACACAGATTTACATTTACACTTGTGTGCTGACGATTATGCGAAAATTAAATGCTCCCATCCACAGATTCTCCTTTCTTTTAATTATTAATCATGCTCTAATTAATGATGAAATTTAAAAAATATCCATCAAATGCAGGTTATACTGTACTGCATGCTAATGTCTGAGGTCTTTTGTCCCATCAGCAGCTAGATTTTTAAACAAGTTGTCTTACTGCAATTCATATCACAGTGACATCTGCTGTATGTACTTATGTCTGTTGATTGTATTATATTATGATGCTGGTTGTGTATGACTTTAGTTGTGTCGACTACTGATGCAAACCAAACTGTCCCTCGGGAACAATAAAGACTTTCTAATCTAATCATGTGTGTTTAATCACAATATAGATAACACACATGTACATTATGGGAAAATAGTCTGCTGAACACAGTGTGTCGACGAATTACTGCAGAATCAGTTTAGACACACTGACAGAAGTTTAAAACATCCTTTTAAACGAGTGTAGAGGTCAGAGAGGGCACAAGGATTTAATGAGCTGCCCAAATGGGAGTTCCTCGCCTGAGAGGTCCCCTCTCTTCCTGTCTACCCCCCCCAACACATACACACTGGCAGGAAAACACATCATAAGGTCAAAGTGAGTTGTTATCTCGGGTAATGCGTCGTCCAGTGAAGACTGTCCACTCTAATCACGCTGTCTATATTTCTGGGGGCCGAGTAAAGTTAATTTTCTCTTTAGATGAGAATACAGGGTGAGGGTTTTAAAATGTCTGCGCTAATAATGTGGAGCGGCGGGGGAGAAAGGGCAATAAGATTTGACCCACAGTGTAAATGAATTCCCAAAGGACTTCTTCAAAACGCCATTTTCTTGTTTTATTCTTCTCACTCTTCTCCATGCTGTTCAAAAACTGAAATGGGTTTGTGGTTTGAAATACCAAACGAGCTGTATTGAAAACTGGGCAGATGGTTGGTTTCATAAACACCATCAAATGCAAACGCAATCCTTTTTCTAAAGTATTGAAAACTACAACATGTTTTAAATCATAACGTAAATCATATAATGATAATAATTACATAAGAGCAGTGATGTCTTTAGTCCTGGGAGTGCGAGCTTCAGCTCTAAATGTTTTCTAAATAGCCCAGGATGTAAATACATATTCTATATATATTTATCAAATATGAGAATAGGCCCTGCTAATAAAAAAACCCTGGCTCTAAGAATATGGCATTCAGTTCTTACTTGCACTTAAACAAATGTATTTAGTTACTTTCCCCCACCAAATTATACATTTATTTTTCCATCTCTGGTCACTATATTTTCAGTAATAGTATTTGTAAAGTATTCTGTACTCCTAATTAATAACAACTGCTAATCAGTTTTAAGGGTGAATAAGGTGCCAGAGTGCATATCCATTAAAAAAACAAAAAAAAAACCAAACAAACTGCAAGATCCTCCTGAACCCCCATACTGAAGTCTGGGCTGGGCCCCCAATGTCCAAAAATTAAAGAAATACCCTTATATAAGACATTCTAGGAAACACCAGATACTCAGATATTTGTACCTGAAGTGGTCTTCATGGCCGGGCTGAATGTGGCACGTTCCTCCGTTCGAGCAGGGGAAACTAATACAGGCATTGATTGGGATTTCACAGTTTTGACCCTGGAGGAGAGGACAAGGCAAAAAAAAAAAAAAGTTAATAATTGAACAATGGGTATCTAAATTCTAGAGATAATTTCACTATTCAAACAAAGTCAGTTTAAGTCCATGACTGCATTCAAATCACTTCACTACCAACTCCTATTTACACCATCACTCTGAATCAACAGCTTTTGGTGCATGAGATATTTCCTCCCTGTGGCTCACCTTTACGTTCTCCTCTCTGCCGCTGATCTTCATTTAAACCGACACACAACAAACAGTGGAGCTAATAAGCTATATGCTAATGGTGGGAAACAAAAAGCCTAACTGTTGGGTGCCCCCGCCGTGCAGAGATGAGAGGACTCTCTGGCACCGGCCTAACGACTGAGCGCAGTTGGCAGTGTTTCGGGGGTGGGAAGCTGTTGAGGGATCATGTTTTTGTCGTAACAATGAGAAAACTCCTGCTGGTTGGTTGTGTGTTCCCAGTGGAGAGAGGGGCGGTGGATCTTGTGAACCTTGCTGTGCATTACTGTATGGCTTCATATTGAGTTAGGCAGTCTGGTAAAGAAAGAGCTTGTTACTATTAACCCATTGGTGTCCACAGATTATAATGAGTATGATAGGAAAATGCCACATGTGTTCTGATTGGTCTAAAGTCTTGAAATCTGGTACGGACTAACAGTAGGAATCACCAGAGAACCACAACATCATACTGTCAAAATACTTTAGTCACAATTCAATATTACTGTGATTTTAAATGTTTGGTGATATGCTGAGTATCGCATGAAATATGTGGCAATTTATGACCCTTTTTAACTGCAAATAAGGAAAATGTTGTCAACTCATGTTTTATCTAATAAGTTTTCAGTCTGTTCATCTTACTTCAGTCATTTTTATTGCAGTAAAATCTATCTAAAAAACAAGTAATTGAATAACTCCAGCAGGTTACCAAGAGTTTAATTTGTATACCTGAAGAATGTATATGATCAAAGAGAGCAATGCTTTGTGTCTGTTTATCGATATCGTATAGCCACACAAAATATTGCAATACTTTGCTGTATCAATTTTTCCCCGCCCCTATTATGGACATACTTTGGGCAAGTATCTAAAAGTACAACTTTAATATTATTGGACCACATGAGAAATCACACTTTTATCAATTGTCAAGATTTTTCAAAAATGAGGAAAAATGCTACATTTTGTTTATTTAATGTCTTCTGTATTTATTTTTTACACAGCATATGTGTGCTTATATTTGATTTTTAACTTTTTCTTTTCATACTTCATTTAGTCTTTAGGCACATGAGAAAACAGTTCTTTCATAAAGTATTACGAAATATATATATTTAACTTTAGTTCCATGTGCTTTAAGACTACGTGATAAGAATATGATAAGAAAAACGTAAGTTTCAGCTAAACAATTTCACCGATTTTGATCATTTTCACAGATATTTGCTAAGCAATGCCAAGATAACACCTCCACCACATTCAGAATTTCAGTTACGGGCACAAATAGATAAAAAATATATTTAACAACGTTTGCAAACCCTTGAATTTCATTCTTTTTACTATCTTGCAGCATCAAATCATAATGTATCTGTCAGGTTTAATTTGTGGGAAACACTGACCACAATTGACGTGCAATTAACATTTTTTGACCTAGGATGTTGTCTGCAGGTGTTTTTCGACGAAAAACAAAGGTAGAGCAGACAGTTTTTTGTAATTTCCTTTTCGGCTTTGGGATCTTTTTCAATATTTTAGTTGTGGTGAAAGAAAACAGCCTGCAGAAAGATAGAGGCTATTCTGGTTGGTTGATCTAAAAATACAGCAATTTCTTAACCAACTGCAGTTTTTCCTACGCTTTCATTATTTTTATTTTTATTTCTCCCTCCTTCATTTGTGTGTACAGTGCAATATGCAAAAATGTCCACAGAAACAGTGTGTACGGCACAGCCTAGCGCCTTGATTCATTGCTCTTCTCACCACACACCTGTTTTCTAAATAAACAGCTTTTACTCTGAACTATATCATGTATCAGAGTGCTACACACACACACACACACACACACACACACACACACACACACACACACACTTTTTCTCCACATCGAGCCCTGAGGCTGTAGTTTTAATTTCAAACCGCCAAACCTTTGGCCGCCAACACACCCACTTCCTCTGATCAAAGTGGAGAAGCGGACGTTTATTCTTGTTTTCCTTCTCCATCCATCTTCATTATTCCTCCTCTCTTTTCTTTCTTTCTTACTGAAGATCTTTGTTCACTCTCTCTTTCTTTTTACCTCTCTCTCTCTCTCTCTCTCTCCCTATTCCTTTCTTTCAGATGTTTTCATTTCCATTTCTCTCACAACATTTGCACCTTTACAATATCTCTTTTCTTATATATCTAACTGTGTCACTCTAAGTTTCCCTCCCTTCTTCCTCTCGCTTTCTCTTCGCCCTCCTTTGTTCTCTGCTGCTCCTTCTTTGATTCCTCCAACACATTTTAATTAATGTTGTCCCAGTGGACACAGAAAGGAAAACATACACACACACACACACACGTGCACACACACACACACATACACACACACACACACACACACACACATACACACATACACACACCCTGTTTCCCAGTCTGTGACCTTGGCAAGTGATGTTTTAATTAAAAGCAAGACTAAGGCTTTGTCCTCCTGTAAAAGCCCAAAGGTTATGAGGTGTGTGTGTACACATGAGGCCATGAGTGTATCTTTAAACTGCTCACATACACACACACACAAGCAGAAGCACCCACAGAGGCTTGAACCCACTGATCCCTACACACACACACACATGCAAACACAGTGACTGGTAATCCATCATGGACGCATACAAACATGAGTCCACACACACAGACACACACGCACGCACGCACGCACGCACGCACACACACACACACACTACAAATTGCCCCTTCACTAGTAGATTTGCATGTCTTCGCTAACGCAGGGGTCTTGACAATTATTACACCCTTCGTCTTCTGATCAGTCAATACTCCAAGTGCAGCCAGCTGCAGTCATCATTTCTCTATTGACGAACAGGTGGATACATTATGCATGCAAGGCCGCGGCTAAGCCTGATAATACTGCTAATACCAGCAGATTATGCAGCAAGGCTATCCATCTAGGATACTGTTCACTCATACAGCCAATTCCATGAATCGGGCAGCAAAAGTAACATTTTTTTGAGTGCCGTGCGACACCCAGATTTTATAATTCACGAGCTTTAGAATACAGAGGATCGACTAAATAATGGTCTTTTGGACTGTAGCTGGTAGCGATCAGGAGATAGAGCATAGCATTTATATTGTCAAGGTTCAGGATTGATTTGTACTGCTTCCACACCCGATAAAGTATTTTTTGATGAGCCACTTTTTGGATGCCCCTGACATTTCATAGAGGATGAAAGAGGTGATGGAAGAGGTGAGGAACTTCATTAGTCTGGTACGGCACAGTGCATTCTGGTAGTTGTAGGCTATCTACCTTTTGAGCATAAGCCAACATCACAGCCTGTTTTCTCCATTTTCTCTTTCCATGCAGCAACAATTTCTAAAGTATTTCTGTTTTTCTGCTGCAGAGAGCCTATTTTTATGTGAGGACTCTATTTGTATAAGTGAAATACCCCTTTAACCCTTTAAAACATCAACACATTGATTTCTTCCAAAAACATTAAAAGAAGGCAACAAGCAACTTAACAAGAAATGGCGCAAAAGGTAAGGCAAAAGACATTTGTCAAAAGTTACAAGTAAATTACATGTGAGTAGGCAAAAAATGACCTTGAAGAAGTGCTGGAACTTTTTTTTCTGTACTATAGTTTTAAATATACAATTATAAGAATTATAAATGTAGTTTTCTGGACATTTTTCCCTAATTATTTTGGATAATAACTGCAGCCAGCTAATTGTCCAGTCATTTCCTTGTCTCCTTTAACTATTTTTTTGCAGTTTATGAGACATTTCTTGCAAAGTTACTCATTATGTTTTTCCCCATGTTTTGGAAAGAAAGATTTAAATTCAGGTGAAGGGTGTCTGAATGCAGCACAAGGAAACCGTTGTTGATCCAGGTGTTAAAGGGTTAACGATACCCCACCACCTGCCTGTATCTAGAGTGTCTCACCTTGAATCCATAGGGACATGTGCAGTGGTAGGATCCAGTAGCATCGGAGACACAGGTGCCATTGTTCTGGCAGGGTGCTGCCAGGCAGGGGGCGCACTTTGACATCAGGCTGATATCTACTGGACCTGAGAGGGATAACAAACAGAAGCAGATGAAAGGAGTAAAGAGGAGGAGGGGAGAGCAGGGATGAAGATAAGGAGGTAGAAATGGAGCAAAGTAAAGTGTCAAAGGCAGAGACGTACATATTTAGTCACGATGTGCTAAAAGGCGCTCCCACAGACTTCATTTAATGGATGGTGTGCTGAGAAAAGGCTTTACGGGATAAGAAAAGTAAGAGCTTAGCAGGGCAATAAATGTGATTTGTCTCAGAGGCCGGGGCACGTAGAAGCAAGAGGAAGAGGAAGAGCGTTTTTGATTCAGTGTGATGATGTAACAAGAGTGTGATCTCAGCACCTGAGTCACAGTCCACTTTTTACTTTTCTGCTCCAACACTTCTTCTTACATACATGCACAGCAACTTTGCCACTGTGTTAAAGTTTCTTTGTAAATGCAGAATCATAGTTTTCAAGATGGACTTTTTCCTGTGTGTAAAAAGTCTACTTTAAAAGTCTTTCCCCTCTGGTCTGATACCGGGGGAGCCCTGCGGCAGGTAATGTTAGAGGCCAGTTTCTGCTGTAGTCGGTTCTGTATGACTAGAATACAGCTGAGGGGACTGAGGTGTTTGTTGTTGCGCATTCTTTATCGATGAACAGAGGCAATCCTCCTGTAGAAAACAACACGCTGTATCACTGGCCGAGCTGAACCAACAACACAAACAACCTCACACACAGAGCAACAGTCCTTGATACATAAAGGCTTGATTGTCTGGTGCAAGTTAGTTTTCAGAAAGGTAACAACTCTTCAACAACTGCTGTATTTACACAAACACCTTGAGGTAACTCAGAGTGGCTCACTCAGAATAATATGATTCGCGTTAAAGCCTTCCTCTCTTATTCTCAGCTGGTTGTTGCCTCCGAGCCTGAAAAAGTATCTGAAGTGTGTTCAATTTCTCAATAAACTTAACTTCTTTTAAAAGAGACAATCTCATTTAGTCCTCTGAAGTGGTGGAGAGGCTACACAGTAGACCCTGGCGTAAATAACAGACGTTTAATTTCTTCCATACTGCTGGAGCCACTCCCAGCATGCACTGGGTGAGAAGCAGGGTACACCTATAGAAATAAATGAGTGGAACAAGCATTCACATTCAAATAAACATAGCAGGTGTGGATGTATAAAGAGACCTGGAAACTGCGATGGAGGCGGGACCCATTCCATCTATGAAAGGTGCTCAGTGGCGCAAAAAGTGAAAAAAAGCTCTTTTTCCTTAATATGATATTACCCGGAAAATCTGCGCTGCCTCTGCATCAGCCGGTTGAGACAGCTACTTCTGGTTTAGCGCTCCAATAACTGAGTTAGACTTGTGGGTCTTCTAGACCTTCCAAATGTTACTGAACAAAACTGATTAAACCCTGAAGGGAAACATCTCATTTTAGGGGGGTTGTCACACTCAAAAAATGTATCTACAGACATCTCATTTGTCACGTAAGCCTATGGGAAAAATTTGTTGTCATCATACCAAATAACAACCATCACCACTTTCTCTTATACTACTAAAATGACCACAGCAATCACTACAGTATCCGTTCTGTTCATTCTATTTCTATGGGTAACAAAGACAAAAAGAGACGGAAACACACTCAAGCTCACTCTGAGACCAAAGGGAAACTTAAAGTTTGTGATTTTCATAATGGACTGCCCCAAAGACTTCTTGGTGTTAGCTAGCTACTGGTCTAAAATGTCCAAAATCATGTAAATATAAAACCATTGGCAGCCCTCTTCTTTCGAGTTACCCTGAGACTGGATAAAAGTACAACTATTGGCCAGCAGACTGCCTAAAGACAAAACCCAGAGCAAAGGAAGGGAAGTAAATCTGTGTGATTTACCTCCCTTCCTCTGGTCTGGCTTCTCTGCTGGAACGCTACAAGGTCAAGAATAAATTACAATCTAAACAAGTAAAAGGATCAAACTTCTTGGCTGAGATAATATGACCGAAATGGATCAGACAACTGCTTAGTTACTTTAGAAAGAGTCATAACACAGAACTGATTCACTCTGTATACAGCAGCGGACACTGACGTGATTTCTACTGCCACTAACCCCTGTTTAAATCACCTCTCTGTGTATTTATCTGACTGAATCTAGGGATTAATCCAGAGCTAAAACAGGTCAACAGTAGGCAGGTTTCCATTAACCCTCAAATTGCGCAAATTGAAATGATAAAATATGCCTAATGGAAACATGTCTGTTTCGACAGAAACGCCCATTTATCGCAAAAAAGTTTCTCCGCTCACATGAGGTGGAATGTCAGGTGATTCTAGAAAGCCACAATTTCACAAAACTGAAATGGAAACACTTTTTTGGCTTTGACAGGTCACATGATGCTATGGCTTTGTCGGCAGGAGCTAGATCCCTCGGACATGATGCAGCAGGTGCTACAAGAGCTGTTACTGCATCGCATAACTCTTCAAAAGTTGAGCGGTTCGTCTCGAAGTTTTAAATCCACAATTCCTTGTGGACTATCACCTCCCTGAAATCCCTGATACGTGGCCTTTTGCATGTATAAGGGGCTTGCCTTTCAATTATCGCTCGCATAACACGCCCATGTGCAGAATTAAGAGGAGACTGTTTACCTTTACACTGAAATCTGTTGAGTGGTGTGGTGAGCAGGAGCCTGTCAGCCATGTCAGGAGGTCCAGTACAGCGAGCGATGCCTACACAAAAACAACAGCGTACTCTGCAACTCTCTTCTACACAGTGTGACATGTACATAAAAGAAAATGCAATATTTTGGTTACAGGTATTTAAAAAAACACGTTGATGGTGATCTTACCAGGCTCTTTGAAGCCGGCTTTAACCCACTGAGAGAGCCAGCGCAGGTCACAGTTACAGTACAGAGGGTTGGCACCAAGAGCCCTAAACACACACACAATTCAAAGAATAATCCACGACAAAGACACTTGTAAACACCAACAGATGAATGAGGCTGCACTTACAGGTGTGACAGAGAGGTGAGGTGGTTGAAAGCTCCTTCTGGTATAGTTGAAAGGTCGTTACCATGTAGAGTGCTGAAGGAGAGAGAGAGAATATGAATATTAAACACAAAACTAACCTTGTTACATATTCAAGAGTCACTTTTTGACCCCTTGTTAATTTTAATTTGTAGTTTAATTAATTTGATTAAGTATTCTTTATAATCATATTTTTGCAGTGAGGAGAATAATGTGAAACTGCATTTTGACCTTTGACTTTAACCCACAGTGCTGCTTTTTCTTACTGCTGCTTACACTCATACTGTGCACATAGACTGCATAAAAATAATGGACGTTGTCACCAACCATTTGTTTGTGAACTCCAGCTCTGAAGCGTCAAGACTGGCATTTTGGTTGTCACCATCTCGGATTTTTGAAGCCAGAAATAAGTGTATTTGGACAAAAGGGGGAAACTGTGGAAGAGCGAGCGGTGGCTCAGACTCATAGACTGTGGTGACGCCTCGCAGACAGTCTGTCACTCAAGCGGCCCTTCCTTTAATTAACTTTAAGCCTTAATACAATTTTAATCGGTGAGTTAAATAAAAATTCAGCCCCATACAGCTGTAATGAATTAATTTCTTTTGAATCAGGTTGTAAATTAAGATTACTTTTGATGTAAAATTGGGCATTTTATCATGGGGGTTTAAGGGGATGGACTTGTTTTTGGAGTCAAATGGCCATTTGAGAACCGTCAGTCATGCCAGTCTTCATGCTTGTACTAGGACTAACGCCATGTTCACACTAGAGGCAGAAGTGCCCGATATGTCAAAGACCCTGCAGCCGCCTGTCAGCAGTTATCTGGCCATTCATGCATATTTCGTCATTTATCATGATCAGATCATTTATGTCATATGTAAAACAGACTTTATGTCGTTCATTATATACTATCAGTGTGTTTTCCAGCCAGATTCACTTATGGTTTGTGGAAAAAATAGACCACGCGAAAAAACTATTGCTGCAGATTGCAAGCTAGCGACGAAGGTTGGAGTCGCTGCGTGTCCAGTATGAAAGGATGCCGGCTGCACTGCATCATAAACTGTCATGCTTCCCAGCGCTTCTGCATCAAGTGTGAAACCTGCTTAATGCTGCAACTATGACTTCTACTACTGCTGTACTGAACAACTACTGAGGCGTCATTTAGGTAAGACCGCGCTGTGTTGTCCACTCTGGTTGTCAGTCAACACAGATCCAAATGACCTGGCATGGGTTAACAGATCCCAATGAACTACCTTCACAATGTAAACTTTATCTATTTTGGACTGAGTGCATATACTTTTGTAATAGACATAAACGCGTACCTCACAAGAGGGCGCCCCCGTCCCAAACAGCAAGACATCTTCACATTTTTTACATTTAGAACAAAATGGTGAAGCTGTGTTTAAGGCTTACCCATCGATGACACACTTATGACTAATTTTACAATGAATATCTAAATAAACCTGCTGCCTCACAGCCATCATATCAGAAGTAAATGGAACTGACAGCCAAGCTGCCTAGTGCCAAATTTTCAGCAAACTAATACACCACCCCTGACTAGCTGCATGCTAAATTATTTAAATTATTTCTGGTTCCTCAGCTGCAGACACACCATCATCCCCTTCTATAATGGAAAATAAATAAAATATTTATGAAAGAAAAACACAAAATAAACAGAAAGCTTATTTTCATCGTCAGGCAATAAAGCTTGTCCTGGTCTCTGAGTGGAATATAAACTGTCTCATATGGTCATCAGGCAGGCTCTGGTGTGTGTGTGTGTGTGTGTGTGTGTGTGTGTGTGTGTGTGTGTGTGTGTGTGTGTGTGTGCATGAGAAAAAAAATCTCTGTGTCAAAGGGACAAACTGCAGGCTGTGATGTGTATCGGTGTGAGCATGTGCATTTCTGTTTTGTGCCTTTGGGTTTTTGTGCATGTGTTTGTGCACGTAGATGTGTATGTGTGTGTCAGAAACTTTTATCTCCAAGGGCTCAGAGACTGTAGAGTGTGTGTGTGTCCTTTGTGTCTCGCCATTTGAGTGTGTTGCCTGCTGGATATAAGTTCACATTCCATTAGAGCGAAGGGCTGTAGCAGGGGACAGCTATCAAACCACCACTATTGGAAAAGTGTGCGTGTTTGTGTACGTGTGTGTGTGTGTGTGTGTGTGTGTGTGTGTGTTTGTGTGCATAATTCAGTTTGTGCATGTTCAGGTCAGTGTGTACTTGAGTGTGTAGCTGTGCATGCAAGTGTACAAGTGTGTGTGCTGAACGTCTGTGGATCCATGCAACTTTTGTGCATCACTGTGTGTGTGTATGTGTGTTTGTGCATCTATGTACGGTGGTCTAACAGCCCCCGCGTAAGGCTGGCCCAGAGGGGGTTGTGGGTAATGAGGAAGTGACAGTGATGGCTGCCTGGCAACCAGTTGCTATGCGGGGGCAGAGAGGGATCAGTCCCCACGGCAACATCAACTAAAATGAAAGGAAGAAAGGAGGGAGGAAACAAAAAAAGGCAATAACTAAACTTCTGCAAGGTGAAACCCTCATAAGAGAAACAGTCGATACATAGAGAACAGGCCAGAGACAAAGCTGACTTCTCAGAGGGAGAAACACTGACTTTTCTCTTTTTAACAAACTGTGGTGGCCAAAGTCCAGGAAGAAATGTCTCCAGAGAATAAGACAAGGTAAAAATATCAGAACTCCAATCATTATTTCATGTTGATAAGACTTACTTTGAACTATACTTCCAATTGCCAGAAAAAATAACGGTATTGTACGTTTCTGCAAACCATGGACAAATTATATTTGCAAGTATGTGCAAGTATGTAGCAGATAAGTTGAAACTTTAAATTTGGTCAACATTTGGCTAATACTTCATTATTGTTAGGAAAATAACCTGCTTTGGCTAAAAATACCTAGTTTGTGGTGCACAATCCTGGCAGGAAATGCTGCAATGTCTCAGGAAGAAACAACGGATTTTTGTGCCACTATTGCAGCAAGGAAAGCAACGATGTCCCTATAAAATAATGAACCACTTTAAGAGCCAATATCCTGGCAGGAAATGCTGCAGTATTTCTTTAAAAAAACAACCGCTTTTCATGCCACAATCCTGGCAAGGAAAGGTGCAATGTCTCAGCAAAAAACTACAGCTTTTCATGCAAACAAAGCAGCTGGAATCACAGCAATGACTTGCAAATCATACAGGTTTAGCTGTTTGCTGGTCTCAGACAGTGGTCTGCAGAGGTCTACAGCTTGACAGGCGTATCGCCTCAGTGGCACCCCCCCCCCCACCTTCAGATGTTAATTCAGCTCATATACACACTTTCGAGATGTTATAATATGTATGAAATGTGCAAATGTAAAGTAACTGTGATTTGCAGAAGCAAAAAATGCCAACATTTTCTTCTGCCGACTGGGCGTGGTAGCCAGTTTGTCATGAATGTAAAATTCTACCAATAGATCATTATCTTCTGAATTTTGAGCCAAAAGTATCGCCTACATAGGTTAGGATTATCAGCCTTAAGACTATGATAACCATTCAATACGATCCGATCCGATACGATACGATATACTTTATTGTCCACGATTGTCACACCATGACATTAAAAAACACATTTAAAATGGGATTTGCGCAAGTTTTCATTTTCAGATAGATAAGCTGAGGGACTTCTATCTTTGTGCAGCAGGCTGAGGATAGCGACATCGTCAGAAAATTTAAAAACATATATTTGCATATATTTATGACTTAATTTGCACACAAAAAAACAACACTGTACCATTGTAACCACATCAAGAGCTTTAAGACTTTTCCACTTCAATGTGAAGAGAAGAAGTTGTTATAAAAATCCCTTTCAGCATACTTACACTATTTATTAAAGGAAAAACTAACATTTTCTCCTCAATAAAAAGCATCAGGGATTACGGACAATATAGTCTTTTTACTTTTGCGAGCCAATAGCTTTTGCAACGACAAGGATGATTAAATAAAAAATGGGCAAAATAAATAAAATATATTTCTTTCATTTACCTCTGGTATTTCTTTTGTGACTTGTATAACAAATAATCCTGGTGTGAATTATCCAGGGTAAAAGACACTGTCAGAAAAACATGCTGCTATTGAATTTTTAAAAGTCTAATTTTCTGTTCATCATCAATAGAGAAATTCCATTCACCTCCATCAGACTGGGGCTAAGGTGCAAATTGCAGAAGCAGATATAAGTTGAAAGTATGAGTTTAGTAAAATAACACCAGACATGTTCTGATACCAGTTTTTCCAAACTGATACCGATTCCAAGGCTTGAACTTCTGTATTGGCCGGTACTGAGTGCCAATGTGATACCACTGCGTATAAATAAATAAATACATAAATAAATAAAATTGCCAAATTGCTGACATTGTTAAACGGCTAACATTACACTATTTACCAAAAATCAATTCATCTTGGCCACTCAAAAATGGCAGTTACCAGTGGCTGCACAGTGTAACTCTTTGTGTGGACTTTACAGCAGCAAAAGAAGAATTAACTCCCAGGAAAACTGCCATTTTAAGTATGTGTCAAACTACTATAATGTTTATTTAAAAAATTAAATGTAATCATACTTGTGCATAGACTCGCCTACCCAACAATACCCAATCCAGCATTTTAGGCAGTATCAAAAGCATTTCCAATTCTGGTTTTGTATCAGAAGAACTCTTCTTAACACCCTCTGAAAATCTTGTTTTTGCTGACCTTCACTTATTTACTTCCTCACCTTGCTGCAGTGATGCACAGGCGTACTGCAGGACCCCGTGAAGTCACTGCTGGGTGGTAACTAACATTTTAAAACGCTACATATGGCACGTAGAAGACCCAGAGTGAATCTGCCGTCACTGGAGGTGTGCGTCTCTGCTCGTATGTGTGTGAGAGGAGGGTCAGACAACGATGTTCATGTGTACATTGTGCATGTGCGCGCGTCAGATTGTGAGACAGAGGGTGGACAACCAGATGGATGACTGAGAGAAACAGAGGCTGGAGGTCGATTCATCAAACACAACACTGGGCGGAGAGAGAGAGAGAGAGAGAGAGAGGGAGAGACAGAGAGAGGATGGATGGAGGAGAGACAGCGAGAGACAGAGTGAAGGGACACACAAGGGGACAGAGAGGCCAGAGCATGCAGATAGCGAGGGAGTATTAAAGAGGAGATGAGAGATTGTCACTTTTATCTTTTTTAGTACCCTGAAACAACAAATGATCGGGTGGCTGTGACTCATTTTGTGACTGGGTCTTAACGTGGCACTCGGCCCTGGCACCAGGGGAGTGATTAAACTTTGATTTAGATCTGTACTACAACTAGCGAAGGGGCGTGTTGAATATTGAATCCACTGCGGCACTTAAAGATGAAGCTTGCTACTCACAGCAGGCGAAGTGACTTGAGTCCGTCGAAGGCATGGACCGGGATGCAGCGGATCTGGTTGTAACTCAGGATGCTGGAAGACAGAGGACATGTGCAAGGTCACAAGACTTGGTTTATGGTTCTGGATGCAGTTGTTGTTTTTTTACAGTATTATTTTCCTAGTGTTCTCTTGTCTCTCTGACTATATCCCTGAATACATAAAAATTAATGTAGAGGGAGTCATATAAAGGCATAAAGAAGAGAAGACACGAGAGATGACGCAGCACATTTGGCTGATATAATAACTTAGCAACGAAGCCGGAGCCACCATGGGTTAAGCAAAGGGAAATAAACAAGAAGGCCACATTTCAAATAAAGTAAAAAAAGTAGCCAAAAACTTGCCAGAGGCAAAGCTGAGCCTCTCACACCAGGGGTATTTTTCCCTCTTTTAAAACTAAGAAAAACTAAAATTTAGTTTAGTAATGAATGAAGGTGAATGACACATTTAAAGACAGAATTCTGATCAGGGTAAAATGAGATAAAGTTGGGCTTTTTAGTGCGCCATCACTGTTTAAACATAATTAAGTCGGATAATCGCTGTCTGATCATCTCCAAGACAACAGTAGCCAAAAACACTGGTTCACAGCATCTATAGCGTCTGTGTTGTGACATAATCCCCAGTGAAACACAATATTATCTTTTTCTTTCTTTCTTTCCTTTATTTATTTTTACTTATTTTACCTTTTACTTATTTCTTTTAACTTATTTCCTTTTACTTGTGGTTTAATTGCTTTATTGCTTCTGTTTATGTTGTTTTGGGTCTATTTCTTTGTATTACTTTATGTTTGCGTGGGGCATCTTGCATTATTTGTCCTCTGGTTTTAATTTTATTCTAACTCTACTCTAGTTTCTTCTGCACTCGTTTTCAATAGGACTGTTTGGCTTTCTGTTGTTGTTTGGCCATCTGTGAATCCCATTTATGATTTGCTCTGTTTGCCAAAGTACTTTGTAGGCTCTGTTTTGAAAGGCACTACATAAATAAAGTTATTATTATTAATATTTGAAGGGCATAAAGTGACAAGAGGGATTTAAATCAAATTCTTCCTGTTTGATTGGACGGCTAAAAAGTGATCTGACGTGCAATACGGAGCTACAAAAGACTTTTGGCTTTACACACCTCGCCAGCAGTCAAATCATAAACTCTTTATAAAAATGGATGTCGTGACACTTCCCCAAAAGTGAAGCCAAAACATCTTGATCGCCCCCTGGTGACTGGCTGCGGTTTATCATAAAGCTGCCCTCTCCATGTAAGTGAATGGGACATTTGCCAAACTAAGGGTTAAGTTATGTTTAATCATGGTTCTGGACTATCATGAGATCTAAAGGTGTGGAAGAAATAGGAAAAACCAAAAATTCTTTCTCATCTCCAACGTCTGGTTACTAACTGGCGTAGGAGTTACAGCAAGGATCCTAACAGCCAATAAATCAACAGATTAAGAAAATCCAATGTGGAAAAAGAAACACTCTCCTCCACCTATACCTCTTTAACTCTTGGCGAGGTGTGCTTGAGCGAGCATTTAACTCAGCAAGTGTTCCACTGATGCTATCTGCGGGCTAACAGTAGAAGCCTGTGGTCGAGCTGGGCAGCTCCCAGGTGTGAATGAGTGCAACTCTATGAAATATAAAACGGGGTGGTGCTGGAAAGGAGAAAATGTACTTTCCCTGGACTCACAAAATCCACTTGTTGATGTAAAATCTGAGTGATAGATAAGAGAGATTAGCTAAAGGCAAAAAAGAGACAATACAAGGAATTTGTATGTAAGATAGAGTGGCAGTAAAGAGTTGAAGAGACGGGAATTTAATGGGCAGATTATAATCCAACCGATTTGTTGAGTGAGTGATGGAGAAGTGAAGGACTGAAATGAGAACTTTTAGAAAGGAATATGAAGATAGGAAAGCAAAACGTATGTGTAAAGAGGAAGATGATACAAGAAAAGCTTGAAATGAGATATGGGAGAGGAGAGAAGGGGAGCGAAGCAGTATTTGGGGTGAAAGGAGGACAGAGGTGGAAAAACTGGAAAGAATGGAGTAAGAAAAATGAAATGACAGAGGGGAGAGTAAGATGAAAATACAGAAAAAAGAAGAAAAAAGAAAAATATGAAGAAAGGAGGAGAGAAGAGGGCGATTAATCAAAGTTAAGAGAAGAAAACACTGATTTATCTTGCAGCTTTTAACCTCACACACCCTCAACCCATCAAGATATGGGCGGGGGGGTGTAATCATGACTAGGTGTGTGCGTTGCCATGGTAACTCACAGTGTGGCTAGTTGAGTCATGTTGCTGAAGGTGAAGGGGGCCAGTGTGCTGATGCTGTTGTTGCTTAGGTCCCTGTGTCGATACAAGCGTACAGTTAATGCACACAGACAAACAAACACACACATGAACAGATGCATGTTATGTATCTAAGCGGTCTGCATCAGGATCTGTGTGTTCTGTTCAAGGTCATGTATGCGGTACATACACCAGTGACAGCTGCTTCAGGCCTGCCAGCTCCTTGGGCACAGATGTCAGCATATTACCCTCCAAGTACCTGCAAGGGAAGGTGCATCATTAATGTAGGATGTATTACATGAGTATACATATTTATACACAAAAATACACCTGAGGGCGTGAGAAATTGTAATATAGCACATAAAAGTTTGAGTTTTGCAACTTCTGACATATTACTGCAGGAGAGGGAGGATGTGAACGGCAGATAAGAGGAGTCGGGGATGAGTTCAGGCTGTTGGTGTGAAGAGGAATGAGGCATAGTATCTCAAAACTACCATTATAAAATCACATTTAGCACAGGAGCATAGTGTCTTTGTTTATTCAGCTGTACGCTGTATGAATGTGATCAGCTAAACTAAACAGACTAAAAATAAAATGAATAGTTCTGATTTGGAAAATACTTCTATTTCCTTTTTCCAAGACTTAGATGAGAAAAAGATCGATACCACTCATCTACAGCTGAGCTGGAGCCCAGTGGCATTTTAGCTTAGCTTAGCATAGCATACAGGCTGGAAGCAGATCTATAGTGTGGCTCTCTTCAAAGTTCAAAACAAAAGTTTATCCATCCACTCGCCCACCACCTCTGTGCAGGAGCTGCGATGGTTGCCCGGCAACCTCACAGTGACCACAAGACACCTCTGGCTGTTGTTGGTCAAAAAAATAACTTCAGCACAAAACCCACTGTGAAACTTCAAGCTCTCTTTTTGCATTTTGGTTTGAGAGCAGACTAAACAAACAAAAAAGACTGTTTCATTGTATGTTTCGTACAATGGTTTGCACCTACTTGCACCTTGCTGTTATCTAGTTTTATATTTAGTTTATATTTACTGTATAGCCATTGTATTTGATATTCTGTATATGCTTTTTTTCTGGTATGTTGCTTTAGGACTAATTGCATTGCTTTATATCTGCACATAAACTTTGTATTGCAACTGCTGCACAGCAATTTTCGTACCGTATCATATCAAATCTTATCGCATCGTATCATATTGTATCTTGTCGTATTTTATCGTATCTTGTCACACGTTTTAGCATGCAGATCCTCTAACAGTGCCAGGCCAGATGTTGCCACCTGCTTCCAGTCTTTATGCTCAGTTAAGCTAACTGCCTCCCAACTGTAACTCCATGCTTACAAACAGATCAGAGTGGTATATTCTCATTTAACTGTGCAAAAAAGTGAAAATGTGTATTTCCCCAAATGAAAGAGTATCCCTTTAAGATACAAGCTATTCCTTTATTAGTCCACCAGATGAATGTGCCGTTACAGCAGCAAAGGGGATAGTGTAAAACAAGATGCATCAATAAAAAAACTAAAAGCAAGATAAAAGAACAAAAACTCCAATACAATAAGAAAAAGAAAGCTTAATACAAAAAAATATGATAAACTTTAAATAAAGAGCAAGGCTGACTATTTGTTTGACAAGAGCAATGTCTCATCTTTAAATTGACTTTTCATTTTAACTCAAGTTTGTTTTTATCTGATAGGAGAGAATAAAAGTAGCTCCTCTCAAAGAGAAAGAAAAGAAATATATTGATAGAAAAATGTATAGCAAATAAAGGTTGTGTAAAAACACAAATACAAAGACCTCCTTGTAAAGTAAATGTTTAGTTTTTCACTGATGTGATTCTTGCAACATAGTTACACTTTCTGCATAACTAAATGTTTGTGGAAGATTTTTTTTCTCTGAATTCATCAGACAGCAAATCAAAACTGGACACGATGACAAGATAACAAGTGTTGGGTTGTGAACCTGTCCGACTGACGCAGAGAGGAGTGTAACGACTCCATCATGTAGCTTTAAACACACATATTCCAACCACTGCAAACACACAACATTCACCTGCTGATCCTTCTGTGAGAAACAAACACATACACAAACATGCACACACACATTTTATGATCCCTTGGTCTCTGTTCCTCTCTCTCTCTCTCAGGTCATAAGTAGGTCATGTGGACAGTATGATGGAGTGTCTTCTTCAGCCTGATCAATACCTAATCACTGCTATTGACCCTGCAGAGCAGGCCTATTTCACAGCTAGAGGGGTTTCTGTGTGCGTGTGTGCACAATTATTCACCTCTCTGACATAAGATTGTGATCCTGCTTTTTTTCTCTAAATTTTCTAATCTCAATTAACATTTTAATATCCTTGTTTTATTCTACATCGATTCTAACAGTTACTATCATTATAGACATTTCCAAAAATCGAGCTCTTTCTTTGTTAAACAGATTCGTGCTCGCTTCAAATTAAAGGTATGATATGCAGGATTGTCAGCTACTATTGGTCCACTCTGGCCTCACGATTTGCGTTTGTTGGCGCTGTGTTTCTTGGATGCCTGCTGCTTATGGTCTGGCACCCGGTTGCTACCTTTTTCTAAAGCTCTGACCTCTTCAGAACGCCGTGGGGTTACGACCATAAACGTCCCGAACACAAAATATACAAAGAAAGTAAGTAAATACAGGGAGAGTCACTGCAGAAAAATACTCAGGCGCACACACCGCTGGTGGGTCATAAGTGATGGTTGAGAGGGATTACTTCTGTATGAGTCATTGTTTTTTATGAAAATCCTGCATAGTGCACCTTTAAACAAGCCAAATAATAATCACAAGTGTAAAAACTGTTTCAGATAATTACAAAATACAAGCATTTGTGTCTGTTTTGTTGGTTTAATGTAGTATGCTACAATCTATTTGAAAAAGGGCATCACATTATTGTACAAAAAACAAAAACCCTCCACAGCTCTGGAAAAGTTTTAAATATAATAAGGGGACCTTGGCTTCTTTAAAGGTATCTTTGGCATTATAACACTGAAAAGTGAATCTTCCTTAAAAGCAATTCACGAAATATTTTTAACAAAATAACCCAAGGACACTCTCTGGTATCTCCTCTCAGCTGTCTGTAACTACTCTGGCCGTCTTTCTGTCTCTTTCTGTTTGCCAATATAAAGTTTAACACAGTGTGCGACTGTGCGTTAAATAGATTAAAATACCTGCGGTTATTCACAGATTTATCAACATTCACACAAACACACAGACACACACAAGTACCTGCAGCACCCACTTGCCTACAAACCCATCAAGTCACACAGGAAGAAAGAGAAAGTGTGTGTGTGTGTGTGTGTATTCTCTAAATGGTTTGTTACTTACTGAAGCAGCAGAGGGCAAACTGCTGCATCAATATTGCACTGCAGCAATGTGTGACTGTGTGTGTGTGGTTGTGACTCTGCACGTTACTGGAGAGTAAGCATTGATAAAAATGCCCATGGTATGTTCACTGGCTTTTTGATGTCTGTGTATTTGAACAAAAAATGAATGTGTTCATCCTTCTGTTTCAGTCTGTGTGTGTGTGCGCGCGCACGTGTGACTCACAGCTCTGTGGTGTCCTTGGGAATGCCCTTGGGCAGAGAGTGCAGCCCTCTGTTGCTGCATCGCACCACGCCGTCTGTGCACGTGCAGACGTCAGGACAACCCAACGCAGGAAGACAACCATTATCCTCAGCACCTGGAGAGAGAGAGGGAGGGAAAAGAGACAGAGAGAGGGACATTAGACCGAGAGAAAGAGGGACACAGAGAAGGACAGATAAATTAAAGAAAGGGACAGAGGTGAGGGACAGAAAAAGAGCAACAGCGGGAGGAAAAATGGAGGAGGATGTGAGACGGATAGAGGGGACGGAGGCTGACGCAGGTTAGGGCGAAAGAGAAAAGTGAGAGCAACGAAAGAATAATAGAGGGATGCATAAAGATAACGACTGAACTGTAAGTGAAGTACTTGGTCAATTCCAATCAAGTCTGCACTCAGCACTTTTAAAGAGTGCTTTACAATCCATATCAAATGAGGGGCTGCTTCACTGCTGTGTGCAGTTCTGCATCTGGCTCAGAACCTGCAGGCAGGTCAGAGTGATATTAAAAACCCTCAGATGATTCTGGACAAACACTGAGCAGATGTTGATCGGACGGCCTGGAATAACTTTGCAAAGTCATGAAAATACAGCAACAAACTCAGCTGAAACATCTGCAGTCTTCTGCAGCTGTACTGCCTGCATTGTTTTTGTCATGTCAAGATGTAAATGTCCTTTTTAACACTGCATTATATCATATTCTTCTGGCAAAGTCTTTTTCTTAAGGCCCAGATACACCAAACAGACATCAAAGAACTGGTGGCAATGAAGTCTGACTGTTGAGGCGCCTCACTTTGTGTGTTTCTCGGCCAAAACGTTGCACTTGAACACACCGCAGAGACTACAGCCAACAGCAAACAGGGTCATACATTTTGCACCTGTGTGAGGGGAAATAACTTTCCATACCAGCAGGCAGCAGTAGTCTCTGTTCGTCATTCAAGATGGGAAACCGGAGGCCCAACAAGGTGGATTCAAGAGGCTTTTTGCCTTTATTTGATAGGACAACTTTAGCGGGACACACAGCATAGGACTGCAGGTTGGAATCAAACCCATGGCTGCTGCCGCAACGATCAGAGGGATTTCACTCACCACTGTGCTCTGCTATCTCCGACACCAAAAACAGCCGACGAGGGCAGAAAAGCCCCAACTGTGCAGGGACACACCACAAAAACAAGGGTGAAAAACTCACTGACGGCCTGCAAACGGCTGGGTTTGTCAGGGCCCTTTAAGATCCAGGAACGAGCCACTTGCTTTTCGTCTCTAAACTGCTGCCTTTAGTCTTGCTGTGGAAAAACTGTTTTTTAAAAAAACAAAAAAAGTTAAAGTGAACAGCTGTACTGTTAGAGAGACTGTTCAGGCTGTGCTGCTACGTTCCACACACACGCACATGTGCACACAAACATATGGCGGGGACAAAAAACATCTGAGTGATTGTAATCGTTTAACACTCAGAGATAAGAAGGATCACAGAACACAGAGTTGTTCTTGGCTTGAAACGCCCTCCATTTCCTTGACTGACTGACACACACACACACACACGCACACTTTTACAAAAAGCTTTAATCTAGCGCTGCAGTGTGTAAATAGTTGAACTGCGGTCCCAAATGTAAAACAAGCTGAGTTAAAACCATAATGAAGGATAATGACGACTGGACACAAAGCCAATCATAACAAAAGGCAATCTTGAGTTTTTTTTTTGTGTGTGTGTGTGTGTGTGTGTGAAGAGAGAATGAAAGATTAGGAATGAGAAAGTTTATACTCTTTTCTGCTCATATGTGGTTGTAAATTTGTGCCTTTGTGCCAATATGCCTCCGTTGACTGCGATGATGTACATGCATGAGCGTAAGTGTAAGTGCATGAGTAAGGTGCAGATTTAGTTTGTTAAATAGCGATCTCCCTCCTGTCCTATGGCCATTTCCTCGTTCACTTTGTAGTTCTCTAATTGTGCTAGTGTCTAAATGTCGAGCAAACGGGCACTTACATGCTTGTGTGTGGATCAGTGTGTGTGCAAGTGAATGTGTGTGTGTCTTATCTGATGTGTTTAGCTCTAGAGTCCACGGGGAGGTGTAGCCGTGGGCTGACTCACTCCACAGTCGGCTGATTGAACTAACATCCAAATGTGCGCTAAATATCTTCTCACAAATTCAATTAACTTTACCTTTCCCCCGGCTGCCTCTGGACAACTTAACAGTCATTTTACTCAACTATAAATAGAGCGGTCATGGGGACCTTGGTTATGTGTGTGTGCGTTTCTTTGCTTTTATTCTTTTGAGAACCAGCTTGAGATTTACACCTTCGGAGTGCGCAGGTTTAATCGTCGCCAAGAGGCTGTGTTGCCCCTGTTCGGTAGTTTGTTTGTCCGACTGCCAGCAGGATATCTTTAAACCTTTGAGGACAGTTGGGTGTTGAGCCAAAGAATAATTCATTTTAATGTTGGTGAGAATCCATATCTTTGATTTCTATCACCACGCAAAAGTTGTTAGACTATGATATGAAAAGAATCCATATTGAACTAAAGGTTCACAAGGTCAAACTATACCTATATAAAGTATTGCACTTAAAGTGATCGAAGGACTAGAAAAAGTGCTATAGAAGTCCATCAAAGTCCATTTACCAGATTAAATAGTATGGTTTAAGGGAAAATGCATGTGTTCGGGAAGTAACACGTACGACTAGATGGCAACAGATAATGTGATATAATTATGCTGTTGTGAACATGGTCCTTAAGTAATCAATAAATCAATAAAACCGCTATTTTCTGTGAAGCCGTGCAAGATAAACAAAGTTTTCTTCACAAATTCAAAGGAACACTGCATGACTAATTGTTATGCATGTGGTAATTTTGTGAGTGAAGTGTTCCTTTAATGTCATAAAAGACAGTTAAATAGTGATCAAAAGTCTTTATCTTTAGCAAAGCTCCAGTTTTAACATATGTGGCCGCTGTCAGGTCCTCATAAAGACAGAGGTACAAGGGCCTGAGTGTGATATCAGCCATTCAAATTTATTTTTGCACAGCTTCGTGAATGTAAAGGTAGATCCTGTGTGTGTGTGTGTGTTTGTGTGTGTGTGCGCGCGTGCCTGCATGCGTGTGCAAGATTCAAGACTGAATATTAAGATCTGATACCATCTTAGTTTCCTTACTCGAGCCAAGCCCGGCTAACTACTTTCCAAACTCATTTTCAGTAAATGGTTGCAGCACAGCTACAGGAAATTAGAAAAGTGTAATGAATTCAAAGAAACTCAGGAGGGGGAGAGAGGGAGAGAGGGAGAGAGGGAGAGAAAGAGAGAAAGAGAGAAAGAGAGAGAGAGCGAGATGGAAAGAGAGAAAAAAGAGGGATCGGAAGGAGTTTAAAGTTTAACGCTATAAAGAAAGAAAAAGGGGAAAAAGAAACAAAGATGTAATAGACAGGAGAGCCAGACCACACTTTGTCTGTGGCGTCAAACTTGGCGGCTAAGACGACGGCCTGAGTCGCTATAGGCAGGGATCGCCGTGGTAACAGCAACGTCACTGTCGAAACCACAAGCTGATGTCATCTACGGCTGCTGTTTGCCAGTAGTTTGTGATCATTCTGTCCTCACAAAACCCTGCTGTGTGTGTGCGTGTATCTGCTGGCTTCATGGGATGATGGAAGTTTTGCAATGAGCGTCTGGAGGGATTGTTAAAGTTTGACACAAAGAGACGAGAATCAGGACTGAAGATGTGTTCCCTTCAGTCCGACGCAACGCAGAAGACTTGAGGTCCCTGAGGAAATGACTAAATTTCATCATGACATCAGTTAAATTATCATGAGAACAACTGATTTTCCTCAGGGCAATTAGGGCGCTCACTGTAGATGTAAAAATTCAGTTGTAGCCTTATAAATAGCACTCTGCAATGACCTTTTTCTCACCACCCGATGCTCCGCTGCAGCAGGAATTTCCAGGAATTTCACAGCTTCATTAGGCTTATTTTCCTCCCTCCCATTACCAACCTTAACACCTCACAAAAGAGACTTCAAAAAAACTTTATTAAAAGTTGTGTTGGGCTTTATCACCAAACATAAAATAACCTTCCTTTGGAAATTTCCTCCTTTATGTGTTTCTTGAGAAAATGCAGAATGCATTCAGTAATTGGGAAGAGTAAACATGATTCAAAGACACATTTAATGTACCTTTCAATCACCTGACTCGCGCTCTTATCTGTACAGGACACATGGCTGCTGAGTGACACATGTCATCTGTTTCAGGTCTCAGAGTGTGACCTTTCTCATTTCCTTAAATTTATATTTGTGCCCAATAAATATGCACGGTAGTGTTTCTCCTGCTCGCCCCGCCTGCGAGTTACCGCTCAGCTCATGTACTTTACGTTGTGATGACGTCACAGATTTTTGAAACACTTTTCTCAACTTGAGCAAAGTTTTTCAAATATAAAACCATCGTTGCTCAAAAATTCATGATAGAAATATTCATAGTTGACCTTATTTGCAGTTGCACTTTTTATTATTATCATTAATAATAATATTAATTAGGATTTTCTGAGGGATGTGCAGCCATTGTTTTAGGACACTAAACACCCCTCAGAACTTCATAAACCAATCCTTTACATTTTGCAAGTGTTGCTTTCTATCTAAATTTAGTGTTAATCCTCTTTTAGCATTGTTTATAAGTAAACTCTGTTATCTCTAATTATATTAAAGGAGCCAGAAAGAAAAGACAACATTCACATCGGAGTACGTGCAGAGTGAGAGAGAGAAGCTCACCGTCACATGTGAAGTCTGGGGTGGCCACATCCTGGATGGGGATCTCCTTCAGGAAGGCTGGCTTCTGGCAGCGAGGGTTTCCACTGACCACCCTGGTCTTCTTCAGCCACTGACCCAGCCAGGCCAAATGACAATCACACACATATGGGTTGGACAGGAGGTTACTATGGAAATAACAAGGGACACAGAGAGAAACAGGGTCAATGCAAAACAAGAAACAGACACAAATGTTGGAAGCTTCTTGAACATGTTGCTGTGCAATTATAGTAAAAGCACATAGACAATATAATGAAGTTATAACTGAAAAAAATATATATATTTAATAAATATTTTTCCCTGAATTTTGCCCCCATAAAAAAATTTTGCTGCATAAATTCTTATCAGATACAGACACGATCCATAATAAGACTGTGGCTTACGAAAACAACAAAGAAGGGACACAAGAAAAAAAAAAAAAGATTATCAGCTGCTTATTTCAAGAGCTATTCCCAATAATAAAATTCACAGTTTGTATGCTATACTATACACTGCAGACGCACAAATATAACTATTGTTTTCTGGTCAGTAATACACTTGAATACATTTTGATGGAAGACAAAGAGACGGGGAGAGAACGGCAACAAAAGAGATGCAAAAAGGAAAAGGTTATCAGGTATTTTTATTCATTTTGTGAAGCAGAAGAAAGATGGAGAATGGAAAGGAAAGGTGGCAGAATGAGACTTTGTGAAAGAGAGAAAGAAAAGAGAAAAGGTTATCTGTATGTTTTATTCTTTTTTGATCAGCCCTCATTGCATTTTGTTGCTTCTGTAACGCTGCTCATGTAATATTTATGCTGAACCACATTTAAACTGGAGGAGGCTTCAGCAGCAGCACACAGACAGGCGCTGTACTCCACTACATTATCTGCTCAGCTCACTGACGTTTTACATTCAATACAGTTTAGTGGTTACTTAGAAACTATTTTTTCCCAGATTTATTCCTTCAAAAAAATATAAGAGGAAAACTTAGGCCACGTCCACACAGACATGTTTTTTTTTGTTTGCTTTTTATTTCCCCCGCCAATCATTTTCAAAATAATTCTTGTCCACATAAGCACCGTTTTAAAAAAAATCTCTGTCTCATTAAAATTACAAAAACACAACTGAAGTGCTGTAAAGAGCACGGCGAGCCAAAAAGCTACAATATAACTGTAACCACACAGAGAAGAAGAGGGTGTTGGCCAATGAAAAGCCTGAAAAAATTACCATGAGGCTTCCTCTGACGCTCGTTCCGACATCTCCGCACATCAGTATGGAGTAACAGTACAATAATGTGTAAACTTCGTAACGTCTAGTTAGCGAGGTGAGAGCCAGCACTACTGTGGTCAAGTCCGCCTTTGCACAAAATGTCACATCATTTGTTATGTCTCACAAAGGAGATGAAGGCGCACACTCTGATGTTGTGAGCCAAAAACATCAACCCCTTTTACAATGTACCATCACCATTCTCTATTATAGGTACGATTGAGGAATGGGGGACAGAGTTGTCTTGGAGGAAGTAACAGCACCAAATCTGTGTGAAAGGTGCAGGTGCAGAAGCGGATGGGTGTGACGTTTTGACGATGTTCATGTGTGTGACGTACCGACGTGAGATTTAAAAGCAGCTAGCAGCATTTAGCAGATACGTCAAAGAAGAGGGCAGCAGCCAAAAATGTACGCAAATTAGGGAGACAATGAGGTCCAGAGCTCCTTAGGGCGGAGATACACTTGCTATTAACTCGGCGTACGCATGATGTCTGCCGCGAGTCCCCTGTGTCGGTTTGGTGCGTCGGCTGTGAGCATCCTAAAAAATGTGAGCGACGCAGCAGATGCAGTATGTACAGAAGCGACGGGGCAGTGTAGAACAGCAGCAGGCATGCAAAGGTACTGGTGATGCTTTTCATCATCAATCTCTCACATTGGCAGCACGAGAGACACGTACTCCCCGTCGTCCCAACAGGCTTGATTTAGAGGCCTTACGTTCCACCGATGTTTTCGCCACTGTGTCCTTTTCTGCCTTGATCTCAGCATTAACATGACAGTAACCTCGAGTGTCGCCATGTCTGTTGTTTACATCCCACACATCTAGTAGTTAAATATGGCCTGAGCTCTCTCTGCCCTCTAGAGGTATCCGAGGCAACTATATATACAAAAATGCTCATGACGCAGCCAGACACAGCCAGACATGATTGCGAACGCAAGGTTAATCAGCGACTATATCTTCGACCTTTCCGTCTGAGCAGACAGGAAACTCCTGTTACTGCCATGTTATGCCACAATTACTGTTAAGCAAGCAATGCTGACTCGTATGTTTTATGTCACACTACTGCTGTTTTAAATGTCACAACGATCGTACCGCTTTTACTTTGTGATACCGGTCTGCTGTCTAAAATTACACACTGGAGCAGCACGACGCCTGCATTGTTCGCTTCTGTATAAAAATGAAAAGGCGGTGAAAAGAGGGTCTTCTGTATTTCCCATTTTTTGTCAACACAAAAAACAGATGTTCTGAGAATCTTCACTCTGGGCTGAGTTTTACAAAGCCTTTGTTTTTGTTGACCTAAAATGCAGTTTGCGTGTGGGACAACAGGCCAAAACACAGAGAAAAAGCTGCCTGTTTAAATGCGTACAGGACATTAGGGAATGAAATTTTACTGATGACTCACACGTGTCTCTTTAATGACGATGGTGTGCCTCCATTTCATATCTAGACGTGAAGGTGACGGAAAGTCTTCCACTGTGTCTGCTGAACTAACAAGCCTGCATGTTGCTGTTTGTGCTACAATATTAATGGGGCGCTGCTATAGATAGGAACGAGTTATTTCCTCATTTCCTTGTAATGAATTGACCTCACTGCCTGGCAACCAGACCTTTGCTAAATCCCTTCCTTCCTTAACAATGTGTTAATCTTTTAATTAAACGGACAAAGTCTATTGGGAAACAATGCACTACAAATGGAGACTGATATTAGAAATAGTAGGAGTGGGAGAAAAACTGCAAAGATAAGGAAATAAACAGAGAAAGTGTTAAGAGTGGAAGCTATAGAAATAAAAAAGGCAGGTGTTGCATACAAATTCAGGTGTTACAATGAAAAACTGAGGCTTTAAAGAGAATGAACAATAAATATGACAGGGATGATGGTAATATAATATGTCCAATTTTTGTAGTGATAATCACCATCAGCCCCTCTGAGCAAACCAGAGTTTATGCAACTACGCATCCATTCATCCTCCCTCTCCACCATCTCCATTTTCCGTCTCTTGTCTCCCACTTTTCCTCCCAAAAGACTCAAGTAAGAACTTGAATCGAAGATGACAGGTACACAGCAGGACAGAGAGCGACAACAAAAGGCAGAACAAGGGAAGGAAGCACAGAGGAAAAGACAAAGAGAGTAGAGAGGATGTGAAGAGACTTTTTTTTAGCTTGGCATGTCTGTGTGTTCACAGTAAGAAAAAAAGATATAAAAATCAACCTGTAATGTTTTATTAAACTGGAAAAAATCTATTATTTACAACCTTCACATCTGGGCGGTCAGAAGATTGAAGATGAAACACACACACACACACACACACACACACACACACACACACTCCTTCCTAACAATAATCTTATGTGGCAGGTTAATACTTGTTGTAACTTTACTTCATGGTACTTGTTTCTGTATTTCTCTGCACAAGCTGAATACTGGTCAACACCTTACACACATGTACTGTACTTGAATACACACACACTCACACACACACACACAAACACACACATAGTTAGGGGTGGAATGTACAACGTATATTTATTCAAGTACAGTACTTAAGTATTTTCTGATCAAGTCAGTTTATACTTTTACTCCACTACATTTTAGAGCAAAATATTGCACTTTTGACTTCAATAAATTTATTTCACAGCTTTAGCTACTATACGGATTAAGATTTTTGCACAAAAGAATATACGAAGAGTTTATAGAACATGATGAATACAAATTAAATTAAAAAATACAAGTACTGCTGCAATAATTAGTTAATTAATCACTCAGTCGACAATTAATTGCCATGTAGTTGATAAACATTTCACTATTTATTTATTTTTTTTGTTATAATTTTGTGGGTATTCTTTGGCCTTTTTAAAAAATTTTTTTTTTGTTTTTTGGGTTTTTCTTTTTTATTGTGTTTCTAATGTAATTTTTAGTTTGTTTTTTCCTATTGTTTTTAAATAATTTTGACTGTTTTTTAAATTTTCTTTTTATAATTTTTTTGTGTTTTCTTTTTCTAACAATTTTGACCTTTTTGGGGTGTTTTTTTCTTCATCTTTTTTTTTTTAAACAGTTTTGATTATTTGTTGTGTTTTGTTTGCTAGGTTTTTTTTTCCTGCATTACTTTTACTTTTTATACTTATCGCTTTAACTTAAGCACAATTTTCAGTGCAAGACTTTTACCTGTAACAAGGTATTTTTACAGTGTGGTATTAGTACTTTTACTCAAGAAAAGGATCTGAATACGTCCTCCACCACTGCACATAACATTAATGAATACACCATCCAAGAATTCATGTCTTGGTTGCAGCAGGTGTGTTCATCTTCGGGAGGATAAAAACAAGCTTGCAGATGCTGCATGTGTTTGTGTGTGCAGATGCTGAGATATATTTAGCTTTGATAACAAATGTCCTGGGATCCAGACCAATGTAGTCGATAATGATGGAGAGCATCTGTGAGGAGAACAGTGTCCAGAGAGCAACATGTGTGCAACTGTGTGTGTTGCAGGGTAGATAACTCCCACAGCGGAGCTAGACTCTGAAAAATTCGAGGGTAGAGACAGAGAAAGAGGAAAAGGAAGGGAGTGATGAATAAAAAAATAGACACAAAGAAGAGGGAAGATTCTGCCAGATTTAAAGAGAGACTGTGGTACACGTTGAGAGATAGTGAGAACAATAGGATGCTGATGAAAAAATAAAACATAAAAATGAGAAAATAAGCAGTGTGGGGTGGGAGAAAAGCCGTCAGCTGACACTTACATGGTGGACAGGGAGTGCAGGGTGGAGAAGGCTCCTGGGGCGATGCTGGAGATCCGGTTGTCATACAGCGACAGCAGACGCACTGAGCTCAGACCCGTAAATGTGCTGTTGTCAATGCAAGTGATCTGGTTGCTCCGCAGCATTCTGCAAAACACACACAGAGTATCTATTTAATAAACAAAAAGCCAAAAGTAACTGCAAATTTAGCTTCACCGTGAAGACTAGGGATGAGAATAAAATCTTTAAAGCAAAAACTCCAGGGTCTCATGCTAAGACCTCATCACCCAAATCTCAAATCAGTTTTGTTAAAGCTTAAACTTTAACCCACTGAAACATGAGAAAATTATTTTATATTATGTATTCTAATATTTTCTTTAAAAACAGGGGGATGGCAACGAGCTACTTAACAAGACATACACCCCGAAAACAATAACAGAAAAAAAAAGTTACATGAAAATTCCTTGAACATAAACAAAAAAAGAGTTAAAAACAAACAAAAACATGACCTTGAAGAAGTGCTGAAAAAAAGTTCAGTAAGACAATCAATATAAATGTATTGTAGTTATAAAGGTATAGTTTTCTTTACATTTTGTCCCTATTTTTGGACAGTTTTCTAATAATCCTCCTGTCTTTTTAAATTAATTTTTAGGTAAAGTTTCTTACAATTTTTGGGACATATCTTTTCAAGTTAGTCATTGGCTTTTCCCCATGTTTTCAGAAGAAATCAAACCAGTTTGCTGAGTTTTCAAAGGGTCATATAGCTTGTAAAAGGCATCTGAACGGAGGACAAGAAATGTGATGTCGATCCAGGGTTAAACTGATGACTCAAGAATTTATTATGGTCTTCATTTTTCTTTTACTTGAGAAATGTTTGTGACTGGCAGTTTTGACTATTTGTCAGGAAAAGGTTGCTATTGAAACTGTTTATAAAAACAGTTCAATAAAAAGATACTTTGGTGGATAAAAAGAGACACAAAGGGGGAGCTGGAACATTTTCTATTACATCAGTCAAAAGCAAAAGATAAAACAGAGAGTGGGGGTAAATTCAAACCAGTCCCCACAGGACGACCGTGACAGAGTCTGTAATATGACATTAGCTTTTGACATGTGGTCACGTGGGACAAGGCTAACTAAGTTAGTTAGCATTAGCAATCTCTGGGACAGGCTAACCTAGTTAGCAAGGCTATTACTGGAGCAGGGAGCCTCTTAACATAATACAGAGACAGCCATGATGCCATTAGAGAGTCATTAGCCGGCATATAAATATATACATGATAGCATTAGCTAGTCATTACTGAGCATACACAGACAACATTAGCTCTTGACTCTGTATGCTATCCTGTAACCCCTAATTGGACGCTAGCCTATTGACGGTGGGTGCCCAAATTAGAGGAACAACAATATGCTGTCATTAGCTTTGATTTCAGAGCGAGTGAGTAAACAACCCTGGTCCTCTATTTTTAGTCTGGAGAAGAGAAAAGTTAAGTCCGCCGTAAATCAGATGTGTGTCACAGTCTGCATGATTAAAGGTGTCAAATGACAACACAGTTTAGGAAATATGAACAAGACAGCTAAAATATAAATCATTAAAAGTATTGCAATGGAAAGGTGGAGCATCATTATGTCATTCTGGTCAAAAATGACATTTTTTGGTACATGGCTTGCTCTATCGAGTGGACAAATATCCAGCATCTCCTGTGCTTTTTTTTTCTTAACAACAGTGCAGTGTATTTGCCAAAAACAAACAAAAAAAATCATTTTGAAATAACCAAAGCAGAATCCCCTAATTTCACCTGAGGTTCTCTGACATGACCCCTTTATAATTTTGCAATCAAATTAGTTTCCGAATGAGGGTATGAGCTCAAGATTTAAAAAAAAAATAAAATAAAAAAAAAATTAAAGACTTGCCACCTGTCCAATATTATGAATACAATTCATTTAACAGGACACCAAATCAACTTTTAAGTTATTTTTCTTGGTTTTACACTCTGTTAAGTTACAGTCTTTTGCATTTGTAGGCTAACACAGATTTTAGGTTATTTCATAGCTCCTGCTTTTGACATTTATTCACTCCTGGATCAGGGGCATCTGCTTTGTTCTTTCTAAAGTGTTTTTTTTCGTTGTAGGAAAAAACATGCAGTTACATATTTCAAAATCATTAGCATTACAGATCTGCAGAATGATGGGAGGAACATTTGAATTTGTGGGGTTAAATGTAGCCTGATAATAACACAATGCAGACTTCATACCACAGAAATATAGTACTGAATGCACACACACACACACACACACACAAACACACACACTAATGCAAACCAGACTTACAGAGTTTTTAGTCCACTGAGGCCTTTGAACATGCGTCCCTGCAGTCCAGTTAGCTTGTTCCCCGTTAGCAGCAGCTCCAACACTCCACCCGCTCCATCAAACGCACCGTCACGGATGTCCCTCAGCTTGTTGTTGCTCAGGTTGCTGCAGGAAGGACAATAAAAATATGATGCACAAGTTTTGCTGTTTCAATATAAAGTTTCTCTGCCTCTGCCCTATAAAGTCTTCCAGAAGGCCAGAAAAACCACACATGCAAATAAGTGTCACATAAACACACACACACACACAAAATATTCCCACTTTAATTGTAATAATCAATCATGTCCCTTTAACTAATAAATGTTAACTCTTCCCTCCTTCATCTTAATGTCCTCGTCTTGTACAACAGATATTCTGATAACAGCTTACAGCCATCACTATAACTCTTTACACTATAGAGCACACACACGCATGTGCACACACACTCATACTCGTAAAAGAAAATGAGACAAGTGGTCACAGAGAACTGAAAACGATCGCTATCTCTCTTTGTTGCGCACAAAATGAGAAAAATGAAAATGAAAAGAGAGCATTTGGCCACAGAGACAATAACTTGAGATGATAGCTATCGCAACTACTGTAGCTTTCATTCATAGCCAGTTTTCTGTTTCCTCTTATCAGCTTTATGGAGGAGGAGGAGGTGGAGCAGGAGCAGAAGGAGCAGGAGGAGAGGAGAAACACGGAGAAACTAAGAGAGGAGATGAAGGAGAGGACTCAAGAAGAGGAGAGGAGAAACAAGGAGAGGAGAAATGTGGAGAGGAGAGATGAGGAAAAGTGACAAGAGAGGGAAAAGAGGAGAGGAAAAGGAAAGGACACAAGGAGAGGAAAAGGAAAGGACACAAGGAGAGGAGACAAGGAGAGAAGAGGGAAAGGTGGACAAAACAAGAGGAGAGGAGAGAAGATGAAGGAGAGGAAACAAGAAGAGAGATCAAAAAATTAGATGTTCAAATGGACTTAAAAAAAGAAGATGATACATAAAAAGTAACAGAGCAGATGTAAGGATAACAGAAAATGTGGGGCGAGTAGAGGAGAGAAGGAGATGAAGAGGAAAGGGAAGGAGATGAGGGAAGGAAAATGGAAATGAGTGCTGGCCAATCTATATCGTCAGTGACACTGCTAGATGGTTAGCAATTTCCTCTACAATAAATCAACTTCTGGTCTCTGCTCTGTCTTTCTCTATCTCGCTCTGACACACACACACACACACACACACACACACACACACGCACACACACACACACACACACACACACAGTGAGGAGGTTGTAGATAAGGAGTGACTGTAAATCTGAACCGAAGGCCCATCTTCTATTTCCATTTAATATTCGCTTCCTCCATACCTCCCACCCATCCTTCCTCACTCTCCAGCTCTCTCCTCCTCCTCCTCCTCCTCCTCCTCTCTAACTTGTCCTCCTCTTCCTTCCCTCGATCACATCTCTCCCATTTTCCCTTCTTCCCGCTTGCATGTATGTTTTTCACACTCCTCCCTTGTCCTCATCCTTCCTTTATAACTTCTCCCCTCCTTCCTTTCCTTTGTTTCATTCTTCCTTTCCTTTCTCTCTCTTAACTTTTTGCATCCCTTGTTGCTGTTCATGCTCCTTTTCCATCTGTTCTGGTCCATCTGTTGGTGTTTCAGTCATTTTGTGATTGCAATGCTATTCTTTCCTCCCTTTACTGGGGATATATAGAACAGGGAGACAACTAGGTTTCACATATTTGGTCCTCTTAACCTCCTTTATTTAGTATGAACTGTGAAAATGTGTGACAAGTTAAAAAAGATAATACTAAAGTTTAGTTTATAAAAAGCTTACCGAGTTCATGATTTGTGTCATTAAAATCTGTCATAAGATTAAAACTAGGGCTGTCAAATGATCAATTGTTTATTTCTAAGTAATAGCAGAATTAATCCCATTTTTTCAATTTTATTATTTTGCATTTCAAAACAGGAATGAAGTCTATATTGACAGGGTGAAGCAATTCTTACCAGACTGTTTTAATCAAATGGCAGAAATAAAGTGCATGGTACTATCAGAGAGTCGGCATGTCTATAAACGGGAGACTCATGGGTACCCATTAAACCCATTTTCGTCCAGATATTTTGAGTTCAGAGGTCAAGGTTAATTATAATTATAATAATAATAGTAATAATAGAGCTATATATTTATTCACATTGTCAAGCATGGAGTAAACATTGGATTGATTTTAATAACTTTAAGAAAGCTTACTCAAAGTGTGCACTGTCCGGCTGTATTTTCTGGAAAAATAGACGTATCGGATTGGGACTCGATATTAGCAGATACTCAGAATTAAATGACTTGGATTGGGATCGGGGGCAAAAAAACGTCATCAGGACATCCCTTTTATAAAAAATAACTGCAAGAACAAACATAAATGAGAAGCAAATGAAAAGTTTACGTACATCTTCTTCAAGTTAGGCAGCTTCTTAAATGTCCCCGTGGCCTCCAGCACGGCAATGTCATTGTCGTTTAACCGCCTAAAGAAAGATAGTTAGAGTGAGTTAGACATTAATTCTTCCATGAAACAAACTGCTTGGAAGTCAACACACAAACACACACACACACAAAACGAGATGGAGCAAGAAAGGCCGCAAGTGAGAGGGGCAATGACCGCATGAAGGTTAAGAGGCCTTTAGTGACTGTTGAAGTATGATGCGCCGCAGAACCAGAGAGGGGAGGAGAGAATAATTAAACATATTGGAGAAGAGAAGACAAGAGCAATGAATCTTTTCTATGCAGCCATCAATACTCACACTGCCCCAAGCCGAGAGAAAACAGTTTGAGAGATAGGAAGCTCGACATCTGCTTTATTGAGGTAATTTGTACTAAAAGTGCGTTGCTAAAAGGATGCTCTTTGTGTATGTGTGTGTGAGAGAGTGTGTGTGTAAAAGAGGTAGAGAGAGAGGAATTGGGGGGAAGAAAGTGAAAGTTCAGCTGGAGGGGACACTTTCTAATGAGATATAGGGGGACTTAAAAGATGGATCCACCTGGATTACGCCAAACATGTTGCAAAGTCCGGTGTGAATCAGTGACACGTCGAAAACAGCTGCTGCTGGGTTCACATTCATATTGTTAAATGCATTTATATATCTATAAGAGTATAGATCAAACAAAGGCTGTAATCACATATTCAGCATCGACACTTAACAGCTAAATTTAGAGCATTTTGAAACAAAAATCTTAGATCATCTCACAGTTGTGATTGCTGAGTACCATTTCCAGGAGCCAGCATATGATTGAGGGCTGCACTGTTAATGTGCACACACTATTTTTAATTTATAACTTTTAAGACATAATTACATTCACAAGTATTTCATAGCTGGAAAGATTTTTTTTATCTATTTATTTATTTTAATAAAATCAGCATGTCCATGCAGTAGAAAGGCACAAATAAACACAGGAAAAGAGCTGTGGCATTTGCTTTTGCTAAAAAGGTAGAAAACCTTCAACTACCAGAATACATTGAGCTCGCCCAATAAATGCTCGACTGGTGGATAATATAATGCAAGCTTGGCCGTTTCTCCATAGGACACAATATGGTACCTGGCTGGTAACAAGTGATCTCAGATTACAGCCAAACAGGACACTAAAATATGTTTCAGAAGACATTTCAGGCCAGAAACAGGCAACTCCGCAACAAAATCTCGGTTTATATTTGATCAAGACTGAAACGTTTTATTGTTTGATCAAATTTTTTTACACAAAACAGGAAACAGAATGGCACCCACTTCTTATTTACTAATTCTTATATTACAGTATTTGGTGGTAGGCATGTAAAATTGCAGAAGGACAATTTGTAGTTGTTTAATTTTAATATTAAATCTCACTTTGGTCTGAGTTTATAAGAGAAAAAGAAAGGGGAACAGCTCTCGCTTGTTCCACATCTATACTGTTCATGTCTATGGTGGCGGGCATCTGAAAATGCGGAAGTTCACTGCAGTTCATTTACACATACCGCCCACACTGATATGATACAAAGCTGGTTGAAAAACAGCAGAGAATCCCTTAAATTCTTTGTACTCATTGAACACTTTTAAGGCCGTTGTCAAGGATTTTTGTGGCTAGTGGGAAGAGTCGCCAGGAAAGACAGAAAGATAGACAGAAGAGAGAAAGAGAGTGAAAATATATAAGCCTTCAGCTGAGCCACAACCTCCTCTGATTTCCCCTGATAAGGCAGGTTACACGGGGCACAACTGGCGGCGTGTGTGTGTGTGTGTGGCCTTCAAAAACCCCACTGGTCAGTTATGTTCTTAAGGCAAGAAAAAAAGAGAGGGTGTCGAAAAAAGTATAAAACTTTGATCTGCCCTCTAACCAACCATAAAGGACAAAGTTTATGTTTTTGACATGAAGCACCTTTGGGAACAGATAGAGAGGGAAGGAGGGAGGATACGAGGGCTCACACAGAGAAACAGAAGCAGAGAGAGAGGAGAGAAAGAGGAATCGGGGGCTAATGGTCTGTGGGATACTGGCATTATTAGTTATCTAAAGTGGCAGCCACGGTTGAATTCACCATTATACAACTAACCTCCCTAAGCAACCAGCCTGCATCTGCCTGGATGCTGCAGTGGTCCCTTATTCTGCAGCTATTCTCCATTAGCAGCACAAGCTCTACATCCTTCACCTACATTTTAAAGCTGTGAAGTGATTCAGCATTATTAGGTAAAACCTTGCCTCTGGCTGGATTCCCATTTCCTGTGTGGAAATATTAGCTTATTGAATATTCGATCAAGTGCAGGTGCTGAAAGTATAATGGAGCTGGCTGATTTTAGCGACAGCACACTTTTCTTGTGTCGCAGTTTTGGATGATAAATCCAGTTTTTGGTCTAGGTCGGTGTGTATTTTATGACTTATGAGCATTCTTTTAAGTCTTTGACCTTTTAAATCACATCACAGACATCTAAAATTACGCTCTATTTTCTTGAGCTCACATCAATTATGAACACCTGTATTATGATAATTCCTCTTCATGGTACTTCACCGCTTTCATACATGCTAAGATGTTGATTTTGTCGAGCAGATTCTGAACACACACAGACTTTTTAACCTTTTTCTCAATCAGATTATGGTATTCCTGTTGCGTGTTATCTGTTACTCCCTCTCCATTTTTCAGCGGTAAAATGAATGATCCATGGGACTGCTCAGTATTCTAGTGTGAGACCCTTCACCAGACATGATGATGGCTCCTTTGGGACTTTGAGGGAGATGGAAAAGACTGTTGAGAGGCATTTTGGTCTGAGAGCTAAAAATGAAAAGTGACATTCATGATACGGCTCTGAGAGACAGGGAGACAGAGAGAGAAAGGCAGACGTGTGCGCGTGCATTGCATATGTACATGTCTTTGTTTGCATGGAAGACCGTGCCCGTGCATGACTGCATGTTTCCATGTGTATAAGGCTGTTCGTTTTGGTGTGTGCCTGAGAAAGAGAAAAACTTCTTGACAAGCCTGTGGCATGTTGAAGGATGTGTGGTGGTTTACAGTTTCAGGTTAGAGCAGTCTAACACATGGCGCTCAATCTGATATTTCATCATGTGTTCAAATACAATATACAGCATGTGCGTGCATGTAAAAAGGAAACACAGGGTGACTTACAGGTCTGTGGTGTGTTCGGGGATGTGTGGAGGCATACGGGTCAGTTTGAGATTGGAGCAGTCGACCACAGTGCCTTCACAGCGACATTTCTCCGGACACACCAGGTCCTGGAAACACTCCCCGCTCAGACGGCTGCGGTAGTCCTCCTGACCTGCAGAGGAAAGCCGGAGGGATAGGCCAAAAGAAGAGAGAAGGTGAAACAGAAAAAACAGGATGGGAGGACAGACAAAAGGGTAGACAGTAGGCAGAAAGGGGAGAGAAGAAGAATGGCGAGGTAAAGTAGGTCAACCGAAGGAGACAGAAAGCAAAAGGGGAAAAATGGAGGGCAAGAGAGAAAGAAAAGACCAGAGACAGACAGATCTGAATGTTAAATTCTGCAGGCGTATTAAAAATGTTTTTATTTTTTTTACATGTGTCCTGATCCTATGTAAACCTTATACAGAACATATCATCCCAATAAATATACAGCCACGTCAAAACTCTTGCCTCCATTTATCAATCTCTGTCTTAAGTGTTTCTCATTTGAGTTTAATTGTTTGGAAAATTTCACTTTTGCTCTAATTTCAGCTGTCAAAGGTTGTATAATTCTCAACCAGTCATTTGCAAGACATGAGTAAACTGTATCTACCTCATCTATTAAAAAAGGACAGGCGGCATGCTGCTGCAGTACTGTACTGTGGAGGATGCACCGGGCTGATGCAGTAAATCAAATTAACAAACAGATATCCGTGCGGTTTTATGGAATCGTTCTGTTGATAAATGTGGTTTAACCCCGGATGTTTTTATTTTAAAAGGTGAGCCAGAGACCACTTCTGTTATTTAGATATAATCTGAGCAGATATTATTTATGACTGCCAGAGCCTGTGGAACGGAGCTGGTTTACATCACGTAGCACTTGCATTTGTACACCACGTACGCTCTTTATTGTTCTCACGGTTATCATTACCTCTCTCTCTCTTTCAAAACTCTCTCGTCTATCTGTTCTCTGTCAATTGAACCTTCTCTGTATTTCACCACCCTCCTATCAGACTGCTTTTATATTGGCTCTTCTTTCATCCACTGTCTCCACTCTTTCCTGGCACGCACCTTTTATGTCTCAAATGCTTTCTGCTCGTCATTGTTAAAGAAGTGAGGCCACCTACTGAGGGGTAATTTGCAATGAAGAACCTTAATTTGAACCCAGTAAATGATCACTGCTTTTTGAATGATGTCTATCTGCTGAGAGAATTGGCTGGTTAGCTCCTTTTAGTGGCAGATTATTTGATATCTCTGGGCTGCCACAAACCAAGTTGGTTGGCAAGTTGACAGAAAGGAAAGAGCAACGGAGCGAGTCAGGAGAGAAAGGAAAAAGAGAGCAAAGAGTTTGGGGTGGGCATGTTTTTATATACTAAAGGAAAGAAGGAAAGACAGAGGAAACCTATGTGGCCGTTAAAGCCTGATTTTTCCCTGAAGTCCCTCAGCTGAGGCAGAAAAGGGTGAAGTTGGCTGTAGAGAGGTGGAGGGATCAGTCATGCTAACCACTGAAGCACTGCTGGTGATTTGAAAGTGGAAGCAGGTATACAGGTGCGGCCACACCAGATTTTACCTCGCAGGTGGGACAAAGTGTCGGTATATTGCAGCCCAGTTACCACAATAAAATTTTGGCATTGTACATTTCTGCAAACTGGATATGTTACATTTTTTTACATTTCATACCTATCATATCAACACTGTTATGTAGTTCAGATTACATTTATATGCACAGAGTTTGATCAGGAGGAGGAAGGGAGGGTGGATGGTGTGACAAAGGCTGCCAAGCAGCAAATAGCAGCCGACCACAAACACCAACAAAAACAAAAGTGGGTATTTTTAACGACATGTTGAGACATTTCCATCTGTGTTTGTTGCCACAAAACAGATTTTGACCAATTTTTTTTTTTTTGTGCCTAAACCTGACCACACATTAACCACAGTCTTTTCACAACATAGAGTTGACAACTGAAAGGTAAAGAAATGCAAAGTTTCAATAAATCTGCTTTGAAATGTACAAGTATACATTATCCATGGTTTGCGGAAACAATGCCAACATTTACTCTGGCAAATGGGTTGAGGGCTTTGAAAGTAAACTGCTGGAGCCGGCATGTCGAGGGGGCTAACAACAGCTGTCCACAAAATTGTAGGTATACAGCTTACCAAACGCTTAACTGTCAGTAACCTCAAACAACAATTCATAATATTGTACTATTATGCACATACATCACTTTGAAAGAAATCTAATGATTAGCACCCCATAACTGGTGTCATCGTGCTACGTACTTATCACAAAGTTACGTAGGTCAGGTCAAGGAGAAGAGTCATGTATGGGGGTCGTTACATTACGTACTTAATATTAACTTACAACGGTAAGGTTTAGGAAAAGAAACATTGTGACAACGTACCTTTAAATAACTCAAAGTCACTTGGTTTCACATGGGACATGAACGCCAGACTCCTGGGGGAAAGTCCTGTGTTTGTTTGTGGACTTTCCTCTCTTTATATGTCTTCCCTCTTTACTCCCATCAGCGCATCTCAATACATAAGTTATATACAAATGACTGGCTCGTGATAATGTTGTGAAAATGTTGGCGCATTACTTTGTTATAGGTATTATAGGTACAGCCTGTTGTCCTGCACTCACTACCGACAAAGAGTGTCCCTCTCTCTTGCAGCATGTGCGATTTTACTATGCAATAATGCAAGAATATAAACAAAATTTCAAAATCACTTAAGTGAGAGTTCACTCCTAACTCTCTCACTAAGTTATAGAACCTTGCAATTTTATGTGTCAGAGTTGGATCAGATTGAACCTGTAGCAAGTATGTCTAGCTTTGCTCTTTACTGAAATGAAAGGGAAGAAAGAAGAAAAATCTGGTGTGACTGCACATAAAACAAGCATTTGAGACGTGAAAGACTTGTCAGTACTTTCAATGGAAAACAAGAAATGGGAAAAGTGGGAGAGTCTGTTGAGAAAAATGAGCTCAAATTTATGCTGGCAGTGGAGGATTCATGGCGGATATATGTGTCATGAAACACTTGAATTTTTGATATTTGTTATTGATTAAAATTTTTTGATGTTAGATTATTTCTCTATGTCCTCTTATTTCAACCACAGTTGGAGTCCCATGTTTCCGAAGCCCTACACATAAATGCAAACAAACAGAGGTAAAGTATTGAGCTCTTAATTTTTTGCTCCAAGGCGTGTGATTGGCTGGGAGAGGCAGGTGGGTGTGTGCTGGGCGGTCCCTGGCGCTTGACGGAACCATGTGATGCCACAGTAGGCGGGGCCACATGGTTAGATCAAGCACAAGAGACAGCTGCACGAACCAATCAGAATGCAGGTCCACACAGGAGGAGGAGGAAGGTGGGGCAACAGAGAGCTGCACCAATCAGTCAAGGGGGTCAGGGTCCATACAGGATAGGAGAGGCAACAGACAGCTGCAGATCCACACAGGAAGGGGACGGGACCAGAGAACTGCCCACCAAACAGCGAAATATGTCCACACAGGTCCAGAGAGGAAGAGGAGATGCAAGGAGAGGCATGGGACGGCAGACAGCAAGGGCTGAAGCAAAGAGGACCGCCACAACCAGCTTTGGGAGCATTTCTAATCTCGTTATCTCGATTAGCTCCATGGGCAGAGCACTAACATTTGAGGCTCACTCACCACTGAGACCTCCCATGCTAAAAATGTACCGCATGTGCTCTCTAAACTGCAAAGCACTTTGGATAAAAGCCTTCACCATTAAATAGTATTGGTTGTGCTATTTATTGCATGCCCAGTTTAGGCAGGGAAAAAACATTTTAGAGGACAGCAGGGAAGGAAATCACATATGTGACACCACTCCAACTGTCTTTTGGGCTGTTGTGACCAAACTTAACAGGCAGCTGGCTGACAAGAGAGGGCTGTCAGCTTATTAGGCTCTCCTGGGTGCTTAGGATATAAAAGCTGGGCCATGTGTTTATTCTTTATTTATTCCTACAGATGACACAAATCCATGCATCACTCATATTGGTGATCTACTCATTGTATTGTTATTTTGAGTTAAACTCAGTTGGATAACTTGTTTGTTTTAAGTATAACCTTGCATGGGCTCACTACTTGACACGCTGTCTGAGCCAGTTTGTGATATATATCACTTAATACCCCTTGTTTCCATCAAGCAGTGTGGTTCAGTTCATTTTGTTACACATTAGAAAGTTTATTTTTGTGTTTCTGGCAAGGAGTCAGTTCTATGTTTGTGTAAAACCAGTATAGCTGATTAGTCTTACAGGCACACTTTTTACAGCACACCGATGTAACTAAAATGACTAAAAGAAATTATTGTTTTGGTGCTTGGAAAAACATTTTCCCCCCAAATATTTTGTGTGCTTCATGTTACATCTGCTGTTGCATTTTTTTCTTTACACTCCAAATAAAACAAAATATCAGTGACAGAAGGTGGTTTCCTGATGAAATACCTGCTGTTATACAAACCACTTTGTTGCTCATTGTAAAACAAACACAGGACACCTACACAGTGAATCAAAGGATTGCTGCTGCTTATTAAAGAGAGTTAAATGCACCATTTTTCCTCCTCTAATATTTCTATTATGTGATTATCTCATCTTATGACAAACCCATTCAGTGTGGTTAAAGCGACTGTTGGAACTAATAAAGTTGACAGAGGTCGACTACACTGCCTTTTAAACCAGTGTTTTGCTTACGACTGTTCTCACGCAGTTCAAACAGTTTGTAAAATACCTGAAAGGGGATTTTAAAAATGAATGTTTCCAGTGATCCATTAAAAAAGGCATAATGTTTAAGACAGAGAAAACAACATAAACACTCACACACACACACACACTGATTCACACGCTTACACAAGTGGGCGATCACAGTCTATGGCCAATCCCTGCTGAGTTAGTTATTGTGCTGCTTCAGTGTACTGAATTGTTCTGTGTTGTAATTAGTGAGACCCATGGCTCGTATCAAAGGAAATAACAGTAATAAAATACAACCACAGAGAGACATACAGACTGTATATGTGAATGTGTGTTCAGTAAACCGTCATCAGTTTCTAATTGCAAAGATAAACCAACATGTGTGTTTTAAAATGTCGTTTTTATAATGTTTTACCTGTGAATCTTGACATTTTACCTTTTACCTGCAGAATGAGTCTATATTAGCCTCAGAGGAGACTCCCTGCATGTTTGTGTGTGTGTTTAAGTGTGTTTGTGTGAACTCATTTCCTACCTGTGCACCTGAACTTCTTGCCTTTAACCTGGCTGATGCGCTTGTTAGCCAGCCTTCTGGGGTGACTGCAGCGCGCTCCACTGGTCTCAATTGGGTTGTCAAACAGGTAGTCTGCCAACCACTTCAGGTGACAGTCACACATAAAGGGATTCTGGGCCAGATGACTGCGAGAGAGGAAGATGTGTTTGTAAGAGGACAGGAAAAGAAGAGTAGCGCACAGTTACTACAGTTGCTGACTGATGCAAAATAAAACACAGCGATACTTTTACATTCGTTGCTCTAAACTGCCAATTTTATCTCTTCGTTACTTGTTATAGTTTGATGCAGGGGCAGAAGCAACGTCGGGTGCAGCCATTTGCATTGTCTTAACTCAAGGGATCCGTGGTTAGGTTTAGGCAATAAAATTACTTGGTTGGGGTTAGGAAAAAAACATGGTGTTGGTTAGCTGCAGTCAGTTGACTCACATGATTAACAAGTGACTAACGACTCACACAACTAACGATTGTTGTGAAAACAACAAAAACGCCGATTTTAATTTTAACACAGAATACAAACACAGGTCTCCAGGGTCAAAGTCCTGTGCTTGTTGGACACATCCACATCCACCTCCACATCCACCTCCCTCCCACTACATCTGTCGCTCTGAACATCTAATAATGACACAAATGGGTCAGACTGGAGTTGTCTGAAAGCCCAGTGTGTTTCATATGGATGCTAAAGGATGCACTGTACATCCATATCTGACCAAGTGGTGTTTTTTGAAACCCTGGGAGTGAGACCAGGCTGAAACTGCTTGTGTGTTTCCTTCATGAAAATTCTCTAGCATACACAAAGCAAGGTTTTTTTAACCACTTATCATTCCAAGATCATCAAATATCACCTTGTCCCTTGGTATCTGATACTGATGCACAAGGCACCCTATAGCATCTGTATGAGATGCACTGCTGTCTACTGGCTGAAACAGAAGAAAGGAAGATGTTTAAGTGTTCAAAACATCCCAGTGTTACATGTCTTGTCCCAATGTGAGTAAGTTTGTCTCTCTCCTCCTTCTGTCTTGATTCTAACATTTAAACATCAGTTTAAACAAACCAACTAACAATTATTTTCATGACATATTCATTATATTGAGTTAATGGTTTGGTCTAAGAAATGTATAAAAACAGTGATGTCTTCAATTTGCTTGGTTGTCCACCTAACAGACCAAAACCTTCAGATATTCAATTTTCTTTCACATGTGACAGAGGAATGAAAAAAATGTGAATGAAGAACGAGTAAAACAATACATCACTTTTCAGAATAGTTGCTGATTAATTGTCTCTGACTTGAGAGTTTGTGAAAAACCTGAATCTACTCACAGAGTCTTGATGGAGCGCAGAGGGGCGAACAGTCCTTTGCTGATGGTTTGCAGCTTGTTGTCGTACAGCGACAGCAGGTTGAGGTTCTGCAGGTCTTGGAAGGTGTTGACTCTCAAACAGTTAATTTTGTTGGCATTCAGCAGCCTGAAACACAAACAAGACCCATTTGTTATTTATCTGTATTTGTTTTACTACCTAGCTTTATTATCTCTGTGCACAACACAAACAAAAGATAAGCGCACATGCAGATAATGAGATAATTTATTTTTCTCAGATGCATCTCTACAGCAAAACCACTACTTTCCTCCTCTGTCCTCTTCTCCTCCTCCTTATTTCTCCTCCCTGTCCCTCCCCATACCCTTTCCACACAGTCATGATTATATTTTTTCTGGCTGTGACACATAAATCTGAAAATTGCGGTTTTATATATTTTCACTTTCCCTTCTTGAGCAGGAGGGGAAAATCTACTGTTGGGTGGGAGTGTTATATCTTGTTTTGATGGGGGAGACAGATGGCGAGGGGGGGAAAGGAAAAGAGAAAGAGAGGAGGTAAAATAATGGAGATGGGATGGAGGAAATAATGGAGTGAGACGGTGTAGGGGCAGGCAAAAATTTAATTCTGAGTGACACAGATATACAATTAAGTGAAAGAGGCTGGTGGGAGAGAGAGAAAGGGAAATGAGAAATGTGATAGAGGGATTAGGAAAATGACAGGAAAGGTTTGCACCTCCACCCTTTCCTCCATCTCTCTTTTTCATACCTGCACTTCATTAGCAAATATAGCCAAGTTGACAGCTTTTTGCTTGTACTTCTTTTCTTTCTCCCACTTCTTGTCTGTCTTTTCCTCGATCATTTTGCTCTTTTATCACACAAACACTCTTTTCACTACTCTCCACTCTCTTTCTTTCTTTGTCAGACAGGTGACTAAATCCGTTCTTGGTACAGCAGCTCAGCTTAATCATCTCAAGTCATCCTAACGAGCGCCTATACTGGCAGAACCCGCTTATACATACACTCACACACACACTGCTCTGCGACATATCCACGCCTCATTAGGCAGCTCACAGGGGGAACTAATTACTTGAAACTGCACCAGTAAAACAAAGCAGCGCAGACAATATAAACAGCAGACCGGTAGCTATACAAAGCAATAAACACATCTTTGTCATGGAAGGTTGACGTGCTGCTTGATTCAGCAGTGAAAGCTGATATATAATTTATAATTATTACATTACACGGGAACAGCATTTTGGAACTCCTGACAATCTGACCGATGTTTTGGAGCTCTGACAGTGGCGAAATATTAAAAGACATATTCTCACCGAACGCCTGCTGAGCGAGCGCCAACACTCGCAGGCAGTGTCTTTGTAGGATTGACCAATGATGTGGCAAGACATGAATATTAACTAGACACTCAGCACGTTATTTATTCATCGATTGAAGCCGTCACAAATGCACAGAAGCAGTCTTGAATTATCCTATTAAGGGAACACACTTGCGTGTATGCACAAATACAAAGCAACTGGTGTTTTAGTGTTTAACATCATCATGACAAGGCGTGAGGGAAATGCTTTTCCAATCACTGAATGTTAATGATGTCACCTTATTCGCACACATTTCATCTCTCTCTATAGTTTTCTTTTTAGTTTTATATGTTTTTCCATATCTGTCTTTTTTATGTCCATGTCTTTTTTCATTTATCTCTCCTATCCATACATCCATTATTTTATCTATCCATTCTTCCCCCTCTCTCCCCTTCTTCCTTCTCTCTGTGTCTGACTATGCACCATGCATCCCAATGATCCACCTAAAGCCCGTAAAAGGTGTTTGTGGGTTAGATTCACTCATCCTCATTCTCTTTGCTTCACTTCACTTTACGATGGAAAAGCCCAGAACATTAGCTGTTTCTGCAGTGGACTGCGGCATTCGCGAGCACCATATGCCACATACAGTACCAATGTAGCCGTTACAGGAGTCTGAAATTTTTACTGCATGCTGCAGTTTGAACCTGTGCCCATGAGAAATAATCAGCATAAATAGTTGTCCCCATAAATATTTAGAAGAACCATGGTGAGATCACATTTTATATACCTGTGCTTCATTTAATAAAGACTTTTCTGTATTCACACACATGATGCAGGACAGATGGAGGGCGATGGAGGAGGAGGGGATTCAACTTTAGCTGCCACTGTGAAATAGTGATGATAACCAAGATTTGCTCCTCCTCATAAAATTACCTTCACATTGCATATTGATATTGATGGTATATAAAACTGCCCTTTGCTGTGATCATGGTACAAAAGTAATGTTTTTTGGATATGATTCTCTAATGCCAAACCACCAAATCATCTTAATCAGAAAAATTAAATACAACACTAAAAACAAAAACAGCCAGACCTACTTACCATTATTATTCCCCAACTGGAGCCAACATAGCAGCAAAGTTAACATGTTAGCATTAAGTATTTGTGGGGAAAATGTGCCTGGCATTAAAAAATTGTTTTGTTTGTGAATATTGTGCATTGTAAAGGATATCAATTCTGTAGCAAAACCATTGATAAGTGTTGCTGTTGTTCCCGGTTTCACATAGAGGAAAACTCCATTGTCCCCTCAGCTAATTTATGCAATGGAAATGATCCTAAACTTATGCTAATAACATTAACATGTTGTATTTTTCAGGAGAACATATAAGACAACTGTTTTGATGGTGAACCTTGTGAGTTATAATGAAACCAAATTTTGTAGCATTACCTTTGTAAATGTGCTTTTTGTTCCCAGCTTCATTTAAGAAGAGGAAAACTCTGCTAGCCGCTAAGCTAGTTTTGCAATTTAAAATGTAAATGATTATGCTACTAAAGCTAGTATGCACTATTTGTTGGTTAAATAGGTATAGCGAAAGATAATTTTTTAGTCTGTCAACCTTGTGATTTATAATGGAGCGAAATTTGTAACATTACCTCTGTTAAATGCTGCTGTTGTTTTTGGCTTCATATGAGTAGGCTAATTTCTGCAACAAAAAATGTCACAGGCTAATGATAAAAACATTAGCATGCAGTATTTGTGGGGGAAACGTGTCTAGCTAAAGATATTTGCTTTGTCTGTGAACCTTGTGAGTTATAACAGAGCCAAATTTTGTACTTTTGTTTAATGTTGTTCATATTAGGCTGTATTTTATGTGATATTAGGTGTAGAACACAGTAGCATAGAAACCCCACCGCCATCTAGTGTTTTGGAGGTGTAATTGCAGATTGACATGGGCATACCTTTGCACAAGTATAATTGCTTACAGCTGCATAGGCCACTTGTGTAACTGCAAATCAGCCTTAAGGGACACTCGAAGCAACGTCTGATACTTAACTTCTGATTTGTAATGAGGATGTTAGTTTTATATACTGGCTTTTCAAATATTCACAAACACTGACTGATTTTTTTCTGCATTGTCATGTTGCCACACAAAAAGGTATGTTCCTTGCGGATAAATCACCTGCAATAAAGGCTTTCAGTAGGAGCTGTGCTTTAACACTACAAATCCACGGCAAAACAGTGTTTGCAGGGTAATTCATCTCATATTTGAGTGTCTTTTGTTTACCGAATTATGTATTTCATTGTTTTCTGGAGGGAACCACACACACACACACACACACACACACAGGTACACACATAACAACAGACCACAAAGACAGTACTTACAGTAGCTGCAAGGAAACCAGTCCATCAAACAATCCCTTGGGCAGCTCTGTGATCTTGTTGCCGTACAACACCCTGCACAGGACAGTCAAAACAACATCATTTAGAGCACCGTGTTTACAAGGCTGTCCTTACAAGATGAGACTTATGTGGTCTGAAGCAGGCTGTGAAGCACAGTAAATACTTTGTTGTTTTGTGGACATTATTTCTGCTCTAATCCGCCACTTGAGAGGGGCACTGCTCTGCATCCACAAGTACAGTGTGGTATTTAAACCCTTTAAAGTGCATTTGGGGAAAACTTTAATTTTTTATCTTTTAATTGCTGCAATAGCCTCTATGACAACTTTAACCCTGAATCATAATTAGTGTAATTGACAGTATTATGCTTTCATATCCATATAGTACTTATGCTAGCTGAGCATTTTAGTTCAGTTTGGTGTGGTGGGATTGATTTTGTAGAATAAGTATGCCATCAAAGCAAATATTGTCATTAGAAAGCAAAATTATATGAAGATATAAAACCATTTTTCTATCAAGAAAAAAATATTGCTTTAGTCACAGTCCTATGGAAACCCTGTGACTCCAAAAATGAACCAGAAACGACGTTTGGGTTGTTTTTTTTTTTTCAGCTTTGTGACGATGCATTTTTCAGCTAATATAATGGAATATTAACCACAGGAAAACAAATCTGTCAAATGTGAAGATATACAATAACAATAAAAATGACACCTTAAAGGGCAGTTAAATTATTTATTTATTTTTCTGTAGCTTCCTGGTAGTGTGTATATGTTCAGATTCAAAAATTAAAATTTCAGTTAAATTATGTGTGTTTTACCATCAAAATGCTATTTTCTTATGCTCTTCAAAATATTTTTCCCAGAAGACTTGATGTATGTTTTTGCACAATGTTGTAGCTACATATAAACCCCCCCAGCCTGCCTAATGGGCCTCTGTATGACTGAGCCAAACCTCTTAGGAATTGTGTGTTATCGATCTTACACTCCCAGTTTGGAGAAACAGACAGGAGTATGGATCTTATGTTGTACTAACATGTTATCAACAGCATTACATGTGTTTAGCTTCTGTGCCCCAGTACTCCTGCCTGGTTTTGCAAACTGGGAGTGTGCCAACTGCCATTTAACTGGTGATACGCTATAAATGTATTAAAAAACAAGAATAGTGTAAATAACTATTTGTTAAATGCAGTATTATGTTATGCTGAATCACAGCGTGTCTTTACTTGGTTAAAAAAAATAGCACCATCCTCCCTCGTACAGTTACACTCAGTCATACATTTAGAGAAGTATGTGTGCGGTGGGCATGAGGGAGGAGAGGGCATCAGTGCCGTAATCTGTGTCACTGCTTTTTGCTAACTGCTGAGTGGGAGTTTCCAATTGAAACATGCTGAAAAAACACAGATGGAGTCAGCCTTCAAACCAAGGTTTCCCTCATTATTACTGTGTTGTAGTTTTTTTTACCAACACATCTTCAATAAAATCTCACTAATATTCAGCTCTCCTGAAGGCGGAGAAGACCCTGGATTTATCTGTTTAGAATGAAAAAGCCATCAGGCTCTCCGAGTTGCAACAACTATTTTAGGGAATTGAAGGAGTTTTAAAATCAGAGACACAAAGTTGTCTGCTTCCAGTGTAATTTTTAACTTTTTTGTCAGATTATAAAAGACATGCACAGTCATTCAGCACTAAAGCTTTTTCACTAAGAACGCTGCAGGACCATTTATCTCATTTGATCGTCAAAAACTGAAATCATTTCTGAGATGTGCTTCCAAATGCAGCTGTAACCATTTAATTCACTTGAGCAATTTTTATACTTTGCTACATCACGCCTCAGCTGGCCTCCACTGCAAAAGTCCTGCCTTTCAGTGACATTCCTATTCAACTGACTCGACTGTGTGTGTGTGTGTGTGTGTGTGTTCAGTTTTAACACCCAGCAGAGTTCACCTTGTCTACCCCTTCTTGTCTGTCTGTCTCATTTTCATGCTCCAGATTGATTCAAATTAAACTGTCCTTCATGTTCTTATCACATTCACCCTCAGACACACACATACACGTAAACACACACACACACACAGACACATGCACTGACTGATTACAGGCAATTCCACACACACACAAGCAAATACAAAGACACACATACAGCACATATGCACCCTCTGCAGCGCTGTGGTCCGGTTGTCAACATCGACAGCGACAACATTTTTATTTGCTAAATGTCTGGAAATGCAATTACTTTTCTGTCCGGATATGTACACATGCCTGTGTGTGTTTGCATGTACGTGTGTCATACTTACAGTGAGGTGAGCGAGCGGAGGCCGCTGAAGGCATCGGCAGCGATGTCAGAAATCTGGTTTTTACTCAAGTCACTGGGGGAGAGAAAGAAAGAAAGAGAGAAGATAAGTGCGTTACTGTAATACACAGTAATGGAGTTCATTCTGTGTGAATGTCCTAGAACTGTCTGACAAATGATCATGAGAGAATACATCAGCAGAGGTCAAGGCAAGGGGACATAAGAAGGGCTGAGTGTGTAAGTAAATGAGAGAGAGAGAGAGGGAGAGGGAGGGAGAGAGAGAGAGACGAGGGGGGGGGGGGTGGAGCAACAGGAGAAAGACACTGGAAGCAGAGGCATGTTAAGTGCAGTTCATGTCAGTCACTTCCACCATTGTAAGATATATTATTTAACACTATGACGGAGGTTAACACTCTATCTGTCTGTGTGTGTGTGTGTGTGTGTGTGTGTGTGCACGCGGGTGGGTGGATATCCTTACAACCTTGCACAAGTCTGCAAGTCTGGCATTTTCTTCCATTTGCATGATAAGGACATTTTTCACCAGTGAGTTTTATGTCTGTGTGTATGTGTGTGTGCGTGCTTGCATACTGTTTTTGATTTCAGATTAGACATACCACCTTCTTTTTCACTATTGCTCACAGTCTATAGTGTTACAGACGTCAGTGGCTAATTATGCATCTATTAAAAAAATCCTAGATTAAAACCTACTGAGGTAAATTCTTAACGTTAAATATAGACAAGAAAATGATAAAATCCAGACAGTTTAGATCCACATTTTGTTAAAATCACAGCAGATTTAATCATTTCAATTCTTCGACATATCAGCAACAGTAATCCAAAGCCACTGAGGTCAGCCTTTTTTTTGTACTAATGTAATATTGACTACTCCTTTTAATTGAGAGAACAAACTAGTATTGCTGCTCTGGGGAACATTACTGAAGCCCTAGACAAGAATCAGGGCCATGCAGCCTTATTTATTGACTTGTTTAAAGCATCTGACATAGTAAAACATGTTCTTACTTACACTTAGGTTGATTAACATACGACCGTCTGACAAAGCAGTGGGCTGGTTTAATATTGTTTTAGGTTGGACTGAATATGAAGGAAACAACTTGAAGATAATCTCCCACAAACTGCCTTGCAAAAGAAATAGACCTATGTTTCAGTAACTAGACTTTCATCATCTGCCTTTCCTGACAAAGATCTAGTTACTGCAACATTGCAAAGAATTCACTTCTTTCGCAAGTCAGCCTGTGTGTGGGATTTGTCCCTCTCTAATGTACCCGTTTTGAAATGTGTGACGTGTTCTTTTGTTCTGGCCTAAATGTGTGAAAGTTAATGGGCTCAGTTTATGATGGAGAACTATCTTGGAGTGCCCCAAGGTTCTATACTGGGTCTGCTTTATTTTTTTCCACATATTTAGGAGTGAACACACATGAAACTATACTCATTGTTGCACGTTGTACCTAGTTAAATCCAGGTAAAATAAATGATTAGATAAAAAATGCATCCATGTTTGGTGCTAGTAAAAGAAGACTGCCGATAAAGACTTAACCCCGGAAACACGAGCAAATTGGCTTGATTTCTTTCAAAAATTTCAGAAGAAGGCAATGAACAATAAAGTAGAAATGACCCCAAAATTAGCAAGAAATTAGTACAAAATACAAGAAAAGTACCTGAAAATAAGTTTAAAAAAAAAAAGCAAACAAGGCAAACTAGACTTGGCGAAAAGCGCTTTAAAAATATATAATTCTGTAACATAATTTAAAAAATGTTATTATGATAACTATAACTAAGTGTTTTCCCTGGCTTATTTTCCATTCTTTTTACTAGGCATTTTTTTCCTAGCTTTTTTTTTTAAAAAAAAGTTCTAAATCTATACATTTCTTGCAATGTGTGGAACATTAGCAAGTAGCTCATTGCGATTTTTCAGTATTTCAGATATACACTGCACTTATTTACTCAGGGTTGAAAGGTTTAAATACTTGTTAGGGTTAATGTGAGATGAGTCTTTAAAATGCATATCATTGCAGGTCCATATGCTCACCAACTTGTGTCCATCCACAGACATTTTGGTACGTGTGTTTGAGAGTGTGTGCGCTGTTTAATCCAGACAGACTTACATCCTCTTGAGCTTCTTGTAGGAAGAAAAGGCTCCTGCTGGGACACTTTTAATCAAGTTTTGCTCCAAACGTCTGAAAGATAGAGAAAGAGAGAGAACGGAGGGGGTATGAGAAAAAGAGGGAGTTGGATGATCTTGAACAATCACTTGGAATTAATTAGACGAGCACATTATCCCTAAAACATACAATGAGAAAATTCAAACACAGATTCAACTCCACAAGTTAATTTTCTTTCCTTTCAATATTTAATTTCACCAAGGACAGAGAAATCATTGGTTATCATGAAGTCCTGTTTACCTCGCAACTTCAGCCGAGCACAAGTGCACACAGAGTTCAAAAGGCGGCTGTACCAATCAACATCTACATAATATTTCTGCAGGTTGCTTAATTCTGCAGGAGGGACGGTCAAGGTCAAACTGTGTGAAAATGTTGAGTTGAATTTTCCAGCTCAGCAGTAATGACCTTATATGGGACCAATATGAGAATCAGCAACCAAAACCTGAACTGCGGACCACAATTGCTCAGTTAGACTCTGGCCAAAGTGTTCATGAGGTGCAGTGATGTACGTAAATGTGTCCAAAGACAACTAACTGGCTATATCAAACATGCTGTCACTCAGCCACAGTGAAATACAGGTTTTAGTGCACAATTTGCACACGGGACAACTGGTTTTGCTGTAACTGGCAGAAGTAGAGTAACAATTTTCATTTCCCAGTCACTTTGAATATTTCAGATATTCCTTTGATGAAGCCAGAGCGCTCTCTTCTTTAGATGCAGTCAGACTGTTATGAACACATTAGATTCCTCAACTTTTTCAGGCTAAGGGCCAAAGGGAATTTATTGCATCTCTTTCTCTGGAAGATTGCAGACTCATTACACCATACCGGCTGTATTCTATCTATTACCATGTGGGGAGCCATCAGAATGAGACACAAGGCCCTCGTTTGAGGAAATGGACTGTAGTTTAGTTTCTGCTCTGCTCATAGTCCGGGCAACACATCCATACATGAAGCTCATGCATTCTTCATGTTACTGTTGCAAAGAAAAGAAGGGAGGAAGCAGAAAGGAGGAAGGAAAGAAAAGGGAAAGACAGCAGGAAAAAAGAGAAAGAGAAAGGAAAGGAAAGGAAAGGAAAGGAAAGGAAAGGAAAGGAAAGGAGGAGAAAAGGAGAATATAAAAGCATAGTCGTGTAGCACAAAATTACAAAAAATTAAAGGAAAAAAAGGGAGGACAAAATGTGAAAAGAGAAATCAGACAAGGGAAGTGGGAAAATAGGACAATGGAGAAATGGGAGGAGTGGAAAAGCGTTGAAGACAGGAGAGAGGAGAGGAAAAATCGAGAGGAGAAGAGGAGGATGCGGTGAGGTCCCAAGGCCAGCCACAGGGTCAGCTGTCAGAATGATAAATGGGAAATAATCCACCCTTCTTCTCCTCCTCCTCTTCAGACCCCACCCTGTCCCACTCCTGACCTCCACTCTCCATCCCTCTCTTTTCCTTTAAATCTTCTTCCCTCATATCTATCTATCTACGCCTTGTATCACTGTGTCTTAACCACTTTACAGCTAGATATGATCAATATATTTCATGGCATGGACTCAAAGCCAACTTTTGATCACATCTGAACACAATTTGGGTGAATTTATTGCACCAAGTTGTGCTTTACTGCTCTGTAGCTGTTTCTATTTTTTTTTTTTTTTTTTTTTAAATGAAACGCTTACGTGGTCCTGGCTTTGAGAGCAACACAACACTTACAGGTGGCTGTTTCTTGGCTCATGTCCCTTTTTAAATTCCCTTACCTCACGCCCCTGGCAAACAGCACCACCTTATTTCTACTGAGGGGTCAAAATAAATCAAGGATGGAGAGATATTGACGGAGACAATCTGCACACACAACAAGTAACGAATTATATCTGGGGGCTTTAAACAAGGTTGAATCAAAGACACTTAAAGGCTCAATATCAAAGGATGTATTAAAGGAAAGACGTTTTAAGAGGCAATATAAAAAATCTATAAGGTGAGGCGGCGATTAAACGGCAACTCAGACAGGAGATGGGTTTGGCAGGTGAGCATGCTGAGGATGCACACACACACACTGACGCACACACACACACACACTCTTTTGATGTTCTAATGAAGCTAAACGCCTTAAGACAAACCTGCTTTATTAAATTGCTTTATGAATGTATTTGACTTGGAGAGACAGATTAACACACACTCTTGGATGTGCACAATTGCATGCTGTATATATATACACACACACACACACACATTTTGGCATTGATACTTGCCCCCAGCATGTAGAAAGATGACTTTGTCCCCATCGAAGGACTGACAATACATCATCCTATTAAATTCTATTGTTCCTGGCTGCAGCAACAACACTTATTAAAATGGATCAAATGCTAATTCTGAGTGTTTGTGTGTGTGTGTGTGTGTGTGTGTGTGTGTGTGTGTGTGTGTCCAAGAGATTTAATCAGATATGTTTGGTGGCTAAATCATTATACGCGTGCGTGTGTTTGACCCTCTTAGAATGTGTGTATGTGAACATTTTTTTTTGTCACCAAGTACGTACTTTAAATACAGAACTGGTGTGTCTGCATGTATATATATATATATATATATACATATATATGAATGAGTGTGGGTTGGTGTGTATGTGAGTTTGATTCTATTACTTATGCTGGGGAGGTATTGGCATAGCTTTGCGGGGGAGAATTGCTCCCTTACTCAGAGAGCAATCAACCAGCTGTCCTCTGTACAAACAAACAGGGTACAGCGATCAATACGGATATCAAACACGTCCCACTGTGGGGAGTGTGAGTGTGTTTAAATATGTGTGTAAGAGGAAGAAAGGAGCAGGGAGAAAGACGAGGAGGCCAAGTATATGAGTGTGTAAAGGAAAGAGTTTTGTAATTTAAAACAAGATGGCACTGCAAAACTCGCAGTGTGCCACGGATTGGGTTAGATGTAAGGTCTAGTAGTTCATGGTGAATCAAAGCATCTAAAGATCACAGTGAAACTGAGGCTACGTCTGCATTACATGCAAATGTGGCCCAAATCCAATCTGATTTTTTCAGGGAAATGTGTACACAGGAATCCAATTTTTTTCTAAATCAGAGCTGTGTCACTTTCATCTGTGAGCCTACATACGATACATATCTGATATATGTCTCGCTCAGGCGACTAGAATCACATCTCTACACACAAACATTTGAATAAAGCCAGTATAAGTGTAAAGCATACTGCTTTAAATGGATAAAAGGAGAAAAAGGGAAACCGCTAATAATTTTGTTGCGCAAAAGCAAATAATGTAAAAAGCAGAGAATCTGAACATGGGTCCTTCATCGGTATGTGAACAGAATTCAGTTTTTAAAAGGCAAATATGCAAAAAATACTGACACAGTGTGCAAAAATTCATGTGCGAAAAGACGGCTGGAATATTACGAAGCACAGACACTTACAGAAAACATCAATGATATGAAAATGGTCTCTGTGTGAACAAGTCAATAGATATTATGCATGTCACATGTGGCATTTAAGTAAAATAAAGCAGTCTTACATCTCCACGATGCCCTCAGGGAGGTTTGCTGGTATTTCGGTGAGGCCTTTACGACGACAGTCCACTATGTTGTTGTTACAGCTGCAGCTGGGCGGACACACAGCTACCTGAGGAACACAAGTCCTCGACTCTGTCTGTGCTGGACCTGTAGACGGCAATATACAGATGTAAACATCAAGCAGAGATTGGCTTTAATTTGTCTGAATGTGAGATTGCTTTCGTTGGTCTACTGCCAAATACGAGGAAGAGAAATAGGAGCTCCCTCCGTGCCTGCGGCTGCATTTACTTCGATATTGCTACTATAAATTCTGCAATCAAATTTTAGCTTCTGTTTTATTTAATTCTTTATGATGTTTTTGTGAATTGTACCCTCTCAGTAAGATTAGTGTCAGCTTAAGGGGGGAGTTTAAGAGTCCGGTGCTGATCTTTGTATTGTTTTAGAAGCATTTGCATCCTGCCATAACATACTTCTTTGGGGAAAACATGCCGTTTTTGGTATGAAATGGGAACAATTTGCAATTTAAACTGAATATCAGTAGTAAATATCACCTGGCCTCAGAATGTAAAGAAACACATGGCTGGATATGAGCATGAGAATAGAGGGATATGAACATTAAGAGAGAGACAGGAGCATTAAATAGTAAAGGAGGAGAAGAAAGGGAGGGATAAAGTAAAGAAAGACCAAGAGAAAGGCACCTACAGTTACAGGAATGCAGAAAAGCAAGAAGAGGTCCGCTACGGAGCATGTAGGCAGAGAAGATGAGGCTAAAGGCTAATAAAGACAGCACAGCCTGACAGTCTATTAGAAGAGGGAGCTGAATCAGAGGCCTATAAACACTGCCTATACTATCAGCAGCTGATAACACTACTGCTCTTATACTGGCCTTTTAGCTGATTACGTGCTCTACATGTTGTAATTCTTTCAGTGCTATAAACTCATTGCTGAGCTGTCTGCGCATGATAACAATGCTGCCTGTAATAATAGCTTTTGTGTTTATTACATTCTCTGTCGACCTCTATGTCAAAGTGTCTCGATTGTCAACACTACTTAATTTCATTTGGGAAGTTCCACTTGAATCCACTCTCCTAAAAATATGACATACAGAGGTCCAACGCTACTTTAGAGGCTCAATTGTGTGTTATAGTTCGTGTCAGTTTGATGCAGCTTCATCTGCAGTCTGGTCTCTTTCCCAGATTGACAAACACCGACATTTTGTCACACAAGGCACTCTTAATTAAGCGTATTTAAGTGTATTTCTTCCCTCAGCGCCTCATTGCCCCGCCGTCCCTGTCTCTCTGTTCGTCATGAAGTCACTGCTGCAGGAGTGTGAGCTCCTCACCGTACAAACAATTACCAGGCTAACCGTTAGCATGAAATGGCTAATGTTATCTAACACTTAATGACAGGTTTAGCCACAAGGAGCTCAGTGAAATAAGGTGTTTTCGTGTTGGTCTGAGTTTAGTAAATGGCTCTGTGTTTTATATCAGTGACTGCTCCTGTGTTAGCTCATGTTAACAGTGCTGCTTCTAACTTTAATAACGACACCAGTAGAAAGTTTGCTAATTTTTCTCATGTTAATCATGAAGCCAGCTTGTTCATCAAATTAATTTCAAACTGCACTTTCTTTTATGGTACTGGCTCAAATACTTGGATACAGAAGCTAAATTAATGCCCATCCTTAATGTAAACCCATCCACAACAATATTTAAAGCTCAGCACAACTGTATTAAGAGAAAGAAAGTCAGGAAGCTGTTTGGGGCGGGCAAATGCCATGTACTAACATCATGTTACATATTTGCATAACCACAGCCATGCTCTTTCTATTTTCTATACCTAAACAAGTAGATTTGTTGCCTAAATCTAATCGCGACCATTTAATGTTAACCATGTTACGTATTTCATCCAGGTGACAGCTGTGTGTCTCATACAGACAATGTAAAGGGTGTCGTGTGTATCATAATCAGACACCAAGTAGTAGTATTTGACCACATGGGAATAAGAACAGGTTGGAAATGGAGCGAAAAATTGGTTGCTTTTTTTCAAAAATACTTTCATGGGTTTTGTTCCAGAGCCAATTTAAAATAAGTAGTGGGTGAAACTAAAAGCATGCCTTTTTTAAAACCACCTTGACTAAAGAGTCACATCATCACTTTCTGTGATAATCAGCGCAGTGCATGCCACAATAAGCACTAGAAAACTACTTCAGTGTGTCCTTCAGCTCTGAGATATTACATTTAAATATCGTGTGTATGTGTGTTGATGCAAGCTCACCATTGCAGACAAAATCCTTCTTCTGCACATCTGGGACATTGAGGCCCCTCATGTGGGCGGGGGCCATGCACTGGGTGAAGGGAGCCAAGCCTCGCCTGGCTCTGAGCCAATCAGAGAGCCACGACAGGTGACAGTCACAGTGGAGATTGTTGGAGTGCAGACGCCTGAGAGAGATGGAGAAGGAGTTTTTAGGAAATTGCTTGTAAAGGTTGTTTAGTTCTAAATAAAATATACAAATAAAGAAAAAATAACACAATAAACTCTTAATTATCTTAAATGTTCACTTTCTAGAGGCAAAGGTCTCTCAAAAAAATCAAAGTGGAGTCAAACTGAGCACATCAGCTCAGTACGAGCAAATGTATTTGAGTTGGCATTCAAATAGGTTCTTATTTTCACGCAGCTTACTTCGTGGCCAGAATCATGAGGCTGTCGCTTAGGTGAAACTCACACACACACACACACACACACACACACACACACACACACACACGCGCGCGCACACATACGCACAGACACACACACACACACACACAAACAGGCACTCACACAAGCACAAAGAGTAATATCCTCAACTCTCATTTCCCCAAGGTCTGTGACAATATGACTCCCTTTAGAGGGAGGACACATACAGCTAAATCACAGTCTAGTCAGAAAGACAGAAATAAACAGACAGAGAAACGGACAAAAAGACAGAGACAAAGGTGGGAAAAGAGATAGAAAAGAGAAACTGGAGTTTGAGATGTGAAGAGAATAGACACAAAGAATTAAAGTAAAAAAGAGAAAATTAAAATGAAGAGAGAGAGAGTGAAAAAAAATCTAAATGAGAAAGATCTTTTTATTTCTTTGGAGTATTATAGTTTTTGGTCATTGTGTCTTGATTTCATAGTGGCTAGCTCAGAGTGACAGGAGGAGTTGTGATTACACGAGATGTGTCTGAGATCCCCGGGCCTCTGGACCCTCGGATAAGAATTTTTTATAGGTCAGTTTACCAAAATTACAAAATGCCTTTGGTGGTATCTAGTCATGCGCTCAGTTTTGGTTTTATATGCTCATGTTTTCAGACATTATCTCTGAGTTTTCTTCTTCTACTCCCTTTTCACAGTGGTGTATGAAATATAAGTTGTGGTGGCCAATGCATTTGAAAAATCTGGGGTTGCACATCCCTCTCCTCGGCACTGTTTTCCAGCTGAGACAAGAGGAAGGCTGTTTCTCAGGAGCTATATTTAAGAAGTATGAGAAAATAGTCAAAATCTCACATTGGTGTAGTATTGAGCTCAGTTATGTCTAGGAGGAGTAGACTGGACAAAGAAGAGCTCCTATTTTAAATGTTCCTTTCCTCTGGGTACAGCTGGAGTTTTTAAATGTACTGAGTGGCAAAAACAAAAGTCCATTTACCTGCATTGTAATGAGGTAAAGGCACAAATCTCAGAATATTTCACTACCAGGACAAAAAGTATCTGCATGGCTTTGTTTCACACCTACTGCTTAGTATAACTGAGAATATCTTTTTTTCCCAGCCAATCCTTTAGCGGTCCAAAGGTCCAATGTTGTAAAAAATCAGATTTGCATGTCTTTTTAAAATTATAACACCTGTATAGGTGCTTTATAAATACTATGCAAGTATCAAAACACTCCATCTACTGAGTAATGCACGCAGTATTCAGAAACTGTGACCTTAAACGTGATGTCAAAACTATACTCTAATAGATAGAAACTGCCACCACAGTGCTGCTACAATCATTCCCCGGCTGCAATGATGGTGCAGAGACACAGGGAGTGCAGATGATGGAAGATGTGGAAATGCTGACCAATCAGAGGAAACTGGGCTTTTTTGGGAGGGCAGCTTAAAACAACAGTTGCTTTCAAATTGTGTTTTTTCAACATCATATAAATATATTCTGGTAGAAAGTCTGAAAATGAGCATAATATGGGACCTTTAATGCATTATGCTACTCGCACATGTGACAGTGCGAGTAGATTAAATGTAAACGACGATTCTCTCATCAGGCGACATCGAGGACTCATCAGATGCTGATTAGAATTCCAATTGCCAATTAATACCTCAACTAGCATCCCACTAATGGCCTTTTCAAAATTCACCTGTAGCATTAATTAAATGGTATAACTCAATACAGACACATCAGGTGATGTTTCACTGAGCTGAGACTCTCTACGGGCTGCACTGGCTGGATCTGACACCTTAAAAAAGACGGAGAGAGAGAGAGAGAGAGAGAGATGAGGAGAGGGAGGGCGGATGAACAGCAGAATGTCTTGTCAGCGTATTATATGCCAGCCGGGATATCTAGCCTTTCAGAAGACAGGCCTCCCTTTGTAATAAAGCAGAGGACAAATCCTGTTATGGAACAGAGATGGGCTCATTGATGCTAGCAGCGGGGGCAGTGGGTTTTAATACCGCTCTCCCATTATAAATCCAGTTTATAGTCAAACCCCCGCATGGAGATAGCCACGTCCCGGCCCACCCCCGGCTCAGCCTTAATTACTGACAAGTAGGATTAAAACACAGGGGAGAATGGGAGGAGGCAGGGGGTGCGGAGAAAGTGCTGTGTTTGTGTGCGTGCATGTGTGTGTGTGTGTGTGTGTGTGTTTGTGTGGACTGTATTTGAGTGTAGCTGTTAGTTAGTGATAGGGTGACTAAGGGTATTGTGCACGGTGTTTCTGTGAATGTGTGTGTTTGGTATGTGTCTCTCTGTGTGTGTTTATTCTTTGTACTTACTCCAGAGGGTTACCGTGCACATCTTCAGAACAGTGAATCACACTAACACACACTCACAGGAGCTGTGGGACTTCTAATCTCCTCATTGGTTTAAGTTTCTCAACGAGAGACACCATGAGGTGATAGCATGACTGTTAATAGGATGGATGTATACAGCAGAAAAAGAGAGAGAAAAGACGACGACAACAAGAAACTGACAGAGAAACACACAACAGCTGGAGTTCATCTCCCCTGAGCTCACACTCAGCCTTTTGATTTACTCTGTTTATTCTCCTCCATGGGTTTTTTTGTTTTGTTTTGTTACAGTTGATTTGATGAATTTGTTTAAATAATTTGTGTAAATATGAAATATGTATGAATGCACATACAGTATATGTACTATATATTTACTACTTTAATTACCTATATTACTAATATTGTTTTTCATGATATCTGTTAATAATTTCATTCACTGTATTTTAATTGTAATTGTTGCTTTGGCAACATATGTTAAATATCCTGCCAATAAAGCCTTTTGAATTTAACTGGGAGGCGACAGAGAGATAGATAACTGGATATAGAGAGAGAAAAATAAAAAAAAAGTGTACATATGTAAAAGCAGTTGTATGAGGAAATCACATATATGGGTGGTAGGGGAGGGAAACCATTTCATTTAGAAAGAAGTTTCCACACAAACATACAATTCTCAAACTTCGGCACTAATCAAATCAGGGACATCTCTAAACATCTGATTGAATGAGTCGTTTTTATAAAAGCAGCAAATTCAATACTGAGATCTGAAGGCAGCAAAATAGAAAGGGCGCAAAATTTAATACAGAGGAGGCAGCAAAGAGAAGGGGGAGGATGAAGAGCAGGCACAGGGGACAAAGGAGGAGGACGGACTGAGAAGTAGTTGTGATGGGAAAGAAGGGGACAAAAAAGAGGAGTGGAAAGAACAGGAGGAGGAGGAAAGGAGGAAACAGAAAAACAGGTGAAAAATTTGGAAGGGAGAGAGGAAAAGCAACAAAAGTAGCTGATGGTGGAAGAGGACACAAAGGGACAAATGACACGAGACAGGAATGACAGGGAGAGGAAAGTGGAGAAAACTGAGAATTCATGATATATAGGGGAGGTTGAAAAGAGAAGAGAGACTGTGTGGAAGAAAAAGGAGAAAGTAAAACATAAAATGCAATGCACACAGCAAGGAGGAGAGAAAAAAGGAAGAGGACGAACGAGGAAATCAGAGGTGGCAGTCGCTCAGTTTTGACAGAAAACAGAAGCAGACGAGGGCTTCTGATTAAAAGATATTGGATATTGGTAACTCTGTACTCAGTCTGCTGGTTGCTGCCTGAATCCAATTTTAAAAGGCTGATTTCAAGCCCTGCTGCCACTTGAAGCAGTATGCAGGAAATACACAAACTCCGCCACGTGATTGGCTGTTGAGAGATGCTGCCGTTCAAGAGTTGAACAGAAAAAATGGTCATAAAAGATAAATGGACTTCTGCGATTGTTCTCTTAGAAATCCCCGTTTCTGAATGTTAAGTAGGGTCGAGTGACCACACAAGTGCCTCTTAAAAATGGTGATTTGGGGGAGGAAATCCCACTCTGTGCATGCTGGTTTGGCATAATTCAACCTCAGTGTGGCCAGCAGGAATGCAACCAATGGTCTGCTCTCTCAGACAGTCCCACAGGATTATGGGTAGGCTCCCTTGAGATGTCGTGCCATCGCCTTGGCAACTGACAGATCTCTTTCACACAACTAAATACAGAAAAAAAGACAAATCAAATCCTCTCTCCTACTCAATCAGAGAGGATGATTTTGTCTGGGTTCATGTTGGATTGCAGCTCAGTGTGTGTGTGTGTGTGTGTGTGTGTGTGTGTGTGTGTGTGTGTGTGTGTGTGCGCGCGCTCACATCAGTAACATCAGTATTGAAGGTTTCTCTTAATGAATCAAAGCAGATTGAACTTTGGAGTCTAAACAAGCTTCTCTTGTGGTATTAATGAGGTTACTATTACTCAAGTGTGTGTCTGTGTGTATGTGTTTGGTATTTGTCACTGCATCCATCTGTGTGTGTCCTTTATGTGTGTTTATGTGAGTGTGTGTGTGTAATGGCCACATGATTATTCACAGTCATGAAACAGTAGAAGAGTTGGTCTCTTATTATGACATGATTAGATGATCACACACAGACTCCGCTGCCATGCTGAGTGTGTGTTTGTGGTGTGTGTGGATAAAAGTGATTAACTTTGTGTGTGTGTGCAGTGTGTGTCTGCACTTTCTCAGTTTGCATGAAAGTGGGCACTAATACATCTTTGCGCATGAGTTTGTGTTAACGAACAACCACAGAGTGCATATGTGTGTGTGTGTGTGTGTGTGAGCATCTGTAGTGTATGTTGTAGTCTCTCTGTGTGTGCGTGAGTGTGTGTGATTGTTTGTTATACTCACAGTGTCCGCAGCTTAGGCATGTGGTTGAAGCTGGACAGGGGGATGAGGGTGATGTTGTTGTTGTTGAGGGTGCTGGATGGAGAAACAGAGAGAGAGCGGAAGAAGTGGGAGAAAAGAGAAAAACACATTGTTAGAAAAATAAGACCCTGGTGCCACGTTTTGGTTTGGCGGCTTAAACTCTGACGCAAGTGAAATTAAATTGTATCCAAAACGCAGGTTCAAGTCCTTGTCACCTTTTTCCTGACTTTCAAAATCTCCAAGTTTGGGGATTTTTGTTTTAGAGTCATACTTCAGTAACTTAAGATTATAAGAAGCTTTGTTTATAGCGGTGGTTTCCCTGAGAAGGGTCACAAAATGAATTCTCAGGGGTCCCGAGGTGCCTGATAGAATAGCAAAAGATGGAAAACATATTCCACTACATCAAAACATGTTTTTCAAAGGAGCTGTATGTGACTCTCAGAGCGTATCAATGATTCAGAGTCTGATTCAGGACACAGTTCTCAACATGTCGGTGGCTAAGCCGGCACCTTACAGTGCTGACAGAGCTGAAAATGTTCATCCTAGAGGAAAGTGGAAGGTAGGCATCAGGCCGAAGATATATTTGCTGTTAACTGCACATACGCATTATGGCTGCCGGTTTGGCGTGTCAGCTGTGCACGTCGACAAAAATTATCACGCTGCGTATGCACTCTAGAGGTATCCTCCAATAATACGTCGTGTATAGGCAAGTATATACAAAAAAGTTCATGACTTATCAGTGGTAACCACCGTATGAGCACAGTGCAGAAATTCTCTATCACATGCCTTAATATGTATTCATAGCCAGACCGTCTACCACAACAACCAAACTGTGAGAAATGTTTGCATTGAACCACAGACAAAGTAAGTCTGTGCAGTGTATTAAAGTTGAAACTTAATATCATTCAACAAGAGCGAAGTGAAATGAAGTGAAAAAACAGGTTTAGGCACATAAAACACCTGGTTATGGTTAGGACAAGATCATGTTCTGGCATTAAACACTTATGTTTGGTGGCACGAAAGCTGCTGGAAAAGACGAGATGGGTTAGTGAAAAACACCTCTGGGAAAAGGTGTAATGTGTCATGAAAAACATAAAGGGTCAGTGCCACAAACACCAGTGGAAATGCTACGGAAAATGCCCCAAAACAGCAGGTGTTAAGGTCTCAAACAGTGATCTGCAACTTGGCAGGCGTCTACTTCACCTTGGAAACATTGATATGAAATGTATACAATGCTCAAATGTAACATACTCATAGTTTGCAGAAATGTATAACGCCAACACTTTCGTCTAGCAACTGGGCTGAAAACAGAGAATTTTGGATAATAACACACAGACCAACATAACTTCATTGATCTTTACATAGCAGGTAGTGGTTTGTTTTCAAAATAAAGCCCTGAATGTCATACAGAGCTCTTTTAAAGGCTCCTTATGAAATACTGGATGGTTTTATCCGTTCAGCTTCTAAAAATGATTCAAATCAAACAATCTGCCCCTGTAGATATTGCTTCAAGGGGACATAAATGAGCACGGCTGGAAATCAGTCCTGTTGTTATAAATCCCTGTACACTCACAAAACAACTGCTTTTCCCAATCAAATGGCTATGAAAATGGATTAATTAAAGCTCTACATGATGATATTTTGTGGTTAAACATTATTTTTTGTTTACTAGTGTTCAAGTCGACTCCTGTGTGTGTGTTAGTAATTAAGTGACACTTAAGAGCATTTTAAATTGCCTGAAACACATTTTTGCTTATTAGGAATGAAATTATTGTCTTGAAAGAGAGACTGCTCCTTTTTTTGCCTTTTGTAGGGTTTCCTCTTTTCTGCTGTTAATTTTTTCTTTATCTGAATTGACAGCTCAGGATTAATGATTTTTTTTTTGAAAGAACTACAGACCCTCTAAGATAAATGTATTGTACATACTGTATAATGTAAAGCATGATTTGAGGATTTTGACTTAAATCATTAACATTGCTGATACTTCAAACAACGCCAAAACCGCAGCAAGTTGCATTTGCAAACTCTGAGTGCCAAGTCATCACATAGAGTTTTAACTCATTATATATTGATACCCAAACATACACACACACACACACACACACACCCTCTTGATCTGTGCTCCTTCCATCTCTAACTCATAAGCAGGTCACTGCTGTCTCTGACTATTAGCTCGCCCATAAACTACACTCTGTCTCATATGTAGTATCGACCTGAAGTGGAATGAAAAACAAGGTTGACTGTCATTACAACCAAACAAACACACACACACACACACACAATCCCACTCAGTGTGTTGTCGAAAGCCAACACCTATTGATTCTCTGTGATTTTCATGTACAGAAATGGAGACAGAAATGAGAGCAGAGGAAAAAAAAGAATGCAGAAAAGACAGCTATTCCATCAAAGCGATCCACGGGGGGATCGCAGTGCATTGACGGATTCGTACAAGCTGGTAAAGCTGCATATACAAAACACGCACGGGGTGGAAGAAACATATTAGAACACGAGCAGGTCCCTCATGACTGAAGCAGCGCGCGTAAAAATTACAACGGAAAAACGCGAGACTGGACAAAGACATATAACTTACATTATGTAGTCATAATGCAGTGAACAGAATGGGAAAAACAGAACAAATACTTTAGTTATTAACTTTAGAAGTACTGTAGGCTATTACATAAAGATAGAAAGCTTTTGTTTATTTAGTTTTTACTGATTTCCATCTCCAAATCTTGGATATTTTCATTTTAAAATGTTTCCTGATGCAAGAGGACATTGACCCCAAGAGCTGCAATGATTAATAAAATAACAGATACGTTGTTAACTATTAACTTAATCAACAAATCATTTAATAATCAACCAATCCATTTAAGTTTTTTTTTTTCAGTAAAAAAAAGTCAAACCTCTGATTCCAGCTTTCTTAATTTCTTACTTCTCTGTACTGAATTACTTTGTGGACAAAACAAGACATTTTAGGACCTTGTCTTGGGCTGACTGACATTTTTCACCATATTCTGACATTTATAAATCAAACAACTAGCCAATTACTCAAGAAAATAATCGACTGATTAATCAACATCGAAAATAATTAGTTGCAGCTCTACTGACAACTGACATTCATTCAAATGAACTAAAATTTCTCCATAATAATTATACATTTTTTGTCCCTCTGTACAGTATTCCAGGAAAAAAAGCCTATTTAAAAGCGTTTTGTGTAGTTCTGTTCTAGTTCTGAGTACAGGCCTTATTGATTTTGGTTTTTACACGTGTGTACAGAGATAAGAGGACGCCAGCCCAATAAAGGATTTATACCTCAAAGCCTATCACTGTGAAAAACTGCGAACATACAGAGATGGCAATTAGGCAGTAACATACAGTGGTGTAAGCAAATTGCACATCCAGTAATAAAATGTAAAGCACATTGTAAACAGTATCGAGCTTCTTTAGGCACTAGTTAGGTGCATACATAATGAGCATGTCAATATAATCCAATAAAGGTAAAAAATAAGTTAGAAATTTAGTGCTTCTTTGCTTGGAGAGAGAAAAGAATTGATTAACTTAATCTGACTTTCAATATAGAAATGTGTGGTTTAAATGACATTTTCTGATTATTAATAATACCTAATTACTTTTAACTTATGTCCATTCTGATTTCAGTCCTGTGAGCAGCGGAGGTCTTATGATGACCCCTCATTATAACTTGTGCGTCTATTCAAATGGCTGAAAGTCAGGTTTTTACAGGAAAAAGTCAACATTTAAAGCACGAGTAAATGAGAGATCTCTGTTCCATTAGCAATCCAAGGATTTCTAAAATTTATACTTCAGTATAATTTTTCTGGTGGCGTTTCGAAGCCAACATCAACACAAGCCAGTGCAACCATTTGCTTTGTTTTTGCCCGAGTTTCATGGATCATTAATTTCACTGGATAGAAAAGAGGTTCTAGTTTACTTTACATATCACCCGAAACCTTGTGTGTTCAAAGAGTCATTGTTTCAGGATGAATGAAGACTGAGCGGTCATTTTTTACAACTGAAACCCATTCATTTTTCACATTTGACAATGTGTTTTTAATGCTTTCAGACAAGGACAAGGTCGGCTTTCTCTCTGAAAAATGGCCCAAATTCAAGATGAGAGGATTTTCTTTTTTTACAGCATCCGCAATATGTTTGCGCCTAAACATACAGTGTGACCACGGAGAGGGTTTGGATTTCGCCGACAAAAATCAAGGATGGTTTGTTTAACGCACTGTCGTCACAACTGTTCAAAAACGGCTCATTACCGGGGGTTTGCTGTGTTTTTACTAACACCCACTCAGCCTTAAAATAGACTGTTTTTGCTTCACTCTGTTGATGTTACTACTTTTCTTTCTCTTTAATTCTCTCTCCTTCCGATTCTCTTTCTACATTCCCCTCCCTGCCAGAACAGCCTCAGTGGCCTTGGTAGACGGATAAAGTTTCACACTCACTCTCACACACACACACACACTTACATACACATACACACACACATTAGGAGTGCTGCTATGGTCAGCCCTGTCAGGGGTGATTCCACCCAGTATATATAATTTAATTGTGAAATAACAATAATTTCCCTCTGCAATTTCCCTGTCAGTTATTCTCCCACTCACTCCATTCAACCCCGGTCCACATCTCTCCGCTTTAATAAAGTAGTGACTGGACCGACTTACGCCAAGATAAACACTAAAAACATCATTTAGAAGTCCACAACTATGTTTTATATTGCGGCCGTTTTTTCCCAGCTCATTTTACACCGCCTCTGGCCATGGCTGCACTCTTAAAAAATCGTAAAGGCGCTTGGATTTGAGGTGATCATTAAATAATATGTGCATTTTGGCAACGGGAGAATTTGTTGCAGGAAGTTCACTGTTTAAGATTGCACAGATATTAGTGGATTCAGTTAGAAAAGCGAAGAAAACTCACCAAACTGTTAGAAAGTGTTATTTTGTGCATGCTACATTTTACTAACCGAATGCCCCATTCGCCCCAAAAAATACAAAAAACCTGACAGAAATTTCTGATAGTTTTAAATTTGTGATAAGACTTGGTACTGAGTGATATAGGGTGGAGAGAAATAGCCACAATATTGAACACCTGTGAATCCCTGCAGCACTCAAATCTTTGGTTTTATAGTGTAAAGCATCCCATTGGTCCAGATGGGGACTTTCCACTGCTTTTGCACTCCACCTTATGTCAGTCTAAACTTCATAATCCTGCAGCCTTGACAGATCCCAACACACCATACTGCATGCCTCCACCACAAAATCACACAGCGCAAACCGGAACATTGGCTGTGTCATCGCGGCCCCATTTACAAACGTTTCACAACTGATGCTATATGGTTAGGAAAAATACTTTGTGTACTGTGTATTAGCATCCTGTGCCGCAGCTGTTTCCAAAGTGACGTTATGCTTTGAGTGAGAAAGCTTTTTTTTTTTCTTTTCTTTTTTTTTTTGCTATGGCTTATTTCAAGACATAGTTTTTAGTTAATGTTGCTTCATATTCTGAAGCTATGTGAAGCCACAGAGTTAAAGAACCATGATTTATAGTTTGAATAAGCGGTTTAAAATACACAGATGTTAAGTTATACATTATTATTCTCGTGTCCCTGGGGGTTGCAAGGCAATAGTAATTCCTCTGTCTTTTTACTTGAGTATGTGCAGTACGACATATCATCAGTCAGTGAGTGCATTTACATTCACAAAACAGTCTTTTTCAACAGTTTTTTTCCCGTTTTTATCCCGAAAAAGACGAGATGTCTACTAAGTTGTTCATTTCGCTAATGAAAAGGAATATTCCACTAAAATTTCCATGTACATGCAGCTGCGCATACATCAGTTTGCATCAAAATGGTACACATGGCAGATTTATTGGACCATGCAAACACAGTCATTCCTTTAACCGCCTTCTTGAAAAGGTCTGCCTTGCCATATTAGGGCATATCCAAAAACATGATGATGTCCAAGACTTTCATAATGTTTGCATTTAGTTGTGTTTCTTCTTCTGACCAGAAATGTGGGCTTCTCTTTCGGGCATGTATTTCTATGCAGTAATACTGGAGTTTTAGTTTGCAAGTACTTTCAGCCATTATCTCTATCATGGGATCCGGCGTCAAGCATAAACTTTCTTCTTTGTCAAAGTAGTAGCCTCTCTTTGTTCTATTATTTATTCAAAGGGGGTTATTGTCTCTTTTTTTACTCCAACTAAAATACAAAACCCATGGATTCTAATATAGATTTAGCCAATATATAAACCCCACATTTTACTGGAAGCTTGCTGCCCTGCAGATTAATTATTCAAAAAGCCTGTCTGGGAAAAAAAATAAATAAAAAAAATTACATTTTGTTTCTGCAGTCACAGTAAAAAAAGAGCTCAAGGACTGCTCCAACACTGTTTGCGACACACAATGTTTCTATTACAAAATGCCTATTCAGCTCAGTTTTTTCTTCTTAATTTGAGATAGGCTGCAGTGACCGCTGCAGTGCTATTGCAGGATAGATCCATGATCCCTCAATGTGTGTGTGTGTGTGTTTGTCAGCATATACATGCACATATGTGTGTGTGCTACAATTCTTGAGTCAGCATGTACAGTACATGCCTGTGTGTGTCTGCATGTGTGTGTGTTTTCGATGCAGCTTTGTTGCAGTAAATGGGCCCCTGCAGTCAGTGATGGAGGAGACTCTTTAGAGGAAACCCACCAGGGAGATGCTATCGCTTGGGCAAGTGCGTGCTCGTGTTTGTGTGTGTGTGTGTGTGAGTGAGAGAGAGAGAGAGAGGGAACGAGAGTGATGTTATCATATGTGTCTTTTCTGCAGCCTACACACTGAGGTCAAAGCCTCACTCGTCAATCTCGCCTCCCTCTCTCTCTCTGTCTCACACACACACACACACACACACACACACACACACACACACACACACACGCACAAGATTAACTGGCTATTTGCAGAGGTCCAAACATCTTCTGCTCTCCCTCTAAGATCCTGGATTAAGCCAGGCATGAAAAATACCTTAAATAATAAATAAATACCCCAAACAACCTTTTGCCAACAAAAGCACAACTTTTTTTTTTTTTTTTTTTACTATTGGACAAATTATATATTAAATACAGAATTGCATGCATTTTTCCTTGTCATTTATGTTGGATGTAATTTAGGTTAAATTTCATAATGCATATCTGATCCGTACAGCACGTCAGCAAAACATCGAAGTGGTAAAAGGAGGTGGCTGATGTGGAGATGAAGCCGCTGATGTTTTTCTGTGGGTCAACGTGGCAGTTTATATTTGTAAATGAAATATTCTAAAATGTGCTCACTTAACTCCTGTGACCTTGAAGTACGAGGTCATAACTTCATTCTTGTCTCATGTGTCTTAGTCTTTTGTGTTTTCTGCCATACTGTTGGATGAAATTGAGACGTCATGAGGCGGCCGCGTGGTTTGAGATGCTAACCTTAAAGTCACAGTTTTGATTAACATGCCCTTTAAAGGCCTTGTTTGCAGAATTTAGTGGCACTGGTGGCAGACTTTAGCCGGCTTAAAGTTATCCGGTGGCAGATGCGAAAACCCAAACGGCCCCATCTATCGCCAGCGTTTGGTTGGTCCATTCTGGGCTGCTGTAGAAACAGCACGGTGGACACCATGAAGAAAGTCCCGCACTGTACGCAGATTTAAACAGCTCATTCTAAGGTAACGAAAACACAACCATTTTTTGATTTTAGATGATTATACACAAATGAAAACATAGTATTGAATATTATATTCCATTTCTGCCAATTTATCCCCGTGAATAAACACCTTTAACATCTGAGTGTCATTGAGTAAGCTAAATGAAAAAATTTAGACTAAGTAAAAGCTCATATATCTCTCTGCATTTCTGTTTGTCAGGTTGCTTTCGAGCTCTGTTCAGTTCTATGTTGCATCTATTTGTGTCCGGCTCCAAATAGTCTGAGCTGTGTGTGTCTGAGTGTATGTGTATGTAATAAAGTGAATTTTCTATTAGTCGCTATTATGCTCAATCAGCCTTAACAGACACAGATCGATACACAGAATGTCTGAATTACTATTGCCACTAAAACACAACACAACAATGTAACTTTATGACTGTGATTACAGCCAATATTGACTTCACGTTCAATGCGATTATTCTCTCTCGTAATCACTAACATTAGTTATGGTCTGCAAAGGAACCGAGTGAAAGAAGCGAAACAATATTACCAAACATGATGTTAAACATGTCATAAAATGCATCAGTATTGAATGCTCATTTCAGCGTTCAGTACTTTTATTGTACATTCAATTTCAGATTATATTCACACTGCTAAAGGTTTGTGTAACAGTGTGTCAGATGAGTTCAATAGTTGCTGGTGCTCCTTTTCAGTATCAATCCAAACGTATTTCTCAACGTTAAAACAATTCTCTGCCTGTGCATGAATTTATACATGGATCTGAATACTGAAAACTACATTTAAAGCATTCATTATTGGAAAAAAATCTGAGGACAATTTCAAAGCATTCCTACTACAGGAGGAACAAGGAGACAGAAGTGTTATCATTTTGTGAACCGGAGGCTAAACTTCATTTCAACCAGTACAAAAACACTATAATTTATTTCAATTTTCCGCAATCATCTCAGAGGGTTAGACTTCACTTTTTCAAGCACTGATGTCTCATTTCAGATAAAACTCCAGGGTAAAAACCTTCTGGTGCACTTGGACCTGCCCTGAAATCTCAGATCAATACTCCATTGTGGGAGTGAGACCACAAACTGAAAGCACAACAAAGCTATTTTATGACCCTACTTACAACTGCGTTGTTGCTACGATTGATCAGACCGCCTCGAGTAATTGCAAACATTATATAGAAATCTTTGATGTGACAAAACAGAGATTCTAGAAACATATGGTTTTTATCAAAAAAACGTTTTTTTTTTTAATGAAAAGCGTGGTGCTTCTGTGACAAATTGTTTTGGCTCAACCTGGGTGCTACTCAGTGAGCAAAATGTGACCACAAGCACCAGGTCCTCTGAAGTCTACTTTGGCCTGAAGGAACATGTGTCAGGTGTCTTCATTGGTTCCAGTGAGTCATGAACACGGACACCAGGTGAAGGCAATTAATGCCCTTGATTGGTTATAAAACTGGCAGCTGGCCTAAAAATCAACATTAAAGCCTGGCTGCATAAGCATTTAAAATAGCAACATTTTGCAGAAAAATCTATTCATTTAAATGGACACACTGCTCGCAGCTCAGTAAATTTGTCTGTAGGGGTGAGGATAATCTGCTCCACTGCATCAAGTACAACTTTGATAAACTTTGACGTATTTTTACTGAACCCTACTTTATCAGAGTGCAACAAAACAGGCAGACTTTGTACAAAAACATCTTCTAAAATAACTGTGAACTTTTTGTCTCTGGATAGATTTTTCCTCATATTGAAAATCTAATACTGACGTAAACATCATTAAAGCTTTGTGACTAACTTGAGATCTTACCTGCTTACAAACAAAAATACCTAAAAAATAATTAATAAAAACAAACTAAAGGTCGTCATCTAGTGATGCACTGATTATGGGCTGAAAGCAATGTTTAAAATAGTTATTAAAATATAAAATTTGGCAATATCTGATGTGCATTTTTTTCATTGTTTTGTTTTTTGTTTTTGTTGTTGTACTGTGTTTATTTTTCTGTAGCTTCTGCCTTCAGGTGATAGAAATCGACTTAAAACACAAAAACAATGTGTCTACAAAAGGCTTTTCTGCAGCTTGCATCCACCAAGCTGCCCCGATAGACCACAGAGCACTATTCACGCTCAACTTAAAATCTTATTTTCTGTCTTTTCAATATAGCTCTAAAATCAACTAGTGGTTGTTATAGCCACATGATGAGGTCAAGCTCCTTATGGAGTTTGTTAAATGTTGTGGGAAATCACAAAGTTTATATGAGGAAAAGGGAAAGTGTATGGAAATACTGCATTAAATTAGATATGAATAAAGTGCTTGTACTTTGTACTGGACCTCCAGCTAACCTCTTGCATTCAATACATCATGTGTAAAACCTAAATAAAATGCAAAGTAAAGGTTACGCCGTTATTAATGTTATCAAGTTAAATCAAGCTAACATGCCTGTTTTCTAAATTGAATCCTCTCAGGATCGAAATTGCTATTCCAGTGCCATGAATGAAAACATATTGATTGGACAGATTAAATGCAAAATGTTATTTGGCAGAAAATAAAAATGGGGCAACCAGCAAACAGGGTGGACAGGTTAACGCAGGTATAAATTGTATCAGAGAGGAAGGTTGATTGCCATTCCAGGCATGTATTAGGATAAACTGTGAAGCCAGTGTAAACATTGATTTTTTTGCAGGAGTGTGGGTATAAATAGGTTTAAATCCAGCCAATGACTGGAAAGATCCTTGAGTTAAAAATCTATTCTTAATCTGTCTTATATAAGCACTGAAGTGCATCTGCAGCTGGAACCTAAAACCATCAGAACATATCACATATCACAGACATTAAATTATATTTAATCACTCAAAATACTCAAATGTAACTTAAAATATGCACAAACAGATAACAGGATATTTATTTTGCATTCTTATGAAGCTGTGGTAATTGACCTTAATATTGTCTTAATGAAACTGTAATATAACCAGTTGCCTCTGAGATACATTTCAGACGTAGTTGCTTTCTTGCCGAGAGTTAGAGGAGAAGACTGATATAAATTTTTTCATCAATCACACAGTTTATTATGTTCATCCAAACACCAAAATGTTATTCTAAAAAGTTTTGCTGGAGTAACGTGGAGTGTGCTCTGCAGCAGTTGTTTTTGCTTTGACATGAGCTCTAACAAGAATTTATTTCTCTGAGTTTTCCCACACAGACTCTGAAAAGAGGCCAGCTATCGAAAGGCCTAAAAGACTCTTTATGAGTTGTGTGAAGAGCCCTCAGCATCTTCCCCAAGGCCTCATTACAGCTTTAGGAGAGAAGGCAAAAGAAAAACGCAAGGACACTTTACGCCTTCAATCACTCATTTGTTTAACCCCTTCACACACAATTCACTCGTTCACTTTTGAGAAATAGAACAGCCCAAAATGTGCTCTTTCAGTCAAAGAGGTCACATGATCATTTAACCTCTTCACTCCTTCTATCCACTCCACGAGAGAATCAGCAAGATGTTGGGACATTTTCGGCAGTGTTTGTGGTAACAACATTTTCTAGCCATTTTTGCTGAGAAAAACGGTATTTTAGGCCAAAACGTGATGTTTTTTTTTAACCCTATTTGTGGCAACAAAAACTTGTATTTTTTAATGAGACAGTACGTTTCCAGCTGCTTTTGTGAATAGGAAAACTGGGAAATTTTCTTCTGAGACGTTTCTAGTGTTGTTTGTGGTGAAAAAATGGGTATTTATTAATGATATGCTGTGACATTTCAGCTATGATATTAACCGGATACTGAACAGATATTTTTTTCCAGATGTCGAATAATTTACAGCTGTGTTCGTGGTGACAAAACCTGTATTTTTTATTTGTTAATGTTGGGACATTTCTGGCCATGTGTATGGCGACTAAATTGGGTATTTTTTAACGAGACATTAGGACATTTCCAACTGTGCTTGTGGCAACAAAACTGGGTATTTTAAGCCAAATCATTCTGTTTTTCTAACGCTAACAGAGTTGTTTTTGAGCCTAAACCTAATGGCACGTCATCAACAGCACTGTCACGACAAAACTGAAAAATGAAAGGTAGAGACATGTAAAGTTTTAAAATATATAAATGCTATAAATGAACGTACATGCTGCACATATGAAATGCATTATTTTGATATATAAGTGATTTGCAGAAATACAAAATGCCAACATTTACTCTGCTGATAGGCAGATGATAAATTTGTATGTGCGTGACCGCTGCGATACATGTTCGTGTGTATGTTAGAGGCTGGACGGCCGTATCCTGTCTCGCTGAGTCAGACAATGAGACACACCGACCCCTGGAGTAATCAGTCATCTGAGAGTCACACAATGGTGCAGCCCGATGCTATGCTCCTGAATACCCAGGTGTGTGTGTTCACTGAAGTGTGTAGGTGCGTGTGTGTACATGAAAAAGAAAAGTATGTGGTTTTTACCTTTTGTTCATTTATTTTTGTTAGTGGGTCCATTCAACAGACAAGGACAAACAAAAGATTTTCAAGGATGTAACTGTTTGAATTATAGCTTGAATGTCTTTGTCAGTTTATGTATGGTTTATATGTCAGTGTATTTGTGTGTGTGTGCTTGTGCGTGTGCGCGTGTGTGTGAGGTTGCTGAGGCTATAAGAAACAGAGAAAGAATGGCATATGCGAATGAATGCTCCTGGCCTTCATTCAGTGTGTGTCTCTTTTGATCAGGAGGTTTCAGCTTGTAAGCTGAAGTGATTTTTGACCCTGTTGACTTTAACACACAACTCTAAAGGTCTATACGGTCTGCAAACAGGCTTTAAGGGCCTTTAGGTATAGGAGTTAAGGGCTTTTAGTAGTTGAATTGTCTCATATTTGAACTTTCCCACGGGGTTTTATGCCTGCTTTACCGCTTTACCCTGGCAGCCTGGTGTTAAATCGTGGATGCGTGAGTGTGTTTTTGTGCGTATGTACGCATTTGTGCCCGTTTGTGTATTTGTGTTGTTGCATACATATATGTGTGTATGTGACTGTGTGAGAGAGCTAGTTTAATGAACTCTCGATCGTTTGCACAACCAAAGTCGAGCAATTTACTCCTCTCATCTTGGAGAAAATTGACATTTCCAAAGTGTTGCCATTGGAAACCACCCTGGGAAAGCTCAACTGTTTACAGCCCAAACCAAAAAAGCACCGGGGGGTTGATATAATTAGTAGTTAAGGTATTTTCAGACTGAATCGCGAGCTGTGCCGAGTTTTGAGTCTCAAATTATGTCCATGACAAAGTGAGCAAACAATGAAATGATTTTTTTCTCAAAGAAACCAGCAATTGTATCAGTGAAACCTTGACATTTTTTTCTGCTAAAACACAAATGGAGTCTAAAAAAACCCCCAACTTTCTGTATCGGTGCCTCAATTAACTGAATAATGGATGCTTGCATTGTTCCTCACTGAGACCAGTGGGTGCTGAGCGCTGCAAGCTTTTCAGATTGCCTGATGGACAAAGGAGGCAACTTTGTCCAATAATGTGCCATGCTCTTGGCGAAGAGTTAGAACAGATTAAAACTTGAAAAATGGAGGTATCTCTGGGAAAAATCAAGGCTCTTTGAAGTGGGGTGTAAATGATAGCCTCAATGTGGAGTTAAGTTACAAAAGCTGCCCCTCAAACCGCAATGTAATGATGTTGATTTTAATCAAATTAACTGACACTGAGCAAACAGGGATACATGATGATTATCACTGGACAAATCCGTGTGGTTTGGCAGGAGGCTGTTTGTGTGTGTGTGTATGTGTGTGTGTGTGTGTGTGTGTGCAAAAAAGAAATGCAGTGAAACAGATATGTGTGTGTGAGTGTGTGCAGAGACACAATGCCAGGCTTTTGCTTTCTGATATTTCATAATATGTCACCCTTGTATTGCAATCGAATACAAATGCTTTGTAGGTTTTAAAATGAAAATCCGCAAGCAGGACATGGAGGCAAGGGAGAGGGGAGACAGAGACTAATAATATGGGAGGGAGGAGGACAGGCAGAGAGAGAGATGTACATAAAAATCTACTGATGAGACCATTACACCTTAAACGGGAACAAATTAGATCGCAGATTGCCTCTCTTCCTCCTTCTTTCTTTTGCGCTCCTATCATCTTTTCTCAATTGTCCTACAGCTCTGCTTGATTTCCACCTTAAATTGCCTCTCCCTCTCCTCCTCCTCCTCCTCTCCCTCATCACCATTTCTCCTCCTCTTTCCTGTCCTGCCACCCAGTGGGATGTGATTAATTGTGAGTGGGTCAGACTGCTGGCACCGAGTTCTTCCGATATCTGACGCTATTCCCACCTCTGCATAAGCTCTATTTTACCCGCCCCCTCCTCTGTGTGAATCTCTGCTACTGACTTAATGTGTTACCTGCATGGCTGTTCGGGTTTGTTAACAACCCCCCTCCCCTGCAGCAGAGTCTGAGTCCAACCTCTCAATACTCCCTCCAGCATGTGCTCTTACTATGGAAGAAATGGCAAAAACTTAATAAAGCACAAACTCATCTTAGAGCATCTCAGCGATGCTACTATAAACAATGAGCTTTTAAATTATATTTAATTTTTGATTAAGTTTTCTTGTAAGTTAGATCTGAAATCAACAATTTATGATCTTATCAAGACACAGCTTAATAGCCAGCATAAATGTTATCATCGTATGTTTCTGCAAACCACCAACATGGTACGTTTGCACATTATTATGTAGTCAGTTAGGCACAAAACAAAGTTATGGTAAGGAAATGATCATGTTTTGGCTTAAAATACCTAATTTTGGAGGCACATTCCCAGCAGTAAAAGAAGTGTTGTCTCAACCGCTTTTTGTGGCAATATATCCGCTGAAAAATATAGATGGGTCACTACAAAACACCCTAGTTTAGAGCCTAAAACACAGACCTCGAAACTCCCCAGGCCCTGCCGCATGTTAAACTGGGCGCTTAACTTTCATTAGTGACCCAGAAATCATACAGTTTCTGGAAGAAATCTAAGATCTAATATTGTCTCTTATTTTGTAATTCTCCATCATCATTTGCTATAGATATGTGACATTTGCACATTAATATGTAGCATATACATTAAAACGTTTTTTTTCTTTTTCAACAACAATGTGATCAACGCATGCTTAGGTTTAGACACAAAAAACTTCATTACAATAAGTAAAAGATTATGTTTTAGCTTAAAACACAGAGTTCTGAGGGCACAATCACAGCAGGAAAAGCAGTGATGTCTGTGACACTTTTCTTGGCACTCTCCTCACTCTGAAAACACAGGTAGTTAACCAAAAACACCCTTTTGAGCCTAAAATGCCATTGGACAAACATAGAAGGGTCACTACAAAACACCTACCTTTGGAGCCTAAAACGCCGCGAGAAAAACACCAAGAGGTTGCTACTTTTGGAGCCTAAAACGCCGCTAGAAAAGCAGTTAAGACTTGCGTTTTTATTGTTGTTGGTGCTGTAACAGTGACCTGCAGGTGTTTCATTTAGGTTACACACCACCATTCCTTCCCACTCCTGATGACAAAGTCAGCACATATCCAATGTCACTTTTCAAATGTTGACATGATACATATGAAACGGATTCTGTGTAAAGCTGCATAAGGATACAAAAATAAACAAAATCTTAAAGATAAACCTACAGAGCATAACACACAATACTGAATAAATATATGTATATATGGACTGAAAGTGTGGTGAAAATTGGGTCAGGTTGAGCCATATGACAATATAAACATGAGAAGATAGATTTTTCTCAACTATCAACCAAGATTTTGTTGCACCGTTTATCCTGAGGTAATTATTCTTTTAATATTTTAGGTTGAATTAGGTCATCAGGGATAATACCACATCAGGCATTAGGGCATTAAATCAGCCGCTTTGATTTTCAGAAGAATCAACAGTCGATGTGTAACTCTATCCTGCTGATGTAATAGCGTCAGTGCTGGTTTATGATCTGTAGGTTTTGGCTACTTCTTCCAGTCTCTGTCACCACCTCCTCCTCCTCTATCTCCACCCGTACTTCCTTTCCTCTTCCTCTCTACCTTCTCCCCTCCTTCTCTCACGCTGCCCAACTGTCTCTCTCTTCCTTATCACCTCTTTTTCTCGCACCTCTTTCCTCTCTCTCGTTTCCCTCTATTCTGCCTCCTCCAACCCCGCTGACCCTTCCTCCGTGTCTCTCTCCAAACCAACAAAAACTCTAAAGCGCTTTATAAAACCCCTATCATTATTCCAATGGAAACAGTCAACTGTCACAGCTTCTCTTTATCTCTTTTTCAGGCTTCTCTTCCTCTTCCTCTTACTGCTTTCTCTTAATCCCAAACAAATATGTCTAAAACCGCTGTCATTATTTTCTAGTCACCTTACACACTTATCTCAGCCTGTCTCTGCCGGCTATATCTCTATTCCCTCCTCTGCTCACCCTCCCTGCAGCTTTTACAGAGATATTAAACGTTAAATTCTGCTCACCACTGACCCTCTCTGTCTTGTCCTCTTGATTTCTGACCCTGCATCTTGTCTTCTGGCTTTCTTGCATTTTCTCTCTCTTTCCCACACCCTTTCAACTCTCTCTCTCTCCCTCTCCCTCTCTCTCTCAGGTCAGGTCAGACCCTCCGTCTTTGCCAGGGCGCTGGTTGTTGCCAGGATGTGATGGCTCTGCTGAGCCCGCTGACTCTAACAGAAGCCAAAAGGCCAGCCAAACCAAAATCACTGAACAGCAGAAAGCTGCACTGCTCTGTTCTTTTTTGACCCCGCCATGCACACGCACACACATGCACGTAGGCGTACAGATTGATGCGGGCACACACACTTGCAAGATGTGGTCAAAAATTTTAGGCACAAACATGGAACATGGAAACGTGGAAGTATTGACAAAAACATGCATCCACTTACAGTGAATTTGCTCTCTTAGAAATCTCTACAGTGAGTGCGCAGACACACACACACACACACACACACACACACACACACACACACACACACACACACACCAGCCTTTTGCATTACTAAACTTTAGGTTCAAGAAAGGTTCGTTTCGGGAGCTTCGATCCAGCGCCCACGCGTCGGGGGATATAAGACAGATCTGGAGGCAGGACGTGACCACAGAAATGCAATCGTTACCAGGGGCGGCTGAGGCTGGACACACACCAACTGCACCAGGGATACTCTGACATGTAGAACGAGCACACACACGCACATGCGCACGCGCGCGTGCACACACACGCACACACACACACACACATGTTTTTACTGCCCACTGACTCTTATTTAGTGTTGACAGTTGCACCAGTGGAGTTGCACAAACAACTATTGGCTATACTGTAAGTTCAAATTACACTTAAGGCAAAAGGCAAGCACATACACACATACATACACACACAAAGCCTTGGTATTTCACCATACTGAAATTACCACTGGGAAAAACATGCAGGAATATAAAGTATTTTGTATTCGTCACACAAGCAGAAGACAACAGATAATTAACAGTAAATATCGTATAATTTATTTTGAGCAGCAGCATCTTGTTTGTTGGATTCATGGATGGATTACTAAATTGACTTATCGGGCACAGGCCCAGGGACCCACAGTGTCAGGGGACCCCCTGGCCTTTACTTGCAAAATGTCACTCAAATTAACATGTACTACAAAGAGATAGAAAAGGACCACAAAGAGATGCAAAGAAACCACAAAGAGACACGACATAACTATCTTTAAAACTGATACTGTGGGTTCACTTTGGGTTGATTTTACGTACACTTTCTGACGTGAGGTCACCACAAAAATGATCAATTTTAAATGTTAAAAAAAGGGAAAGTAATGGTTCATAATATATACAGGTTTATTAACAACGGCATTTCTGTCTTAATTTTGCTAATCCCTGTTTCACTGTGAGATACACTTCTGTTTCATCTCAATATGGCATTACATGTAAGATTAGAGATCTCCCAGGGTGCACCAGTCTCATATAGCGTGCACACCCGACCGAGTGTAAGCATTTATTAGTCATTTGGCAGTCCAGCACTTCTGGCAGCGTTTGTGTTTGAGATGATTTCCTTACAGTTGGAAACATCATTAAAGAGTAACACTAACATTCCCATTCCACACATCCACTTCTTACTTTTTTAAGTATATTTTCAAACTTGCAGTTGTGAAGGTTTTGGCATCTGGCAAAAAAAAAAAAAGTTTGAGGAGTGAGGGAGGCCTGGTGGAAGTGAGGCTGAGAAGTCAACAGCTCAGTGGGTGGAAATACAATTCATGCCTCCAGCTTACAAGCTTCATACACGTCATTCTGTTTCTCGCTGCTTTCTTTTCTCTTTCAAAGTTATTCTGGTCTCCCTGCTTGGTTGGATGATCACTGAACATCCTCGATTTCATGTCGGAGTCTAACTCCTATTGGTGCAAAGCAGAGGCTAAATTAGAGGCAAAAAAAAACAGGAAAAGGTGGAAAAAAGATACTATTGGACTCCAGTCAAACTTTACAAGCTTAGTCAAAATAAAAGCAATGAGGGCTGGAAATATAAGAGCTCAACGAGTATTTTTTTTTCACCTAATGTTGGACTGTCCGCTGATTTCCCCATTTTGGACTTGAGTCGTGGATCAGCCCGCACCAAGCATGCCAGGTTTTTGCCTTCTTGGAGACAAATCTGCTCTACCAGCTGGACTCACAAAGGCACAGTTTGGGTTACCTCTTGCAGGTTTCCTTAACGCAGCCAAAGTTACATTAAGAAACTGGAAAAACACAGGCACACCTTATCATAAGGATCCGGGCTGATCTCATGACTGTTTCAGCTTCATGTGATTTATTGCTACAGCCAAACTAAAAGATTCAGAGTTGAAATTCGGTTAAATGTGTGGAAGCTTCCTCAGATTTATTGATGGTGGGGATCATGGGCGGATTATGATACAATGGGCCCCTGAGCACAGATATGCAAAGGGCACCTTCACATTTCCTAAATAGGAGCAAGAGATAAAGACTTTGAGCTTGTTTTGTGTCTTTTTTGATCGTTTTGTGTCACTTGAAGTAATTTTGTGTCTTTATTGTGTGTGTCTTTGAAGTCACTTTGTGTCCCTTTGTGATTGTCTTTCTCGTTTTTGTAGGGTTTTTTGTCTACGGGCCAATTGATAGTAAAATAACACAATACTGCTAATCAGGTCAACATTTGACATTACAGTACTGGTATGCCAATAGATTACAAAAAGTATTTCATTATCTTCTTAGATAAAGTGTTTACTAAAGCAGATGTTTTCACTGACCAGTAATCAGTCATTGTGGGTGAAGTACTGATATGTCGTGTTCAAATTAAGAAGTGCAGGATCTTTGAGGAAAAATGAAACACCCAAATGACAAAAAGAATAGAGATAAAAAAGTAGTTATAAGGAAAGGCCAGAAGACAAAGAGGAAGACACGTTATATGAAGAAGAAGGGAGTAAAAAGAGCGAGAGAGACAGAGAGAGAGAGAGTTACAGGCCGAGTGAAAGTCACCTTGTGGAGCTACAGTGCACTGAGCAACTCTGTCTGTCTCCCCTTATGAATTATGACAGTCGCTGCTTGGCCAAAACCCCTCTGCTGCACACACACACACACACACACACACACACACACACACACACACACACACTTCACCCCTCTCTGTCTCTCTGACTCTTTTTCTCACTCTGTCCTCCTCTCTCGGCGGTACACCCTCATCCAGAAAGCCTTGCTTCATGGAGAAAAGTGATCATAAAATATGCAGCTGTTACACTGCTCTTTAGAGTGCTTCTCAGACCCCTGGACTCTTTCTGTCTGTGTGTGTGTGTGTGTGTGTGTGTGTGTGTGTGTGTGTGTGTGTGTGTGTGTGTGGGCATGTCATGCAATGGCAGTGCAAGCCTTCTTCTCCTTTCCTTTCTTACTTGTCTAACCATCTTGCCGTTTCTCTCTCAATCCGTCTCTCTTTGTCACACCCTGAGTTTCTGTCTGTCTCGCTCACAGTTTCACTTTCTGAAAAATTGAATTCATTTCAGTTCGGAGGACATTATTGCCGTGACATCTGACCTGCTTCTCATCCACTCTCGCTGTCTTTCATGCTCAATCCCCCCTCGTCACCCCTTGTCTCTCTCTTTTTTTTTCTGTGGCGTCAGCAGAAAGGTAAGCTGTCCTGCAGCCTGAATCGATTGTGGCCACATACTCAGACAGTGTCTCATCTTTCTTTTAAACTTTGTCTTCATCTGAACATTTGAATCACATTGGCTTTTTTGCGCTTGTAAGGAAGTCCTATCATGAATCTGCTAAAAAGGTTAAAACTAATGAAATATTGTTTAAAACAGCAATGTGCGCAATTAGTAAACTAGTCCATTAAACTTTGCCACCGTTGCTTGTCAGCACCAGAAATACTAGTCGGTTATACTTAATCTTAAAAGCATTATTATTTTATGCAATTGCATTCATGCTTGAGAAAATACCGCAGTAACATTCTGGCATGTTTTCTAAAGATTTATTTTCCTCAAGAATATTGTTTTCAATAAATATTATTTTTCAACTTTTACTAAGTGAGCTGTTGTCATGTTTTGTTGGATGATTTGCGACATTCACAAAAGACAGCGTGAAGTGCCACACATTTTAGCAGCAATTAAAATGTGTAAAATTAAAATGGCTTTTTTAATGTGCATAATATTTATTTTGGAATATGTTTAACTTCATGGATTTGACTGTGCTTGATTTTGACTGATTTCTGATGGTTTCCTAAGTTTAAACTTCCGTTTAAAACCTCAGGGAAATTTGTTGTTAAGAACAACCCAAGTTAAGAAATTGTGTTGTCAGATGTTGTTCCTGTCAATATTATTACAGATGATAATCAGGAACTTTGTGCAAATACATGTTTCGTATTCAGCTGAAACTCGTGTCCACACTGACTTCCAGTAAGTGAGGAGGTAAGAATTGAGCTTTTGGCTGAAGGACACTTGAGTAGGCGCTGAATGCTGATGGACACATATTGGATTTTTTAGGGACTGAACGAGTATAGATTATCTGATTCCTGATCGTATCGATGACATCGAGCTGGAACATAAATGGAGGCAACAGGTGCCTTACGAAATCCATAATGTTAATGTACAAATACTGTCGTGAAGTCACATCCCATATTTGAACATGTCACTTAACAAAGTTGCAAGAAACTGTATTGATGAAGCAGCAACGTCTGCAGATGTAAAGCTGTTATACATGTTATTGCCCGTGGACACTGGTACCTAACCTAGTGTAAAAACTTAAATAAAATAAAATAAAGTCGTATCCTTTTTAAAAATGTATTTCTGGGAGTAAAACTACACAAAATGTTATCTAAAACTTTAGATCATTATTCAAAATATACATTTAAAAAAGAATCTCACAGGATAAGGGCACAGGGAAGACCTAAATACAAGTGATACTCACTGAGCCTTCATGCACTCAAAAGACTGCACTTGAGACAACACATTTCTCCATAAAAATATGTTTTTTCAGTATGTATGATTGTTCAAAATCATAAGAAAAAAATACATAAAGCAAAGAATGTATAAAAGTTCCTACAAATATCAGAAAAAAATAATCTCTGATGTTTTAATGGGAAATAATATGCTCAAATTTCATCACAATCACTTATTTTATACAAACTTCCTGCAGTTATTATGCTTTGAATGTAATCTAGAATATTCATAAAATGTGTCACTAAGAGGTCGTCGGTCTACTCAGTGACAGACAAGGGGTCCCTTCAGGCAAAAGGTTGAGAAACAGTTAATGCTGGATTTCTTACTTTAAAAAGAAGCCACATTTGAAAAAACGGAGGTTCAACAGGGTGCAGTGACTTTGCAGCAAAGTGTGGGACGTACTGTATATTCCCATCACCTTGAGAAATACAGTATATACCACTCTAAGATCTCAAGATAAATGATTCACTGAAAACTCCCCCTCTTTACATTTTCTGACTGAGATAGAGACCCCTTTTGAAAAATGAAACTGATTAATTCTTTTTATATCTGAAAATGATCAAGTACTTATCATCTATTTTCATTAATCTTCGTTGTCAGCAGAGAAAGAAAAAAAATCGAGTTTAAAGATCAGTGAACGAAAACCGCATCTAATTCAACTGGTTGAAAACTGGCCTATGAATAATTATTAATTAATCAGCTTCATATTAGCCTGACACTGCTGCTCTTCACCACTCATGGAGTCCTTAGCAGCACACACACGTGCACACACAACGCCCACACGTGGCTGTGTACGTGTGTGCCTCCCTGACAAAACCATTTGTGAATTTATGATTGTGTATGCATGCATTTATTAAAACACTTTTGCATGTTTTCCCTTGCATGTGTGTGTGTGTGTGTGTGTGTGTGTCTGTACGTGTGTATGGGTGCCCTTTTCCCAGCTCATTGGGATGCAAGGCGAGAGCCCGTCGAGTGAGAGCTGTCCAGGCTAGCTTTGGAGTCATTAGCGCGCTCGTTAGTCCAGTTATGTTAAATCTAAATTACCATTCATCATCACACAGGGACCCATCATTTATTCTGATGTGGCCTGGCAGACACATGCGCTAACAGGATTAACTCATTCAAAGACACGCAGACACACTTGCTAAAACACAGTGGAATTCCAAATCAGGCGTTAGCTGTGGGGTAAGTGTTTTAAAATAGATTATATATTATTGATTGAGACATTGCAGGGCATTAGCAATGATTGGTTTGCCCTTGTGAATGCAAATCAGCTCGAAACTGTGACCTGCTGCAGACAAACTTAACCGATCAGAGAATCATGGATCAAGAGAATATGATCGACAACGCAATTTATGACTAAGTGTCACATTTCAGATGTTATAGGCAGCCAAAGATAAAAGAAGTTAGCTTACAAGTTGCCGACAAATCCCCCAAACCACATTGAGGGTACGTACTGTGCTTAAAGGGATAGTTCACCAATTTGCAACCAGCTTTGTATCAAAACAAAGTGGGTAGTATGTGTAGATGAATGGCTTACTTCTCTTCATCTAACCAGGGCCTAGAAATCCTTCCTCTCCGCACAGCAAAACTCACAAGTTTCTCTGGCTCTCAGGCTGTTGCTTGAACGACAGGATGTACTTCTGCGTTTTTCGTATCGCCTGCCATCCACGCTGCCACTGTGGGCACAAAGACTATAGAAGCAGATCAAGCAACACACCCCAAGTCTTCACAGACTGCCTCTTTGCGGCGGACTTCCGCATCTGCATATTACGCTTTAGGTATCCTTCTGTATCTGCTATTTATGTGATTATGTCAAGGCAACAAAAGCACATGGCAACCAAAGCCGAGATATCAGCGAATGCACACGCTGGCACGTCATATTAATATGGGAATCCAGCACCTGCAGACTCCTGCATAAGAGTCTGAGGTTTGGGGGATCAATCCACTGCCTGCCCTATAGGGACCTTTCTGCTCTTTGAAATATGTTGTCTCCAGCAGCGTATCAACCTGGTGCTGTCAAGCGGCGTATAATGCGGATGACAGGCTCCGTCCGGCTGTGCTCTTATCTGATGCCGCGCGCCCACGTCATGCTGCCGCAGCAGGCGCTTTCCAGCCGTCCAGTGGTGTATAATAACACTATGAATGGTTCTGGGGGGCTGAGTTCTTAGTTGAGATACACAAGTGGCGTATCATGGGAACCCCTTAAGGTGGTTTTTGGCGTCTGGATCTTACACCAAAAGCGCTGCAAAAGCGGCAGTATTCAAAGACGAAAGCACAGGCTAGTATTTTGCATCATCTGGCAGACTTCTGCTGGCTCTCAGGCAGTTGTTCAAATTACAGGGTGTACTTCTGCATTATTGTATTGCCTGCCAACAATGCGGCCACCACGGTCACGAGTAAAGAAGCAGATAAAAAGACAGGCTTTCCCCCCTCTCTTTCCCTCTCCTTCTCTTAAACATGTTTTAGCTAACTGTCCATTGTGTCGAATGGACGCGGTCGCATTACGTCATCCACCTGTGGGAGCATTTATGGTCTAGTGCAGCACAGAGCATCCTGGTAGTGGTAGGTTGAATACCCTTTGAGCAAAAGCCAATTACCTTTTTGTTTTTTTTCTCTGTTCATGTCGCACCAATTTTGAAATGATTTGCTTTCTACTGCATAGAGAGCCCAGTTTTAAATGAGAACTTTATATCAGTGAAATACTCCCTTAATGAAGCTGCAAAAAAGTTAAGTAATAACTAGTAAGTGTTTAAAATGACACAATCAAACACGACAAATTAAACATACAGGAAACTTAATTTTAACTTCTAATTTTGTGGACAAAAGGACGTTTTTCCTGCTGTTCTGCATTCCTCATTGACACAAATGAACACAGTGATATACGGAAAGACTTCAGGGTACGGCAGAGGAAGGCTGGCCTGCGTTCAGTGCTGGCACTCGGCATTAAATTCGCTCTCGCTGAGTAAAAACACACTCACTCACGCTGGCACACACAGTCATTAGTCGCTACAGGAGGAATGCCTACCATCTGCGCTGACGTGATTGCAAAGACGAGGAATTCTCGGGAATCAAACCCGACAAAGTGGATTGAGCGGCTCCTCTGCCAAATATAAAGACTGTGTTTATCACATAATTACATTTCCACTTCTTGTGTTTATTGGCCTTACAAGTTTGAGCACATACAGCTTTTGACCATCAAAGGCTTTCAAAGAAAAAAGGTGAAATCAAAGTATGAGGAAAAGCCGACTGCGTGGCGGGTGAGTTTAACGGTGCTCCTCTCAGTCATGCACTGGAGAAAAGTTTTCTGCCAGTTGCCCTCAGTGCGTTTCAGGTGTGACCATTAAAACATGCAATGGAAATATTTGTCGGAAAATCTTTGTTTTTGCTTTCTTTATTAATCAGAGCACATTTCTCAGCCATGCATCAATAGGATGTCCTCTGTCAAATCCCCTTAATATGTTTATTAGATAGAAACTGTTCGGGACATGCAGCTCGGGGCAGAGTCTGACCTCTGTAATGGATACAAAGAGCAAAGTATTTGTTGTTTTCAATAATCAGCACATAAAGTCAAGTTCCAAATGACAAAATGTGTTTATAAACTCTCACAGTGCCAGTCTGAAGCCTTCAAAAGCTTGCACTGAGATGAAAAGGACTGTCAAGTAATCAAGATTAATCTTTTTGTTTAATGTTAACAACGAACACGACGAGACCACTGTCATGCATCAATAACATTCGCCATTAGGAAAATCGCTTGTTTAGAATTATTGTGCGGCTCTAATTGATTCTGATAGGTGTTTAATGGCAAATATGATAAGGCCACCCCGGCATGCAATCTGTTCATGATTTTAAGTGAAAGGATAATGAGTCAAGTGCGAGTCCATCTCTGTGTTTGTACATGACGGAGAGAAGATTTCCGAGCTGTTTGATCTTTAAAGGACGCTGGTTTTTGGCACTTCAGCGTCCCATCACCAAACCAGTGCGGACACCTTTGAAACGACAGCTGTTTTCATATAACCTAATCAATGCTACTAATTCCTGGCAAGGCATCACAGAGCACAGTCAGAGGAATGTCAATGAATTGACTCGTCTGGTAAAACAAAGAATAACACTCGGGTTAGCAGCTTGATTTGATGCCATTTTTGAAAGAGTCTGTTTGCTGTACGAGAGGAGCTGTTTGCCTCCATACGGTTTCAGTTTTGTTTTTAACAGTCTTTATTTTTTTGCTTTCCTTTACAGTTTCTCAACTAACCACAGTCACTTCCTAACATTAACTAGGTGCCTATCATAAGCTAATATATACTCTGTAGGATTTTCATTAAAAAATAATGTACAGATTCATCCAGAAGTAATCCCTCTCAATCAGCACCTTTGACCCCACTTGAAGTGTGTGGCGGTGGATTTTTCTGCAGAGACTCTGCTCGCTGCCTGTACTTTCTTATTGGCTTCTTGTTTTCTGTGTTCTGGACATTTTTGGGGTGTTTACCCCCACAGCGCTCAGGTGGGGTCAGGGCTTTATAAAAAGGTAGCAACCAGGTGCCAGACTGAAAGCAGCAGGCTTTAAATTACAGAAAACGAAAAAAATATAGTGAGGTGAAATGCCGAACAGGAGTGAAGCTGCGGTTGGCTTTTACTCAGTTTTTCTATGGTGTTGGCCAACAAATCTGGATAGTATACCCTGAACCAAGTGTTTAATTTTACTATAATTTATCCTTTTAATGCTTCCCTATTTTTAACCTGTCTTTAGCTGCCATGTTTAGATAGAAAGAGTTTTAAAAGTAATTTGACATTAAAAAACTGTTGTCACTGAGCATAATACGCGGCAGAATCATCCGCTATTAACTTTCCTATCAGGTGATAGAATATGAATCTCTCTCTCTCTCTCTCTCTGGTGTTGAAGATGCTTAAAAAATCTGCTTTTAACCAGACAAATCTGCAAGCTCATGTTTTATTGGCTCTGGCAGATGCATCTGGTCCCCCTCTGCTTTGGACAAACTTCCAGTGACCCGGGACGAGCCGGGCCAATCACAGGAGGAGGATTGTTGAGGCATTTTTCACAAATGACTAAGACGGCTGCAGCTGATGTGGAAGCCAGTGTTGCATTATTATAACAAACTGGGCTGTATTTTTTTGCACAAAAAAAAAACAAAAACCCAAAAACAATTAACTGCACTTTAAGCTTTTCTTGATAAGAAAACGTGTTATAAATGTGCCATATTTCCAACAGGAATTATCAAAAGTTTAACATATCAGCGCATAAGTTTTCAGCTAATTTCTGCACGCTGTAGTCGGTTTCCATATTTTAATTGCTCAGATGTTATTTTTTCTCACCTGTTTTGTGCCAAGTCCCACTCTAATGTGCTGAGATTGGCCTTCCATACTGGGCAGACCTGGTCACTGGTTTATTACCCAATGATAAACCACCTTAGGAATTGAAAATGAGACGTTCCAGACTAGTTTGCATTTGCAATTTGGTCTGGTGATGCCGAACTATAAAAGAACATGCATACACTTTTCCTGAACTTAATTTCAGACAGGATGCAAACTCATCTCATGTAATCGAATTGTCAACTGTGCTACACAGCTACTGTATATAACACCCTGATCCCCACGCCCTGACTCTTTACCTCCCGACATAAAGGGCCCATTATTCCTGCTTTGGTACCAAACGTTTAATGTGAGTACTGCAGAATCATCCAATATGAATGTAATTTTGAGACATACAGCTCTGATCATTCACACCTTTCAGCTCTCTGGATCTCCCAGCTGCACAGAGACTGTAAAGGGCACCTTCGATGTTTGATGTTAAGAGATACTGTGTGAGTCTGTTTCTTCATTTCCCCACACAGTGTGCGGCCTTAAATTACACAACATGGTTTGAAATTGAAACCCACAACAGTAAATGCCAAATGTCTGCTACATTTGTCCGTCAATGAATCAATACAGCGCATCCACTACAGTGGCTTATATTTCAAAACAGTAACATTTGAACTCCACAGTGATATAAAGTCTTTGGTCTTATCCCTGCTGTGCACGGTGCACCCTCTGACACCAGGCACACAGCTCAAACCGACACAATGTTTCCATATCACAGCCTCACATCGCCTCCGTGCTCTACGCCTCTCAAGAAAATCCTACCTTTCTGTATTTTTTTTAAATCAAAGACGTATTGGAAAACACCATTTCAGTAGTAAAAAACTGTTAATTCATTATTGTGGTCACGAAGAGTGGCTCCTGGCAGGTAATGTTTTGTTAACGCAGAAGCCCTTGCGGACAAGCCTAAAAGTAACTTTCAGAAATTGACTGGCAACTTCCCAGACTCACTCCTCTAATCTTCAGGCAATGAAAGTTTGCTTAAAATCACCAGAGCATGCTAATTTCCTTCTTTAATTTTTCACCATGGCAGTAGAGGAGTTCATCTTCATTACAGACCCGTGGAAAATGACTGGACGGATATTAAAGGGGGGAGGAAAGATGACCTGCAGAGGAGGGCAGGTTGGACTCACAGCCACAGTAAGATAACAATTTCTAACATGTGGTATAATACAGGCTTAAAGAAACAGCGTGAGACTATGTGACTGACAGGCGACTGCTGAGCATATTGATGCTCAAGGCTACTGTGAAGGCAATTATCGAATGCAACTATTAAGCCTTTCTGTTAATTTTATGTACTAAAGGCAATTAATGTTTGAGACTCAGCTTGTTTATCAATCCACTTGGTGACTTGAATTGACAGGAATCAGTTTTATAATCAGGGAATAAGAAAAATATGACATTAAAAAATTAATACATTTCGTTTAAAAACGTGTTTTCTCTTTCACACTCTCTAATTGCAACATTAAAACAAGAGCAGAAGCTCTACAACTAAGTTAAACCTACAACAATAACAGAATATCAGTGTAACTTCAATTAAAACTACTGCATTTTTAGCCCATATTTGCATTTCAACTCAGTCTGATAAAACTTAAAGGGGCAGTTCACCCTAAAATCAAAAACACACATTTCCCCCTCGTCTGTAGTGCTTTTAAATAATCTCATTACTACACATAGAGTGTAGATATAGATTTCTGCCTTCTCTCTAATTTATGAAACTAGATGGCACTCTGCTTGTGGTGCTCTGTATCTTGAGTAACCGAGTCATGATTTCTGGAAAGAGACATCGCTGCTGAGTTTCAAAAAGGGCACTTTGACCGCCGCAAACCAAGTGCCATCTAGTTCCATATATTCAAGAAAAGGCAGACATCTCTATGCTCCATTTCTCCAACACTCAGCTACTCACACCAAAACAGTGTAGACTGATAAATAGCCCTACTGGTAGGAGGGAAAATAGGTATTTTTGATTTTGGGGTGCACTGTTTCTTTAACGACCCAACACATCAGGTTGGTTCTCCGTCCTTATTTTGAAAAACGCTGTTCTGAGTCTATCTGACAGCCTTGGTGGTCTGGAAACAACAAAGGGCCAAATTGAGTCAGTCAGTCAGACATTTGTTCCATCAATAATTAATACCTCCCTGCTCTCCTCCCTCTGATCCTTTCAATCTATTTTCTATCGCTGGTCTTTCCTTTTTTTTTTAGCAGCTCACGTCACATCAGTGTTTCTTACTGCTTTTCTGTCTCTTATGTTATCTCCTTATTTGCTCTCTGATTGCTTCCACACCTTTGTGTCCCACATCTCTTTTTTTCTGTCCTCCCTTTTTTTCCTGTCTGCAATGAATAGACAAGTTTAGGATGCTAAGATCTTTTTGTCTGATCTGATCTTACATCTGTTAAATGAATCCATCTCTCGAGTAGTATCTCTCTCCTTCTTGTTTTCCTCTTTTTCTCCACCTACATCTCTCAATCTTCTGCCTCTCATCTCTGGATTTCCCTCCTTCTCTTCCCATCTCTTCTGTATCGCCTGATTTCTCCCTCCTCCCTCTGCTCAGGTCCAACAGCAGATAAATAAATGATGTCCAGGAAACTGGCTGCTTTTACAACACTGATACCACACTCCTCCCTTTTCTTCCTTTCCTACTTTCCCTTTTCCATTTTGTGAGCACCCCTCCACCTCCCTCAAATCTCTCTTTTCTCTTGCTTCTGCTGGCAAAAAAAAAAGAGAGGAAAGGATAGTAACCGCAGTCCTTTTGGGTCTAAATAAATCATAGCCCAGCACTGCTTTGCTTTTACAACGCCGATCCTGCACTTTCATCCAGGCAGCCATGAAAGAGAGCGAGGAGAGAGGAGGAAGTGAGGGAGGAAGAGACGATCTAAGGACATATGAGTAAAAGGAGTGGATATCAAAGGAAATGGTGAATGTTAAAGTGTCTTTAGTCATGTCCATCTTTCTTCCTAAACCTCTTTGGGAGGCGAATTTCTTCTGTGAAACCGGGACGTTAAGGTTAACAGCAATTCAGACGATTTTACCCCCGACTTTAAGGTGTTTTACTTCAGTGTGACTACCATATATTTGATTTCATACTTTGCTCATTGATGGTTTGGGATGTGTAGTGAAAGCGCTCACTTCATGTCAGAGGTGCTGCAGAATATTTTACAGTCCAAACCACATGGTGTATTTTGATTTCTCTTGACAGAAAATGAAAGTAACAAAATGCAACAATCTAACAATCCATTCCTATTCCAAAAAAATAGGAATTCTTAGTAAATAGCTAATAATTTGTCCAACAAAAAGAAATCACTACACCTTTAGGACGCATCAGCATGCACAGAATTTGCATGAATTGTCAATTATTTTATAAATCCAATCCTTTCATATGCTTCATAATTTTAACATGCTGTCAAATTTAATAAACACTTATGACAAGATGAGTGAAACTAACAAACTAAAATTCATTTAGCATTTTCAAAATGAGCCCGACGCCCCAATATTCAGCTTGGACTCGTCACCGCAGCTGCTGTGAAACATATTAAGCAGCTCAGATAAAGCCTAGTCTACCAAGAAGCAGCGGCTAATTAAAAATGACTAGATTAATTAATCTGGAGATTCGTTAGTGGCGCACACACAGCGCCGTGCTTCTTTCAATTAGTAGAGTAAATTAACACAAATGGCTGAGACACACATGCACATATACACACTAAACATGTATCCATTTGCCTTCCAGACAACATACAGGCTTTTATATAATACTCCTGCAATTTCTGACAAACGCCTACACTGAAATGTAGAAAAAGACATTCACACACATGTAGACAGACATCTTTTGGAGTGATTGTCATCTTAAAGCTCCATCATGCATGAAGTGGACAGTTTTGACCAGTAATGAGGACAGAAATGTGTGACTGCTACATTTTTCATAAAAAAACACAAATTGCAAACACAGGAGCACAAACAGATGTACCAATATAGACAGACACACTCAAGCAAACATGCAAGGGTGGTGGTGGATGCACACGCTGGCACACGCCACAGTGAAACACATTTACGCATTCACACACGTCTGGAGATTTATACTTGTGGGCATGAATTGGTGTAGGTCATTATAGCTCTGAGCCTAACCCCCTCACGATGACATGTCCTAAATGTTATCTCAAAGCCCATTAGATCGACCGGACACTGAATGTTGAATATTGTGCTTTTACCATTGTACGCATTCTGAGCTTGTTATTAGCTGTGTAGCGGTTTTAGTGAAACGTCGCCCAACGGATATACATCCTGATGGATTAATCAGCTAATTATCTCAACACTCATCATCTCAACTTAATAATTCTAACCTCAACCCTGATACCAAATCTTAACCGGCAAACAGAGTTTTACAGAGGTGACACGTACATCTTCCAAAAATGTTTGTATCTTGGAGATCTAAAACAGAAATTGGTCTCCATAACTACAGAATTACCCTCTAATGCACACACACCTGTACAACAGTTTGTGTGCCCAGGTGTGTGCACACACACAGAAACACACACACCTACCTGATGGTGCAGTCACATGACCTCCAATCACTGTTATCTCTATCATCCCATTTTGTACAACGGTCACGAAATCAACCCCAAGACCCGAACAGATGGGGCTGTTTGTGTGTGTGTGTGTGTGTGTGTGTGTGTGTGTGTATGCATAGTATGCATCTGTGTGAATACGCATACATCTGTGAGTGAGTGTGTGTGTTAAGATGCTTGAAATGAAGATCAGTCCAGCGGCAGAATTGCTTACTGTCATTCATGCCCTTTGCACACGAGCACAAACACTTGTGCACACACTCAGAGACACACACAAACAGACACACACACACACACACACACAAACAGACAGATACACACACACACACACACACACACACACACACACACACACACCTGCCTTTATTAAAACGTCACATTCAGTGAATATACTGTGTGCTGTCATGCTGTCTGCTGTGAATGGGAACGGCTGCGTATTTACAGTGAATTGTAAATCCTGCCGAGCACTCAGCTGTCAGAGTCTTATGAATTGCTAATATGTTGTATCTCGCGCTGCCGATCCCCCTCTATCTGGCCCCTATCACTTCTATTGTACGCCTGGCAAAAAAGTGAGGCAGGGAAATCAAAAAAGCTAACTTTGCTAAAGGGAAATAAAAGGTAGAAATAAAGGCATCAGGACAGGCTGAATGAAAAATGGTAAAATAAAACCTTCTTCTGCAGCATTTCAAATAAACTCAAGCTGACATTTAATTCTTTTCAACACCAAAAATATCTACAATATGTTTTTGATGCATAACATCTAAAATGATGGTATTTGGACTGGATCGGATGCACAAAGTAAGCCGCCATGTATTGAGCCATTTCCCACTGTTTCCTGCTCTCTTTAATCATTCATGTGAACACATTAGGCAGCACCAGACTGCACCAAGAACACTCACACCGACAACAGCAGGACACTCATCAAGAGGAGCCTGATACTGTTAGGAGTCTCGCTGAGCTTTTACATCACAAATACCTGCATACGTATATAATTAGGATGCTTTAACCCTTTGAAGCCTTCAAAAACATGGGAGGAAGGCACTGGGCAACTGAACAAGAAATTGCAAAAAATAGGCAAGTAATTAGTAAAAAGTTACAAGAAAATTACCTGAAAATAAGGGAAAAAAAAGAAACGCAGAGAAATGCATAAAGAGACAAGAAAATTCCATTAAGAAAGAACAAAAAATATAATAAAATAAAACCTTTTTTTGTCTTTTTTGGATGATGTTTAATAATCTCCCCACAGCTAATTTTCAAGTAATTTTCTTATCACCTTTACTGATTTTTTCTTTTCTTTCTCCAGACATTTCTTGCCAAGCCGTTCATTGCCTTTACCCCAAGTGTTTACAAGACATCAAGCCAATTTTCTCATGTTCCTTAGGTTTAAGTGCTTGTGAAAGGTGTCTGAATGCTTCATGAAAAACTAATGTCGATCCAGGTTCTAAAGGGTTAAACATTCTCTTTAATCATGTTATATTTTTTAAATACGAGTTTAAGAAAAGTACTACAAAAAAGCGGAGTCTATGCTTAAATAATGGATTATTTAGTATTTGTTTTTCACATAAAACTGCTGGGTACAGTAGATCTTTATGTGATAATGAGACATTTCTTTCAGAAGCGGCCAATTAACGTTAATTTCTACTTTACTGGGCTGAAAAAATGTTACTAGGTGTTCAAACCTTAATAATCAACAACTTCCTGCTCAAAAACAACTTAAAAACTGCATTGTTGGATTCATGACTGTTTTTGTGGGTGTCTCTCTGTGGATCTCCACTATGTCCACTTGTAATGATCAAACAGCATTTAGCTCTATGCTATGTACTACAATGGGGGACAGCGTCTTCTTTTTCTGCTCTCTCCAGTCATCTTGTCCTGTCCTCTGCTGTCTCATTTTCTTTCTCCTGCTGTTTTTCTTTGTCTATGTGCTCCTCTCTCGTTGCATTCAGTTCTTCCCTCTAATAAACATATTCAGCAACAATACCACAACCCTTTCCACCTCTCAGCACCATACAGCAGAATATGAATGTATTGCCAACGAACCTGCAGTCAAATGAACCAATGTTGGCGCCAACCGAACAACAGTTTGTTAACTTTTTCCAGCTCAGTGTTTCATAAAATTAAGACATGACCCTTTAACCTTTATGTATTTTCCCACAAAAATGGGAAATGTATGCTCTGACAGTTCAGCTGTTGCAGTGAACTGAAGCTAAGGATTTGGTTCAGATGCAGAAACCACAGTGATACACAACGTCTGCTTCGGTGCCAGAGCAAATGCACGCCATGGACACATACACACACGTATATTCGTGTACAGTGATGCGCGCCCGCACACACAAGTGTTGAGAAAGTAGACATCTTTCCCGACACAAGCTCGCATTGCACAAACGCCAGTCACACCTCTGAGCATAGTGACAAATGAGCAGCTCTAAAAATGTGGACAGATCGGACACACAAACTTGCACACACTCACACATGCACGCACTCAATCACATACACAGCTGGAAGCAAATACGCATCAACGTATTCCCATATGCAGCGGGGGGAATCACCCTCATGCACTAACACACATGGTGCAGAGAGAGCGCAACACACAGCAGGTGGCAGATGCACTGTTTTCCTGACTCTTTGTGTTTGTGTAGCAGTGTATTGTGAGTCAAGGACAACACGTTTGCTGGTGAATGAACAGGTACACTGCGCTTCATCCTTGCACTTGAACATGCACTTCAGCTCACACACACACGCAGGGTGAGAATTCACACACAAGAAACTACATTTCCTCTACAGAAGCATGTTTAAGTTCAAGCTTTTCTTATGTTGAAGACGTGCAGAAGGTGTGCATAGATAGAGGGATAAAAGGATGGCAGAAAAGTAAATGAAGGATGACAATCAAGTAAGAGAGGAGAGGAAGACGAGAAAAGGATAAAGAAACTGAATTTGATGGAAAACAAAGCTGATAACAAGAGGAGGAGAGCGCAGGACAGATCCCTGCTTCACAGACAACACATGAAAAAAGGGGGAAGAGGGGAGAAGACTGGATGAGAGGAGGAGGAGGAGGCGGAGGAGGAGAAGAGAGATGGAGGAGCCAGAGTGAGAGGACCGGGGTTTTTCTCTACTTACAGAATCTCCAGATCACGCAGCGCTCGGAAAGCTCCATCTTCGATGCAGCTGATGTGGTTGCTGTCCAGTTGCCTGCACCGAGCACACAAACACACACACAGACAAACACACACACACACACAGATGAGAGGGAGAGATGGGAGAGAGTCAGGCGCAAGTCTGCAAGGTCCGCTCAGCTGGGGGAGGGACTAACAAAAGACGGGTTGCGTGAATGAGTGTGTGTGGGGGAGTGTGTGAGGTGATACCCCAGTAAGTGGGCTTAAGGTAGCAGGTAGGAGACACCGGCATTTACACTCTTTCCCACACACACACACACTCACACACACACACTCGAGGGATGCCCAGTCCAGACGATAGCACACAAGCTCAGGTTAAGTCTCTCACCTCAGCGCTGATATGGCCAGCCCTGAGGAGAGCAGGAGAGGAAAAGGAGAGCGCGAGAGAGGAGACCGGTGCGCTGAAGTGGCCTGCCTGGCGTCAGCCTATCACCTCCCTCCCCTGCTGCACGCCCAGCGCACACTGGCCACCGGGAGAGAGAGGGGCGAGAGAGGTAGACACAGTGAAGAAGAGAGCGAGCGAGCCATAGCTACTAAAGCCCACCCTGCTTGTCTGTTCTGTAAATATTAATTGCATTTTCTCCTCTCCCATCCTCCTCCTCCTCCTCCTCCTCCTCCCCGTGTCCTCTTTTATTCTTTTTTTTCCTCTCTCTCTGTAGTGAAAGAGGGAGTAATTTCATTACATTAGGCCAGCCAATCCATTAAGGGCCTTTTACCGGCTCTGTCACTGAAACAATTTCATTAAAAGGAAAGCCTCCGTAAATCAACCTACAGTCACGACTCTGCCTCTCTTTCCCGTTCTCCTTCCTTCCTCTCTCTCTCTACCTCCCTTCCTCCCTGGCTTGCTCAATGCCTCCTCCACTGGACTCCCAGATGCACCCTGTACCCCACTGTCATCCATCCTTTGCTTTTACTTTAATTTGCTGGGCTGTAGGTATTCAGCTCCCCCCCATCAGCATCCACCCCTTCAACCATGAACCCAACAACCCCGAGGACTCCACTCCTCCCTCCTTCCTTCCTTCCTTCTCCCATCCATCCATCCCTCTGTCTCTCCTCCCCCCCTCTTCTTCTTCAGATGGATGAATTGCAGATATAAAGGGCAGACATTTAGATATATCCCTTAGTTTTTTTCTGTTGTCCTTTTTAAAACTAAACTAGGAAGGATGAGTGGCATTTAGACTGTCTCACACACACACACACACACACACACACACACCAATCAAACAGGTGGACACACAGAAATACACAGATGAAAAGATGTAATCAAACACAAGCAGACACACATTCAAACACACACACATACTTACAGAAACACACAAAAAGATAAACACATGTACCCAAAAAGGTCCCCCATGGAGACACACACACACACACACACACACACACACACACACACACACACACAGACGCAGCGTGGCTACTGTCTGCTCTCCAGACACTAGAAGATAAAAGCATATCACTCCACCTTAATCTTCTCCTCCTTGTCCCCTTCCACATCTCATCTCTCTTCCTCTAGATCCCTCCATCCCTAATCCTTTTTTTCTTCCACTTCTATCTCCTCCTTTGCTTTCTTCTCCCCTCGTTTCCGAGCATCCATCTTCTCCATTTTTCATGTTCTCTCCCTCTCTCCATTCATAATCCATTTTTTTCCTCTCCCTCTTGTGCCCTCTCGCCTCCTCTCATCTCTAATTCCCCTTCACCTTTTCTCTCCTCACACCCCATCTATCCATTTCTTCTCCCTGTTTTCTTTTATCAACCTTTCAAATCCCCTTTTCTTCCTCTCTACATAGTCCCGGCATCTGCACGGCACACTGCAGCACCTGTTAAATCAGTCATGTCAGCTTTTAACCCAGAGGAAGGAGGTTCCCAGAGCAGGAGCTGGGTGGCCTCTGCAGGGCGACAGAAATTACATCAGGGCTTCTGGAGCGACGTATTCTGTGGCTTGTTTTTATATGTGCATGTTTGTGTGAGTGTGTCCTCAGACTATCTGGGAAATGTATTTACTTCTGAACACCACAAGTGAATCTCATAGCTGCATTTCAAAAAGGAGCAGGTTAAAGAAAGGCTCTACTGCAGTGACTTCAGTAAAATGTGAGAAATACATATAAAAAGTTTACCGTGCATTGAGCCTCACCATGTTATCACTAGAAAAATGTTGCCTTTAACCCTTTAAAACCTGAGAAAATTGGCTTGATTTACTAAAAAAAAGGGAAGAGGGTGATGAGTAACGTAACAATAAAATTGCCAAAAAATTGCAAGAAATAAGAAAAAAGTTACAAGAAAATCAAAAGTATAAATAAAAAATAAAAAAAAAATAAAATAATAAAAAAGAAAGAAAAGTGAAATACATATATTTTTGATTTCTATGTAAAACAATTAAAAAAAAAATAATTGAAAGAATTATGAGTACAGTTTTCTGGACACGTTTCCCAATTTTTTTGATCATATCTGATAATCTCTCCTTGTCATTACTTTTTATTTTTGTAGGATATTTCTTGCCAGGTTGCTCATTATTTCCTGTGTTTCTGAAAGCAATAAAACCGATGTTTTCAGGTTTCAGAGGTTTAAATGCTAGTGACTAGCGTCTGAATGCGGCACTAGAAAACTGATGTCGATCCAGGGATTAACCATCACTTCAACAAGCACTTTCACACCAGACTTGAAAATGAAATTAACATACAAAAAACTGCTACATAAAGCAAAAATACTGTAATTCTTTGTTTGGTCAGTGCACTCTTATTTTATCTAAATTTGCTGCTGTGTCACAGCAGGAACATTTTTCATGCATATCTATCTGATATTGACCAGCTGCTGGTGGTTAACGGCTGACATGAGTTCAGTTTTGACTCAAGACAGTAAATATCAAACAACTCTGTGCCCACAGGCCAGGTTTGGCTCGAAACATAATTATTTTCGGTCCTCCAAAGGCTTCCAGAGACTGATGAGATGTTTTGATCTGCTTTGATCCAATGCAATTATATTTTAGAGGTGATTTAGAGATAACTTGTTTACAGCCTTGCCATGCCGCTCTTGATTAATTGAGTACGATTTGTGAAGATTGCTGGGGTCATTGATGTGGAGTGGTCTGTTAAAACAGTATAAAAGGGTCTGAGAGGGTCATGTGCTCTTGGATTGAATCTAAGATTATTTTTTGGCTACTTGTTGGAGGTAAGCTGTGAGTGTGAACATCTGTTAAATGACTGGACTCTGAAAATAAAGTGAGTCTGGGGATCATACCGACATATGGCTATGCCATGTTTGTGTTTTATGTAATTAAAAGGCATGATTTTTTTAGAAAGGCAAACTGGCACGCAGCCTGATCAGCCATATGGAGACATATGGCACTGCCAAAGTCGACTGTAGTTATTAAAGGCATTTTGTGTTATTTTTGTTGTGTTATTTTAGAGAACAAAGAGGTGTACTAAGGTTTGTGTGATTTGATTCATCTGTGTTGTGTCATTTATGCATGTACATCCCAATATTGAGTAAATATGTTCATATTGGACAATTCTGCTCCTCACAATGTACCTGTATTGTGGATATTCAGTGCCGAAGTGAAAAAGTATTGCATGCTTTATGTTACTTGACAGAAATTAAGGTTGTGGAGGTCGGAGAGTACCTTTAACTTTCATGAAAAAGTTCACATCCTCAATTATTGTTCCTGATCTTTCCCTAACTTAACCCTAAAGTTTATTTGGCATACGTTTTCTCGCATTTTCACAAACCGTAACCATACCTGATTGCCATGAGGAAATAAAGTAGAAAGCAAGAGTTCAAAATTGTTGGAATCAGGTGAAAGAAAAAGTGACACTGAACATAATCTGCGGTTTAGAAGGATCGTCCAATATTAATGTTCTAGTCTGGAGATCGTGTTAGGTGGTCAGATGTGAGACTGTCACTTTAAGGAAACATGACTTGTTGTAGCTGAAGAAATAATTCCTGTCCATTTAACGTAGTCAAGGTGGAGCTCATTTTGAGGGGGAGGGAGGACTGATCATGGCCTGATCAACTGGATAAATGTTTGATGGATATCTGAAATTTTGGTCTGCTGTCATCAGGATCTTGCACAGTTTAAGCAGAGCAGCGAGTCGATTCCCCCAAATAGGTGCCTTTTTTTACTCACAGTGCTTGGGGAAAGTGGAAGACAGGGTATCTAAAAGTGTCAATTGGACAGAAATTTTGGTGGCCAGATTTGCCTCTTTGATGTTTCCTTATCCTATATTGGCCAATATGATTTAGTGAAAAGTTTGCAATAATGCATTACTGTACTGGCGTAACGTTACAGACCTCTGCTAGCAAAGAAACTTCAACCTGCCTCAAAGCCTTCAAACAAATCTTGACTAACATTGTTGATGCCCAAAATGGTCTGCCATTTTATCGTCTAATTTCACACATATAGTGTAAGCAAGCACATAAAGTATAAGCTATGGCTTTGCATCATGCACAGTATCTTTAAAAACTTGAAGACACTTACAGGAAATTGTCCATTGGTGAGAAAAAAGGAATTTCCGCACATTGTCCTGATACTTGCAATAAACTTTATTAGATTAGATAAGATTAGATAATCTAATAACGTTTATTGCAATGTGCAGGAATTCCCTTTTCTTCACCCATCGGTAAATAAACATTTCGAAAACAGGCTCAAATCGTACAGTTTGGAAGGTACAGTCATCTACCAACAATCAATGTCGGTTTCTTTTAAACAATGATGATGGTTAGTTAATGCTCATAAATACCATTTCTGTAATATCAGGGTCCTTCTGGAAGGCACTGACACACGACTTAATTTGTTGTTTGGTGTGAAGTCGAAGAACCCGTACATCTATATTAATTGACTCTATTGTCTCTCCATGTCTACCGTGTCACCAATGACTCTCACGACTTCTTGACGCGAGTGTGGGGGATTCCCACCACTCTGTAGAGCTGACAGACAACTAGAAAGATGTCTTCAACTCTTAAACTGTACGTAACTCTACAGGATGGCGCTCTAATCATTTTGAGAACATATTATCACTATACTCCTCACATCTGTAATTTTCCCAGAATGGAGAATAACTGGTGGATTCATATTGGCGGCCATGTACTTCATTGTCTGTCCTCGTCCACAGTAAACGATTCCATCATCTGTGATATGATTGGATTCCTCTGACAGCTTTGTTCACCAAGCACCCTGATTAGCAGTGACATGATTGGTATCAATCTGGAATGAGGGTGTACTTTGTGTGTCCGTGTGTGTGTGTGTCCGTGGGTGTGTGTGTTCCTCATATTTGTACCATCGTGTTGCATTCATAGTCCTTGTGTGTTTGTGCTTGAATGTGTTCAGATCAGGGATGTTTGTTACGGAGGATAGAACGAGGGTCCAGAATTTAATTTCCTTCCATATAATTAGTTAGTGTGTTTAATCATGTCTATCATAAGGCCTATTGGCAGACTGATTCAATGTTTCCCTCTGCTACCATCTGGACCAGAGGGAAGCACGCACGCACGCACGCACACGCACACACACACACAGCAGCCCTGCCACTCCATGAATCCATCAGTGAGCAACCACTACTGACTGAGTAATTAATGAAAGGACAGTGGGGGGGAGGGCAGGCACTAGCTGGGTTCCCATCCAATCCATATCAACAAATACTGCTTCATCAAATCTGGAAATGAATGTAAACAGCACAAATGTTTGACTGGGAATTAAAGGAACTGCTTAACACAGAAAAAAACTGTTGATAAAGAAATTACACAATGAGCAGTGATGGAGATGTATTGGAAAGACATGAAGTAAACAGTGATGTGCTGTGGCTGCTCTCATTTCAACAATTTTTCAATAGATCATTTTGCATGTTTTGGTCAAATGCGGCCATTTGAGGACATCAGAACTCTCCAAAATGCTGAAGAGCCAGTTTTATCTGCCCAACACAGAAGTTAGAAACACAAAGTATGCAACAAAAGTCTGCATTTAATTTGTTCACAAGTTGCCTTCCAAGAAGTTGCTGAGTAGCTAAATTATGTTTTAATTCCAGTGTGAAATATCTGTAGAGTCAAACTGTAGGAGGCTTAAATTAAATGTATAGTTACATGCAGTTACATTGTTTGAAAAAGTCAGTTTTAAAACCCTGATTTACCCCTGCTGAAAAATAACCATATTTGTTTCAGGTTTGGTTATGCTGAAGCACAAAAATGACTTGGTTAGATATTATTAGCATCTAGCAAGAACGCTGTAACACAGAAATGTTTTTCCAACAGGGTAATGTTTTTATGAGTGCATAGATGACCTACCATTCGTTCTGTTATCTTTGCTGAGTTGCAGTGTTTCTTTAAAAAGTAAAGTAGAGCATCTTTCACCAAATGTGCTCATATTTTTTTGAGTGAACATTAAACTGAATGCATCTGTTTGCATCTTATGAACTTAGTACCTGAGCATTTTTATCACTCGGCCACCATTGCTACTAAAGCTGTGTCATATCGATGTTTAATGAACACATGAGTAAATTGCAAATTTGAATGGAAAAAACTCATTTGAATTGAACATGCACATCAATGGTTAGGTTTACGGAAATATGACGGCTTGTCATGTTAATGAGCATTGACGGTTAAAAAGAAAATTTTGGTCATGGTCAAAATAAACCAAAAATGACTGTCAGCTTGAAAGTGGAAATGAACTGCAGTCTCCTGACGTTCTGTTGACCCATCCATCTACCAAAACATCCTTTTGGTGACTTTACCACTTTACAACAACCTCACCCGACTTCCTCCTTTGTCACTGTAATGTAAAATGTAAAATCTTCTGGGGCACTGGCTGAAAACACAGATGTGGTTGCTCTTCTTAAAAGACAATCTTGAAAAATAATTGATGACCAAAATTCCTTTTTTACACATAATCTACTGAAGACCCTGTTTGCTCACATTTCAGCATCCTCGACCTTATTTATTTTTTTGTCTATCAGGTGAGTAGATTATTTTTCCTCTTGTTATTACTTGTAAGAGTGCAAATACTAAACATACTTAGAAAGACGAGCAATGCAAAGACGAGTAAAGAAAGAAATCCGACCCGTTGACAGAACATGTTGGCATTGTAAGTTTCTGCAAAACGTGCATTAATTTCTATGTTTCATATATATCAAATCTACGTTTCTAAATTGTTGTAGTATATGAGTATATGACAGTTGGTGGTTCTTGTGCCCCGACCTAACCACACGTTAACCACAGCATTGTGGACAATAAACATAACATAATGTTTCAACGTATCCTTTACATAGTAACAAACAAATGTAAGATATCCGCGGTTTGCAGAAACGTACAATTATTTCACCTGCTGTATTCTGGCAAAAAAGTAACTGGGGTGAATGGGTCAAAGAGGAAACCTGGAGGAGGGAAGAAAAGAATGAAAATGGAAAGAGAGGAGTGAACTGGTGAAAGGATTGAAAAAAAAGTTACAAAGAAAGGAAGGCGACACGCAACAAGACACTGGATAAAATGAGAGGGGAGAGCTAAAAGAAATAAAAAATAAGTGGTGATCTGAAGAGAGAAAATCTAAACACCAAATGATTAGTAGACGAGAAGGAGGCTGGAGATTGAAACGTCGCAAAAATATCTGGATGGAAAGAAAAGTAGAAGACAGAGGAAAACAGGAGGGGGGAAGGATGAGGATTAAGGATTGATGTGTTGGGATTGTAGAAGAGAACGACGGCTGATCAGTGAAGTCAACTTCTCTCTGTCTCTCTTTGTCATTAATTCTCTTTAAATCCTTTGGTTTTCGTTCAGACATCTTTCTCTGTATCGTGTGTTGCTCTATCCATAACATTAACATTCGATGTTGGGGAAACCTGCAGTGCTGTTAATGTAAGATTAAAGCAGGCTGGATGGACATCTGCAATGACTGCCTCCGCATGTAGCCTTCATGCAGTAAATGAGCATTTGCACAACACAAGGCAGACTTTGACTTGCAAATGATTCGTCTGCTTGTAGTGATGTTCAAGGGTACAGGAAGTCATGTACATGTTTTACAATTATAAGTCCACCACCGCTGTCCACTGTGTTCCAGACTGAGGTTGGTACACGCACTCAAGGACACCAACTGGCTCTCCATCCGAGTCTTTTTTTTGTGCATCAAATTAGACAAATTGAATATAAACTTAAATTTGCTTGAAGTGCATTTAGGATGTTTATAACTCTGTAAAATAAACAGTTAAAAGAGATGGAAGTGCATTAGTGTAATGTTAAAGTTCAAGTTAAATAAAGGCAGCGCTGCAGAAATCTAATTTGATGGTCAATGGGAAAAAATAGGAGTGTCTCTGTCTCGGGCTGAAACTTTGACTGCACTTTGAAGGTTCGGTTTTACTGTGTGTGAGTTTTAGTAATTTCTATGTCAAAACTGAATCCAAAATCAAATAACCGTGATGAAAAAGCTACCATGCTGAATGAGTTATACTTCAGACACAGTTATTGGCATTTTCTCCCTCCTGTCTCAGTTGGTCACGACCTTTAATGAATCAGCCACATCCTGCCATTTAAGGAAGTGCGTAGGGGTTTTTTTAGGGCAAAGAATGATGGGAGTCTGAGTAAACATTTTCATGTCTTTGTTGTTCTTTCTCGCCACTCTTTGCATATTGGTGCACGGCTTTGAATGCTTGATCGGGGGAAGAAATGACTGTGAAGTGTGTGTGTGTGTGTGTGTGTGTGTGTGTGTGTGTGTGTGTGTGCATTATTGCCCCTGGTGTCACCTTCATTTAAAGATACTCTGCCTTCAAACGGAGGGCCATTGTTAATCCTTTTTTTCTATATTTCCAAACACACTCTTTCTATATATATGCCTGGCTCGAGCTGTCCATTGTTGGAATTGTGGTAAACATAAAAACAACTGAAGACAAACATCGGCAATGACAGAGACGCACAACAGTGCAGGTGAGAAACGTGTGTGTGTGTGTATGTGTGTGTGCACGCAGCTGACACAATGTTCTCACCTCTCTAAGGCGCTGTAGTCATAATTCAAACAAACGGCCATCCTGCACTGCATTGTGGGTAGGGGAGCGTGAAGCGTAGAGGCGTTTTACGAGGGAGAAGTGAAAGGAGAGGATGACAGGAAGGAGAAAGGTAAAGAAGTAAAGCCATGGGGTTGGGTCCTTTTTTTGTTCTTACATTGATATACTGTAAGGTTGCATTGTTGGAAAAAATCACACATTACATTCCTCGAACACTTTCTTCCAAAGCACCTGAAGGCGCTACAAGTGTGTAGAGGTTGAGCTTGGGTGGACCCGGTGGGGAAAATGAATTACATTTTATCACAATAAAAAAGTGGCCAAGAGAGCGAGAAGGCAGGCAGATGGAAAACAAGGTACAATATGAGGACGTGATGGCTACAGGAGATAAAAAGCGTGTCTGTGTGGGCACTGAGGTGTAATGTGAGGGCATATGAAACAGCTGTATCTTATCTGATGCGTCCATGCTTCTCTGTGAGCTAAACTAAAGCTATATGCCTCCCAGCATGACTGGCTCACATATGTTGTGATTTAAGCGTGACTTCAACTGTACACATACTGCATCTGTGGTTGATCACGTTCGTCTCTGCTCCTCTGTCTCCACTGAACGCAGAAAATATTTCAGTAGCAGCTGAACGCTGCAGTGTAACTTTTATACAGGATCCAAGAATAAAGGTTTGAAAGCAGACTGACAGATTGTCATTATACAGGGTTGCCACACATTTTCATGGATAAAATTTCAAAACTTTTTCATGAATTTTCAAGGATATTTCTCGAACCACTTGCCCAATGTTTGCCAAGGAGCTACTTTATGTCAACAGCTACAGAAAATTGTAATGTTATGTTACATTACATGGAAGGCTATCCCTGAAAGATTATTGTTATAACTTTATTATACATTACAGAATTCGATGACCTCCTTAAAAACTTTCAATAATTGTTACTAATTCCAAGAATTTTCCAGGCCTGGAAAATGTGATTATGAAATAGTTATGACTTTTCCAGGTTTTCTATGATTGTGGGAACCCTGATTCAGTTTCACATTCTGACAATTTGTATTAATCCCACCTGGGATTATTTGTTTGAGCAGTTTGCTGTCTACATGTTCAGTAACATGTAGACACATAAATATATTACTAATAAATTTAGTAAAAATAAAAATATATGCCAGCAAGTTCATGGAATAACTTAATCTATAAATATATAAAATTAAATAATGATTATAATAATAAAAATAAATACAACAATAAAAAATATAATTTACAGAGAATTTAAAAGAGCAGCAGAACTGCAGAGGAAATAAAAGATTTCAAATAGTGGTTAGTCTTATAAACAGGTAAAGCGTACCAGTGCCCAGACGGCAAGATAGAAAATTCACTTGCAAAAACATGTCCAGAAGAAGCTAAAATACTTGACACTTTCTAGAGTATTTGTTGATTGTGACAAGTGGTCACATCCCTTTATGTCACTCCTGTGATCTCAGAGCAAATTTTATCAATGCTGTTCAGACTGTTTCTGTCTTTCAGTGTGAGGCTGTGAAACCAGCAGATAAATAAAAAAAAAAACAGGGGGCTCTCGGGATATAAGTCGGGTGGGGTTAACTGCATCAGGCTTGTTGAGGTTGTTCTCACTCACCACACACAGAAAATCTGCACAAAAATTAAATAAAAAGGTGTAAATATACTTTCCTCTGACTTAGGGCTGTTGCAGTCACCTTTGCATTGCAATACTGTGCAAATGGCAAGCCAACTGCAGGGGACAGCAAGCAACCATCACAACTGTTATATGTGTTTATCTTTTCTTTTTATCACGGGAGCACCACATCATCACTCTCTGCTATGAAAGCCAGCAGCAGGATGAGAAGCTAAGTATCTACTCTGCTTTGAGAGTTGCACATTTGCCAGTTCTTTTGGGTCACTGAGAGTTAAAAAGTGTTCAACTCTGGGTAAAATGCTGCAAACACTTGTCACTGTCACTTTTAACTGGCTGTTCAATAACATTTGAGGAGAGGCAGAACAAATAACACAAAGAACAACAACAACAGAGAAAAAATGTATCTGGAACCCAAACAGACAAACTACAGCCTTCCCTTTATCCAGAGCGAGTACTGTACCTTGTGTAAGTGTTTTTACGCCACTGATATTCTGAATCGTTCCAACCAGACACAACCAAATCGTCTCAGGTGAAAAAATGCTGCACCCCTTATAATCTGGGACACAAGATTATCATAAGTAATCGTTGATAGGTGGCATTTGAACGTAATTTATGGTGTGTTCGTGTTTAGACGTTCAAGGCAATTTTTTCAACACCACCACCTGCATATCCATCTACTCCCCAATTTCCATCTGCTTATCTGGGGCCGGGTCACTGGGGCAGCAGGTGAGCCAGGTATTCCAGACGAACCTCTCCAAAGCAACGCTTTCCAGCTCCTCCTGGCGGACCCCAAGGCGTTCCCAGACCAGATGAGATACATAATCCCTCTAGCGTGTTCTCGGTCTACCCTTGGGCCTCCTACCAGTTGGACGTGCCCAGAATACCTCTAGCTGGAGGCACCCAGAAGGCTCTCTGATCAGATGCCTAAACCACCCCGGCCAGCCCCTTTGGACACAATGGAGCAGGAGCTCCTCAGTCTAAGACTGAGCCCTGGCAAAACCTGTACAGCTAACTTTTTGTAACGGTTGCTCACTACTTTATAATTGTTGCTGTTATTTGATTTTTATCTTCAGGGGAGTGTAATTAGCATTTTTTCATTGCTTTAAAAATGTGTGAATTAATTGTTTGCTGTGATTTTCTGTTGTTATGTCTGCAAACCAGCTTGCATCAAATTGCCTCAAATTACATAAAAATTGCACCCCGAGGGAATTGAATGAGTTGTGACACAAGTCATTTAACCATTGTCTTGCAAAATGTCAAACAATTTAATTTGACGGATTGTTCAATTTAATATTTTTAACTTAATGAACTCACCAATGTGGTTGGAAAAATGACAAAAGGGGGCGTAATGTTGTTGAACAGTCTACAAATGGCGAATCAAACTCTTGCTGTGACTGCTTGACTGTGAGTCTCTTTCAGTCGGACACGTATCTTTATATTGTTGACACAACAATCAGACTAAACACAAGTCAGGCTTGCCATGGAATATAATCCACTTCAGTTAAAGGTTTAACACTACTAGCATGCAGCTTGTTAGCTGGAGTGCTATGTGACTGTTGGTCACAGAGACGCAGACACTCAGTAAGTGTTAACACAAAGTAAACAGTTGACTCAGAGTTCCTCTAAAGGATAGTTTCATGACACACTTCGACTTTGGAGGCAGTAGATTAAATTCGCAGAAATCGTTTGACTTCAGCACGCTGCCGACTCTACAAACTAAAATGTATTCTTCTTTAAGTCTTATGGTGGAGGTGGAGGTGTTTAAGGGTTCGTCAGTTTTCTGGGGATGGAGAGCTTACTTGATGCTGTTTAAGAGCTACTTTTGTATGTCTCTCTTGAAGGAATACTTCACCCACAAAACATCCATTTACATATCAGTTTTTCGTGCTGTATCACACTAAATTTGTGAAGAAGACATTTTTCTCACATGTCAAAAAGTGAAAGCGTTTTTTTTTTTAAGGCTTTTATTGCCTTTAATTGACAGGACAGCCAGCGTGTGAAAGGGGGAGAGAGACATGCAGCAAATGGCTGAGGCCGGATTCAAACCCGCCGCTGCTGCAGTGAGGACACAGCCTCTGTACATGGGGCGCCCCTCTATCCACTGAGCCATCAGGCGCCCCGGCATAGATACATTTAGTCCTGGTTAGAAAGGGCTGAACACAAGGCAATGCAACATGTTTTGGAAGCATTGAGCGTAGGACTGGATAACTGCGACTTGGATTACTGTATGAGTTTTGTGAAACTTCATAACAGAATGTTTAGATTTGGATTGGGCAGTATTATGGTATACCAGGGTATTTAGAAATCCTGACAGTGTGATTTCCATTACTGTCAAAATACAAACCCTTATCTTTCTGTAAACTTCATACTGGAGAGGCTATAATGAGGATGTTTTGCATGCAGTGTTTATCATGTGCCACTGGAGGTCAGTGTGGTGCAATAGATAGCTGAGCTGACTATGAGTGGTGAAGAGAACGTTACAAAACTGTAAACACCTGTCATCCCTGCAACAGCTGAGAGAGGACAGAGAGACTCGGGGAAAACAGCAGATTTCCTCATCTAACCCAGTGAATTGAGGGATTATTTTGACCAAACCAGATTTGCTGATTGTTAGAACAGTGGAATAACTAAACATCCAACAAGACTGACTCGTTGTACAATGAGTTAACGAGACAATTAAGGAAGTCTTAGTTTGGTAGAAGAGAGAAACATGAATTCAGACGGTGTATGGTTGTCTTTTCTCCGTTTAATAAGGAAAATCATAAGAACATTAACTTTCGCTGATATCTGGTATTATATATTGAGTAGATAGAAAATCACAGCACAGCCTAAAGAACGTAGCAAACTTGCCAGTTGGCAGTGCCATGTGTTGGAGGGAGGGCGTGTTAGTGCCACACACTGATACCGTTATATACTGTTTACCCAGGTGAAATTCCAGCCAGTTATGAAGGTGTGAAAAATTAAACACCGCCCGAGCCTGGTTTTGATATAGTTTTGCTGATGTTAAACACAGTGCCTGTTTACCCTAATGGTAAACAATGTTTGCTGTTTTTTGATTCTTCTTTCACCGCGGAGGCATGTAAGAAAAAAAAAAGTTTTCTTCATAAATTCAAGGTAACATTGCACAAAGTACTGATAAAAAATTGTTATTCTGTGGGTAAAGTATTCCGTTATTTTCAGTTTGTCACTACCTGTCTGCAGAAGGAACTTGCTACCACTCGACACACATCACACATAATTGTGCAATTCTTTGGCATCTAGTTTTGCAGAATGAAACAAACGCTTTCCCTTGCTGCATCCTGACTTTGTTATAAACTCAGGAGCAGCAGGGAAAACAGGCGTAAGATGCCAAAGCAGCAACGTTGTTGGACATTTGCCGGTGTGGTTAACATGATGACTTTTCTGGCAAGGCGAGACACGACAAGATATGATGATGAGACGAGACACAACCAGACAAGACACGACGAGACAAGATTAAATTATAGAAAATCGGATTTGATAAGATTAGATAAGATAAGCATCCAAAATATGACGTACGGCAGAAAAAAAAACATAAAACACAGAGTGTATTACAGGAATTTTGGCACACAGCTTTTTCACCCATTCTAACTCCACATTTACCTTTATCATCTGCTGTTTGACTGACAGGTCGAGTTTTGGGGGATGACAGGATCAGCAGTCAGCACAATGTATAGGGGCGCACACATGTACACACACAAACACCTACACACAGATGTATGGCATATATACCTGTCTCCTTAGGTTAGCAGGAGACTACAGTAATCGTATTTGCCAGGTTCTTGGCAGTTTCAGCAAAGCAGTCAATCTGATAGCAGGGTCGAAAGGGTCCGGGGCGATGTGTGTGTGTGTGTTTGTGTGAAAGACGTGCAATAAATGGATACTACGCTTCGCCACCAGGCAGCATGAAAGGAAACAACCAAGAGAGTGAGAGGGAGGGATAGAGACCCTAGCCTTAGAGAAACAGAGTGAGAGAGACAGAAAGGGTGAGAGACAAAGACTGAGAGTGAGCGAGAGAGACAGAGGCGAAAGTGAGAGCGAGGGGGGAGAGAGACAAAGTGAGAGGGGGAGAGAGACATACGAGAAAATCAATGCTGTGTCCACCAGGGACAGAATGTCATGAAGGTTTTTTTACTCTGTGGTATAATGGAGGGTTGGAGCCTTTTACTGCAGGAGTCACCTTGTCTAATGGAGGGAGGATGGAGGGATGGAGGGATGGAGGGATGGAGGGGTGTGGAACAGGAAGGAAATAGAGAGGAAAAAGTGGGAGAGAGAGAATAGAAGAGAGCGAGCTGGGAATGTAAGGATGGTGAGAAAAGGCTGTAGGAAGAGAAGAATAAAGTGAAAGAAAAAAGGGAAAGAGAAAAAGAATTCACAGAGACAGATTTAGATAACCGCCATGCAGATGTATGCCTCCACGCAACATTCATGTCTGCGAAAACACGGATGCTTCGCACACGCAGAGGATCTATACAATCAGCAGAGGTGGGCACCCCACGTTCTTAAGTTATGACCAATGTTTTGTGAGGTCACCTTGACCTTGACCTTTGACCACCAGATTCTAATTAGTTCATTCTTGAGTCCAAGTGGACGTTTGTGCCAAATTTGAGGAAGCTCCCTCAAGGCCATCTTCAGATATTATGTCCACAAAAATAAGACAGCTGTAAAGTCACAGTGACTTTGACCTTAAAACAGCAAACTCAAATCAGTTCATTCTTGAGTCCAAGTGAATGTTTGTGCCAAATTTGGGGAAACTCCCTCAAGGTGTTCATAAGATATTGTGTTTACAAGAATGACACAAATGCAAGGTCACTGTGACCTTTGACCACCAAAGTCAGATCAGCTCACTCTTAAATCTACTCGAATGTTTGTGCCAAATTTGAAGAAATCCCCCTCAAGGTGTTTTTGAGATATTGCGTTCACAAAAGTGAGACTGACAACATCACAGTGACCTTCACCTTTGATCTATGACCACCTACATCTTATCGGCTCATTATTGAATCTGAGTCAATGTTCATGTCAAATTTGAAGAAATTGCCTTTCGACATTCTTGAGATATCAAATTCACAAGAATGTGCTGGACGGACGTTTATATGGAAGTTCGTAGGGACAGACAACCCCAAAACATAATGCCTCCAGCCTCAGTTATGAGTAGCACGGAGGCATAAATAAAATAAATAAAAGAAGAAAAGAGACAAAAAATTTACAGATAGTTGATAAGACAAACAAAAGGAAGAAAAAATGGATGATGGGAGTAAGGGGAAGGATCGAGGATGAAGATGTGGTGACAGATGAAGGGAGGGAACAAGGAGGAGAAAATGAAAGTGATTAAATTTAAAGGGGAGACATGGGAAGAGTAAGAACAGAGGAGGAGAAAGTGTAAGAAAGTACCTAAGGAAAGACAAGGAGAACAGGGAAGAGGAGGTGCTTAAACACCAAAAAGAGGGAAGGGAAAAATGAATGATCTTTTTTTGCCTGAGTCATTCCTAATTTTGGCACGGAAAAAAGGGTAAAATGATTCACTTTGTAGGTCAAAGTAATTTAGAGAAAAACATTTTAACAGTGGAAGAGACAATTTTACCGTCAGATTTGATTGATACAACTTTATAGCTTTGGCAGGAAGTGAAGAGTTGCATTAGAAGAGAGAGCCTGATGTTAAAGGGAAAGTTTGGAACTTTTGAAGTGGGGTTGTTTGAGGTAGTGAGTGTAGTAACCACAGCAGATGGTGATCGGTGCATCCACAGTTTGACACAGCAGGCAGGAGTACTGACATGACATGAAGGGTTGCAGCCATATACTGGTATCATACCCTGTACACTGGCTTATCTATGATATTTAAAAGAAAAATGCAACTGCATGAAAAATCTCACCTTTAGTTATTTTTTAAAATTGTACTAAATTATATTAATATATATATATATTATAATATATATAATATTAATATTAAAAAACATTTGTTCAACCCAAACTAATCCTTCTGTTTTCATTCCTTTAAGGGCCATTTCTGACTGATAATAGTAACTGTAATACCATGAGACCATGACACAGCAATATTTTCTGAGACACGATGCAACCCGACTGATATGGAAGCTAAGCAACATACAATTGTGGATGGGGGATCACAGCAAAAGATATTTTTGCCACCTAAAAAATATATATATATATATATCAGTTTAAATGTAAGCTTTATTTAGATTATTTTATAGCTTTAACTTTCTATCAAACAGCAAAGTCCAAAGCTGTTATCTATGCTCCCGTCAAAGCCAAACTCCATTGAGAAAAACTGTAATATTTCATCACTGGTTGCCTTTTTTACTCCATCTCAGCACAACGCTGCTGGTCGGACAGAACATCACTCTCCTGAACAGTTGATTTCTGGGAACTGCTAAAAGACCTGGCTCACTATTGTGGCTTTCAATGAAAATTTGGTTGGAGGTTTGCAAAAATTTGCCAAAATAGAGTCAGGGCGAGCGGTTCGAACACAAGAGCCTCTTTGCTGGCTTGTTTGTTCGCATCAAGGTCAATAAAGATGTCTTATTCTCCAAACTGGAGGCATGCCGACTGCCATCTACTGTCGTTAATACACAGACTGTGGATAAGTACTTAATATAAGCCTCCTTGAAAAAATCTGAACTATCCCTTTAAAAAGGTAAAGGCAGCAAGTGACATACATCTAGTGTGCAAAGTCTATAAACACTGAACTTCACCTGCTGCAGCTGCTCAGTCAGATAACTGTAGGAGACTGTGGTTACACTGGGCCGGCCTCAGGTGTAAGTGTGTATTAATGTATGAATGTGACGCAGGGCATTACCAATAAAGACTTTGCATGCTCAGCAAACCTTCCCTGCATAAATGCAGATTAAACATTAATATCAGCATGCAGTGTGGTGTAACATTGCACCTAAGATGTGATTTGCCCGGCAGTTTTCTGGCTGCGAACTTCAAATGGTTGTGAAACTCTTGAGTGAGTCTGAGGTCAAAGAGGTAAGGTGGCGCGCAGCGTTTAGTTTGGATTGTGTCCGACATGAGTGGATCAGATGATCAGAGTCCAACCTGAACTCAAAGGATTGGACCGCGGCCATGAGAGCTGACACTTTCTCACTTACACACACAAATACATACACACACACACACACAAGCGGTAGTACCGAGTACAGGCACTTTCAGGTCCATTTAACTTAAGAGTAATAATCTCCTGTGGACTTTGGCGGCCATATTGAACTTACATCACACTTGGGAGAGGAAACTAAGCAGAGGAGCACATTCGCCTGTCGCCTAACTCTGAATTACTGATCTGTAGCAAGATGCATATTAATCAATGCACAGATTTGGCCAATGAAGAAGTGCGGGGAACACATAGATCTTGAAAATTCAAGGGCACATAAGCTCACGTCTTAGGGTGATTACACAGATGTACTGGAAATACATTAAAGTGCTTGTTGTAATTGTCTCTGTGATTGCTCGCTAAGCTTAGCTGAGCAGTGTTTTTGCTTGTGGAGTGAAATGTTTTGGGTGCCTGTGCCAACCTAAACCGGACCCAGAATTCCTAGCAAGTTCTCTGTTTTCAATAAATCTATATGAAGTCATTATTTTTGTGTTGAAATTACTGTACACTGTAACAATATGAAAAACTACCAGATAGCAGCAGAAAAGGCAAGATCATCTTACTTCTCAAATATAATCACATACACAAGTCGCTGGCTCGTGATGAGGAAAGTTATCTATGACTGTTGGTGCATTGCTTTTGGTTGGTGGACATATATAAAAAGTGCATGAGAACAGCCTGCAGGTGGACTTCACCCTGTTGTGAGGTGACTGCTGCCAAGAAAACAGTTTCTTCAAAAGTTGCATTTTGTAACTTTTCTGGAGCTTTCATTCACATTACACGACCTTCATTGGCTTAATGGAATAAAATAACTGATGATTTATTTTCATTCAACACTAAATATGACAAATTCAGTTGGCATGCAGTTAAATATGACCCATCTTTGAATCAGTAATTGCGGTGATGATTTATTTACTTCCAAGTTAAAATCCACTTTTGAACTTTCGCTTTCATGCTGTCTTGTTCAAAAGTGGGCTAATTATTATTTGTTCACGTTGCAAATGAATCACTAAAGATAACTCGTAGATTAGATCACACTTCTCTTCTTGCTCTCTTTCTTTCTCTCTCATTTAGCCAGAGTATATTGTTTGTTTGTTTTCTGTCAGTCAGCAGCTCTGGAAGTGAAAAAAGGCTCGTGGAGCATTCACAGCGATGGGTTATTATCTTTTTGCATCTTGTAGTTATTAAGTGCTGCTCGGTTTTTTTCTGCTCTGTTCTTCCTTCATTCCCTCCGTCATGTCAGTCAGGGACTGATAAAACACAACCGCAAACGTTCATTTGCACACATTTCATTTGGACCTGTAGAGCTAATCTTTTTTTATTCTATTCTGTTCTTATATTCATTTCTATTCTATTTAATTCTACTCTACTTTATTCTCTCTTTGACTCTACTTTATCTTATTCTAATATATTCATTTCTACTCAATTCTATTATATTCTTATATTCATTTCTATTCAATTCAGTTCAATTCTACTCTAATTTACTCATCTCTTTTACTCTACTGTTTTATTCTAATATATTCATTTCTATTCAATTCTCTCTACTCTATCCTTCTATATTGTATTCTACTCTATTTTACTGCACTCTACTCTACTCTAACACCTAATTCTACTCTACTCTATTCTACTCAACTCCTCTACTCTTCTCTGCTCTTCCCCATTCTTTTCTATTCTATTCTATTCTATTGTAACCCCGTATTGAACTCTCTCGCATTGAGAACATTGTTTTTCCCCCCCAGAGTCTGTCTAGTAGTTTCCAATGCAGCATCAGGCTGGATTGATCAGCCGTTATTGATGAGGAGCATTGATTGGGCAGCCTATTGATCACCCTATTGGTGATTAGGATGTCATGAATAAATGACAGAGGGGTATTGAGCGCTTGACGTGGGGACAAAACCTCTCTGGACAGAAAGATAGCTGAGGGAGAGGAGGAGAGAGAAGAGGAAGATGAGAAGATGAGGGGAGGTGAATAAAGGAAGGTGTGAGGAGGAAAAGCAGAAGTGATGAAAAGCAGAACACTTAATAAAGTGAGGAGGTGCAGGGAGGATGGAAATAACAGACGCATCATGTGAAACTAATCTAAACCAAATTAGAAATTTCCAATGCCATGTCTAGGAATAATACTGCTCTCCTCAGATGCTCTGTGATAGAATCTAAAATATGCACACCACAGATACAAGTCATTATCATAGAGAAGGTGCCTTCCTTTACATGATACCCACTTGGCTTTAATGCTGAAAAGTTAGGGCTGTCTTGAATATCAGTTTTTTTGGGCAGCCTATCTCCACAGCGCTGCGTCAGCGCTGGAGAAATGCCCTGACTTGTTTTTGTCTTTTAAACTAATCCCAATTGTCTCGGGCAGCAGTACATAAGTGAAGTTTAAACAGGTGGCAAATTAATTTCGACTGGCTATGTCAAAAAAAAAAGGGATCAACACTGGGCACAGGAGTCCTGCGAGATGGAGTCTGGACTTTTCCAAGGTGCTTTCACACGTTGTTTTATCAAGTCAAGTCGGTTTTTTATCTATGAAGCCATTATCACAAATCACAACTGCCTCAGAGGGCTTTACAGCATACGACATCCCTCTGTCCTCAGACCCTCACACTGACTAAGGAAGAACTCCCCAAAGAAAACCCTATAATGGGGGGGGGGGGGGGGGGGGGGGGGGGTGGCATAAACCTCAGGAAACTGAGGCGGTATCCCTCATCCAGGATGATTTTTCATTGTAGAGCTTCACAACGATTCACCGTGAGAACAAAAAGCTGGGATGCCTTGTTGCAGAATCCAAATCAAATTCATCAAAACGGGCCATTATCTGTGTGTGAACTGTTAACTAGGTGGTTTTAGTTCTTTCAGATAGCAAAGAAGATTTGTAAATATCATATTAAACACAACACACAACGAGAGGGAAATGCAAGAGTGAAAAACCTGAAAAACGAGGAGGAATTACATAATTAAAAAAGCCAAAATGTTTCCACCAAACACTGGTCTTCGTCAGGGCTTCAAAAACATTTCCCCAAACTTTGGCCGACAAATTTGCTGTGTGAAAACTTTGGGATCTCGAGCTGGTCAATGAGATTTAAGGATTTGGGATCAAGTTTTTTGTGAAATATTAATAAAAATAAAACTCAATTAAACAAACAAGAAAAGACAGAAGTGCAGAGAAAGAAGACGGGTAAGGCTGAGAGAGGAGAGAAAAGGGGGGGGGAGTGATTGTGCTTACAGGTTCTTGACATTTGTGATTCCTCTGAAAGCTTTCCTCGGAACCGCCTGAATCTGGTTCTCACTGAGGTCTCTGGAGGGAGAGAGACAGAGGGACAAACAGAGAGACATTAGTTGAGGTATTCCAAGCACTCAAAGATATATGGAGTCAAATGATAAACAAAACCACAAGCATTTGATCTGACACACACACACACACACACACAGAGCCAATTACAGTACAAAGGCGCAGAAGGAGAAAGAGATGGAGCGAAAGGCAGAGAGAGGATGATATGACATTTATGATCAGTGGAACAATTTGGTCCAAAGAGCTTCAAAGACAAAAGGAACTATCAGAAATACTGCTGGCATGAGTCCATCTACTGCCTCCAAGTGTGTGTGTGTGTGCATATGAGTGTGTGTGTGTGATTAATGGAGAGGCAGTGGCGAAGAAAGAACGAGGAAGAGAGGATCAGAATAAAAGACCAATGTGTGTGTGTGTGTGTGTGTGTGTGTGTGTGTGTGTGTGTTGAATGTGTGTATTTTGCATGTTTTTAATGTAGAAGATTTTTTTTTTTACTTGCACCCTCCAACAGCGCAGTGTTGCCGTGGCGGATGAATGAAGCAATCACATCTATTCTGAAACCCAAGAACACACACACACACACACACACACATTCAGACACACACACATTTAACACCACCATCAAGCTCCATATCTACTTTTTTCTCCCCCACGGGTTTTCCTCTTTCTTTACGACGCACTCACTGAACAAGGCCCCGCTAACTTTTTCTCCTCCTTTTTCTTCCTGCGTAATGAATATCTAAATGAGCTGAATGATTTTTGACGTGACACAACAGCCTGGATTTAACTCTGTTAGTGTTGTTTGTTGGGGAGAAGGCCTGGCAGGCAAACGGGTTCAGAAAGCACAATGTAATTAGAGAGGTATGAAATATCAGACAAGCTAATCACCTCATACGCCTGCCAGTCAGGCCTGAGTCCAACACACACACATACACACGCACACACACACTGAACACACTAACATACTGAACACATATGTGCTAACAAAGTCAATCAGCAGCAGCACACAAATACATGACCATGCATGTTAGATACTCGACACACACTCGGATAATCACAACAGACCACCGCCTGGACTTTTCTGTTTGACCTTGACACACACACAGACACACACACACACACACACACACACACACACACACACACACACACACACACACACACACACACACACACACAGTACACAGCATGGAAATCAGCCAAGCTCTCTGTGGAAAAAGGTAATTATGTACCAACCATATTCATAACATTTTCCTGTCACGCATTTAAGAAACACTGCCTCTTATTGGTCAGTTTTCACAGACAGACAATCACACACACATGCACATGCACGTACGTACACGCACGCACGCACGCACGCACGCACACACACGCACACAATAAGCATACTTAAACATGCAGCCACACATAAATAAACCCTCACATACATACTGTATACGCTTACGCCGTCTAATTTACAGTCACGCACACATTCACGTACACAAGAGGAAAATTGCTTGTGCATTATTCCAGAGCCAATCAACTTTTATTAGGGCTGTGAATGTTAATTGGCGAGCCGTGCTCGGAAAACAGAAAACTCATTTCCTCAGACTAACAAGGTTTCATCGTTTTGGACGTTTCCCTTTCAGCCCTGTGTTTTCTGGCTCATTCCTTTTGTTTGACAAGAGATGAGCGTTCCCCGTTTTTTTGTTTTTTTTTTTCTTCCCGGGCCTTGATGGGAAAAGTATGTGCTTGGCATTGTATACTCTTTAGGCAACGAAAATATGTGCTTTTATGTGCAATTTTGCTCAGCGATTGCGGTAACGAAGGAGCACAAGAAAGGCAAACATTTGACGGACAGGAATGGTATTATGATATTTTAATGTGCAGCACAGCCGGAAAATATTCCTGGTGTGTTTTACACTTCTTGTTTTGAAGGTTTTGACACTTTTTGGGTAGGGATGGGATTTTTCTGAGAGCAGATTTTCATTCTTTTCTTTTTTTTCTTTGTTGCTTTCATGATGACGTTGACAGAGTAAATAGGAAACAGATAGAAAGCAAAGCTGTTATCGCTCCTGCATGCCTTTTCTCTATCATTCTCCATTATCTATCTCTTCTTTCCATCTATCTACCTAACTATCCAACTATATCCACAAATCTATCTTATTTATCTTGACGATTTGCATCTCTTTTATAGCGCCCTGCTCTCTGTGGACTGCTGACAAACAGAGTGGAGAATGATTACAAAAAAATCAAGAAGGAGAGCAGTAGAACGACAACAAGATAAGGAAAAAAAAACATTGAAAAGTCATATTTCAGAGGGGTTCCACGGCTAATAAATCTTTTATTGTTTTGTTTACCCACCATGATATTTATTTGTTATTGCTTCTAACAGAAGGAAAGCCATCAGTCAAATAAAAGCCATTATGAGACTGTGTGTCTCTCTGTCGGCCTTTATGACTCCAGCTGAGTGACTGACACCAGCTCCGGGAGTCCACGGTTTAGGCCGCCATAATAAACCAAATATGTCACAAGGCTTGAATAGAGTTTTCATCATACGGTTGGTTACTGGTTACCCATTTGTGCAATTGGTTTTAGGGTTATGGAATTGCTTTGGGCTACATTTTGGGAGGTGTAAATTAAAGATGGAAACCTCAACATTTAACAGGAAACTAGAAAATATAAAATAATTTTAATGTGTGCGACAGGATTCAAAAATGTGATACTTACATAAAGTCAGTCTTATAAATGTGTTTGAAATAATTGTTTCCAGCTGCACAAGACAAGTTTTTTTTTTTGTACAAATACTGAGGTCTTATCAGCTTGAAACAATGAAGATCTTTCAAATTAAATTCTGGTGTGGTTACTGGCAAAACACTAGCAATGCAAGGGTCACAAAAATGTGAAGAAAGGAAATGTTTTGACATAGAGAGGCTGAATTCCAATCCCTACCAGACACATGAAGACAAATTTTAGGGACAAAAAATGTATAATTTATTATTTACTTTACGCAATTCCTGAACAGCGAAGACCTTAAATTCTCTGGGATCATAGTTTCAAATCTTATCAATTTAATGAAATATTCATTACTATATGTGCAACATTGAAAGTTAAAGATTGGGGGGAAATAATGTATTTATTATTTACTAAAAGTCAAGTCTGATTCAACAGAACTGACTGACAACATAAGCAAACACAATCCAACTACAGATGTTCTGATTACCACTTTTTCCAAAGCTGATTCCAATACATGAACTTGGGCATCGGCCGATGCCAAGAACCGATCTCATGACCTTGTGTTGAAGAAAATCAACAGCTCTATATTCTAGCCCGTTTCTGTAACAAGAAGCCAAATAAAAAGTGTAAAAATTGAGTTATATACTATCACTATTATATCTTATATTACATACTGTAGATAATACCGATATATTCATTGACTGCTAAGTACGCCCTGGTCATACCATTCATGTGCACAAGATAATCTTCATCATATTGATTACATTTATAATATTCTGCTCATTAGTTCCATTGCTGCCCAAACGGCAGATTCACTGCACATGGCCTCTGAGATCGGTAATGTTAAACGCACACAGCCTCTGATGTGATGTTAGTATGAACCCACTTCATCATGGGGCGCATGTTGCACTCAGTAGGCCTCAGACTACCAGCTAACGAAAACAACAATGACAACATGTTCTGATTTAAATGTTGCTAAAGACTTGATTGATGTACAGAGAAAAAACAGAGAAACACAGGACTCTGTTTTTCTGTTCAAACTTTAGCAGTAAACGTGTTCATGCAGGACCCAACTGTAAGAGGCTGATGGAGAAAATAGGCTTTCAGGGCCTTTAACACTAAAACAGATGTCAGTGGCTGCCATTTAGCACAGTTTTGATATGACCCTTTGTACTGGCATATATTAAAAATAACTCGTATTGTCTGTATCGGAACACATTCAACATTCAGAGCTACGTTATGTTTTTATGTAAACAGTCGTCTTCCTCCGTCCCTCTGTGAGTCATACCTGCTGACCTTTCAGTGGAGCCGAGGCTATCAGGAACAGGAGATTGGCCTGTGGCCCTTGAAAAGGACAATCGCTGATGGACTAACCACACAAACACAAACCTACACACATGGATCATTTAGATAGCCGGGGGGGTTTGTACACCAGTGTCTAGCATTCTGCACCAACATTTCAATTATTGGATTTAGCCTTTTTGGTCCTCCTCTATTGCCACAGCATTTGAGGGAGCAGGCAATTAATCTCCTAAAAATTCTATTAAAGAGACGGATGGCTGTTTGAATTATACATCAGTTCTATTAGGATGACAAATTCTGTAAATTATAGTGATGCTGATTATGAAAACAAATGCATATCTTTGGAGGAGCTGGGAAGAACTGATGGAGACAAGAAAAACAATGCAAAAGTTCACTAAAGTTCAAGTGAGCTGGGAGAAAAAGACGAAGAGGAAGAAGAAAAAGCAGCAAAGAAAGAAAACTAGCCTTCCATTATCCTTTCCATGTTTGTCATGGCACACCCACACACACACACACACACACACACACACACACACACACACACACACACACACACACATCAAACAGACCCCCCACCCTCGGTTAGAGTTTCCCCAGCCAGGGCCTCTCCTCTCTGGGCATGCTGACTCTCTGTGGCCCCTAGAAGTCTGGAGGGATTGAAGATGACAGCAAGATCCTCCTGGGGTTTGGGTGGTGATGGTGGTGGTCGTGTTGTTGCATGTGTGTGTGTGTGTGTGTGTGTGTGTGTGTGTGTGTGTGTGTGTGTGTGTGTGTGTGCATGTGTGTGTTTGTGTGCTCCTGGCGATCACCTCCTCCATATTAAGTTCCATTATTCATGTGAGGAGAATAATAACACTTGCCAGGTCACCCTTTGCCACTTCGGATATTACTATTAACCCTTTAACACACACACACACACACACACACACACACAAAATGCTAAATAGGCCACATTGTGCCTTCTTGAATAGTGGTGTTAACCCTTTAAACACATCATGCATGCAAACACACATTTGCACCCACATCAGCTACACACATGCATATATAAAAACAGACATGCGCGCATACATCTATTTTTTCTCTCTTTCAATCACAGACCGAATGACCCTTTCTCCCGGCTATCTCAGCCTACACTTTTTTTGTGTAACTGTAGACACCAGATATTAGATGGATCCGCCCTCAGGCTGGTCCAGATATGAGCCAGGGCCACTCTGAGCCATTAGTCTGTGAACGTGGGGAGTGGAAACAGGCCCGTTTGATTCCACATGGCTTTGTGTCAGATGGCATCACAGGAGGTCTCAGTTAGCCGGAGATGACAAGCAGGGCGGCGAAGGTGTGTGTCTGTGTGTCAAAGGGAATTTGTGTGTCTCTGCGTGAAAGAAGCAGCAGGCAAGTGAGAGTACGCCGGTGACAACATATGCATCTTTGTGTGTTTCTGTGCGTGTCTTTTATTAAAAGAAGAGCGACTGCAGGGAGAGAAAGAAAGAGAGAGAGATGACCCTTGGCTGGGCTCCAGGGGAGAGATGAAGAAAAGAGAGGAGAACGAACGGGAGGAAAATTGAGGGAGAGGAAGAAAAGGGATTGAGAGAGAAGACAGAGGTGGCACAATTTCTTTTCTGAAACCTGAGAGACCTTCAATGGTTAGCTCGAGCCTCTCACTTCTCTTCCCTCTGCCTCTCTTCTTCTTCTCTCTCTTTCTTTTTCCACCCCTCCCACTATCTCTCTCTCTCTCTCTGTCTGTCTCTTTTTCTCTCCCTTGGGGGCTGTAACTGCATTTAATATTGTTCCATAAAGAGAGTAATAAATATCGACTGCTGGCTAGCTCATATTCCGCTTGTTTTTTAAGGCACTCTACTGTAGGGTAAGACCAAAGTCATGCAGCAGGTATTACAGAACTTACAGCTGTCCTGTGACAGTAATTCAAATATCCTGTGGTATCTGTCACCTTTGGAACTATAAAGTGTCCTTTATACCAATTTAGCTTTAAACTGTTAAGTACTGCCTTTAAAGGAGCAGCGTGTAAGAATGAGGGGGATTTAGAGGCATCTAGCAGTGATGACTGGAGATTGCAACCAGCTAAAACGTCTTCAGTTAGAAATTCTTCAGTTTTCATTGTCAGGGAGGTTTTGTCCAGAGGACGAAACATCCACAGAGGTCTCTATTTCTCCAACACAAACAAACCAGGAGATTAAATCAAGCAGAAAATCTGAATAAAGCAGTTTCCTGTTACAAATCAGTGTTTCTACATTGCTTTCATTAAGTGCCGCCGCTTGGTCAGTGATTTCGGTGTCAGACAAAGACGCAAAAGGTCATCTTTCCTAACAGTACGATATGCCGTCAAGTGGCGTCAGTTTATACTGCCACTAAAATGCCACCGGCAACGATGTAATATAAGGAGCTATAAGTCCCTAGAATGGGTGGGAAGTGAGGGAAGTGGGTCCAACAAACCCCAGACTTTCACCCAGGAGCTCGCTGTTTGTTTCCTGTATGAATAATAAGAACTAAATACGAAGTGTTTTACCGACATTGTAAGTTTACTTTGGAAGAGACAGTATGCATCTGATGAGCAGAAACTGTACATTCTGTGTAAAAAAAAAACAGAGGAGTATTTCAAAAATGCATTTAACAGGCATAATTTGACACGGTGAGTTGGAACATCAACAGCAGACGCATGAGGATACCTTGTGGGTGAAGTGTTGACGTGAAAGTAAACTGACCAAATGGCGATATTTGGCAGTTTTAGACGAGAATCTATTGACAGTGGCTCACATCAAAATGTAAATGGCCCTTCCTAGCGCCACTGTTAACTTTGACTCTTCTGGGCTACTGCAGAAACATGACCCTGCAACATGGCAGACATGTGAACACTGGCTACGTAGACATTAAGAGCTCGTTCTACAGTTCGAAAACACAACAATTCTTATTTTCATGTGACTTTAACCAAATAAAATATGCTCATTACATTATATTCTCTTCCTGCCAATATATCCCCCTAAATCCCACACACACAGAACCTTTAAGTCACAATAGATATATGAGGATGTTTTAATGCCTGGGATAGCAGATCGTTTAAATTTATCATCGAGGCTGTAAAAGCAGAATAACTTGTTCATTTCATGCTATAACTTTAAATGTTGACGACGCTTTTAAAACTTTCCTCTCGCTTCTTTTGGTCACATTGCAAGAATAGAAAAATGAGCACAACACTCCACTGATAGATGAATGGATTTTCCATCGCTGGTAACCACACAGTGGGCGTCGGCATGTATTCACATGATATAATGAATATAGAGATATATATATTATCACACTGCAACAGCACACAAGGAGGTCTGCTGTTGGGATGTGGCATCTGAGTGGAAATAACTCAGTTTTAGCCTTTATATACTCTTAACGGTTATTTTCTTGGGCAAGCTGAAAAGGAACTTATAGCAACTTTTTTTCTAACCTTAATTTACCCTGGGAAAATATACTGACTATAAATGCTGCATTTTGGCAATGGCACAGACATATACAGCTCCATGCATTCAAAACTGGAACCTTCCCATTACAACCACGGTCTTCTAGTCTTGGCTGCAGAGTTACTCCACTTGAGTGATTCTGATTCGTGCCAACAAACCGGGGGGATATATTATCCAACATGCTGGCAGTGCATTGCAGACAGTAGGACTGCAGTGTGGGACTGACATTGTTTTTTTTCTTTGACATTTTAAAGTTGTACAGCTCAAAGTCATTTTTCATTGCCAAATTTTTGTTATTGATTTGGCCTCAAAACTGATGATGTACTATGGACTCAAGCGCATTCTATTTTTCCAGTTTTTTTTTTCTTTTGGCCTTCAAAGTTTTCAAATTCTTGTTTAATTCCCCTTTTTAAAATATCTGTTTTATTATTTTATACATTTCACATCTCTTATAATTGTTAGTGTAGTGGAGGAGTTGGAGGCTCAGAGGTGATATCTAAAAACAAAACAAACATGCAGAGTAAAAAGATATCTAACTATAAAAAAAAGTAAGAGTGCAACAATTACAGAATGAGTTATTGATACAGATTTTGAATTGTTCTGTTAATTGTTTGTTTACATCTTTTTTCTGACCGAAGTAGAAATATATCTTTATGTATGAGATGTGATACTGGGTGTGTACAGTTACCAAAAAAAAAAGTACAGAGAATGAAGAATATTTTCTCTGTTTTACTTTTACTTTAATTATCATTATTATTATCAGAATGAGAATCAGAAATACTTTATTGATCCCTGAGGTGAAATTGCCTTTAGTTACAGATGCTCCCATTCAAGAGTCTTAAAGAAGTAGGAAAGTGTAGAATATATCAATAAAATTTAAACATAAGTACTAATATAAAATAAATATACCTAAACACTAAAGTATAAATATAAATGTACATTT